>NC_134099.1:16604798-17248964 GCF_000715075.1 Nicotiana tabacum | reverse complement strand
CATGATACAGTGGGTGAGCCGTCAAGGCTGCTATAGATAACTATACATTCAAAACTGAAGGCCGACCAAGCCACATACAACCCAACTAGACATACTATCCACAGGCCTCTAATAGAAACATAACTGTACAAAGACGGGACTGAGCCACGCCATACCCATATACGTACATACGTACATATATATACACACACACACAAACGTATCGTAGCAAAATCAAAAGTAGCTCCAGATCAAGTGAAGCACGCCAACTCTCGCCGATCAAGGATCCTAAGAAGAGGGACCGTCAGCTTGCCTACCTGCACCTGCGGGCATGAAACACAGGCCCCGTGAAATAGGGCATCAGTACAAAAAATGTACTGAGTATGTAAGGTATGAAAATTAGTACGTAAAAGACATAGATGAAACATGGAATAAGAAAATACATCTTCAAATCTGAATAACTTTGTAAATTCTGAAACGTTTATAATGTCATGCACGTGCGTATAAATGTCGTGCCATGCATAGGTGTCGGTGTACATAATATCATCAAGCCACTGAGGGCACTATGGGCAACATCATCAACATATACTAGCTGATCAGGTGGTGGTGCGTATATAACGCCGTAACTTTTTCCCATATCCCATATATATATATTTACATATATACGCGTATATAATGCCATCTAGCCATGGGTCAATGCACATGTATAAATGAGTGAAATGCATGAAAAATACGTAATAATATCAATATTCCTTCCGGATAAAATTTTCCAACTGCGTATTATTCTGAGACCCATGAACAGGAGATAATAATAATTCTCATGGGGAATCAAGAATATAGACACCCCTACTATTTCTATGAATAGAGTAATTTATGGAAACTGTGTGTTTGCTCGTTTCTTCAGTATAATTTGGATCATGCCAAAAGGAAGAAGGGAGAGCCTTAAGATACCTGTTCCTTGAATTATTTGAACGAAATGAAGCTTCTACTTCTACGAAATATGAACGAAATCTACACTTGGATTGAAACGAAATTGTTTTCTACTTCTAACATTTTGTGAACCAAAGCTAGAATGTATTTAAGCTAAAGGTTAAACTTGTTCCAACATTTTTGAAGTTTACTTTAAGCTTCTGTTTCTAGCTTTTTACTTCCAGAATGGATTTTGATATTAAATTGTTATATCAAGCTTCTTTGAACTTAAGACTTATCGTTGATTAAGTTACTTTAGACACCTACACATATATTCAATGAGTCATCTTCCTTGATTAGTGGCCTTGTGCCACGTTTCTTTTGGGCATAATTAGTTAAGTTTTGTCCATTTATTGGTTAACTCGGTAATGTTCTGTTACCTGGTAATTAATCAATTATCCGCATAATTTAAAAATTACCACAAATTACTTAAAATTCTATTTATTTTTAAAATACTTCATATATACTTTATATATTATACTATCGTGGTCATATGGTACCTTGCATGGTACTAGTTCATAATTATCAGGTATTATCGCTCGACCCGTATTTTATTCCAAATTGGACACTTTCAACGAAACTCATTTTCTTTAATCTGTGTATCCCTTTATCCTTCATAACACTTATTTATCGCTTGTTATAAATAGCGTAAGTATGTTAACGTCAAGAAGATCTCATCCCGAGTCTACGTCGGTTAACTGAAAACAAAATTTTAACGTACGAAAATGCGAGATGTAACATCCTTCCCCCCTTAGAAACATTCATCCTCAAATGTTCAACTCTCCGTGATCTATATAACTTTGGAAAGGTCACCTCTGTAATAACACCACTACCAAGTCTCCCCATAGAAGCTTAATAACCCAACGACACACAAGACCATAATTATGAATAACGACAATGGCCTCACATGACCAACAACAATAACTAACACAAGAATTTATGCACGTACCTTATGATTATGATGTCTCAACCAGACCCTTCTCTGGAGAAGGAAATAAGTAGGGATATCTAGACTTAATGTTTTACTCGACCTCCCAAGTCATTTCTTCCACATTGTTGTGTCTCCAAAGTACTTTCACGGAGGCTACCTCCTTATTCCGCAGCTTGCGGATTTGTCGGTCTAGGATGGCAACCGGAACTTCCTTGAATGATAAATCTTCTGTAATCTATACATCATTCGTGGGTACCACTCGGGTAGGATCGCCAATGCACTTTCGTAACATAGATACGAGAAAAACCGGATGGACAGACTCCAACTCCGAAGGCAATTCTAACTCATAAGCTACTCAGCCCACTCTTCGAATGATCCTATAAGGCCCAATATACAGTGGGCTAAGTTTGTCTTTCTTGCCAAACCTCATCACACCCTTCATTGGCTACACCTTTAAGGATACCCAGTCATCAACCCCAAACTCTAAGTCTCGCCGTCGCACGTCAGAATATGACTTTTGACGACTCTGATCTATCAATAGTCGATCCCGAATCAACTTTACTTTTTCTATGTCTCGCTGAACCAGGTCTGGCCTGTGTAATCCAGATTCTCGAACATCAAACTACCCTAAAGGCAACCTATACTTCCATCCATAAAGAGCTTCGTATGGAGCTATCTGATTACTGGAATGGTGACTATTATTATATGCGAACTCAATAAGCGGTAGATGATCATCCCAGCTACCTTTGAAGTCTATTACGCAAGCTCGTAATATATCCTCCAGTGTTTGAATAGTACACTCGGCCTGTCCGTATGTCTGGGGATAAAATGTTGTACTAAGACTTACTTGAGTCCCCAATCCCTTTTGGAAGGACCTCCAGAAGTTAGCTATAAATTGAGCTCCTCTATACGATATAATAGATACAGGGACACCATGCAGTCGTACTATCTCCTTAATATAAAGCCTCGCATAATCCTCTGAGGAATATGTAGTTCGGACGGACAGAAAATGGGCTGAATTTGTAAGCCTATCAACAATCACCCATATTGAATCAAACTTACACTGGGTACAAGGTAAGCCTACGATGAAGTCCATATTGATTATTTCCCATTTCCAAGTCGAAATCTCCATAGCCTGCAATAATCCACCAAGTTTTTAATGCTCAATCTTAACCTGCTGACAGTTAAGACACTGAGCAACAAATTTTGCTATATCCTTTTTCATTCCGTCCCACCAATACACTTCCCTGATATCATGATACATCTTTGTTGCTCCTGGATGGAAAGAATAACGAGAATAGTGAGTTTCTTCCATAACCTGCCGACGCAGCCCTGCAACATTAGGCACACATAATTGTCCTTGATATCTGAGGACCCCATCTTTTGTAATTTCAAACGGTGTCCTCTCCTTTTGAAGGGTATATCCCTATAATAAACTAACACAGGATCCTCGTACTGGCGTTCCTTTACTTTAGTTACTAAAGATGATATTGCCGTATCCTGAAGAGTAATCCCAACGTCACCTGAGTCCAGTAACTGAACTCCAAGACTAGCTAGCTGATGAACCTCATGGGCTATTCCCCTCTTTTCTGGCTACAAATACGACAAGCTACCCATAGATCTATGGCTGAGGGCGTCGGCTACTACGTTCGCCTTCCACGGATGGTATAAAATATCAACGTCACAGTCTTTAAGTAGTTCCAACCATATCCTTTGACGTAGATTCAATTCCTTTTGTTTGAAGATATACTAGAGGCTCTTATGATCCTTTATAGATATCAACATAAATGCCATACAAGTAGTGCCTCCACATCTTTAGTGCATGAATCACTGCAACTAACTCTAAATCGTGGGTCGGGTAGTTCTTCTCGTGATTTCTTAGTTGTCTAGAAGCATAAGCTACAACCTTACCATGCTGCATCAGCACACAACCCAACCCAATGCCTGAAGTGTCACAATAGATAACGTAACCATCGGTCCCTTCTGGAAGCATTAGAACCGGTGCTGACGTTAATTTGTCCTTTAATGCTTGGAAACTCCATTTGCAAACATCAGTCCATTGAAACTTTTTTCCCTTCGAAGTCAACTTTTTCAAAGGTGCTGAAAGGGAAGAAAACCCCTCTACAAATCTCCTGTAATAACCTGCCAAACCAAGAAAGCTACGAACCTCCGTCAGTGTTGTGGGCCTAGGACAAGTCTTTACTGCCTCAATCTTTTGTGTATCCACCCGGATGCCTTCACCCGAAATGATATGCCCAAGGAATATTACAGAGTTCAACCATAATTCACATTTAGAAAATTTTGCATACAACTTTCCTTCTTATAGAACTCTGAGCACAGTACGCAGATGACCAGCATACTCATTCTCTGAACGAGAATACACCAATATATCATCAATAAATACAATTACGAACAGATCTAAAAAAGGCATGAACACATGATTCATTAAATCCATGAATACTGCTGGGGCATTGGTCAGACCGAATGACATAACCCGAAACTCAAAGTGCCCATATCTAGTCCTGAATGCTATCTTCGGAATATCTTCATCCTTAACCCTTATCTGATGGTACCCGGACCTCAAGTCTATCTTTGAAAAACACTTTGCACCTTGCAACTGATCGAATAAATCATCAATTATTGGGAGTGGGTACTTATTCTTGATCGTCACCTTATTCAGATGCCTATAATCAATACACATTCGTAAGGAATCATCTTTCTTTCTCACAAACAAAGGTTCTCCCCATGGTGACGTACTAGGTCTGATAAAACCTTTTTCAAACAAGTCCTTTAGTTGTTCTTTCAACTTTTTCAGCTCTGCAGGGGCTATTCTATAGGGAGGAATAGATATTGGGTGAGTATCTGGTAGTAGGTAAATAGAAAACTCAATTTCTCGCTTTGGTGGGAGACCTGGAAGCTCATCGGGAAACTCATTCACCACAGGGATGTACTGAATAGTTGGTGACTCCACTTCCACATCCTAAACCCGAACTAAGTGATAAATACAACCCTTTCTGATCATCTTCCTTACCTTGAGATAGGAAATAAATCTACCTTTCGGCGATGTCGTGTTACCTTTCCACTCTAAAACAGGCTCCCCTGGAAATTGAAATCGAACTATCTTTGATCTACAATCAATGTTGGCATGATAAGAAGCCAACCAAATCCATACCCATTATAACATCAAATTCTACCATATCTAACTCGATTAAGTCTGCTACGGTAGGTCGACCATGAACTATTATTATACAACCCCTATATACCTACTTAGCTATCACCGAATCCCCAATAGGTGTAGACACCTCAAAAGGTTTAACCAATTCAGGTTTTATTCAAACTTACTAGCAACCAACAGAGTAACATATGATAAGGTGGAACCCGGGTCAATCAGTGCATATACATCATAGGAGGAGACTAATAATATACCTGTAACAACATTAGGCGATGACTCTTGGTCCTGTTGTCCTGCCAACGCATAAATGCGGTTCTGAGGGCTACTCGAGCTAGATACTCTGCCTCTACCATGACTCATTAGTACTTGTGGACCTTGGCCAGGGGGGCGTACTGATGATGACGAACTATCTACAAATCCTGCTGGCTGAGCTATGCTTGCATCACCTCTCATCAGACAATCCCTCATAATGTGGCCTGGATAACCACAAGTATAACAAACACCTAATCCCATACGTCATTGCCCGGTATGCTGCTTACCACATTGAGCACATCGTGGTAAGGGTGGACTCATATGATTTGACTCACGCTTATACTAAGAACCTGAGGCCCTGAAATTCTTACCAGATCCTGAATATGTGGAATGATCGAATCTCTTACCACCAAACTGAGGGGGCGTGCTAGCCGAGGGTTGGGATGGATACCTCGAGTACTGCTGCCTCTGACCACCTCGAAACTCACTAGAAGAACCCGAAGACCTCGCTCTCTTATTCTGGGCCCTATCATGCTCACGATCGGTCATTTATTTCTGTTTACGCTCCTTTACACCCTGAGCGTATTCCTGAATACGAGAAATATCCATGTCTGGCTGAAGTGAGACCGACATACAATCATTAAGCAAGTGAGGCTTTAATTCCATCACAAACCGGTGAACCCGATCCTCCATCTTAGATACAATAGTGGGAGCATACCTAGCCAACGAATCAAACTGAAGACTGTACTCCCGAACACTCATGTTACACTGTCGAAGTGTCAAGAACCTATCAACTTTAGCTCGCCTAAGCTCTGGTGGTAGATAATGATGAAGAAAAGCTTCTGTAAACTCTTGCCATACTGCTGGAGGGGCATCCTCACCTCTGGACAATTCCTAAGACTCATACCAATTAACTGCAACATCTCAGAGTTTGTAGGAAGCTAGCTCAATTGACTCAGTCACAGTAGCCTTCATTACCCGTAACGTCCTACGCACTCTATCAATAAATACCTGAGGGTCCTCGTTTGGATCTGCTTCAGTGAATACTAGAGAGTCTAAATTAATAAATTCACGAACCCTCGCACTCACAAACCTATCTGCATGACCAATACCTACTTCCTGACGTCGAGCCTGTGCGACTACTAATCGGGTCAATAACTGAATAACATCTCTCATCTCCTGACCTAGTGCATCCGGCTGAGGTGCTGAATGTACAGGGGTGGCCGCTGGAGCTGGTGCCCCTCGGAGCACTTCTGGAAAGGGCGGGGTATGTGAAGTCTGAGATAGAACCTCACCATAAGAATCTCCTCGAGCCCTGGTAACTCGTGGCGCTCGATTAGTAGTCTCACTGGCCACAGACTTTCCCTTCAGAGCAGCCGTACTCTTTGGAGGCATTGCTGAAAATATAGCATATTGTTAGGTACATGAATTCTTGTATCGCACGATCTGAGATAAAAAGAGAGGATAGCATCCTATATGTCCTGTAGCCTCCTATCTATAAGCATAGTGCACAACACACCCATAAACAAGACTCTACTAGACACGGTCTATAGAAAACCCTAGGACAGAACTACTCTGATACCACTTTTGTCACGACCCAAACCGATGGGCTGCGATGGGTGCTTGAGTCCTGCCCATTAAACACCCCTAAGCATGCGTCTAAGATACGAATCTGAATAACATATGCTTAATTACGAAAATAACATACATGAAGAAACCTTGCCAACAAGGCATATGTACATATACATGCATGATACAGTGGGTGAGCCGGCAATGCTACTATAGATAACTATACATTCAAAACTGAAAGCCGACAAGGCCATGTACAACCCAACTAGACATACTGTCCACAGACCTCTAATAGAAACATAACGGTACAAAGACGAAATTGAGCCACGTCATACCCATATATATAAAAATATATATATACAAATGTATCGTACCAAAATTAAAAGCAGCTCAGGATTAAAGGAGTATACCAACTCTCGCTGATCAAGGATCCTAAGAAGGGGGACCGTCAGCTTGCTTACCTGCACCTGCGAGCATGAAACACAGGCCCCATGAAATAGGGCGTCAGTACGAAAAATGTACTGAGTATGTAAGACATGAAAATTAGTACGTAAAAGACATAGATGAAACATGGAATAAGGAAACACATCTTTAAATCTGAATAACTTTGTAAATTCCGAAACGTTTATAATGTCATGCACGAGGATATAAATGTCGTGCCATGCATAGGTATGGGTGTACATAATATCATCAAGCCACTGAGAGAATCCCATCATATCGTCTTGGCCACTGTGGGCAACATCATCAATATATACCAGCTGGTCAGGTGGTGGTGCGTATATAACACCGTAACCTTTTTACATATCCCATATACATATATTTACATATATACGCGTATATAACTCCATCTGGTCATGGGTCAATGCACATGTATAAATTAGTGAAATGCATGAAAAATACGTAATAATCTTAATATTCCTTCCGGATAAACTTTTCCAACTGCGTATTATACTAAGATCCATAAACATGAGATAATAATAATTCTCATGGGGAATCAAGAATATAGACACCCCTACTATTTCTATGAATAGAGTAATTTATGAAAACTATGTGTTTACTCGTTTCTTTAGTATAATTTGGACCATGCCAAAAGGAAGAAGGGAGAGCCTTAACATACTTGTTTCTTGAATTATTTGAACGAAATGAAGCTTCTGCTTCTGCGAAATATGAATGAAATCCTCACTTGGATTGAAACGAAATTGTTTTCTACTTCTAACGTTTTGTGAACCAAAGCTAGAATGGATTTAAGCTAAAAGTTAAACTTGTTCCAACGTTTTTGAAGTTTGCTTCAAGCTTCTGTTTCTAGCTTTCTACTTCCAGAATGGATTTTGAGATTAAATTGTTATATCAAGCTTCTTTGAACTTAAGACTTATCTTTGATTAAGTTACTTTAGACACCTACACATATATTCAATGAGTCA
Organism: Nicotiana tabacum; assembly: GCF_000715075.1. Lineage (NCBI taxonomy): Eukaryota > Viridiplantae > Streptophyta > Magnoliopsida > Solanales > Solanaceae > Nicotiana > Nicotiana tabacum. Next base: position 17,240,671 of record NC_134099.1, on the reverse strand, counting down.
TCTTCCTTGATTAGTGGCCTTGTGCCATGTTTTTTTTGGGCATAATTAGTAAAGTTTTATCCGCTTATTAGTTAACTGGGTAATGTTTTATTATCCGGTAATTAATCAATTACCCGCATAATTTAAAAATTACCACAAATTACTTAAAATTCTATTTATTTTTAAAATACTTCATATATACTTTATATATTATACTACCGTGGTCATATGGTACCTTGCATGGTACTAGTTCATAATTATCGGGTATTATCGCTAGACCCGTATTTTATTCCAAATTGGCCACTTTCAACGAAACTTGTTTTCTTTACTCCATGTACCACTTTTATCCTTCATAACACTTATTTATCGCTTGTTATAAATAGCGTAAGTACGTTAACGTCAAGATGATCTCATTCCCGAGTCTACGTCAGTTAACTAAAAATAAAATTTTAACGTACGAAAACGCGAGATGTAACATTTTGCTTCCTACCGAGAGAGGGGAGGTTTATTGAGGGACTTGCTCAGCCTATCAAATTGCCGATGGCTAAGGAGACTGGGAGTGAGATTTCCTTTCAGGCAGCAGCCAATATTGCCAGACGAGTCGAGATAGTTTTAGCTCAGGGGAGGGGTTAGGGGTTTGACAAGAGGCCGCGTCACTCTGGTGGTAGAGGTCAGGCCGCTAGAGGTAAAGGTCAGTCCGTTAGAGATGGAGGCCAGGTCGTTAGAGGTGGAGGCCAACTAGCAGGAAGTCGTCCTAGAAATATGGTTCAGAGTGGTAGGCCCCAGCCCCGATGTTATGCTTTTCTAGCCAGGTCTGAGGCTGAGTCTTCTGACATGATTATCACAGGTACTTTTTTAGTTTGCAGCAGAGATACTTCAGCTTTATTTGATACAGGGTCTACCTACTCCTATATGTCATCTTACTTTGCTTCATATTTAGTTGTGCCTTATGATTCCTTAAGTTCCCATGTATATGTATCCATACATGTGGGGGATTTTATTATTGTAGATCATTTCTATCATTCATGTGTGGTTATTATTGGGGGTCTTGAGGCTAGTATAGATCTTCTACTTCTCGATATGGTCGATTTTGATGTCATTTGGGGATGGATTGGTTGTCACCTTATCATTCAATTTTGGACTGTCACGCCAAGATAATGACCTTAGCCTTGCCGGGGTTGCCTCGATTAGAGTGGAGAGGGACTCCTGGTCATTCTACCAGCAGAGTTATCTCTTATATGAAGGCTCGACATATGGTCGAGAAGGGTTGTCTAGCTTATTTGGCTTATGTCTGCGATTCTAGTGTGGAGGTTCCTTCTATGGATTATGTACTAGTTGTTCGAAAGTTTCCAGAGGTATTTCCTGTAGACTTGCTGGGGATGCCATCCGACAGGAATATTGACTTCTATATTGATTTGGTTCTGGGCACTCAGCCCATTTCTAGTCTGCCATATTGTATGGCCTTGCTAGAGTTGAAAGAGTTGAAGGACCAGTTGCAAGATCTTCTTGATAAGGGCTTTATTAGACCTTATGTCTCACCTTGGGGTGCGCTACTATTGTTTGTCAAGAAGAAGGATGGATCGATGAGGATGTTCATAGATTATCGGCAGTTAAACAAAGTCAATATCAAGAACAAGTATCTATGGCCGAGGATCGATGACTTATTTGACCAAACTTCAGGGTGCCAAGGCATTTTCGAAGATTGATTTGAGGTTTGGCTACCATCAGTTGAGGATTAGAGCATTCGATGTTCCTAAGACAGCTTTTCAGACTCTATATGGGCATTATGAGTTCCCGGTGATGTCATTTGGCTTGACAAATGCCCCGACGGTATTTATGGATTTGATGAACTGGGTGTTCAAGCCTTACCTAGATTCCTTTGTGATTGTGTTTATTGATGATATCTTGATCTAATCCCGCAACCGATAGGAGCATGAGCAGCATCTTCAGATCATACTTTAGACGCTGAGAGATAGCCAGTTGTATGCTAAGTTTTCAAAATGCGAGTTTTGGTTGGACTCAGTCACTTTCTTGGGGTACGTTGTATCTGCAAAGGGCATTCATATGGATCCTAAGAAGATTGAGGCCATTCAAAATTGGCCTAGGCCTACTTCAGCTATAGAGATCCGTAGTTTCTTGGGACTAGTAGGTTATTACCGTCGGTTTGTGGAGAGTTTTTATCTATAACAGCTCCGTTGACCAGGTTGACCTAGAAGGGTGCCTCATTCAGATGGTCAGACGAGTGTGAGGCGAGCTTTCATAAGCTCAAGACATCTTTGACTACGACACCGGTGTTGGTGTTTCCCATAGGTTCAGGGCCCTATATGCTATATTGTGATGTATCTCATATTGGACTTGGTGCGGTATTGATGCAGGGTGGAAAGGTTATCTCATATGCTTCACGACAGCTAAAGATTCATGAGAAGAATTATCCTGTTCATGACTTGGAGCTGGCAGCCATTGTTCACGTGCTAAAGATTTAGAGGCATTATTTTTATGGCGTGTCGTGTGAGGTGTTCATGGATCATCGGAGTTTGCAGCATTTGTTCAAGCAAAAGGAGCTCAATTTGAGGCAGAGAATGTGGTTGGAGCTATTGAAAGACTATAATATCACCATCTTGTATCATCCCGAGAAGGCCAATATGGTGGCCGATGCTTTGAGTAGAAAGCCAGCGAGTATGGGCAGCCTTGCGTACATTCCAGTCGGTGAGAGACTGCTTGCATTAGATGTTCATACCTTGGCCAATCAGTTCGTGAGATTGGATGTTTCTGAGCCTAGTCGTGTTCTAGCTTGTACAATCGCTCGGTCTTCTTTATTTGAGCGCATCAAGGAGCGGTAGTATGATGACCCTTATTTGCTTGTACTTAGGGACACAGTGCGGAACGGTGATGCCAAGCAGGTTACGGTTGGAGATGATGGAGTTTTGAGGATGCAGGTTCGTGTTTATGTTCCTAATATGGATGGACTTCATGAGTTGATTCTAGAGGAGGCCCACAGTTCTCGATATTCTATTCATCCGGGCGCCGCCAAGATGTATTAAGACTTGCGGCAGCATTATTGGTGGAGGAGGATGAAGAAGGATATAGTTGCATATGTAGCTCAGTGTCTAAATTGTCAGCAAGTAAAGTACGATCATTAGAGACCTGGTGGTTTGCTTCAGAAGATAGAGATTCCTGAGTGGAAGTGAGAGTATATAATTATGGATTTCGTTGTTGGACTCCTATAGTCTCAGAGGAAGTTTGATACACTTTGGGTTATTGTGGATAGACTGACCAAGTCAATACATTTCATTCCCATGGCAGTTACCTATTCTTCAGAGCGGTTGGCAGAGATTTATATTAGTGAAATCGTTCGTCTTCACAGTGTGCCTGTGTCTATCATTTCTAATCGAGATACGCAGTTTACCTCGCACTTCTGGAGGGCAATATATCGTGAGTTGGGTACGCGGGTTGAGTTGAGCACATAATTTCATCTTCAGACGGACGGACAGTCGGAGTGTACCATTTAGATCTTGGAGGATATGCTCCGTGCATGTGTTATAGACTTTGGAGGATCATGGGATCAGTTCTTGTCGCTAGAGGAGTTTGCCTACAACAATAGCTATCAGTCGAGCATCCAGATGGCACTCTATGAGGAATTATATGGTAGATAGTATCGGTCGACAGTCGGATGGTTTGAGCTGGGCGAGGCTCAATTATTAGGTACAGATTTGGTACAGGATGCCTTGGATAAGGTTAAGATCATTCAGGATAAACTTCGCACAGCTCAGTCCAGGCAGAAGAGTTATGCCGACCGTAAGGTTCATGATGTGGCATTCATGGTCGGAGAGAAAGTGTTGCTTCGTGTATCACCCATGAAGGGTGTAATGAGGTTTGGAAATAAGGGCAAGTTGAGCCCTAGGTATATCGGGACTTTTGAGATCCTTGAACGAGTGTGAGACGTGGCCTACAGACTTGCATTGTCACTAGGTTTATCAACGGTACATCTAGTGTTTCATGTGTCCATGCTTCGGAAGTATCACGGCGATCCATCCCACGTGTTAGATTTCAGTAGGATCCAGTTGGACAAGGATTTGACCTACGAGAAGGAGCCGGTAGCTATTCTAGACCGGCAGGTTTGTCAGTTGAGGTTGAAAAGTTATCCTTCGATTCGAGTGGAGTGGAGAGGTCAGCCTCTTGAGGCAGCTACCTGGGAGTTCCGAGTCTGATATGCGTAGCAGATATCCCCACCTTTTCACTAGCTCAAGTACTTTTCTATGTCCGTTCAAGGACGAATGATTGTTTTAGAGGTGGAGAATATGATTATCCAAAAGGTCATCTTATGTTTTAGAACTTGATTCTGTGTTCCGAGGCTTTAAAACCTTATTTTATTCCTCCTCAATTTGCGTGCACAGTCCGAGAGTATTTTCGGAAAACTTTTATGTTGAAAGTTGATAAAAATAAGGAATTTTACTTAAAAGCCTTTTTGAGTTAACTTTGGTAAATTTTTTTGGTAAACGGACCAGGACTTATGCTTTGATAGTCCCGGTAGGTCAGTATCGAAACACGGGACCTGGGAGTATACCCGTAATCGGATTCCGAGGTCCCTAGCTCGAGTTATGAGTTTTTGTTAAAAATTGAAAGACTGAAAATCTAATAGTTTTAAGAATTTGGTTAATATTTGATCTCATTGGTATCGGGTCCATATTTTGGTTCCGGTAAAGGTTCATTATGATATTTAAGAATTGTCGGTGAAATTTGGTGAGTAACGGAGTTGGTTTGACGTGATTCGGACGTCCGGTTGTGAAGTTAGAAGTTTTAAAGCTTTCTTGAAAATTTCATTCGATTTGATGCTAAATTCGTAGTTCTAGGTTTTAGTTTGGCGATTTGATTGTGTGAGCAAGTTCGTATGAGGTTTTAGGACTTATGTGCATGTTTGGTTTGGAGCCCCGAGGGCTCGGGTGAGTTTTGGATAGGCTGCGGGAGGTTTGGACTTAGAAAATCAGGTGTCAGAGTTTTGTATTTGGTGTTTGGTACATTGTACTTCGTGATCGCATAGTCACTCTCGCGATCGCAAAGGGTATCTAGGCTAGGGAGAAATTTTACTCAACGCAAACGCGGAGACTGGGTCGCGAACGTGGAGCAGTGGGGGTCGTACCCTTCGCGATCGCGGCCAGCTCAATGCGAACGGGTCGCATTTGGGACCTGGGGGAGGGGGTCAGTCGCTCTTCATCGCGAACGCGAGCAAGGGCTCGCGAACGCGAAGGCCAGGGGGGGCATAGCCTTCGCGAATGTGATGGGAGTTTCGCGATCGCATAAGTCTCTAGGATGCAGCCCTTCGCGAATGCGACAGTGTTCACGCGATCGCGATGAGCACTGTCGCCCAGCTATTCAAAACAGAATCAAAACGGGAATTTGGCCATTATTTCAAACTTTTCAAAACTAAGAGACCTAGAGGCGATTCTTCCACAAGATTTTCTTTCCCAAATTTTTGGTAAGTGATTCTAACCTACTTTCTTTCAATTACCCAATATATTTCATGAATTTTCAACCTAAAATCTAGAGTGTTCATGGTAGAATTGGGGATTTTTAGGTAGAAACTAGAGATTTGGAAAATTGGGGATTTAGACATCGAATTGAGGTTGGATTCCAAAACCAATTATATATCCGGGCTCGGGGGTGAATGCGTAAAGGAGTTTTTGTCTGAACCTCAGGTTTTAACCAAGAAGGTCCGGGATCGGTTTTTGACTGTTTGAGAAAAAGTTTGAGAAATCTAAATTTATGTATTGTAGTTGATTCCTTTAGCAATAATTGATGTTATTGAGTTAACTGTGGCTAAATACGAGTGGTTAGGAGGTGGATACTAGAGAAAAAGCGGTAGTTGAGCATTGACTAGCCCGCGGAGCGAGGTAAGTGTCGTGTCTAACTTTGACTCGAGGGATTAGGAACCCTTGACTTATTTGCTATGTGAAATCAATGTAAGCGGCGTATAGGTGAGGTTACGAGTACCTATGCGCCGCCAATTTATCTGTTTTGTTTATGTCCTTCCCGTTCTTCTTACATTGTCTTTTCCTACCTTAACTACTACATGCTTCACTTGTATTTTTATGCCTAATTGCTACCTGTTAGACATTGTTTCTCTTTGTTGAAATTAGCTCTTTCGTAGCTTCGTTGTCTCCCATTATTTGCTTGAGCTGGTTATTAGTACTTTCAAGGCATATTTTCTGGATTGATCTTGCTGTGTAGTATTATTCGTATAGATTCTATATTGAACGAGGTTTTCCTTTTCTTGGTTCAGTTTGGTAATTATTTACTATAAAGGCCTCGTGATTTAGCCTGATAATTTGACTGTGTACATTGAGTGTTTGATTCTGATATGGTGGGATCGGGCCGCATGTCGAAGCATGTGTAATAAGGGAGGATTGATATGGTGGAATAAGGGTGAATATATATATATATACACGGTGGGATTGGATTGCACGCCACAACAGCTGTAATAAGGGTGGATTGATATGGTAAAATAAGGGTGAAATTACGACATTGATATTGATATATGGTGGGATCGGGTTGCGCGCCGCAACAAATATATTATTTACTGTTATTGATATTCTCATGGTGGAATAAGGGAGGATTATGTGTTGTCTAGTGAGATCGGATTGCCCGCCGCAATAACCTATATGTTTCTATTTCTTGAGCTGCATTGTTTTTCCGATACTTTGTTTGAACTGGTAAAATTGGTAATTCTGGATGACACTAGTTTATTTTCGAGGTTGTGGTTATCATTTCCTGTTGGTTGTTTAATTCTATACTGTATTTTTATTATTCTGTCATTATCATATACTGCATACAGGTTTTATTGTAAGTGGCCCACCTTAGCCTCGTCACTACTTCATCGAGGTTAGGCTCGACACTTACCAGTACATGGGGTCGGTTGTACTAATACTACACTCTGTGCCGATTTTGGAGTTGGTTCCAGCGGCAGATTCTAGCGTGCTCAAATTGGACATTGTTGGAGACTTGAGGTACGGCTGTTCAGCGCCCGCAACTCCTGGAGTCCCCATCCTCTTTTCTTTTTAGCTGTATAACTTCATTCAAATAGTTTGTACTTATTTCAGACTCTTATGTGTATTACTTTAATTAGAAGCTCGTGCACTTGTGAAACCAGGTTCAGGGAATTGTAATAGACGTTTGGTTGCTTAACTTGCTCATTTATACTTAGAACATATCTGTTATTTTAGGTCGTTATTAATGCTATCACTTAAACTGTTAAAAGAGGTAAATTGTTCTAACGTTGGTTTGCCTAGCAAGTAAAATATTAGGCGTCATCACGATCCCAACGGTGGGAATACCGGGTCGTGACAATAGTGGCCGAAATTCACTAGGTCGCTAGAGTCAATCGACCGACTTCGGTCGGTCACAATCGATCGATTTCGATTGGACAATTAAATTCCCCCCCCGACCCCCCCCCCCCAAAAAAAAAAACACAACCAAGAAATATCGACTTCCATCAATTAAATTTCAATCCCTGATTATACGCTACATTAATTTGTTAAGAATTTAATAGGAATATATATATATATATATATATATATATATATATATATATATATATATATATATATATATATATAAACTTACTTAAGTAGAGTTTTGCATATTATAAAGGGGTTCACCTGAGGTGAAGTACATGAAGGGGAGAGGGTACGTTGACCCTTCATTCAAAGGTACATTGTTTGTTGCAATGTTCTGATTGCCTTGACATACTAACATATTACAAACATTGGTAGATAGTTTCTTAGACAAAATATATTCCCCACATATGTCTATATTAAGCAATTTTTCCACAAAAACTGGCGGTGACGCCAACATCTTAACTTCTTCTTGCATATATGGGTTTTTTTTTCTGATTTTTTGCATCCTTTGCTAGTGCATCTGCAACACCATTCCCTTGTCTGAAATTATGCCTCAGTTGGAGGCCCTTCTCCTGGCGCATTAATGACCTGGAAGAGTAAATTACACTGTTTAGTATGGCATGGCCATTATTATTAGCCTTGATAACTTCTGTTGAGTCTGTTTCTTTTTCTAGAGGAAATAGATTGAATCTTTGAGCTAGTTGTAGGCCTTCATGAAGTGCCTATAATTCAGTGTGAAGAGGGCACAGAGCATTGATATTTTTTTGAAAACCAATTATCCATTTCCCCTTGTTATTTCTGAAAACCCCACCTATACCACTTTTGTGTTCCTCATAGGCTCCATCAATATTTAGCTTAATCCAACCCTTTTGGGGTGCATGCCAATTAATGTTAATGGTTCTCATATTAATAATAGGGCTGTTGGTTAAGGTCATGAAGTGGAATTCAGTGGCATGATTTATAAGCTTTTGGATTGAAGGGCTCAGAGTGGTGTTATTAATATTGTTTCTATTTCTGTTTAACCAGATTCCCCATATCAGGAATGGGAAAAAGTGTTGCCAGTTGATGTAGGCACTGCTGAAGTTGGGTGTGAGGTTTTTAATATGAAGTAACCAGTGGTCATTTGTTGTGGAGGATACCATTACCCCCAGATGTTCCCACAAGTTTTGGACGATAGTGCATGTGAGGAAGATGTGCCTGAGATATTCCTCTTCATTGCGGCACATGGCACATTTGTTATCAATATTGATGCCAATGTGTTGAAGGTATTGGCGGTAGGGTATTCTGTTATGCAGACATTGCCAGAGGAAAAATCTGATTTTGTTTGGGCAGTTAAGCTTCGAGATCTACAAAAAGTTTTGTTGATGTGGTGTTTTATCTTATAAGATCCTGGATCATGATTTGGAGGAGGAACATCCATTGGGGGAAAGGGACCAGACAGGGGTGTCTTGTTTGCTATTTAATGGCATTGGAATTTTGTTGATGTTGGTTATTATCTCCTTTGGGATATTAAGAGAAATTTTTGAAAGATTCCATCGTTTGTGAAGGAGAATGTCTCTAACAGTCATGTTAATCTCCTCTCTTTTGAGTGGACCCTGAATTGATTGACGAAGAGTACTACAATTTGGAATCCAATTTGATCTCCAAATATTTAGTTTGGATTTATCACTTAGGATCCAAGTAATGCCTTTGGAGCAAATAGACCATCCTTTTAGAATGCTTTTCCAGACAAAAGAGCTATTTTTTTAGGAATGCTTTGTAATGACTCGATCTGTCGCTATAAGAATTAGCGTCTTGTTCAATGGCTTAAGACCTTGAGAAGCTTTGTAATATGCATCATAGCCCGCATGTATGGTCGAGTTTGGTTTTCGCAAGATTCAGAGTTAAATTTAAAGAAAAAGCAAAAATCTTATTTTTGAAGCTCAAATGGAAAGAGTTGACCGGGGAGTTGACTTTTGCGTAAACACCCCTGAAATGGAATTAATAGCTTCATATGGCGATTTCGGACTTAGATGTGTGTCCAAATTTGGATTCGGAAGTCCATAGGACAATTCGGCGCATTTCGGCGAAATAAGAGAGTTGACGTGTTCTAATTATATTATCTTATATGTGGAAGAGGTCTATTACCATGATGGATACCAATTGGATATAATAGCAAATGCACGAGGCATACTATAAGATATATGAGGTCTAAGTAAAGTCCTAAGTCTAAGCCAAGTCGGAAAATTTCATAATATACCAAAGTTGCAAATGAGTACGCACAAGACCTTACTTTGGACGAGCATATATCCAGTTATATAAGGAGTTGTGGGATGCACAACCTATCAAATTAAAGCCCGTTGAGTCTAGTTTCCAATGCTTCAAACCGTTCATCATTTGGACTTTACTACAAGAGGTTATGACCAAATTACCAAAGGCTGGCGGAGGACTGCATGGATGCGAAGCTTCCGATGCAGCGTCCGAAAAGAGGCCAGGCAGTGAAGTCCTACCAAGGCATCTGGGTCAGCATCCGAGCTTCTGAGAGGAGTGAAGTGCGGATGCGAAGCATCCGAGGCAGCATCCGAAATCTGGGCTTATAAACACAATTTCGGGATTCATTTTATCCCATTATTTTTGGACGAGTTTGAGGGTTTTCCTCCACTCTCTCAAGACCTCCAACTCCTCTCATATTCAAGGTAAGTGTTCTATACCCGGAAGTGATTACATTTCATGAATCTATATCAATATTCATCGTTTATTTCGGATTTGGATGAAAGAATTGTGGTTTTTGAAAAAAATTTCAAAAATGAAAATTTAGGATTTGAAGGTCTATTTGACATCGGAATTCGATAATTTTTGTATGGTTGAACTTGTATCGGAATGGGTTGTCGGATTTTATGATTTCGTCGGAATCCGAGATGTGGGCCCTACAGGAAATTTTGAGCTAAATTTCGGATTTAATTTGGAAAATGTGTAAATTCATATGGAATTAATTCCTACGACTTGTATTGAGTATATTGAATTGTTTATGACTTAGATATGAGGATTTCAGACACTAATGTGCGATGCAAAGGTGTGATGGAAGCTTGAATTGGTTGCAAAGCGAGGTAAGTATTTGGTCTAACTTTAGCTTGAGGGATTAGGAGTTGTGTCTTATTTGTTACATGTTAATTGTGGAGTACGGCGTATAGGCATGGTGACGAGTATCTATACATTGGTGTCAAGCATGCCCGTGAGTCTTGTATTATAAATTGTTATGACTCCATTGTAGTTTATTACGCTTCATTTGTTATTATCATTATTGTTCCCTTTCCGGGATGTTTGTTTGATATTATTGTTCCCTTGTCGGGATGTTGTTGAAATATCATTGTTCCCTTGCCGGGAAGTTGTTATATTGCTCTTGTTCCCTTGCCGGTATTCCTTGTCATTATTGTTGGCTTGAAATGGGAGCGGGTGGTACGCCTACCACAAGATATAATGAAATGGGAGCGGGTGGTACGCCTACCACAAGATATAATAAAATGGGAGCGGGTGGTACGCCTACCACAAGATTTAATGAAATGGGAGCGGGTGGTACGCCTACCACAAGATTTAAAGAAATGGGAGCGGGTGGTACGCCTACCACAATATATTGATTGAAATGGGAGCGAGTGGTACGCCTACCACAAGAAATGATATTGAAATGGGAGCGAGTGGTACGCCTACCACAAATGATATTGAAATGAGCGCGAGTGGTACGCCTACCACAAATGAAATTGAAATGGGAGCGAGTGGTACGCCTACCACAAATGATATTGAAATGGGAGCGAGTGGTACGCCTACCACAAATGATATTGAAATGGGAGCGAGTGGTACGCCTACCACAAGAAATGATATTGAAATGGGAGCGAGTGGTACGCCTACCACAAGATTTAATGAAATGGGAGCGGGTGGTACGCCTACCACAAGATATTGAAAGAAATGGGAGCGGGTGGTACGCCTACCACAAGATACTGACTGAAATGGGAGCGAGTGGTACGCCTACCACAAATGATATTGAAATGGGAGCGAGTGGTATGCCTACCACAAATGATATTGAAATGGGAGCGAGTGGTATGCCTACCACAAGATATTGATTGAAATGGGAACGGGTGGTACGCCTACCACGAGTCATGATGAAATGGGATCGGGTTGCACGTCTGCAAGACGTGAACAGAAAGTGAAAACGGCCTTTGTTTTCCTTATTCTTGTTAGTGGTTGGCCTTTGTTAGTGGTTTATTCCATTATAATTACCTCGCCTTATTTTTTTTTTATATGTTCATTACTTCAAATTTCAGAATTTGTTACATTTTTAACTCAATTGATTTCTCTATTAAATTTTCCTTAAAACGTTTGAGGTTGTACTTTACTTAAAAAGGAATTTCTACTATGTTTTGATTTATTGATTTCTCGTATTAAAGGTAAAGGATTCATTCGATATTGTACTTCAATTGAAAATGGTATCTTCTTTATCAAATGATTTCTAAAAATAATTTCATCTTTTCTTGTTAATTTCCTAATTGGGTTGGAAGTTGTACTCTACTTTATATTAAGTAAATGAGGCTCTTTGACATTCTTAATTGTATTAAGTTATGGACCCTATGAACTGAGTAACATGAGAATATTGTTGTGCAATATGAGACAGAAATATATGGGCACGAGATGCCGTGAAAATATGAAAGTGGGCTGAGACCTATATTATTTATGATTATGAAATGAGGCATCACAAGGTGACCTTTACTCGAAAGAATTATAGTCGAAAGATGCATATTTAAAAGATACTTATTTGAAGGAAATACATTCAAAAGATATTTATTGAAAAGCATATTATCTTAAAGATTATTACTTGAAGGATTTATTGGCGGAAGATTTATATTTGAAGGACTTGATTAATTGATTGCACTTGTATTTATTATTTTTTTAGAAGCATTTATGGTGTTCTTGTTGCCTGCTATTTATATCATTGGTTGGTCATTATTGCCATCATTATTATCTGCTTCCTATTATTTTTGTACGCTATATTGTACAGGTTTATTTGGTAGTTTGGTCCTAGCCTCGTCACTACTTCGCCGAGGTTAGGCTAGGCACTTACCAGCACATGGGGTCGGTTGTGCTGATACTACACTTCTGTATATTTTTGTGTACAAATACAAATATTTGATCGATAGTAGTTGTTCGTTGTGGTGGAGACTCAGAGTAAACCTTCTGCAGCATTCACAGTTCTCAGAGTCACCTTCAACTGTACTTATTTTCATTTGTTCCCTTTCTTTCGGAACAGTGATGTATTTATTTTGTATAACTACTTTTAGAAAGGCTTGTGACGTGTACCACCGGTTCTGGGAATGGTAAATTGTTAAGAATTTAATTTAAAGTTGGCAAATATCAATGTTATTTCAGTTAATGTTAGGCTTACCTAGTTTAGAGACTAGGTGCCATCACGACTCCTTCGGAGGGATTTTTGGGTCGTGACATGCTTATTGCATACTTATGAATGGGAGTTCTTGACCATGGTGCAGTGGTATTCGTCAAGAGTCTCCACGCAAGATTGGTTAGAGAGGTTAGGTTCTTATTTTTGGCCATTGTTAGTCCTATGCCTCCCTCTTTTTTGGGCCTAGTGATATTGTTCCAATTGATATAATGAATTTTTTTTGATTCACTATTAGTTCCCCATATAAAGTTTCTTTGGATGCGGATAATTTATTTCAAAGTTTTATTCGGAAGAAGGGTGTAGTGCATAGAATGACTAGGGATTGCATTGAGGGTTGAAATAGCAAGGGTAGTTCTCCCTACGATGTTCAGAAACTTTCCTTTCTAGGAGAATAGTTTTCTTTGCATAATATCTATAATGTACTGATAGTCCTTTGGAGTGGGGTGATTGTTTAGGATTGGGTAGCCTAGGTATTTCCCAAAGGAATTATTTATTTTTATATTAAAGAAGGAGGCTACCTCTTGGGCTATGTTGGGATGACAATTTTTGGAGACTATGATTTTTTATTTTTGTAGATTAATATTCTGCCCCGATAATTTGCAAAAAAAGGAGAGGTTATTCTTTATTGTTTTGCAAGATTTTTCATTAAGCCTGGACATCAGAGTAAGGTCGTCAGCAAAGAAAAGGAGTGAAATTCATGTGTCTCTTGGACTGAGATGGATTGGATCCCATTGACAGATATCAACTTGATGAAAGATCAGACGGGAGAACATTTCGATACATAAAATAAAGATGTATGGTGATAATGGACAACCTTGTCTTATACCCCTACTTGGGCTAAATAATTCAGTCATAGAACCATTGACTAGGATTGAAATTCTACTAGAGCATATGCAGTTAAGAATTAATGTAGATATTGCTGGTGGAAATTTGAAGAACTTAAGCATTCTGTAGATGAAAGACCATTCTAGACGGTTGAAGGCTTTTTAAAGGTCTAACTTGAGGATCATACTAGTCTTTTCCCCTTCATTTTCTCAAAATTATTAATGATCTCTTGAACTAGGATGACATTGTCACTAGTTCTTCTACCTTTTATAAAGCTCGCTTGAAAGGGGCTAATTAGATTGTCTAAAAAATATTTGATCCTATTTGCGATGATCTTTGTGATAATTTTATATAAGGTGTTGCAAAGACCAATGGGCCTAAAAAAATTTAGATTGTTAGCATTGCTAATTTTTGGGATCAGGCAAATGTAAGTATCATTGATATTTGGAGGGAGGGTTTTATTTTTGAAAACTTGAGAACAAACTTTAATGAATGAGGGCCCGACAATGTTCCAATATTTTTGACAAAAAAGGATGTATACCATCAGGGGCCGGGTGCCTTGAAGGTTTTGAAAGAGAAGACGGCATTGGTGATCTCAATTGGTATTAAAGGATTATCCAAACTATTAAGATCATGTTTATTGTAGTTTGGTGGGTCAAGGCGAATATCTGACCAATTAGTAGATTCATGGGAGGTTGTGAAATAATTAAGGAAAAACTGTTTGGTGTGTTTTATAAGATCTATTGGATTATTGATCCAGTTGCCATGGTCGTCCTTGTAGAACATGATTTTGTTTCTCCTTCTGTTATTAGTATCCATTATATGGAAAAACTTAGTATTGGCATCTCCTTCTTGTACCCAAGAAATTCTTGACCTTAGTTTCCAGTAGTCATCTTCAATTTTTAGGTAGTTGTTAAAATCAGATTGAAGAGACCGTTCTAAATCTTAAAGGAATGTGCTATTGTAGTAGTTTTTTGATTCTTGGATACATTTTAGTCTTGCTAGGATTCTCCTTTTTTCCTTGTGGATATTTCCAAAAGTAGTATTTTTTCAATCTTTGACCCTTGTAATAAAGGCATTGGAAGAATCTTGGTAATCTAAACCCTTCCAGTTTTCTTTGACAAGGTTCAAAAAACTGGGGTGTCTACACCAGTAAGATTCTAACCTAAAGGGTTTAGGAAGTCTAGTGGTTTGGTTAGATATTAGTTGGAGTAATAGGGGGTTGTGGTCTGAGTAAGTTTTGGGTAAATGAGTGACAAAGGCATTAGAGAATGCACTGATCCAATCACTATTAGCTAGAATTTTGTCTAGCCTTTCCATAATAAGTCCTTTATTTTTCCTTCTTCGATTAGACCAAGTGTATTTACAACCCTTGTACCCTAAGTCAGTGAGACCACATTTGTTTATACAATCCCATAGTTATTTTGTACGTCTACTACTAACTAAGTTCCCTCCTAATTTTTCATTAGAGTCTAGGACGTCATTAAAGTCTCCCCCTACTAATCAAGGACCCTTATAGTGATCATTCATACTAATTAAATTATCCCAAAGCAGGTTTCTTTATTTTGCCTTAGTACTAGCATATATTGAAGTAAATAACCAAGTAATTTTGTTGGTATTACCTCAATGGTCGCACTGATTTCCTGGTTCCTTCTAACGAAGCTGTGGACATTAACTACTGCGTGATTCCAAAGGATTACCATTCCCCCTAATTGACCATTAGACAGTATTTTAATCATATCCGTAAAACCAAAAGGATTAAGGACGGCCATATAGTTATCCATACGTGTTTTCAACAGTGTTACCATGCTAGGATGGTGAGTGTCGATCATCTCCCTAAAGTGAAGCCTGAAGATATCACTGTTTCCCCCTCGAATATTCCAAATAATAAAAGAGATGGACCTATTCATGCTTAAATTCCAGTTGTAGAGATCCCCATTCTCCAAAATTCTTGGGGAATGAATTGGGTTTCTCCTCTAAAATGGCACAAGGATCATTGCATGCTGTCTTATAGATGGGCCGGCAGGTGGTCGTATAACTATTGTGCGTTTGTAGAGAGCTAATGGACATTTGAGAATTTGCCTCTGTTCCTGCCTCTCCGTGAAGATGAACACTTTTACGTCTTCTAGATTTGAATTTTTATTATTAACTCTAGGACTAAGTTTATAGGATCCGCTGCTTCTTCTGTCATGGTGTGACGACTCGGCCGATCGTCTTAAGAATTAACGCCCCGATCCCCTATTAACTGTCTTCCCCGTGTTTATTTATGCTATTTTTGGTTTGCCGGGACGTTCGGTTTTGAGTTTCGGAGAGTTTTGGGACACTTAGTCCCTAAATGAGAACTTAAGTGTTGGAAAGTTGACCGTAGTCGGAGCAGTGTGAAGACGGACTCGAAATGGAAATCCGATGGTTCCGTTAGCTCTGTTAGGTGATTTTGGGGTTAGGAGCGTGATCGGAATGTGTTTTGGATGTTTGTAGCTAATTTAAGCTTGAAATGCCGAAAGTTGAAGTTTTGAAGTTTCCGGTCCGATGGTGAGATTTTGATCCGAGGGTCGGAATGGAATTTCAAAAGTTGCAGTAGTTCTGTCATGTCATTTGGGATGTGTGTGTAAAATTTCAGGTCATTCGGACATGGTTTGGTTAGATTTTTGATCGAAAGCGTATTTTGAGGAAAATTAGACTTCTTAGGCTTAAATCCTTGATTAATTCGAGTTTCCGGTGTTGTTTTAGGTGTTTTAAGGATTGGTACAAGTTTGAATAAGGTATTAGGTGTTGTTGGTGTTGTTGGTTGGGGTCCCGGGGGCCCCGAGATAATTTCGGATGATTGACGGAAGGATTTTTGAAGTTGAAGAGTTGCATGAAATTGCTGTTATCTATCATAACCGCACCTGCGGTTTGGGTTCCGCAGGTGCGGAGCCGCAAAAGCGGCAAGGCAAGCGCAAATGCGGATTTTGGGCAGGAGAAGCAGGTTCCGCAGATGCGGGACTTTAACCGTAGAAGCGGTACCGCACCTGCGGAACAATAACCGCAGATGCGAAAATTGGATTCCTAAGTGGGAGTCGCAGATGCGACAAATGGTCCGCAGAAGCAGTCTTGACCGCAAATGCGGAAGTCGCTAGACAGAACATATAAATAGTTGTCTTTGTGAAAATTGGCTACTCTTACACCATTTTTGTCCGGGTTTGAAGCTTCTAAGAGGGGTTTTTGAGGAAATCAAAGGGAAATCACTTGGAGATAACCTTCTTGACTTTACAACTTGTTTTCATATGATTAAAGACCTAATTAATGGTGAGAAATTTGGGAAAAATGGGTAATTAGGGCTTGAGTTTAAGAGACCTTTAATTGAGGATTTGAGGGGTCATTTGGACTCTGATTTCAGTGTTCTTGTTATGTATAGACTCGTGAGAGTATGAGGTTTCTGAAAATATAAATTTCACACAATTCCGAGACATTGGCTTGAGGGGCGTTTTGGTCATTTTACATGATTTCCCGTATTAGCTTAGAATTTAATTGTAGAATTAGTTACTTGAAGTGTTATTTACAATGTAATTGAATTGAATAGATTTGGGCCATTTGGAGTTGGATACTCGTGGCAAAAGTGTGGTTTCAAGTTGATTTTGAGCTGGTTCGAGGTAAGTGGCTTGTCTAACCTTGTGTGGGGGACCTTTCCCCTAGGATATGATATCTGATAGTTGAGATGCCTTGTATGTGAGGTGACAAGCGCGTACTTGAGCTAATTGTTGAAAACCCGATTTTACTTTAAGTACTTAAACTGAGTTCCTTTCTTACCTGCTTTATTTTACTTGCAAACTTAGCCTATGTTAGTCTAGAAGAGCATGTTTAGTTGACTTAATTGCTTATTTGCTTGAACTGCCTTGATTGCGTTACGTGAAGCATGTTAGGCTAGAATTAACTGTCTACTTGTTACGAATTTAGCATTTATTTTGATATTCTTGAGTTGCTGCTGTGTGATTTAATTTGGGACTATGGGACGACATCCCGAGAGATCCCCTGCACGTATTTATGATTTGGACTGAGGTACGGGATACCAAGAGATCCCTAGTACCTATATTGAGGATACCAAGAGATACCTGACACATATATTGAGGATACCAAAAGATCATCGGGATACGAAGAGATCCCTAGTACCTATATTGAAGATACCAAGAGATCCTCGGGATACCAAGAGATCACTGGCACATATATTGAGGATACCAAGAGATCTTCGGGATACCAAGAGATCCCTGACCTATATATTGAGGATGTCAAGAGATTGAGGATACCAAGAGATCCTCGGGATACCAAGAGATCCCTGGCATATATATTGAGGATACCAAGAGATCCTCGGGATACCAAGAGATCCCCGGTTATCATTCTTGTTATGAGCGATGTTTCCTGGTGTTTGCCATTATTTCTGTTTTCGATATTGTACTCCTTAATATCCTGTGTAGATTCTTACTGTAGTTTTTCAACTGTATTGCTTATCTTATACTGTCATGTCTCACATTCTCTATATTTATTTAATCTCAGTAGGGCCCTGACCTTCCTCGTCACTACCCAACCGAGGTTAGGCTTGGCACTTACTGAGTACCGCTGTGGTGTACTCATGCCCCTTCTGCGCATATTTTTTCATGTACAGATCCAGGTACCGCTGATCAGGCCTCCTATCATTGAGAGAGGCGACTGCTTAGAGACTTTGAGGTACATCTACCGCGTACGCAGACCAAGGAGTCCCTTTCTATTCCTGCCTTTAGTATATAGCCCTTCTGCACTTTTCTGTTCTTTATTAGAAATTCCGGAGTTAGAGCAAGAGCTATGTAGTATTTCTTTCATTAGCTTGTGATTCGTGGGTTTCCGAGTCTTGGATTTGGATGTTGTTTTTGAGATTTATATATGGTGTATGCCGAGCGGCACATTTTAACACTATTATTGCCCTATTCCTGTTTTTAAATTATTTTACTTCCGCAAGTTTTGGTTATCTTCCGCAATATAGGCTTACCTAGTCGTAAAGACTAGGTATCGTCACGAAAGTTCACGGAGGGTGAACTGGGGTCGTGACACATGGCCTCTTAGGGTTGGGAGTTTGGTTTTGCATGGGACTGAGGAGTAGTTTGGTGGAGAGATGTAGTTGTATTTTGGACACTAGCAGTTGGGTCTTGTGGTGCATGTGTGTCCCAAGGAGTGAAGATTGGGTTTAGAGAGGTGGCTATCTCCGGAGTGAAGAATGGAAGATTCATCACTGGTTGGACTGACTGGAGTGGAACAAAGTGTGGTGGCATGATCCATTTCCCCATCATCATTTGGTTTGTATGTGGAGGGAGATTTGGTGCGATTGGTTGGAGAATGTTGTTCAACCAAATGTGGTTCATGTAATTGTTCATTGAGAGGTGGATCCCTTCTAAAATAAGTTGAGCTAGGTAGTGTGAGTTGTGGAGGACAATTACTGTTTCCCTCCCATTTAGCATGATGGTGAAGGAAAGAGCATGATCCATCAAGCCCAATTCCACTCATGACTGGGGCTGGTGGTTCTCCGGCATAGGGGGCTGAATCAGAATTGTTGGTGGTTGATTTGGGTGAGTTGTATTTGCCATATTCTGATGTAGGCGCATGAGTTGGATTAATCTGTATCGTCTCCTGTTGGTTATGGGTAGTCTGGGCATTCTGTTGGTGAGGAGAAGAGTTTTTAGAGTGAATTTTTGGTTCTTGGGAAGTCACAGTACCAGCTTCAATGATTGTGATATCCCTTTGCATGTTGAATGTTTGGGATAGCGTAAGGGTTTTATTTGTAGGAGAGATTGATTGGTTTTGGGATACGTGTTCCTTGGCATTGGCCATTTGGAATATAGATACTTCATGCTTTGACATGTGGGTAATGTTGTTTATGTTACCCTTGTTATTAGGGGGATGCGATAGTGGGTTAGGGGGGTTTTCACCCTCATTGGTTCCCCAGGGGTAGGGGTTAAGAGGGGGCCCTAACGTCTGACACTCTTTTTGGATTTTTTGTAGATTTATCAAAAAGGTCTTTTTAATAAGGGTAGAGTTTTTAGAGATATTAATATTGTTAATAATATTTTTATTAGAATTATTAGTATTAACAGTCTTATTGCCATTATTATGCGGAAAAGAGTCTGATAATTCATCTAAGTGGTTTTTGGAGTTATCCAAAACCACGTTCTGTGGAGAAAGATAGGAGGAGTGGTTTTGAGAGTTATTTGCCATTGTTAATGGCGACTGGACGGGCTGGTAGTCTATGTGAGAATTTGAATCGATAATCTTAACACCCACACTACCTTGATTAGGTCTTGCCTTGTAATTAAAGATTTGAAAAGTAAGAAATTTACTTGTAGAAGCATCAAATATATTTACGTTTATACTTGTCCTTGATATAGCTTCTTTGTTCGCAGTTTGTTTTTTGGTACCTTTCTTGAATGTTACTGTTTGACATTCCTCCGTTGATGCATGCTGATCTGTTTGACAGATTTTGTGCTGTTCTTCTTGCATGATATTTTGTGGTAGTTCTTGTTTCTCTGCTTCTTTTCCCTTTGTTGGTAAGGTTTTTGGTTGGGGATTTGTTCTTTTGCATTGGCTAGTGGAGTGACCTAGGAAGCCACAATTTAGGCAAATGAGCTTTACACACTCGTATAGGATCTGCTGCTTATGAGAGCCAATCCACACATTTGATTTAACTTGTTTATTTAGGGGTAATTCCACACAAATTCTAGCATAACGTTCTTGAAGGGCTGCAGAAGTACATGCATCCACTTTGAGGAGTCTTCCTATTGTGTTTCCAACTTTTGTTAGGATCTTTTCATCGTAAAATTCTGTGGGTAGTTCTGGCAATCTTAGCCAGATTGCAGTGAGTGTTTGTTTTGCTGTTGATGGCACAAAATTAGGCTCCCATCGTTGTACTGATAAGAAAGTGCCAAATATGAATCAGAGGCCTTTTTGCAGGGCTGTTACCATGTTTTCTTCCTTATTGAACTTAACTGTGTAGTAGCCCTCTCCCGGGTCAATGAGAGGGAAAGCCTCTGAAGGCTTCCATAGATCAGTGATTTTTCGTTTGAGTACTTGGTGAAGTATTTTTTTTCCTTGGAGTTTAATTATTACAGAGAACCTCCAGGGGTAGTAGATGTGTTGCTTGTCTTCCCCACTTATTTGAACTAGGTGTTCGTTTTCCTATTCTGTAAGTGATTTGTCCAGTTCCACCTCAATGGAGTCAATAGCCATAGGTAGTAAATGAGAGGGAGTTGAGGACAAGGAAAAACATTTCTCATGGTCATTGGCTAGTAGCTTTTCCTTGAACGAGAAAAGGTCTGTTGATTGATTGGAAAGGATGTTAGGCGGTTTTGGGGGTGGCTCCATTCGAATAGCGTGACTGTCCATTGCAGATTTTAAGGGAGTTTTTTTTCCAGAGAAGTAGTGTTATTAGGGAATTTGCAGGGTCTGTTTTTTGATAGCTAGAGAGAAGGGAGTGCTTCTCTCTAGAGAGTCGGTACGTTACATTAATTCATCACTATCTCAAGTTGAAATTTTATTAGATATAAAATTTTAGTGTATGTTAGAGAAGGTGAATTTTACCACAGTTATAATGGCATACTTGTTTGCACATAATAATTTTACCAAACAGATAAACGCATAACCCATGTCTTTTAAATACACTTTCGTCACTCAATTTTAGCTAATGAATATTTATATACACTTTAGATTAAGATCTCTTATAATTAAATTATTTGATTTGAAAAAAAGGAGCATGGAATAAGTCTGTTTCAATATACAATCAATTCCTTTCAACAGATCTAATATTTCCAATTAAATACTGAAAGAGAACAACTTGTTTCTAATTTATACCATCAATAAAAAAAACATTTTCGCAGAATTAATCCCTCTTAATTACATTAGTAATCTGTTAAGTAGTTTCTCCACTAAACTTTCCTCCTACCTTTTAGGGAATGTTCCAAGGACAGGGAAAAGTTAAATTAAAAAGTTGAGAAATTACACTTTTTGGAAAAGTTTGCCTACTACTATGATGTTAGATTCATGTCGTTTTACAATAACCTATAATTAAAGACTTAAACCTTAATTGCACCTTGTCAACTTTAAATAATGACTAATCAAATTCAAATCTACCCTTTTAGGTGACACTTAGTGACATGCTTTTTAACTTTATTTGTCCTCACTAACAAGAATTTTGGGGGAGCTATAAGTACCTTTTATCCTTAATCATAAATTTTGGTTTCAAACATTGAATATAAAATTATTTTTGTTAGAAAACACTTTACTCTCAATGCGAATCTTCCTAATGCGAGAGTTCGAATTTAGTAGGGCACAATGCAGATACAAGAAGTTCCAAAAAGAAAACTTTATCTGTCCTCGTCCTTCTACTTTGGAAGAATCTTTGCACTTAAATTAGTGGAGCAGCTAAATTTGAAAAGTCAGCAAACATAGATATTTATGCCAAAGAATTGAAAGCACGAGATTTGATTTTTGGTCCAAAGACTCAAAAGCAAAGACAATTTAAATTTTTAAATCAATGGGTGCGGAAATTTGTGCTTTTTCATCAACTAAGGGAGAGGAGTAGGGTATTATGAGGAGAAGAAGATATCTTTTTTAAACCTTAAAAAAGAAATATTTTTAACTACTATAACTTGTTATGAAATAAAGATTCTAAAGTGAAGACACGTATAAAGAGAAATTAATATATTATTCGATTTCAAACTCATGTACATAATAAACTGAAATCTCCTCTATTTATAGAAGAAAGGAAGCTGCTGTGTAAGTTGCTACTGTACCAAATATAGATAACATTCTACCGAGGGTAATATTTATCTATAACGGAGTACCGAAAGGATAAGCTCATTGTACCAGGTATAAATAATCTTCTACCGAGGGTAATATTTATCCATAACAGAGTACCGAAAGGATAAACTCGTTGTACCAGGTATGGATAATCTTCTACCGGTAGTAATATTTATCTACAACGGAGTACCAAATAAACATTCATAATATAATATATTTATAACACTCCCTCTTGGATGTTTAAAAGATAATGTGCATCATTAAAACCTTACTAGGAAAAACCCCATGGAAAAAAATTCTAGTGAAGGAAAAAGAGTACACATATTTAGTAATACGTATTGCTAGGTGCCTCATTATAAACCTTGTAAGGAAAACACTGTGGGGAAAAACCTTAGTAAGGAAAAAAGAGTGCATCCTGATGAAAATCTTGTTTCAAATATTTGACTCTCCGCATTCCAATCTTGTATACCATCTTCTCAAAAGTTGAAGTTGGCAAAGATTTAGTGAATAAATCTGCTGGATTATCACTTGAACGGATTTGTTGTACATTAATGTCACCATTTTTCTGAAGATCATGTGTGTAGAATAATTTTGGTGAAATGTGCTTTGTTCTATCTCCTTTTATAAATCCTCCCTTCAATTGGGCTATGCATGCAACATTGTCTTCGTATAAAATTGTGGGTCTTTTCTCACATTCCAAACCATATTTTTCTCGAATAAAATGAATTATTGATCTCAATCATACACATTCCCTACTTGCTTCATGAATAGCTATTATCTCAGCATGCTTTGAAGAAGTAGGAACAATAGATTGCTTTGTGGAGTGCCATGATATGACAGTACCTCTATATGTAAACACGTACCCAGTTTGAGATCGATCTTTATGGGGATCATATAAATAACCTGCATCTGCATAACCAATAAGATCTGCACTATCTTTGTTAGTATAAAACAAACCTATATCAAGAGTTCTCTTTAAATATCGCAATATATGCTTAATCCCGTTTTAATATCTCCGTATAGTAGAAGAATTATATCTTGCTAGTAAATTAACAGAAAATGCTATGTCAGATCTTGTAGCATTAGCAAGATACATATGTGCACCAATTGCACTAAGATAAGGTATTTCGGGACCAAGGAGTTCCTCATCCTCTTCTGGAGGTCGGAACAAATTCTTATTCACTTCAAGTGATCGAACAATCATTGGTGTACTCAATGGGTGCGCTTTGTCAATGTAAAAGCGTTTTAAGACCCTTTCTGTATAGGCAGATTAATGGATAAAGATCTCATATGCTAAATGTTCAATTTGCAGACCAAGATAAAGTTTTATATTTCCTAGATCTTTTATCTCAAATTCTTTCTTAAGATATTCAATTGCCTTTTGGAGCTCTTCTGTAGTTCCAACAAGATTTATGTCATCAACATAAACTGCAATTATAACAAAATTTTGATGTCATTTTCTTTATAAAAATATATGGACAAATAACATCATTTATGTAACCATCTTTCAGCAAATATTCACTAAGGCGATTATACCACTTGCGCCCAGATTGCTTTAAACCGTACAAAGATCTTTGTAATCTAATTAAATATATTTCCTGAGATTTTAAATTTGCTTCAGGCATTTTAAATCCTTCAGGGATTTTCATATAAATTTCACTATCAAGTGATCCGTACAGATAAGTTGTAACTACATCCATTAGATGTATTTCAAGCTTTTCATGTAGTGCTAAACTGATGAGATATCAAAATGTTATGGCATCCATAACAGGTGAATATGTTTCATCAAAATCGACTCCAGGTTATTGTGAGAATCCTTGTGCGACAAGGCGATATTTGTGTCTTTCAACTTCATTTTTATCATTCCTTTTTCGTACAAAAATCCATTTATGACCAACTGGCTTTATACCAGCAGGTGTTTGGACTACTGGTCCAAAGACCTCCCTTTTAGCAAGTAACTTCAATTTCGATTGAATTGACTCTTGCCATTTTGACCAATCAGATCTTTGTCAATATTCTTCGACAGATCGGCGTTCAAGATCCTCACTATCTTGCATAATATTGAGTGCAATATTATATGAAAAAATACTATCCACCACTATTTCAGATCGATTTAAATTAATCCCATCACCGGTAGAACTTATTAAAATTTCTTCACTCACTTGAACTTCAGGTTCATTTATTTTTCAAGAATCTCAGAACTAATCAGATCTTGGATCTCTTCTGGAGATCCCTTCATAGTATCGTTTTGATCATTTGTTGATTTTCTTTTTCGAGGATTTCGATCCTTAGAACCCAAAGGCCTACCACGCTTTAGGCGTGTTTTAGGTTAAGTAGCTCTCATGCTAGTAGATGGTCCTACTGGGATATCAATTAGGATAGGCACATTCTCTGCAGGGATATGTGACTTCGTTATCCTTTTCAAATCACTAAATGCGTCTGGCATTTGATTTGCTATATTCTGTAAATGGATGATCTTCTGGACCTCCTGATTACATATAATGGTACGTGGATCAAAGTAAGATAATGATGAAACTTTTCACACAATTTCTCTTTTGATTTCCTTTTTCTCTCCCCCTAATTGTGGGAAAATTGTTTCATCAAACCGACAATCTGCAAATCGAGCAGTAAATAAATCTGCTGTCAATGGTTCAAGATAGAGAATAATAGTCGATGATTCAAACCCAACATATATTTCTATCCTTCTCTGTGGCCCCATCTTACTACGCTGTGGTGGTGCTACTGGCACATATACAACACATCCAAAAATTCGTAGATAGACAATATTTGGTTCATGACCAAAAATTAATTATGAAAGAGAATATTTATTATAATGTGTTGGTCTTAGAGGGATAAGTGATGTTGCATGCAAGATAGCATGTCCCCAAATAGTAGTGGGCAATTTTGTTTTCATAAGTAATGGTCTTGCTATCAATTGCGGGCATTTAATAAATGAATCTACAAGGCCATTTTGAATATGAACATAGGCTACAGGATGTTCAACTTTTATCCCAACTGATAGACAATAATCATCAAAAGCTTGAGATGAGATTTCTCCAGCATTATCGAGGCGAATAACCTTTATATGATAATCTGAAAATTGTACCCTTTATCGAATTATTTGGGCTAATAGCTTTGCAAACGTCAGGTTGCGAGATTATAGTAGGCACACATAAGACCATCTTGAAGATGCATCTATTAGAACCATAAAATCTCTAAACAACCCACTTGGTGGGTGAATAGGTCCATATATATCCCCATGTATACGCTCTAAAAATGAAGGGGATTCAATGCCAACCTTCATTGGTGATGGTCTAGTGATTATTTTGCCTTGATAACAAGAATCGCAAGAAAATTTATCATTTGTAAGAATCTTCAGGTTCTTTAATGTATGCCCACTCGAATTTTCAGTAATTCATCTTATTATTATTGATCCAGGATGGCTCAAACGGGCATGCCAAAGCACAAAAGTATTTGAATTCGTAAACTTCTGGTTTACGATAGAGTGTGCTTCAACTGTACTAATTTTTGAATAGTATAAGCCAGAAGATAAAGTCGGTAACTTTTCTACAATGCATTTCTGGCCAGAAATATTCTTTGTAATACAAAGATATTCCACGTTCATTTAATCTATTGTCTCAAGATGATGCCCATTTCGGTGGATATCTATAAAATTCAACAAGTTTCTTTGGGACTTGGAGGAGAATAATGCAATGTCTATAATAAGTTTTGTTCCCTTAGACAGAAATATAATGGCTCTTCCGGAGCCTTCAATCAAGCTTGTATTACCAGAAATTGTTGAAACATTAACTTTTTTCCTTATGCAAATAAGAAAAATATTTCTGATCCTTGAATATGCCATGAGTTGTTTCATTATCAATAACACAAATATCTTCATGATTTATCTTTGATCCAAACATAATTTGAAGATTATCCATATTCTTTAAAATGACATAAATAAAATATATTATAGTAGTAAATATCATTATTAAAGCATAATTTTTATTTATGTACAACAATTACATAACCATACTATCTATTACAAACAACAAAAATTAAAATATTTATATTTCTACAGATTCACCACCGATTACATGACTTGTTTCTCCTTATGGGAGTGCAAAGTAAACAGCTACATCCAAATGCATGAAGTCTAAATTATCTTCAGAAATAAAATTTGCTTCAGCATTTTCTCTGTCTTCTTCAGAGAGGCTTGATAAAGCTCAAACAGGTGCTTTGGCATACGACAGGTATGTGACCAGTGCCATTTTCCTCCACATCTATAGCATGCATTTTCTGCATTTGGTGCTTGCATCGCTTCATGTTTTTGTTCCTTCCTTTTCCACTGCTGGTGGCGGGGAGGGTTCTTTGGTGCATTATTATAACCATGATTAGAGTTTCTTCCTTGACCACGTCCATGATCACGACTGAGGCCACGACCTCTTCCACGTTTAGCTTGGTGGAAGTTCGTCTCATTCATTTCAGGGAATGGACAAGAACCAGTAGGTCAGCTTTCATGGTTTTTCATTAATAGCCCATTATGTTGCTCGGCTATAAGAAGATGTGAGATAAGTTCAGAATACTTTTTAAATCTCATCTCTCGATATTGCTGTTGCAGGAGCATATTCGAGACGTGAAAAGTGGTGAAAGTTTTCTCCAACATATCATGATCAATAATATTATCACCACATAATTCAACTGGAAAATAATTTTGAACATAGCACAATTATACTCACTTATAGATTTAAAATCTTATAGCCTTAGATTAATCCAATTATAACGTGCCTGTGGAAGAACGACCATCTTCAGGTGGTCATATCTATCTTTCAAATTATTTCACAGTATGACTAGATCTTTAATAGTGAGATACTCCATTTTCAGGCCTTCATCAAGGTGATGGCGTAGGAATATTATTGCTTTGGCACGGTCTTGGTTTGATGCCTGATTTTTATCCTTGATAGTACTGCCAGACCCATCACATCAAGATGAATTTCAGCATCAAGCACCCAAGACATGTAACTTTTGCCCGATATATCCAGGGCTACAAATTCAAGTTTAGAAAGATTTGACATTATATAGAAAAAGAAAGTTCGTACCTCGGATACTTTCAAAGTATTTGGTCGAGATGACAGAGTCTAGTGCTGATAACATGTTATGAAATAAAGATTCTAAAGTAAAGACAGGTATAGAGAGAAACTGATATATTATTCGACTTCAAACTCATGTACATAATGAACTGAAATCTCCTCTATTTATAAAAGAAAGGAAGTTTCTGTGTAAGCTGCT
The DNA here is from genome assembly GCF_000715075.1 of Nicotiana tabacum. NCBI lineage: Eukaryota > Viridiplantae > Streptophyta > Magnoliopsida > Solanales > Solanaceae > Nicotiana > Nicotiana tabacum. The sequence continues at coordinate 17,212,969 of NC_134099.1, read as the reverse complement.
ACTGTACCAGATATAGATAATCTTCTACCGAGGATAATGTTTATCCATAACGGAGTACCGAAAGGATAAGCTCATTGTACCAGGTATGAATAATCCTCTACCAAGAGTAATATTTATCCATAATGGAGTATCGAAAGGATAAGCTCATTGTACCAGGTATGAATAATCTTCTACCGATAGTAATATTTATCTGTAACGGAATACCAAATAAACATCCATAATATAATATACTTATAACAAGCTATTCATTTATGCATACTATCCAATTTTTTAAATATAAATACCAATGTGGAAACGAATATTCTGCACAATTTATGGTATTCAAATACTATTAAAAACTAATCTTATCGAAAAAAATATTTCTCAGGAAAACATACCCCTTATAGTAACTACTTCCAATGTTCCAATTTATATGACACTTTTGACTTTTCGAAATTTGAACTTCTTAAACTTCATGGTGTATTTGAACATAGAATATATAAGTTTTTTTGAAATAAAATTTACATATTCAAAAACTACATAAAAATACTATAAGTCATAATAATTAATAATTTAAAATATTTAAAATGCATATAAAAAAAGTTACGATCAAAGAATAATTCGTTTGGCTCTCGAAATCTGAATGTCATCATATAAATTGGGACGGAGGGAGTAGTTTATTTTAGCTTATTATCTCTCCTTTTTGCATCTTTTCTATTGCCTTGAAAAAACTCTTCATGTATTACTATTTCACTTAGAATTATAGTATTTTAAGAAAATTTAGTTTATTACCTTAAAACATTAATAAAGCTTCAGATCCTTTGAATAACTAAGCAATATCTAGAAAAAGAATTAATAAGGAAGGATTTGAAAAAGAATATAAGGACCATCCTAACATAGTAACATATATTGAGTGATCTACTCCGGATCATCAATATCATGTTCTCAAAATAAAATTACACGTAAAATCAAGTATATCCGATCTTGAGTATTTATCATTAATGAATATCTAGAAAAAGAATTAATAAGGAAGACTTTGAAAAAGAATATAACGACCATTCTAACATGTATTGAGTGATCTAATTCAGATCATCAAATATCATATGCTCAAAATAAAATTACACATAAAATCAAGTATATCCGATCTTGAGTATTTATTTATTATCAATATCTAGAAAAAGAATTAATAAGGAAGACTTTGAAAAAGAATATAAGGACTATCCTAACATATATTGAGTGATCTACTTCGGATCATCAATATCATATGCTCAAAATAAATTACACATAAAATCAAGTATATCAGATCTTGAGTATTTATCTATTATCAATATCTAGAAAAGAATTAACAGCGAAGATTTTGAAAAAAAGATTATAATTAGGATCATCCTAACACAAATTGAGTGATCTACTTCTGATCATCACTATCATATGCTCGAGATAAATGTCACGATCCGAATTTTTCATCCTCGGGAATCGTGATGGCGCCTTGATCACGCCCAACTCTAGTCCTAAAAAAGATAAGTGGTCGCTGCAAATATAATCCGGTCTAAAAGTCCGGAGTCGAATCTCACAGAGAACTAAGGCTTAGCTATATCTGTTTAATATCACTAAAAAGACAAGTTTGAACAATTTTCTAAATTATAAAGATTGATATTTATATTTCTAACTAATTAACTAGCAAATACTAGAAAACGGTAAAATTATCAACTAACGAGACTAAATTAAAAAGGTCTAGAGTTATGATTTCCCCAATTGTCGGAATCCTTCTAGCTATATTCCCTACAATTTCGCCAATGTATTATCTACTGATCGTGAGCACTTTAGGTGCCGTAATTCTCTCTCGAGCAACTACAACAATTTACTAAACATATTCTCTCGAACTACACTAGTTGGCTTTATCTAACCGCTCATTATGACCACGTCAAGGCTTTGTTATTTCTAAACCTACCTTTAAACCCGCTGTATTGATTTCTCACATACGTTAGGAGTGACGTTGTTCAACAATCACCTAAATATGTATCCTTTCTCAAGCAACACATAATAAATATGCACAGTCAATCGATGGTCATTCAATCAACAACAATAAACACGTAGTTGAACAAGTAGAGAAATCCAACAGCTCAATTATATAAAAATATAACAAGAATTTATCCTACAAAGGTTTTATCAAAACCCTAGATAACAAATTAGCTATTCATAATAGTATGTAAAACTACAATACTAAAAGTCATAACCACAATGAAAAAATAGAAAGAGGAAGGAAAAACTCGTAAAAGAATTCTCCGCCTTGCTCCTATTGTGTCTCTGCCTCCTTAGGTCGAATTTGTGTCAAAAATTGGTCTCCTCTGCCTCCTTAGGTCTAAATTATGTCAAAAGTGTGTTCAACCCTTAAAATACCATTTTTTCATGTATATATACCAAGTAGGGTCGGGCCCAAATAATTACACCTTCTCCTACGCAAAAAAGGACAATATTTCATGTCTGGACTGCCGCGGCCGCGGTCAACCGCGGTACGGACACGGTACATTGCAAGGCTATTGTTTCTGCCGCGTCCGGTCCGCAATCGCGGTTTTGATTGCGTTTTTCACCCTGTTTCGTTTGGAATTTGGAAAAACGTAAAACATGAAAGTTGTAACCCTTTGAGTTAGCTTTTTAAATATATATTGTGGAGCCCAAATAGAGTTCCTAGCAAAAAGGTTTATGTATTTTACTAGATAGTGTACAATATGTCTACTCGATTCTTCGTTTTATTGCTCTATCATCCGTTGACCCCCGAATACGATCCCGGCTTAATTCCTTGGGCTTTTACTCAGATTTCAAAGCTCCAAATCACTTGAATTCATTCCATAACATCTATATAGCTCGGAATCACTCCTACAAGGGATAAAATACACCGTTAGTGCAAAACACTAGCAATTAAAGCGCAAACTCAACTAAAGTGCAGTAAATTTGAGTGTAATAAGCGACTAAAATACGTAATTATAGCCTATCATCACGCCTACTCGTAGAAGCTAGGCAAGCCACTAAACATGAAAAATTTCTAACTCTTTCATTTTTAACCTCTTTTAACAATTTGAATTAGCAGGTAGTCAACATTTAGATATTAACGATAAATGAAATCAAGCGCAAGACTTAATCTAATATAATAACCAAGGCCAGTACGATAATGACAAGACATATCTCTACCCGGAATCCGGTGTCACAATATCAAAGACGGACTAAGATCACTACAACAAATGTCTCAAAGAAATACAATCTATCTCGAAATCTAATGAAAACAGAGTACATAATAAAGTAGAAGAGAAACCCAGGCCCGCAGACGCCTGTAGGACTACCTCGGGATCTCTGGTTGGACTGAAGGCAGACTCCCCAAGTGCTACTGCCCAAATGCTGCTCCGGTATCTGCACATAGTGAAGAGTGTAGCATCAGCACAACCGACCCTATGTGATGGTAAGTGCTAGGCCTAACCCCGGCGAGGTAGTGACGAGGCTAGGACCAGACTCCAGATAAACCTGTGCAGTTATATAATATACATCGGAAAATAAACAGGAATAAACAATTTACATGGGAGAGGGTACATGCTACGGGAAAAATATCAAATCCAGCAGAAAGTTAAGAGAAATATGATAGAACGATTCAAGATCTACCAAAAAACATTAATAATACTGTTGCGGCACGCAACCCGATCCCTTATCATTTAACACTGTTGCGGCGTGCAACCCGATCCATTTATATCACTGTTGCGGCGTGCAACCCGATCCATATATAATAATGTTGCGGCGTACAACCCGATCCAATATAATATTTGTTGCGGCGTGCAACCCGATCCAATATAATATTTGTTGTGGCGTGCAGCCCGATCCATATATAATAATGTTTCGGCGTGCAACCCGTTCCAAATATACAGTCAACAATAATCATAACCATAGTCCCGGCAAGGGATCAATAACGAACTACACTATCCCGGCAAGGGAATCGACAACATAAATAAATACGTCCCGGCCAGGAGAAACAGCTATAACCAATCTTAATCCAACATCTAACCATTTCATCTATCACCAATACTCAAACTTTGTAATTCCCATGAAAACAAACTTATTCCTTGCTCACTATCGAGAGTCATCAATTAAAGTGTCTGTAATATCATTTAAGAACACAACAAGCTGCAATTTAATACTCACAGCCATGCTTGACACCAACGTATAGATACTCGTCACCATGCTTATATGTCGTACTCAACAAGAAGAAAATAGCAAATAGTACACAACTCCCAATCCCTCAAGCTAAGGTTAGACCAAGCACTTACCTCGATGCAACGAACACAACTCAAGTTTCAATTATAGCTTTACCCCTCGATTCCACCACCAATTCGCTCGTATCTAGTCACGGGCTTCTTAATTACATCAATAAACGCTAAATGAATCAATTTGAATGCATGAAAATGAATTTTCCAAAGTTTTACCAAAAAAGTCAAAAATCGCTCCCGGGCCCACATGGTCAAAACCTGAGGTTCGAACCAAAACTCGATTACCCATTCCCCCACGAACTCAAATATATAGTTTGTTTTGAAATCGAACCTCAAATCGAGGTCCAAATTCCAAATTTTTAAAAAAACCTAGGTTCTACCCAAAACACCCAATTTACCCCATGAAAATCATTGATTTTGAGTTGAAATCATGTTAAAAAATGTTAAGGAGTGAAGAAAATGAGTTAGAAATCACTTACCAATGCTTTGGAGAAGAAAGGTTGTTTGAAAAATTGCCTCTTATGTTTTTGGGTTTTGAAAAATAAAAAATAACTGAAAATCCCGTCTAAATATACTACTCTCAGATGCCATGTGCGGACCACACAAAATCAACTGCGACTGCACAGCCCCCCGTGTGGACTGCAGTGACCTGCTTTAGTATTTTGGACATAACTTTCTCTACAGATGTTCAGATTGTGATTTCTTTACCTTTCTGGAAACTAGACACGAAGGGCTACAACTTTCGTTTTTGAATTATCTCACAATTCCTTGTATATCAAAAGATATAGGCTTCAGAAGTCAGACCAGTGAACCTGTACGGACCACACAAAATCAACCGCGGCTGCACAGTCAAAAGTGCGGACAACACAAAAACTAGTGCGGACCGCACTAGCAGGTTCAGAGATTTGCACTTCTCTGAACCTCCAGTAGCCATGTTTTAAGCCTAAGACACCCTGGAACCTACCCGAAACTCACCCGAGCCCTCTGGACTCCAAACTAAATATGCATACTAACTCAAAAACATCATATGGACCTACTCGTGCGATCACATCATCAAATAACAAATAAAATCATGAATTAAACCTCAAAACTCAACATTTTTATCAAGAACTCTCAAAGTTCATAATTCTTCAATCAGAAGTCCAACTCACGTCAAATAAACTCCGTTTTTTACCAAATTTCACAGTTATCTTTCAAATATTATAACAAGTTTGTACCGGGCTCCGGAACCAAAATACGGGCCCGATAACAATGGTTTCAAACAGTAATTCTTTTATTTATTTCTTAGATAATTCAGTAAAATAATTTCTTTCAAAAATTGATTTCTAAGGCTTGGGACCTCGGAATTCATTTTCGGGCTTACGACCAAGTCTCATATTTTACTGCGGACCTCCGGGTATCGTCGGAACATGGATCTTGGTCGGTTTGCTCAAAATATTGACCAAAGTCAACCATAATCAAATTTTAACTCTAAAATTTCTATTTCTCATATTTTCACATATAAGGCTTTCCAAATATAGGTCCGGACCACGCACGTAAATCAAGGTGGGGTAAAAAGAGGTTTTTAGGCCTCAGAACACTGAATTCACTTGCAACACAAGTGATGACCTTTTGAGTCATCATATTCTCCACCTCTAAAACAACCGTTCGTCCTCGAACGGACATAAAAAGGAAGTACCTGAGTCGGGAAAAAGATGGGGATAACGGCTCTGTATATCAGACTCGGACTCCCAGGTCGATGCCTCAGGAGGCTTTTAGGCCTCGGAACACTGAATTCACTTGCAACACAAGTGATGAACTTTTGAGTCATCACATTATCCACCTCTAAAACAACAGTTCGTCCTCGAACGGACATAAGAAGGACGTACCTGAGTCAGGAAAAAGATAGGGATAACGACTCCGCATATCAGACACGGACTCCCGGGTCGATGCCTCAGGAGGCTGACCTCTCCACTGAACACGAACAGAAGGAAAACTTTTCGATCTCAACTGACGAACCTGCCGGTCTAGAATAGCTACAGGCTCATCCTCATAAGACAAGTCCTTGTCCAACTAGACAGTCCTGAAATCTAACACGTGGGATGGATCGCCAAGATATTTCCAAAGGATGGACACATGAAACACTGGATGCACGGCTGATAAGCTCGGCAGAAATGCAAGTCTATAAGCCACCTCTTCCACTCGACCAAGAATCTCAAACGGTCCAATGAACCTAGGGCTAAGCTTGCCCTTATTCCCAAATCTCATCACGCCCTTCATAGGCGACACTCGAAGCAATACCCGCTCACTGACCATGAATGCCAAATCACGAACCTTGCGGTCGGCATATCTCTTTTACCTGGACTGAGCTGTACGAAGCCTATCCTGAATGGTCCTGACCTTGTCCAAGGCATCCTGAACCAGATCCGTACCCAATAACCGAGCCTCTCCCGGCTCAAACCATCCAACTAGAGACTGACACCGCATACCATACAAAGCCTCATAAGGAGCCATCTGAATACTCGACTAGTAGCTGCTATTGTAGGCAAACTCTGCTAAAGGCAAAAACTGATCCCCACGAGCCTCCAAAGTCAATGACACAAGCTCGGAGCATATCTTCCAAAATCTGAATGGTCCGCTCGGATTGTCTGTCTGTCTGAGGATGGAATGTTGTGCTCAACTCAATCCGTGTGCCCAACTCTCGCTGAACTGCTCTTCAGAGATGGGAGGTAAACTGCGTACCCCAATATGAAATGATAGACTCAAGCACACCAGGAAGGCGAATAATCTCCCGGATATAGATCTCAGCTAACCTCTCAGAAGAATAAGAGACTGCCACAGGAATGAAATGCGCTAACTTGGTCAGCCTATCAATAATAACCCACACTGCATCGAACTTCCTCTGAGTCCGTGGGAGTCCAACAACGAAGTCCATAGTGATCCGCTCCCACTTCCACTCAGGAATCTCAATCTTCCGGAACAAACCACCAGGCCTCTGATGCTCGTACTTAACCTGCTGATAATTCAAACACCGAGCCACATATGCAATGATGTCCTTCTTCATTCGTCGCCACCAATAATGTTGCCGCAAATCATGATACATCTTAGCGGCGCCCGAATGAATAGAGTACCTGGAACTATGGGCCTCCTCTAAAATCAACTCTCGGAGCCCACCCAAATTAGGCACATAAACTCGACCCTGCAATCTCAAAACTCCATCATCACCTAAGGTAACCTGTTTGGCACCTCCGCGCTGCACCGTGTCTCTAAGGACACACAAATGGGGATCATCATACTACCGATCTCGGATATGTTCCAACAATGAAGAACGAGCGACAGTGCAAGCTAACACACGGCTGGGCTCAGAAACATCCAAACTCACGAAATGATTGGCCAAAGCCTGAACATCTAAAGCAAACGGTCTCTCACCGACCGGAATATAAGCAAGACTGCCCATACTAGCTGACTTCCTACTCAAAGCATCGGCCACCACATTGGCCTTTCCCGGATGATATAAGATGGTGATATTATAGTCCTTTAATTGCTTCAACCACCTTCTCTGCCTCAAATTCAACTCCTTCTGCTTGAACAAGTACTGCAGACTCTTGTGATTTGTGAACAGCTCACATGCCACGTCATACAGATAATGCCTCCAAATCTTCAACGCGTGAACAATGGCTGCCAACTCCAAATCATGAACCAGATAATTCTTCTCATGAATCTTCAACTGTCGCGAAGCATAAGCAATGACCTTGTCATCCTGAATCAACACCACACCAAGTCCAATGCGAGATGCATTACAATAAACTGTATAAGGCCCTGAACCTGTGGGTAAAACCAATATCGGTGCCGTAGTCAGAGCTGTCTTGAGCTTCTAAAAGCTCGCCTCACACTCATCCGACCATCTGAACGGGGCACCCTTATGGGTCAACCTGGTCATCGGGGCTGCGATAGATGAAAACCCCTCCATGAACCGGCGATGGTAACCTGCCAATCCTAAGAAACTCCAAATCTTTGTAGCTGATGCTGGTCTAGGCCAGTTCTTGGCTGCCTCAATCTTCTTTGGATCAACCTGAATACCCTCTGCTGATATAGTATGACCCAGGAATGCAACTGAACTTAACCAGAACTCACACTTCGAGAACTTAGCATATAACTGACTATCCCTCAAGGTTTGAAGAACCACTCTAAGATATTGCTCGTGCTCCTCCCGGCTGTGGGAATAGATCAAAATATCATCAATGAAGACTATCAGGAACGAATCCAAGTAAGGCCTGAACACTCAGTTCATCAAATCCATAAAAGCTACTAGGGCATTCATCAATCCGAATGACATCACCAAGAACTCATAATGCACGTACAGAGTGCGAAAAGCTGTCTTAGGGATATCGGATGCCCTAATCCTTAACTGATGGTAGCCAGATCTCAAATCAATCTTCGAGAATACCTTGGCACCTTGAAGCTGATCAAACAAATCATCAATCCTCAGCAATGGATACTTATTCTTGATTGTAACCTTGTTCAACTGTCGGGAATCAATACATATTCTTATCGATCCATCCTTATTCTTAACAAACAACACTAGCGCACCCCAAGGCGAAACACTCAGCCTAATGAAACCCTTCTCAAGCAAGTCTAGCAACTGCTCCTTCAACTCCGGTGGGGCCATACGATATGGCGGGGTAGAAATAGGCTAAGTGCCTGGAGCCAAATCAATGCAAAAGTCAATATCCCTATCGGGTGGCATAATTGACAGGTCTGAAGGAAAAATCTCAGGAAACACACGAACAACGGGCACAGAATCAATAGAAGGAACCTCAGCACTAGAATCATGAACATATGCCAAATAGGCCAAACACCCCTTCTCGGCCATATGTCGAGCCTTCATATAAGAAATAACACTACGGGTAGAATGACCAGGAGTCCCTCTCCACTCTAAACAAGGTAAACCCGGTAAGGCTAAGGTCACAGTCTTGGCATGACACTCTAAGATAGCGTGGTAAGGTGATAACTAGTACATCCCCAATATGATATCGAAATCAACCTGTCCAGAAGCAATAAATCTACACGAGTCTCAAGACCTCTAATCACAACTATACAAGAGCGATGGACTCGATCTACCACAATAGAATCACCCACTGATGTAGACACATAGACAGGAACACTCAATGAATCACTAGGCATAACCAGATACGGTGCAAAATAAGATAACACGTACGAGTACATAGACCCTAGATCAAATAACACTGAAGAATCTCTATCTCAAACCAGAACCGTACCTGTGATAACCGCATCTAAAGCCTCAGACTCGGGCCTGGCTGGAAGAGCATAACATCGGGGCTGGGCCCTACCACCCTGGACTACCTCTCTAGGATGGCCTGCAGCTGGCTGGCCTCCCCCTCTAGCGGTCTGAGCTCCACCTCTAGCACCTCTACCTCCACCTCTAGCACCTCTACCCCCCACATCTAGCTGGTTGGGTGGGTTGTGGAACACCTGATGCCTGAACCATAGCACGGGAACCCTGCTGCTGCGACTGAGTACCTACCAATCTCGGACAAGCCCTTCGGATATGACCATACTCACCACACTCATAGCATCCACATGAGTGTTGTGGCTAAGGAAACTAAGACTGATCCTGGCGACCTGAATGACTACCCCGAAAACTCTGGAGCGGCGGTGCACTAATAGGAGCTGGTGGTGCACTATAGGGCTGCTGATCAAAATATTGTATGTGAGAACCACAGCTACCTAAAGCACCGTGAGAAACCTGAAGTGCTTCCTGAAAGGGCCTAGGAGGATGGCCTCTACCATACGAATCCCTGCCTCCAGACGAAGCACCATTGAATCTACCTAAATGACGGGGCCTCTTATCCGACCCATGACCACCTCCCTATGATAGAACCATCTCCACTCTCCTGGCCACATTGGCCGCCTCCTGGAAGGTAATCTCACTCCCAGCCTCCCTAGTCATCTAAAGATGAATCAGCTGAATAAGACTGTCAATAAACCTCCTCACCCTCTCTCTCTCTCTCGGTAGGAAGTATGACAAGAGCATGGCGAGCCAAGTCGATGAATCTGGTCTCATACTGGGTAACCGTCATGGAACCCTGCTGGAGATGCTCAAACTGCCTCCGATAGGCCTCTCTTTGAGTGATGGGGAGAAACTTCTCCAGAAATAGTTGTGCAAACTGCTCCCAAGTCAAGGCTGACAATCTGGCTGGTCTATCCAAGCAATAATCTCTTCACCAAGTCTTGGCGGATCCAGACAAGCGAAAAGTGGCAAAATCAACCCTATTGGTCGCAACTATCCCCATGTTCTTGAGAACCTCGTGACAGTTGTCTAAATAATCCTGGGGATCCTCAGTAGATGCACCGCTGAAAGTAGTAGTGAAGAGCTTGGTGAACCTATCCAGCCTCCACAAAGCATCGGCAGACATAGCTGCTCCATCACCGGTCTGAGCTACCACACCCGGCTGAACTGCTCCAACTGGCTAAATTACTGGAGTCTAAATCTAGGGAGCTACCTGCTTCGGAGTGCGAGTAGCAGGTGTTTGGGCTCCTCCTCCATCCTGAGAGACGGTTGGTGCTACAGCAAGCAAGCCATCTCGGGTGACACTCTCATGAGGCCCACTAGACGGACCAGAGCATGCTCCTAAAGAACTGGGGTAGCAATAAACCCCTCTGTGACCTGTGCGGGGCCCACCGAAACTGCTGGGGCCGGAACCTCATCATCAAAATCAACCTGAGGCTCCGCCGCTGGTGCTGCTGCTCGAGGCTGAGCTCTGCCCCTACCTCGGCCTTTAGCACGGCCTCGGACTTGCCCTCTACCCCTTGTGGGAGCTGCTGCTGGGGGCTCGGGCTGCTGATCCGTGGATCAGAAAGCGCGTGTTCTCGCCATCTACGAAAGAACAGAGTAGAATTTCAATTAGCATTGAGAAACCAACCCGAACGACAGGAAAGAATAAATGTGGAATGTTTCCTAACTTTGTAGCCTCTGGGGGATAAATACAAATATCTTCATACCGATCCTTCAGACTCTACTAAGCTTGTCCATGAATTGTGAGACCTATGTAACCTAGAGCTCTAATACCAACTTGTCACGACCCGGATTTCCCACCCTCGGGAGTCGTGATAGCGTAGAAGCTAGGCAAGCCACTAAACATGGAAAATTTCTAACTCTTTCATTTTTAACCCCTTTTAACAATTTGAATTAGCAGGTAGTCAACATTTAGATATTAACGATAAATGAAATCAAGCGGAAGACTTAATATAATATAATAACCAAGGCCAGTACGATAATGACAACACACATCTCTACCCAAAATCCGGTGTCACAATATCATGGACGGACTAAGATCGCTAAAACAAATGTCTGAAAGAAATACAATCTGTCTCGAAATCTAATGAAAACAGAGTACATAATAAAGTAGAAGAGAACGTCGGGCCTGGGACGCCTGCAGGACTACCTCGGGATCTCTGGCTGGACTGAAGGCAGACTCCCCAAGTGCTACTGCCCAAATGCTGCTCCGGTATCTGCACATAGTGAAGAGTGTAGCATCAGCACAACCGACCCATATGATGGTAAGTGCCTGGCCTAACCCCGGCGAGGTAGTGACGAGGCTAGGACCAAACTCCAGATAAACCTGTGCAGTTATATAATATACAGCGGAAAATAAACAAGAATAAACAATTTAAATGGGAGGGAGTACATGCTACGGGAAAAATATCAAATCCAGCAGAAACTTAAGAGAAATATGAGAGAACGATTCAAGGTCTACAACAAAACATTATACTGTTGCGGCACGCAACCCGATCCCTTATCATTTAACACTGTTGCGGCGTGAAACCCGATCCATTTATATCACTGTTGCGGCGTGCAACCCGATCCATATATAATAATGTTGCGGCGTGCAACCCGATCCAATATAATATTTGTTGCGGCGTGCAACCCGACCCAATATAATATTTGTTGTGGCGTGCAGCCCGATCCATATATAATAATGTTTCGGCGTGCAACCCGTTCCAAATATACAGTCAACAATAATCATAACCATAGTCCCGGCAAGGGATCAATAACGAACTACACTATCCCGGCAAGGGAATCGACAACATAAATAAATACGTCCCGGCCAGGGAGAAAAAGCTATAACCAATCTTAATCCAACATCTAACCATTTCATCTATCACCAATACTCAAACTTCATAATTCCCACAAAAACAAACTTATTCCTTGCTCACTATCGAGAGTCATCAATTAAAGCTTCCGTAATATCATTTAAGAATACAACAAGCTGCAATTTAAGACTCACGATCATGCTTGACACCAACGTATAGATACTCGTCACCATGCCTATACGTCGTACTCAACAGGAAGCAAATAGCAAATAGCAAATAGGACATAACTCCTAATCCCTCAAGCTAAGGTTAGACCAAACACTTACCTCAATGCCATGAATACAACTCAAGTTTCAATTATAGCTTTACCCCTCGATTCCACTACCAATCCGCTCGTATCTCGTCACAAGTTACTTAATTACATCAATAAATGCTAAATGAATCAATTTGAATGCATGAAAATGAATTTTCCAAAGTTTTACCCAAAAAGTCAAAAATCGCCCCCCGGGCCCACATTGTCAAAATTCGTGGTTCGAACCAAAACCTGATTACACATTCCCCCACGAACTCAAATAAATAGTTTATTTTGAAATCGGGCCTCAAAGAGAGGTCCAAATCCCCATTTTTTGAAAAACCTAGGTTCTACCCAAAACACCCAATTTCTCCCATGAAAATCATTGATTTGAGGTGAAATCGTGTTAAAAATGTTAAGGAGCGAAGAAAATGAGTTAGAAATCACTTACCAACGTTTTGAAGAAGAAAGGTTGTTTGAAAAATCGCCTCTTATGTTTTTGGGGTTTTGAAAAATAACTGAAAATCCCGTCTAAATATACTACTCTCAGATGCCATGTGCGGACCGCACAAAATCAACTGCGACTGCACAGCCCCCGTGTGGACTGCAGTGACCTGCTTTAGTATTTTGGCCATAACTTTCTCTATAGATGTTCAGATTGTGATTTCTTTACCTTTCTGGAAACTAGACACGAAGGGATACAACTTTCGTTTTTGAATCATCTCACAATTCCTTGTATATCAAAAGATATAGGCTTCAGAAGTCGGACCAGTGAACCTGTACGGACCACACAAAATCAACCGCGGCTGCACAGTCAAAAGTGCGGACAACACAAAAACTAGTGCGGACCGCACTAGCAGGTTCAGAGATTTGCACTTCTCTGAATCTCCAGTAGCCATGTTTTAAGCCTAAGACACCCTGGAACCTACCCGAAACTCACCCGAGCCCTCTGGATTCCAAACTAAATATGCATACTAACTCAAAAACATCATATGGACCTACTCGTGCGATCACATCATCAAAATAACATGTAATGTCATGAATTTAACCTCAAAACTCAACATTTTCATCAAGAACTCTTAAAGTTCATAACTCTTTAATCGGAAGTCCAACTCGCGTCAAATAAACTCCGTTTTTCACCAAATTTTACATTTATCTTTCAAATACTATAACAAGTTTGTACCGGGCTCCGGAACCAAAATACGGGCCCGATAACAATGGTTTCAAACATTAATTCTTTTCTTTGTTTTGTTAGATAATTTAGTAAAACAATTTCTTTCAAAAATTGATTTCTAAGGCTTGAGACCTCGGAATTCATTTCGGGCATACGCCCAAATCCCATATTTTACTGCGGACCTGCGGGATCGTCGAAACACGGATCCGGGTCCGTTTGCTCAAAATGTTGACCAAAGTCAACCATTATTAAATTTTAACTCTAAAATTTCTATTTCTCATATTTTCACATAGAAGGCTTTCCGGATATAGATCTGGATCACACACGTAAATCAATGTGAGGTAAAAAGGAGGTTTTTAGGCCTCGGAATGTTGAATTCACTTGCAACACAAGTGATGACCTTTTGAGTTATCACAATAAATTACACATAAAATCAAGTATATCGGATCTTGAGTATTGATCTAGTTCCATTGAAACAGAATTTTCACTTAAAATCAACTATATCCAATTTTGATTAGCCTATTGTAAGCATGTAATTTTTGACCCGAGCAACTTTTAAAAGGTAGTATTTTTAAAGAAATAATTAGGATATTTATTTGGGTTTATTTCTATAGGATTTTACTTTATTACTAATTTTAATTCTATTTTTAAGGCACAAAAACTAAAAAATATATGTATATATATATATATATAGTTTCATGTTTTACCTTATTTCTATTTAGTTTAGGTTATTAATATTTTATAGCCATATCTTTTGTTTTTACCATGATTTTTCATTTTTATTTTGAATATAATAATTTATATAAAATTGATATTTAAAAAAAATGGTTTCATAGTATGATATATATTTTATTTAATTAATGGGAATTAGTTTTATTTTTTATATATAGTTAAGAAATTGGGCTTGTTAGTCAATGAACCTTAGGAATAGAAGAAGTCCCAAATTTTGGCCCAATTTCGGCCAAGACAAGGCCCAAATCTGGGCAACCCAATTCCCCCTTGCAATGTAGCCCCATATCCACCGACCCAACATTTTGACCCACGACCCGTCTGCCTATCCGCCCCATTCCCCCCCTCTAATCTTGGCCTTCCATTAACTTTGATCCAACAGACCCAATTAATCCCCACATCCATATAAAATCTTACTTTTAACCAAACCCTAAACCTAAAATACACAACACCAAGCGGCGCCCCTCTCCCATGCTCTTACCGTTTCCAGCTCGTGCCAAACTCGCCGGGAAACTCAAAAAAAACCGGCGAGTTCACTCAGCCGAGTGCCATGGTCCCCCCTCTCGTCTTCTCCTTCTTCCACGTCATCCCTTCCGTACCAAATCTCATCATTTTAATCTGATTCATGCGGATTCCTTCTTTTATTTCTTTTGTTTAAACAAAAATCCGGACCCTTGAATAAATCGTTGGATGAAATTTTTGTCCAAAAATCTCCATTTTTCCTATTTTTATTTGTGAAAGGGATTTTTGGATTTTATCTGGTGGTCCCACATACTTTCTTGGAGAAGAATGAGGAGGAAGCTTCGAGAGGGAGCTATATATTTGATGTTTTTCGGACAGAAAAGGGAGAGAAAAATTTGGAGAATTTCTTGACAAAAAGAGCTAGGGTTTTTCGGATTTTTGGTTGTTCCGTAAATTTCAATTCATTCGAAAATTAGAGTTTTCTTTTAGTGTTCTTTGATTCTATTTTGTTTCATTTTTCATATATAAAAAAGAACAAAAATTAGTTTCTTCTGATTCGGATTTTACATCAAAGTCAGAAAAATACAAAAAAAGAGTCAGTTTCTTCTTCTGGATTCTTGTTCGAAATGGAGTTTAGCTGAGGTTAGAGGTTCGATATCAATCGCCAATTTGAAGTTCCGTCCGAGCTCTTGTCCGATTCATTTGCTTGTTTCTTCGTTGGAATTCCGGGAATTGAAGCCGAGCTTCTGTTGAATCATATATTGTTACTTAAAGAGGAGTTCAACTTTACAGGTTCATTCCCGCGTCCATCTTCTTTATTTGAATTTGTTTGGAATGAATTGAAATGTATAAGAATCATTAAAATGGATTAAATAAGCAGTGATTTCGAAGATTGTGTTTAACTTCCCTTTGATTCGAGTCTACGTTCTGTGTCGATTGTATGTGCGTTGAATTTTTCTGGTGAAACCTCCTAGATGATAAACGAGCATGAATTGTTCGGATCCCTGTTTGGTTCAGTCAGATTGATATTTGAAGTGTTAGAACCAATCGTGATGAAACTGTGTATTCATCGTGTCGAGCGGAAGTTGATTTGTCATTGTTTTTGCTTATGATTAAGTAGTCGAAGGCCTTCAGCCATTAGAGTAGTATGTTCTTTGACTTCATCTCTGTTTAAGGTTTGGAGTTCCGAGTTTGGATTTTCATACTCTTTGAAACATGCTTACAAATAAAATCATGCCTTCCAGCTATCCATATCTGAAACGGAATCACACTTTCTCACATGTGTTGAACTAGAATTTCTCTGTTATTTCCATGACTAGACAAAATAGTTCAGTTCGCTTGGATTTGTGAGTTGTTTTTCCATATAGTCAGTTCGATCATGAGTTAGTAAATCAAATAGTGCGCATTTTGGATAAGGGTGTGGCATTAATCAACTGGTATTAGACTGCTGATTGCGCTTAATCTCCTGTTTTGCAAACTAAGTTTGGATTAGTTTACTTTCATCATGGTCAATCTTGGCATGTTAAGTGTTCGATTACCAGAACTGTAGTTTGTGTCCGCATCAACAGTTTGCATAATTATTCAGTTTATCTTCTCAAATGTGTGCTAGTATACATGAACTTTTCATAATAACAGGCTTGATCTAATGGGCGTTGGGTATTTACTGTATGATTGTTTTCTTATGCAATGAAAAAGGGCATTGTTTTCCAGTGTCGAATGCATTTTTGAGTTTACATTGGGAATTAAAATAGTAATTAAATGGGTAAATATGTGCTTGTGTGATTTTATTGGTAACGGGTAATTGTTTGTGAAGAAAGGGAAGTATGCAATTATTTGGTCTCCAAAGGGATGGTGAAGTGGACATGACTGTTCTTGTCATGCTTCAATTCATTTTCTTTATTGTATTTTTCCTCTCCATGAGCATTGGATGTTATTTGTTATTTCACTGATTGGTTGTTGGATATGAAATTGTTTGGATGATTGTTGGGCCATGGGAGTATGGAAAGACCGAAGCCCATTAACGATTAATTTGTCTCCATGCTTTAAGTGTCGGGCTCAGTCTAATAAAAACGAAAAGTTAAAAAGGGAATGAACATGAACATAACTTTATATATTTAGTTTCTATTTGTTTTGCTTTTATTATATTGCCCGCTAGGAGCATGTTAGGCTGCCATCATTTGGGTAGGCAAGCTTTAGGATTTGTGTTGGTTTCGAGGTGAGAGGTCATTCCCTTAGTTAAATTTATCCGGGGAATGCCCCGAAGGATTTGTACATATTTTATTTCGGGGAATTTCCCGTAGTATTCTGTAACTGGAGGTCGAAGGCGAACTCGTAGTACTTTTATTTCTATTTCACTTTTGTTTTTATCTTTTTTTTTATTAGATGGGAACGACCTCGAGCCTCTTGTGTGTTTGATTTTCTTTTTTGTGTTTATTTTAGCTCAATCTGAATATTTTAAAAGCCAACTTGATCGAGTACGCAACCGTGCTAGTTACGGGATTCGGGGAGTGCCTAACACCTTCTCCCCGAGTCAAATGAACCTCCTTACCCAAATCTCTGGTGCAGATTTAGTTTTGGAACCTAAAGTGTTTTAAAGGAAAAAATTATTTTAAAAAAAAAAGAAAAAAAACGGTGGCCTGGCACACCGAAATCAATGTCAGGTGGCGACTCTGAGATATTTCCTTTCGAACACAAATTTTTGTCACTTTCAAAATTGAAAACCCTTTTTTAAGCTTTATTAAATCTTTTTTTATCAATTTAAGAGGGTTTAGTGGAGTTTGTTTAAAAAAGGGGTGCCAATATTATGAAGAGAAAAAGAAGGAACACTTTGAAAAAGAATATAAAGAAAAATGGAAAAAGAACATTGACCCATAATAGGAAAATGACAGAAATTATTAATATATATCCTATCCCAACTTTCAACTATACCCTAACATAAGTATATTAAATATTTCCCCTTCTTTAGGGGAGGGAGAGGGTGGGATATGAAATGACATCCATACAAATTGTCACCATTTAATTTGGTGGTCGAAGACTTTGCTCACATGGTTACATAGTATTAAACCATAACATGAATATATATTCTTTTTATCTCTCGTCTTGTATTTGATATTTGTATTGGAGTTAATTCCATTCTTGTTAAGAAGTGGAGTATTTTTGCAAAATTTTCAAGTGGGGTCTTATAATTGGTATGCCACTATCTCTTCCTTTTCTACTTTTCTTTCTGTAATATATTCATTTACATATGGAGCTTTCACCACATTCTCAATAAAAAACTCTTGAGAGTATTACTATTTCACTTAGAATTATAGCATTTTAACGAAACTTTAATTTATCTCTTATACTTAAAGCAGTAATAAAGCTTCAAATCCTTTGAATAACTAAGCAGATCACATGACATTTTCAATCAAAATATGATCAACTATAGTTGGATTGAACTCTATAGACTTGATGGACGGGCTTTAATTTATTCAAAAAGCGAGAAAAAAAGATATGTGGTGAAATCGACCACCCTAACATATTGATCTACCTCGGACCATCGATATCATATGTTTCTATCAAAATAGAATTTCACAAAAATCCAATTATATCCGACTTTAATTGACCTATTACCAATATACGAAGAAAAAAAATGAAGATTTTGAAAAATAATATATATAAGAACATGATGAAAAACGAACATTGACCCATAATAGCAAAATGATAGAAATTAGTAATATCCTATTCCTACTTTCAACAATACCCCAATTAGTATATGAAATATGTCCCTTTCTTTGTGTGTGTTTGGAGGGGGAGGGGGGGGGGGGGGGTTGTGAAGTGACATCCATACATATTGTCACCATGCAATTTGGTCGTCGAAGACTTTTGGTGACATGGTTACATAATATTGTTGAACACCCATCTCTCTGCAGAGCATTCATAATTTAAAAATTTTGAATTAGCCATTGCATGTTAATGGTTCGAGTAAATTGGGATTCGAGTCAGAAAAATTCTATGTTGAAAGGTAAATTATTTTCTAACAAAGGCAATTTTATATATATCTGGAACTTGAACTCAAGATTTTTTTATTAAAGGTAAACAAGTATTTACCACTCCACTACTATCCTCATTCGTGCATGAACAAGAACTGTTTAGTGTCAGATTTTTGGAAAGACAGCAATATATTCACATACAGCTAAGCAATTATAATCGTTTGTAAAAATAAAAATAAAAAGAATGGCTGATATATGCTTTACTTCAATGTGGATATATATTATATAATCCCATGTACAATGCCAAAATGGAAGATCATATGATTATTTAGATATCCTTCTCTCTTTTTTATAAACAAATGCTTCCCACTTTTCCATATCTCATTTTGCTTTGCTTCTCCTCTCATCCTTCAATATTGCCAGAGATAACCTTTTGGTGTACTTTTTGGAGTTCAATTCTTGTTAAGAAGTGTACTTTTGCAAATTGGTCTTGTCGGGTGTTATAATTGGTATGTGGAGCTTTCACCACTTCTCAATTTATTAATTATTCACAATAAGGACAATTTTAGTATTTATATTCCCTCCATTTCAATTTGTGTGAAGGTATTTAAATTTCGAGAGTCAAATAAATTATTCTTTTATCATAATTTTTTATATATTTTAAATTATTAGTTATTATGACTTATACTACTTTTTAGTAGTTTTTAAATATATAAATTTTATTTTGAAAAGCTAAAAAGTTTTATGTCCAAATGCATAATTAAAATTAAGGAATTTGAATCTCGAAAAGCAAAAAATATCACATAAATTGAACAGAAAGAATATATATTTAGTTTGGGTTGGAAGTCTTCTTCTACTGTTCGAAAAATGTGTCTACTCAAACACCGTTCCATAAAATGCAAATGTTAGGGTCACGTACTAACTCAAGTATGAACACAAAAACAGCTAAGCAATTTCAATCAATTTGTAGAAAAGAATATATAAATAAATAAATCCCAAGTAAAATGGGAGCTCAATTGCACTTGGGATTATATATATCTATACCCTTCACTCTTTGTAGTTAGTTACCAATTACCAATATTCCTACCCACTTTTCAATATCTCATTACTTTTCTTATTTAATTTGCCTTTTCTTCTTCTTCTTCTTCTTTTCCTAGCTTCTTCACAATTGCAAGATATCACCCTTTTGCTCTACTTCTGAAGTTCCATTCTTGTTAAGAAGTGAGTTTTGGTGGGATTGGTATGTCATCTATCCTTTTCTTTCCTACTCTTACTTTTGTTGTTGAATAATTCTTCTTGACTTTTGACACGATGAGTGGTTTATGTTTGAGAAAATAACAAATTAACAATGGTTACTTTTGGTTGGGAAATGGTGGTTAACTAGTCTAGAAAAAAGAAATATTCAATGTTGTCTTTTTGCCTTTTCGTTTTCGTTTCCCTTTGGCAATCAGACATGGCGAATTGGGTTGCAAGTTTGAGAGAGAGAGGGGATTTTTGGGTGCAAAATGGCCGGTGAACCGAGTTCGAGCCCTAAATATGAAAAAAAATCATGTTATGGAGTGCTTTCTCTATAAATGGTTCTAACGCGGCTCGAATTTAGATATAATTTGGATCTAATATGGATACCGACACATGACGAGAAATCAAAAAGAAAAAGTCTAGCATATCCTGAAAATAGTTTAATTTTTATTTATTAACGGTACTTATAAGAGAGCACTTAAGCAGTTAAAATCTTTTTTGGTTTAATCATTCAGTGTTTGAAATTTACTGATCAAACTAATTCAAATTCACGTGCTAGAAAACTAACTATGGGGGACTTTTGTGTTTCCTGTTTAAAGTTTGAATGAATATGAATTTTCTGACTACAGGTGAAGGAAATATTTATAATTCCACCACATCCCTTGGGTTAGAAGTCAATCATGGTTAAGTGGTCGTTATAAGTAGGAGTTGAAATTTTGGGAGAAAGGGTGGATAATGTGTTGGAGGCTTCCAAATTACACCGAGTAGAAAACAACGATTAAAATTTAAATTCTTTAATAAAGTTTTGCATGTGTAAAGGTAGGATTAGTAAATTATACTTATGTAACGTTAAAAAAATCTAGAATCTCTACACGTTAAAAAAAACACCCTAGCCAGGTCAGTTCTTTCACTTTTTGTTTAAGCTTTATACCTTAATCGTACTTTTTCAACTTCAAACAATGCCTAACCAAACTTATATCTTAATTACTTTAATTGACACATGCCTAACTTTTTTTGTGTCATTTTCTACGTTATGAAACCTTCCCACTTGAATTGGTGGAAATGAAAAAATCCAAAAGTTAATAGTCTCTAATTAAGGGTTAAAGCCGAGAGATTTGACCTTAATTAATTTCTTGTTGGACAAAGCTGTCAACGCAAAGGTGGATTTATAATTTTTAACTTATTTAGTACGAAATAATGTATATATAAGCTAGCCTACTAATGACATGTGTCCACCGCATATTTAAAATGACTTAAATTTACACCAAACTTTTATACGTTGATTATCGTACTTTAATATTTACTTTATTCTTTTAACTAATATTAGTACCCGCGCGGTGCGCAGATAATATTAAAGAATGTGAATTATATCATATTGTTTGAATCAAATTTTAATTACCTTCTTGTTACCCAAGGAAACATACCCAATAAAAGAATCTTATAAAGTTATAAAAGGATTCATATAGTCATCGAATTACTTTCAGTTCATTATTTTACTTTATTACATAATCTGCTATACTTAATATTATCTCATTACGTTTTATTAGCTTGTCACTTGACTTAATATTTTTCTCAATTGCTTTCCTTTTAATATAACATAAATATCTATTTTCTTATTCCTAAAAATTTTTCTCGGAACTTTTTTTCCATTTTTACGTTCATCTTCAAAACTCTAAAGTTATTATAAATTAATAAATATTATAAATATCAACAAATTGTCTCTATCCTTCACTTTGTACATTTTTATATGATGTTTTAATTGATTAGTCTCACTTAGAATTTCACCTATCAATATTCAGTGTTAAATTGTGAATTTGAATGTGATCTTTACGATTAAGTTATATATTTTTAATAATTATTATTTTTGTACTACATGCAATAAGCAAATATAGAAGATAATATAGAAGATACAGATGCATACTACCCTCCTTTTAATATAATATAAATAGATTATAATATATTATGGATGAATTTAGTTTTTCTTTTTACTGTAATAAATTTTTTTTTAACTTTTACTCTACTACTTAGATTAATATTTAAATTTATTAATAATATTATTTAGTATTATTTATTATTTTTATTTTATTTATTATGTAAATGTAAATTATAAATTTTCATACACTATCTCCGCCCCCTCTTCTTTTATTATTTTTCCTACTATAAATTTTATAAAGTTATTCTATTTAGTATTTAAGTCAATAATATATTAAAAAAATAGAAGAGTATCTGTTCATATTTTTACATCCTGTAAGTTTTCTTTTCATATTCAAAAACTTGGATATGATCCGATTTATATGTTTTTCAATTCAAAAGCTTGAAAAAGAATTGAGTTGATACAGTTTAAGAAAATAAATTAACAGAATAGATATAGATTATTTTTATTCTTACTTGTAGTTATTATTTTTATCTTTTTTAAAATCTTATCAGTAAAGATAAGATAGTAGGTTGTATCTTAGAAAAATATTAACTTTCTTTCCATTAAGATTCAAAAGAATCTTATTTAATATTTTTTTAATTTAAATTCAAAAAATAATTTCTCTTAAATTTAATTTAAATATTATTATAATATTATCCTAAATTGCCAAGTGACTTTATAGTAGTTTTCCCCTTGACTTAATTACAATACAAACTTTATTCCTTATATATATATAGAGAGAAAGAGGGGGTGTGTGTGTGTGAGAGAGAGATTAATTATGACATTTCATATCATATTTGTCAAACTAAATATTTTGTTAATATGTACCTAAATTAAAAAAATAATATCACCTAAATTTTAGTTGGAAATGTATCATGAAGGAAAATCAGTCCAAATTCAATCCTTTCGTTTTTCACTTTGACCAAAATTAAAGAAAGAATCTTCCTTAAATAAAAATATTTACTACATAAAAATTTCTTGAACAATTTACAGATTTGGTATT
This sequence comes from Nicotiana tabacum, assembly GCF_000715075.1. NCBI lineage: Eukaryota > Viridiplantae > Streptophyta > Magnoliopsida > Solanales > Solanaceae > Nicotiana > Nicotiana tabacum. Next base: position 17,189,864 of record NC_134099.1, on the reverse strand, counting down.
CTTCTAATAAGCATAATGTTCCTAAATATACCATATTTCATATTATTTTTATCCTAATCTTGTCAATCTATATTAGATTTTGTCCTAAAATCTATTTTGATTTTGTCTTAAAAGTGCCAAGTGGCTTAACCAAATGCAGACTACTCTCCTTTTAATATAATATAGATATAGATTTTAACTATTGTTTTAGTTCTTTTAATGTTCATTAAGAAAATAATAAATATAAGATATAGTTTACTAATTAAGTTACCCCTATTCAGTGGCGGATCCAAGATTTATAAATCGTGGGTACTTCACTTATTTTAGTGTAAATTAACAATGGTCAAATATGATCATAGTGGATGCTCATGGTCAATTATCTAAATTTTTAAATATTATATATGAATACATAATACAACTTGGCCAAAGGCAATGGGTGCTTTAGCACTCATACCTCAAAACATAAATCCGCCACTGTCCCTATTTAATATTTTTGAGAATTAAGCATTATTAGAAAGAACTCTTACTTTTTGAATATTAAGGCTATAGTTAGAAACAATCAACAAATTTAATTTTGAATTCCCAAGTTGACAATTATTGTGCGACAATTATTTTGAGCTAAAGCGACAGTTAAAATGGGATATATGGAAAAGGACAATTCAGTTTTGAAGTTATCATTTTTTATATTAATAAGTAATTCTAAAATATGACATTATTCTAGTTTGTCCCTTCAGTTAGAGTAAATATTAGTCCTATTGATACCTAAAAAAAATATTAGTCCTACTGAAAAAGAAAGGAGAGAGAGAGTTGAAAACGAACGAAAAATACCAAAAAAGAATAAATAAAGAAAGATAGTTTGAAAAAGAATAGAAAAGAAAAATAGAAAAAGAACATTGACCAATACTAGAAAAAACAAAAAAAACCCATAAATTTCCACATTTCAACTTTCAACAATCACCCAATAAATAAGGTGAAGTACTAAAGTTTCCCTTTCATTTGGGGCAAGTGTAAAAGGTGACGTCCACTCAAAATTGTCAACATCCAATTTGACCGCCGATAATAATGTCCACATGGTCACATATTAGAGCAACAACCTTAATTATTAACCGTCAGATTCCAAGAATCCGACAGCCAAGATTCTGACACCATGATTCACAACTAAGTAAATCAATCATTTGTTACAAAAATATTACTGTATCTTCATTGATTTCATATCCCAAGTAAACAATAATGGCAGTTTCTATAATTATATATATTCACTGCTCTTTTTGTAGTTACCAAAAACCAATGCTTCCCACTTATCCAGATCTCACTTTGCTATTCAGAGATCCTCATTTTGCTGTACATTTTGGAGTTCTGGAAAATCCTTTTGGTGGGGTCTTATAATATAGGTTGGTTATCTATCTTTTTCTTTGGGTTGAAAAGAATCTATTTTTTTGTGTTGCTATTGCTTGTGTTTTGTTAGCCGAGGGTGTACCGGAAACAATATTTTTGCTGTCTTAAGGTGGGGTAAGGACTGCATTCACACTATCGAGGAGACCCACATATGTAATTTCACTGGGTTTGTTGTTCCTGTTGTTGCCCGCGGTGAATGAACCATAGAACTATTGGGTTCAACTGAAAATTTATGTGTAAAAAATCATTAAAATTGCAATAAATAGTAGATATGAACTCATAACTTTAAATGATGAACCCATAGAACAAAAATCCTATATCCATCTCTGGGTGTTGTTTGTGTTTGCACGAAAACTTTGTTTGTATATATTGTTTAATGTTGAAAGATTCTTTTTTTATGATTAAAAAATTAAGTTTTTAATACCCTTTTGGCTTTTCGATATGATGAGTGGTTTATGTTTGAGAAGCAACAAATGGATATTTGGTGGCCCAAATGGTGGTTGAGTCCAAAAAAGTGTTCACTGTTTTGTCTTTTTACCTTTTTGTTTTTGTTAAAGATTCTTGATTCCCTTTTACAATCTGAAATGGTGAGTAATTGGGCTGATATTTGAGAGGAAAACTTGATTCTTCAATTGAAATGGTTTGTGAAGGCTATAATTTTGTAGTCAATGATTTCCTTTTAAATAGTAGAAATAAAAATAGAAATTTCTTGATCATGCAATCTTTTTACAGAATTGCAGTAAGTGCATATCACTCAACTACTAAGCAAAGATCCTTTTATGCTGATTCCAATTTCTCAAAAGTGTTAGCAAACTCTATATGCAGCAATTTTGTTATTATGTCACCAGAAATTTTCTTGATCATATATGAGTTGAGCTTATTCCCCAGCCGAGGGTCTATCAGAAACAGTCTTTCTGCCCTTCCAGTGTAGGGGTAAGGCTGCGTATATATTACCCTCCCTAGACCCACTTGTGGGAACTCACGGGCTTTGTTGTTGTTGTATACGAGTTGAGCTTAAATGAAAGATGTGAGGTTTCATATCGCCAAACCTAACTTGTTTAGGACTGAGGCGTAGTAGTTGTTGTTATTAGTATCACTAGAAATTTTCTTGTGCTATATTCAGATTGTTCATACTTCTTTGTTCTCAACTTTGTGGGGGGATTTTGTGAGTGTGCTACTTTTTTCTTGGTAAACAGATTGGTAAAGTTTCTATCTTTGTGGTTTCTTAGGGTGCAGACACAGATATGTATACGACAAATCCCAGTTCCCTGTCTCTGGGGATGTGGTCCCCACGGCAGTGGCGGAGCTGTTTGCTGATTTCCCATTTCATTGATCATTTCTGCAGGCAATGAATTTGGGAGTGTGTTAATCTGTTGAACAATTAAAAGATTGAATCTTCAATGTTTTTCCTCTTTGGATAGGACTATTGGAGTGTTCCCAAGTTGGTAATACTTTCACCTGAAGGTGTATTATCTAGTGGATTGAAGATGTATATGGTAGAGAGCAAAGGTGGGGCTATAGCTTGTATGCTATTGTCTCTGTTATTGTTAGGGACATGGCCAGCTTTATTGACTTTGCTCGAAAGACGAGGGCGTCTTCCTCAACATACTTACCTTGATTATACTATTACCAATCTGTTGGCTGCTGTGATCATTGCTTTAACCTTTGGTCAGTTTGGGCCAAGCACACCAGAAATGCCTGATTTCCTCACTCAACTCTCTCAGGTTAGTGCCCTTCATTGCCAAGAATTTAATTTGCTTTCAAATGGGACTAGGCATTGATGCAAGATGGAAATTCTATTTTTCATGTCAATGTTTCTAGTATTCAATTTAGGACATTGTTCAATTGTCAAAGGTGAATACCTGCAGGCCTCTTCTATGTTGGCATACTTTCTGTTTAATTAAGTACATGAAACATGTTGCTTTTTTTTTTGTCAGGGGATAGAGTACCTAATTAAATCTATAACGTGGCTGCAATTTTGTGCTATACAATGATGACCAGAAAGCGGACACATTTGATTTATAAATCGAGTTATATTAGGAACTTTTGACAAGAGGTCAGTTGTTTACCAGAAACAGCTTCTCTACCTTCTCAAGGTAGGGGAAAGGACTGCGTACACACTACCCTCCCCAAACTCCACTTGTGGGACTACACTGGGTTTGTTGTTGTTGTTGTTGTTGTTGTTGTTTTTTGTTGACGAGAGGTCTGTGAAAGCTTTTACCAATTCACTTAACTTTAGGTTCCAGAATAATACTACTCAGATTCTTCTGTTCTTCTGCTGATTTTTCTGCTGAATTTGATCCTGATACCTGGAATTTGATTTATTCGTATGTTCTTTCATCAATTCACCTGATAAGAATTTCCTCATTCAACCTGAAATTTGTGTGACATCTGTATTATGTGCTTCTGTTAACTTTACCGCTTCAACAAGAGGTCTTGCCACCAAAGAGTGATGTACTATTAGGAACTAACATCTCCTTTTTAGAATACGTTACATAGGTCTCACGTGATGTTATTGAGTTTTTCATTTTTGAATTTGCTCAATAACAAGCATTTTGAAACTTCCTATTCACTTGTAATGGATGAACGTTGCAGGATAATTGGCCGAGTGTCTTGTTTGCAATGGCTGGAGGGATGGTCCTCAGCCTTGGGAACCTTTCAACTCAATATGCTTGGGCTTTTGTTGGTTTATCAGTCACTGAAGTGGTCTCTGCTAGTATTACAGTTGTTATAGGTATCATTTTAACTTCAGTAATCTATATTTTTCTGAAGTAAGTTGGTGACTACTCCGTGGCCAGCGGGCTTAGGCAAGGTGTTGAAACATGACATGTACTGTTCCTTTGGCTATGACAGGAACGACATTGAATTATTACCTTGACGACAAAATTAACAAAGCTGAGATTCTTTTTCCTGGAGTTGGATGTTTCTTGATTGCCGTTTGTTTAGGCTCTGCTGTTCATTCGTCCAACAACGCTGATAACAAAACCAAGCTTGATGATTATTCAAATGACTGTAAAGATGGAGTCGGGTATGCATCAGTATGCTAAGCATACTTCCCTGGTTAATTCTTACAATGTTTATGGTTTCCTTTCTTCTGATCATTTTAACCAGTAAATAAAGTTTTAAGGAAACCGACCTTTTTTCCGGCTTTAGGTCCATGTCATAAAATTTTAACGTCTTTGCTGTTATAAAATTTGGCCAATAACCTATATTGCGCGAACTCTCCAAAATGCTGCTGCACTCATCTCGGATCCTCCAAAAATGCACTACTTTTGGAGGATCTGACACGCATCAGGTGACATTTTCGGAGAGTCCAAGCAACAAAGCCAATAAATACAGGAAATTGATGTCCAATTCAATTGAAAACTTGCAGGACTAATGGAATTTCTTCCTTCAAACAAACAAATTTTAATACAGGTATTTTGAGCCAGAGCATCTAAAATTTGAATTCCCATATCTTCTTCCTTATATTATATTGGCAGGTTTCCTTTTTCTAATTCTTATAAATTTGGCAATGCTGAATATCCTTAGGTGGTACAAATGATCTGGAGGATGGTGGTTCTTCTGGGAAGGCAAAATTTGGGACTGCGGCTTTCCTTATAGAACTTGAGAACACGAGATCAATCAAGGTCAGAATTTCTTTTTCTTATTGCATTTTCATGCTCTACTTCACCATTAAATTTGAGTTTACTGCAGAAATTATTTAAAGATGTGCTACTTAGAATAATTACTTATCAATCCACTATGCCTCAAATCTCAAACAAAGTTGGCGTTGTCTAATAAGAATCCTCTGTACAATTCTGCTGTATTCAAGTCCAAATCCTTCCTATACTACTTCGCTTCTAAACAATTCATCTATGAAGGCAAACTAATTGTAGTATATCCTTAACCAGAAGTCTCGGATCCGGGTATGGAGTCGCTTTTGTTAGGGAGCAATTTACCCCCCCCCCCCAATGTAGGGCTTCAAGGGCGAATCCGGATTTAGTCGAGCACCAATGACACTGGCTGGGAAACAAAAACAAAAAAAAAAAGAAACTAAGGGCAGTCTAAAATAGTGATTCTCCAAAACTCACACTTTATCGCTATACTTGCCTATAAGTCTCTAACCAGACTAAGAAGACTCTTGGCAAATACGAGTTTAATTTAGGTGTAACAACAACAGAAGAACCTACTTATGTCTGTGAAATGTATTGTCGTTACATCCTAATTGTTGTATTCTAATGTCTGCTTGCAGGTTTTCGGGAAGGGCACGTTCATTGGTTTGGCCATAACATTTTTTGCTGGGATTTGCTTCTCAATGTTCTCGCCTGCATTTAACCTAGCGACAAATGATCAATGGCATACTCTCAAAGATGGAGTTCCGCACTTGACTGTCTATACAGCATTTTTCTACTTCTCATCATTTTGTTTTGTGATTGCCATGGTTCTGAACCTCACCTTCTTATACTACCCTATACTAAATGCACCCAAGTCGTCGCTAAAGGCTTATCTCAACGACTGGAATGGCAGAGGTTGGGCCCTTTTGGCTGGACTTTTGTGTGGTTTTGGCAATGGTCTACAATTCATGGGAGGTCAGGCTGCTGGATACGCAGCTGCAGATGCTGTTCAGGTTTGTACATTTATTGATGTCTTAGACTTTCAATTAATGTATATCAACTACGCCTCAATTCCCAAGAAATTTTGAGTTGACTTTATGAATCCACTATGTTAATTTCAGTCTATCCAATCATTATAACGAACCTTCCTCCTTTGTCTGAGTTTATTAACGCTCTACAGAACTTATATAGTAGGGATAACTATTGAACTTTCCACTAAAAAATGTGACACTATTTCCTTTTAAGTATACTCCATAAAGAATGACAGCTTTCTACATTTGGAAACACTTTAAACTTCTTATTTTATCCTCAATGACATGACTTTACAGCCACTCAGATGTCACGACATGTTTAAGACCAGAAGTTCCACAAGTCCTTCTTTATTTCTTAAATTCTGTGCCTATTATATCTGTGTTGAACACACTTAGTCATTTGAAATATGTGGAAAATTTCAGGCACTGCCTCTTGTGAGCACATTTTGGGGGGTGATTTTGTTTGGAGAGTATAGAAGATCATCAAGAAAAACATATACACTCCTTGCGGGCATGCTGTTTATGTTTACAGTAGCTGTTGCAATTCTCATGGCATCGTCAGGTCATCGGAAGTAGCCATGTGTATAATAGTAAGAAACCAATATAATGTTTCGTTTGTACATATCATGTTTCTTTTTCTTGTTGCACCCTTGAAATTAGTGAAATAATTTAGTCGAACGAATGAGGAGGATTGATTTTTTTTACTCCTCTCGTTTATATGACGGTGTTTGATTCGACATAGAGTTTAGCATGTTAAATTGGCTTATGTATCCCCGAATGTATTTCAAAAGCTCTTTCTTATTTAAAGGTAATGGAATCTGAATTTTCCTGAAAACAATTCTGTCCTTAGCAATTATTCTTCTGTTCAACCATTCAATTTCAGTTAAGTTCAGTAGAAATCAGATAGTATGATGAATCGTATGAACTAAAAAGATGATTATTGATTCATATAGCTGCTCTTAGCTAGTTTAAAAACTCACAAGCCCGAATAAAGGAGAAGGGTTGTGGTAAACTAATAACCATCGTAAAACTAGTGAATCTATGATGAATCGTCATAGTACAGAATACTTTGGTCTGAGATGAGCTTGAATGGAACGACATGATCAGTGAGGATTCATATAGCTTGTTTTGAAGAAGAAATCCTTTATGATCTTGTATGTTGCGAACAAGCTTTACAGACACTGTAGTTTTGCCTATCCAAATACAATTCTGCAACTCATTCTATGTATCCATTTAAGTGCAGACGAATTGCTCTTTTTCTTCTCCTTTCTGATGATGTGTCTTAGTTCATGTGCAATGAAATTTTGATGGAGTGTGATCTGAATGCATCATTTATTTCGATTCTGCTATCTAATCCCAAACTTCCTGTTAGTGAATCCGTGAATAAAAATGGACTAATTGGCTGCTCCTGATTTGTTAATGTTGATGGTGCCTGGATATCTGGATAAACTTGTTTGAAAATTTAGCTTTCTATAATATATGATATTGGTGCAACTATAAGAGTTGTTAGTGTGTGACCAGATCACATGTTCAAATCGTGGAAACGATCTCTCATGAAAATACAAGGTAAGATCGTGTACAATAAATCCAATGCGGTCAGGTCATCCTGCGGATCTCACGTGTAACGGGAGCTTAACGTACCGAATTGCCTTTTATAACATATGATATTGGATTAAAATGTGAAGGAGCGGACAACTGGACATGTCCAATTTTGGCTTTGATTTAAGGGGTTTAGGCATATGCGCACCTCCTTCATTTTGCATCTTTTGACTCTATTTACTTTCAATAAAAGGGTAGGGATCAAATCAGGGGCACAGCTAGCCCTTCCGATACGGCTACGGCTAAACCGAGTAACATTTGTCGAAACTCTGTATTTGTCTTAAAAATTATTGAATCATTCACACAAATTATTAATTTAGAACCCAGTAACTTCAAAGAATTAGAATACTAAACCCATAAATTTCAAATTCTGGCTTCGCCTCTAGACTTGAAAACCAAAAGAAAAGAGAAAGAAAACAGGGTTGGTATCAGTCTTGCTGTTGAAGATCTTGTTGATTTTCACCTTTATCATGATCTTTGTTGGGACCTTCTATTGCCAGCAATTCTGGCAAGCTCTCTCTTACATTTATGATCGACACTAGCCAACTTATTAACATCATTGCTTTAGTAAATATTAGCACTCTTGAATAAATAATTTTACATTACATAGAATTACCTTGGAAATGGTTCAAGAAGTAAATGGCTCGAAAATATTTTAAATATTAAACTATACTCATGCAACTAAAAGACTCATTCCAACTCAAAAAGATTGGTTCTTGCTTTCTTATAAAGGGCAGTCCGGTGCACTAAGCTCCCGCTATGCGCGGGATCCGCAGAAAGGTTGGACCACAAGGATCTATTGTACGCAGTCTTACCTTGCATTTCTGCAAGAGGCTGTTTCCACAGGTTGAACCCGTCACCTTCTTATTTTTTTATAGTCGGATGAAATTTTTGTACGAAGAGAGCGAGAGTATTACATTTTTTTCTGGTTTAACAATCCGATATCGAAGCCAACATGCCTAACTCATCCAGATTCATGCCGGATAGGCCCACTAATAAGGGTAAAACACTCTCTACCGAAAAGTTCATTCATTAGAAAAACTTGAAACAGAGACATTTGTTTTAGGTTAACGGAATTCCAACCGTCTAGCACATCGTCTGTGATTGGATAGTGCAGCTTGGATGCCAATATCCCTTCAAAGAAGTACTCAAACTTCAGTTAACAGGACTTTAATCTCAGCCTGTGATTCAGTAACTTTAGCATCATCTCCAATGGGATTCCAATACCAATAATTCAAGCAACTTAGCACTCTTGTTTTGTCATAAATAGTGCTCTCTAATATAATAAAACAATGTATATATATGTGGAATGTGCAATGAGTATCTTATTTCATGATCTGAGGGACATGTACTATTTGAAAAAGTATACAACAGTAAGGCTAGATTATTCCCTTTTATTGTCATCCATCACAAGTGCATCTACACAATACCAAATAATGGGAAATCTCAATCGGAATAAAGTCATATTCTAGTAATGATTTCAAAGAAATAAAAGTGTAGGATCAGTAACATATCATATGAAAATCTTCAGATTCTGTAGAACATGTGATGAAGAATTATATTTTAATGGTTGAAACAAGTTATTTTGTAAAACACGGTTAACGTGGAGTGTTTCAAGCTTACTAGGACACATGTAGTGGATGGTTAAAAGATTTAGTGGAAAATAATCTTTTGCAGGAAAAGGACTTGCACTTCAAGGAATGAGAATATGGGTAAAGTTTTTCAAAATATTCAGGTCAAATGAAGTTCATAGCAATGAATATGTTGCTTCCTCCAATGGAAGCCACACATCCATCCTCTTTTTTTTTTTTTTTTGGAAATGGTAAAAGTTTTATTAATAAAGCTACCAAGATGGTACAAGTACAAAAAACATAGCAAAGGCAGATAAGATCATAACAAAAATAGAACATATTATAGGAATTGTAATTTTGCAAAGTTACAATGAACGTTGAACACGCTCTAACTTGCTTTTAATGATTTATAACAATGGAGTTTTCTTTTCTTTCGGAGTTGAATGGTAATAGGAATTATTGAATGGTGAGAATAAGAGTTTGTAGGATATGGGATTCTATTAATGTGAGTGAGAGCCAAATTAGCTTGGACATCATTTATAGATGAGAAAGTAATTTAGTGCCGATTTCTTCTATTACATTTTGTAATTTTTAATGGGTGGACACTTCTAATTTCTTTTCTTCTACCAAAATAATTTGATGCATGCTACAATAAGAAAAAACATCAAGTAAACATGTACAACCACGTATTGATTGAATGTTTGTTGTTTTTTACCAAAAAAAAAAAAAGTAAAAATAGCACGGTCTAGCCAGTTTTCGGACTGGTCATTCAAAAATAGTCAACGTTTACCAAGTCAATAAAAAATAGTCATTATTTTGCTGCAACAGAGAGCGGTCCAGCATAATATACTAGAGTTCGATGCACCTGTGTATGAACTTCCAGCATATTATGCTGGACCGGTATACTTTGCTGGCTCCAGTATAATATACTGGAGGCTGGAGCACCGGTGCTCCAAACTCCAGTATATTATGCTGGACCGATATATTATACTGGAACTCCAGTATATTAGACTGGAGTTCCAGTATAAATATTATGATGGAGTATTTTTCCAGATTTTGAACAGTGTTTTCGTTCAGATTTATCTTTACATGAAAAGTGGCTAAATTTCGATTACTTTTGAAACTGGACTATTTTTGAACAACCACTTGTAAATCTGGGGCATTTGCATCTATACCTGCTTTTTGGGTCACGTTTTAACGTGTGACCGTTTTGCAAAAAAAAATTGCAAGCGTACCCACTTTTTCGCGTAACTTCAGCATACGGGACTGAAGTAGCAAAGGCAATCACGCAAAACTTTAGCATTCTAGTAGACGGGACTGAAGTAGCAAGTGTGATGAACCAAGTGTGCTGAAGTTTTTGTTTGTAATTGCTGAACTTAAGCATAATAGCTGAAGTTTTGTTCTCTATTTGCTGAAGTTTTTGTTTGTAATTGCTGAAGTTTTTGTTTTTGTAACTAGCGAACTTCAGCTCTAGAGCTGAAGTTTTTATTTTGTAACTGTCAAACTTCAGCTCTAGAGCTGAAATTTTTGTTTGTAACTGGTGAACTTCAGCTCTAGAGCTGAAGTTTTTGTTAGTAACTGGCGAATGAAAATACAGGTGCTCACTAACTTATGTAATCCTCTTGGTCAGATTCCTCCAATTTGGTATACTTCTTAAATACCAAATTGATGAACTAAAAGGTTTCTATCTCCACTGGAACATATTTAATGTTGCTTTTTATTCTTACTCTCTGAAACTCATTTAATTTTCACGAATTTGCTAGTATTTAATTTAAATAACTTAGTTTCATTAATGGTTTGCTTTCTTTCACTATACTGACCAGTGTATCGCTTTTCAGCAACTATGACAAAAATTATTAAAGAAATGTTGCCCCCAGATGTTCGTGTTGCCCGAGATGCTCAGGATCTTTTGATTGAATGTTGTGTAGGTAAGCTGATTCAAATTTGTCCAAGAGGAGGAGAATGATGAGGAGAAAGGGGACTGAAATTGTTTAAAAAGTGGATACAAGTTAAAACTTTTTAAAAAATGGGTATAGGTTAAATGGGGACGACCAAATAGGGCGCCCCATGCAATTTTTACTGTAAATCTCACTATTTTTTAATTTCTCCCAAAAAAAAGTTTAAGGTTATTAAAAGTGTCGGTGATATAGACCAATTAGGAGTAATTTTAAGGGGAGAAATTCAAAAATAGCCAGATTTACAAGTGGTCATTTAAAAATAGCCCAATTTCAAAAGTAATCGAAATTTAGTCACTTTTCATGTAAAGATAAATCTGAACGAAAATACTGTTTAAAATCCGGAAAAATACTCCAGCATAATATACTGGAGTTTCAGTATATTATTATACTGGAACTCCAGTCTAATATACTGGAGTTCCGGTATAATATACTGGTCCAGCATAATATACTGGAGCCAGCAAAGTATACCGGTCCAGCATAATATGCTGGAAGTTCATAAACAGGTGCACCGAACTCCAGTATATTATGTTGGACCGGTCTCTTTTGCAGCAAAATAGTGGTTATTTTTCATTGACTTGGTAAACGCTGGCTATTTTTGAATGACCAGTCCGAAAACTGGCTAGATCGTGCTATTTTTACAATTTGAAGAAAGAATTACAGCTCTTGTCACTTGGCCCAAGAGCCCAACCTAAAATGGCCTAGGTTTAAAGTCCTTACCCGATTTGGCCCAGGTTGTATAAAATTTGAAAGAAACTTTTCAACCTTTAGCCCATTATTGAATACGCACTTCTAGGTTTTTTTTTCTTTTCTTCTTTCTTCTTTCCCAGAATACTCAATCTCTCCCCACTCGCCGCTCTTTTCTTTCTCCCTAAAAATTACAAAATTATTTTGTACACACTCGTGTTAATTGCTTTTGAGCACAAGGGCTCTTTAATCCTCACATTCTATGTCAATTAGGTTTCGAATTTTGAGTTAATTGATGAAAAGAGGTTAAGGACCACAATAAATTTGGCATGTCGGTCCAGAAATTATTAGATCTGGCTTAAAACTATCAGATCTTGCCTAGAAGAGTATCTCCGATGACCTCGTCTCGTATTTTCTTTTTTTCTCAATTTTTATATCATCCTTTGCTACAAGCCCAGATTTGAATGCCAAAACCTCGCCGGGAAAATTCAACACCAGCAACCACCCAAAAATACAAAGTAGTGAAGGATAGAAGATGTTTTCTAGTGTAAATGTTGTATGGGTAATGTTTATACACACTTATACAATATTGTATAAGTATGTATATCTGCATACGATGTTGTATAAATTATTTATATTTTTAATGTATAAGTGTATGTATACGTTGTACATGTATAATAGGCATCCATAGAAGTTTGACACTTTCTTCTCTTTTTCTTCTTTGTCTTATTTTTCTGGTATACATTATTAGAGATTGTATATACAAACTTATACAAAGTTATACATAACTATACACACATTCAGTTAAATCCAAAATTGAAATTTTCATATGTTCAATTTTTAATTTTTCTAATCTATGTATAAATCGACTTTCTTTGTTGATTTATCTCCCAAATCATGTGCAACAATTTTTCAAATTTCATTTTTATTTCTGCTATTTGGAACTTGGAAAAGAATAAAATTTAAGGTTCTCGAGTTGCATTATATATTAATTTGCTTTTTTGTAGATGGAATAGGAATATATACAAACTTGGGGAAGAAGAATAAAAGTTACCCAATTTTCGTGCTTGAAGATCTGTTGAATAAAAAAATAATAAGAAAAATGGTCAATTTTCACACTTTGGCCTATTGTAGCCCATTAACATGGGCTAAAGATTTGCAAAGTTGTAACTGAATTATTCATTCTCCCTAATTTTAAAATTAATTTCTTGGTCTCAACTTCGTTTAAGTGAAAAATGAGAATGAAGACATGGTTAAAATTCTCATAAATTGATTTCAATTTAATAAACTAGAGATGATTGTCGCAATGCTGAATGATGACACAAACTTATCAAGTATTTTATTACTATTAATGTTTGTCGCAAAATAGTTTTATGTATATGTACATATCATGAAAAGTTTTAACATGATTATTTTTGTTCCCTTATCCTAGATGTAGTTGGTTGTTTACGTGGAATTGGTGATATGGAGGCGTTGGATATAAATGGAAAATCTAAGTTGTAACTGATTAGTAACCACTTATCTCATTTTATATACTGTTAGTTATCTTCGTCCAAAAAGATGGATTCACAATTTAGAAGGCCCAACATTCATAAATTCCATCAGTAACAACATCCAACGCTTTTCATATTACCAATTCCACGTAAACATCCAACTATATCTACAAGACTGAGGGAAAAAGTAGTCATATTAAAATTACAATGATATATACTTTTCATATAAAACTATTTAGGTACAAACATTAATGTAATAATATGTACCTGTCAAAACTGTATTGTTGTTCCCCCTTGAATCAATCATCTCGGGTTTAACAAATTGGAATTTGTCGATAATCCTAACAATATCTTCATCTATCTCCCAGGCGAAGTTGTGACCAAGAAAATAATTTTAAAATTACTCCTAGTTGGTCTATATCCACCAACACGTTCAATAACCTTGAAGTTCTTGATAACAAACAACGAACTTTCACTCAACATGTACCTATACCGATTTACCTAACTTTTTCTTAATACAGCACGCATCAAATTATTCTGCTAAAAAGAATCCGTAAGTGTCTAACCACTAAAAAATACAACAGAATGTAAAAGAAGAAGAAATGGGTATTTAGGTACCTTGACGTCAATAAAATCATGTCTAAACTAATTAACTCTTTGTTTTTCTTTGCATTAATAGAATCCCACATCCTACAAACTCTAATCCTTACAATCCAACTATCCCTGGCTATTACTACCTGACTCAGAAAGAAAAGAATACTCCATTCTTTTAAACTACAAAAGCAAGTCAGAGAATGCTCAATATTCACTTCAACTCTATATCGTGCACAAAAACATAGTAGAGAATATGAATAAACATTTGAAATATCATGCATTAAAAATCCAGTGTAATTAGAGAACATAAAAATGAAGCAACAATGAGGAATATGGAAAGAACAAACAGTTTACAGAACAAACAGTTAGGAATATGAAAAAACATTACAGCTAGAAAAAGAATGTTGGATTTTGATTTACAAAACCTGTCCAAAAAAACAGAAAAAAGAGAAAAAGTAACTGAATGAAGGACAAATAGAAACTTCATTCAGACTCGAGAATAAACGATGATAAAACAATGAAAAAAAATGCAGGTCTACTATAGATATCAAACTTTTCATGGTCTATAACGAAACAAGCTTATTCATTGCATAAAAAGGTGAGAACTCAACTGAAAGAATCAAATGTATCTCTAAATTGACAAATTAATAACATCCAAGTGCAATACAAATGCAAAATAACAACCCAAATACATCAATTTCAAATACCAAAAAAGGAAAGAAAAAGAAAAGGAATCTAAGAAATATCTCTAACAAGGACAAAGGGTAATAGGAAATACCAGCACTTATCATACCTGGAGGAGTCAGGTCGCCCTTCAGCCGGAGGATTGGCTCCAAAATTTAAAGCCTAATTTGGAGAAGAGTTGGCTCTCACTCCTGCCAGGAGTCGCTATACAGTGAACGCCCTACTTTGGTTTTCAATTTTCAAATTTTGCAGTGAAAACCCTATTTGGAGGTGATTTTTGCGCTGTAGGAAGAAAATGGCATTGACCTATATACATACATTGTTAGGCCAATTAACAATACCGCTAAGATGTATAGACAACATTTCATTGCAAATAAAATATTCCTTCTTAAAACCAAAATCTCCCGTTAGTTGGGGCACACCTCAATGGAATCTCCACTCAGGCTTATGAAATAATGCCATAAATTACAATACAACTTTGATCTCAAGAATAGCTAGCACCTTTTAAAATTCCAGTAAACAAAAGTTTCTCCAAGATCTCAGAAACTATGCATCAATTGCTATCCTTTGAAGTCACAGTATGTAAGCCAGGCTAAACTGACTGGTTCTGATACTTCACATGTAACTAAATAACTCCTCTTGCCAAATAAAATCTCCTCTCTTTTTAAGGTTTACCTTCTCACTGTCATTGAAGATCCAAGATATACCAAATGATGACTTGAAATCACCCCGGATTGGAACTTGAAAGCACATGTTTCTTAAAATTACTTTGTGGTTCCAGAATTTTCATCTCATCAATATTCGATAACTTTAAGTTCGTAAAACATTCTAGTCATGTTTGCCATCTGAGTACTCTACTAGCCAATTTGCTCTCCAAACAACTGATGATGATAGCAGACGCTCAGTCTTCCATCCTGATGACTGAAGCTGCGACAGTGAATTGTGAAAGAAACAAGATAGTTAGTTCAATCTAAAACACAATGCACAGCTCGTAGAATTAATGGACAATTTGCCACGAGAAAATGGGCTTATATGTGGGTAACTTCTTAGTGGCGTTTGCACATGTCATCTTAGACCAGTCCAAAGCTTTCACTTTCAGATACGAATATTAGCTTATGAACTTTTTTGCATTGACACTAAATGGATTGTCCACATATTTAGGTGGTGTTTTCTTCAAAAAAAATCAAAGGAAATCTTTTGGCAGAAACTTGATACTGATTAGTTGACTATGATTTTAGAACTTATAAAAGCAGTGAATATATCATGAATTTCCTCCCTGAAAAAGAGCTCATGGAGTAGACAAATACCTTCAGAAGAAAAACTTCATAGTGTTTATTCATCCATGATTGGCTCTCCAAAGACATGGATCCACCTTGATCACCTAGTTTTGCCATGACAAGCGCATGGATGAATGATTGCAATATATCAGCTGCGGTTGAATCCTTATGAGTAATAATGTTGATAATATCCCTTTCTTGTTGAAGTAAATACTTTGCTGAAAAGATAAGAGAGAATGTATAAGTGAAACTCTTAGGTCAAATAGCCTAGCTTGAAAAAAGTTTAACATGTCTATCAACCTTTCTTGTGATTTGATCCAGCAGATTGTAAGAGGTTGACCCTATCGATCAAAAGACAATTCGTTATTCAACAACCCAAATATTCTTCTCTGCTAATACCACGTGCAAGAAATATGGGTGCAAATTATTAATAACAAAGGTGAAAATCTCACATAGCAAGGCTGTCAAGTGAAGAAACTCTGACACCTAAATGTACTCGCTTGTATAGAGAATCACTGCCTTTTGAGGTCAACGAGGACAGCCGTGAAGGTAGAACATGCTCCATGGAGGAGACCTGCTTTGGAGAGAGAACTGGAACCAAGGCGTGAAACCTCCAGATTAGCAACCTTACATTATTGGACATAAAGCTCAAGATTTACATAAACTTTTGTGCATGTCTAGTCAACGACTCGTGTGAAACATTCAGCACACACAGGAACTTTAAATTAATAGTTCAATTGCAAAAGATAAAAGCAACAGAATATTTGGGCCATTTAAGCATCGCAATACAACGTCATAAATATTCCTACTCAGATGATATTCTAGGAGATAGATACAGTTATCCATTCTATGACTATGAAAATATTAAGTAGTTCAACTCACCTTGGCCTGTCTTGAAGAATTGTGATAAAACAATTGAGCATCTTTCACAGTTCAGGGTATTCAGTGAAAGACTACAGACAGCCATATAGTTCGCTGTCAGATACATCAAGTTAGTACATTTTGCATTAAGAAAGCTTCGGCATTGCACTTTAAAACTCATGGAAACAGGAAATTGAAAGCAAAGCATAACTAACCATACATATGGAATATAGTAAGAGACAAAAAGGATATCCATATGGCAAATGAGTGGCCACTTGTGATGTGTGCAAGAAGCATTCCTAAAGCCATCCCAAACATTGTAGCAAGAGTTTCTTGGCTTCCTTCCTATCAGAACAGGGAAAACGGATACCAAGTCTGAGTAAGTGGAATTTTGCAATTCTTTCGCCACTGTAATATCTATCACAATACCTTTGCAGCTATATCTGCTGCATTGTTTTGAAGGGCAAAGTGCTGTGTCAAAGCTGCTCTAGTGGCTCCACTAGCAACACCAGCTAAATCGAAACAAATAAAGATGATATTTAGAAAATCAGTCCTATCATTGTGGTATGTTTGGCCTCATTAACAAGAAGAAATCATCTTCTATTAAAAGAAAAAGCTTCAAGGTCAGCCAGCAAGGTTAAAAATATGCTTCAGACTGCTTAAAACTCTTTCCCAAAATTTACCCAACATCTAAAATGGGTTGAATTAATTACAGACCATAAAGCTACTGCAATTGAAATTTCATAATATTATAGTCAGGAGGACAAACAACTAAAGCAGCCAAGGAGAAGAAACTGAACAACTATAACATTAGAGCAAATAAGTAAATTACACTTTGAAAGTATTTATCAGGTAGATTAGTTGAGAAGCTTAAGTCCATAAGATTTTACAATCTTCTGTTGCAACACTGAAGACCAACATATATATGTGTAAGAGATGGGAAAGGACATGGACCATCTGTCATTCACCGCAAAGTTGTGAGTAACCTGCAGACTTTGATGCTTAATCTATTTTCCATCTGATGCATTACCCCAGCTCTGTTATAGCATTATTTGGAAGCTGGAAGTCAAGAGGGGATGGTAAGAGAGTCCACATGCAATTTGTGAACTACAAGGAGGGAAAGAAATAGAAGTCTTGAAGGAAAGGAAAGTACGTGCTGCTGCTGCAGATTATCATGCTAATTTTTGTGTGTTTCGCTCGAAAAGACTCTCCAACCTATAAAGATGATTGGACTGAGTTTGCAGAAGGAACTCTTGCGCGCGGGATTGTTCCTTCTTGTCAATTAGATCAATCAACTCATCTGACAAGGAAAACGATTTTATAATCTTCAGTAATTGGAAACACACGTGGAGGTGAAAAGTTCGTTCATGGTGACTGGGATAAAGGAAACTGATCAGTGCTGATGCTAATTTCCATTAGCTTGGTGAAAGAAATAGTTCAATGAATTTATAGATGCCAAAGTTCTTGATCTTAGATAGGACTAGAATGAGAAGAATTATTGTCTCTGGAACAAATGCTTATGTGAAATTTAACTGTTTTAGGCACTTTAACAAAGATATTGATGTGAAACAGGAGATGATGCATCTCTCCAAATTTTTTGGATGACCACACGCTGTGAGAGACTACTTTCAGGACAAAATAAGCTTTATATCTATTTTGTGTCTTGCAGTAAGAATGATTGAATATAATAGTATCTTCCTTTTAAGTTGTGTTCCATCTTAAATATCTACAACAAAGATTCACCTATATAATAAATCAAGACACAACAGATCAACATAGTAAAGGTAGCATCTTTACATTGAATTACAAAGCACATTAGTACTTTCGGCAAGGTGAATGATCTGATATATCAGACAATTCACGCTAACAGCCCCAACCCTAAAAAAGAAAAGACATTAGACAAACAAGTTGAATACTAGACACAACCAGACAAGAAGTTTACACTTTATTTAGAAGATAAGAGAATGACATTGCCACTAAGAGCAGATATTTCACTTACTGAATGACCTTGACAAACTCCCCAAGCAAACAATGAACACAAAGGCCGACGGAAATAAAGGAGACACAAGATCCATCAACATTCCTGCAAGAAATACAAATGATTTTATTGTCATTGCATCCGTTTCAGGAATGACAACAAAAGCATAAATCAATGTCATTTAACCTTCTAAAAAACGTTTTTCATTATAGTAAAATTATTTTTGTTGCATTTCTAAAATCTAATAAATCATTTAAAATTACAAACAATAACAATACCTCCTCTGTCTCAATTTACATAATACTCTTTCCTTTTCAGAATGTCCCAAAATGTTTGACCATTGAATTTCTATACAACTTTTAACTTTCAAATTCGTTAAACCGTTCAAATAAACTTTGATGTGATCTTCTCTATCAAACTATCTTTTCTACCATTACTTTACTATTTTTTTTTTCTACGGCCACGAAAACCAAATGCAAGTCAAAGAGAAAGTCAACGAACATCTTAAACTCCGGCCACTGGCCAGCCAAAAGACTGAGAAAGGAAATTCTTTTTTATGTAATTTCGATGCAAAGCGCACACAACATACAGGTGAAAGGGCATACCAAGATCATTCATGAGATCTGCCACTAAACGCCACATTTTGGCATTACTGTCTAAATTAGAACCCTGAAAAAGAAAGCAAAAGCAAGAGTCATTTTCCAAACAAGTACTTATGATTCAAAAATCATTAACAGGAGGCTGGTAGTACGAGACATGTCAAAAATATCACTGTCCCAAAGAATGTTCTATTTCGCCCCATATATGCTGCCATGGTAACTTTCTTCTAGGAAAGAGATCATCATTTCCTTTTCTTTATGGAAAAGGAGCATCTTTCTGGCATACAGTTTCAAGTGGAAACAGAAACTGGCATAAATGTAACTGATGGGAAATCATTTATCTTCAGAGGAATGAGGTGCTTGTGTAGCTTCAGTCTTCATAAAGAATCAAGGCATGCATTGTTTGACACAATAGGATCAAGACGATACCGGAAAATTAAGCCAGAAAAGATGAAATAAACCTGGTAACATGTGAACAAGACGCCTCCAACCATACCAGTTAAATCTCGCAAGAACCACTGAAATTTTTTAAAACCATTGTCATCACACTAGTTTAAAACATAAATTGCAATGGAAAAAAAAAAGATGTGAACTTACCTGAAACGTTGCCCCAATAACAGTAGCGGATTTCTCACCAACACCTATAGCACTTAGAAGAGCCTATATTTGTTTGAACAGGTAAATTAGCCTTTCATATCATAAGTAACTCACATTAACACTAATATCCTCTTACTTGTGTAGAGAGCATCATCCGCACATAGGTAGAAAGCCCCTGCAGCAATCCAAATCATTAACAATAACATGAAAAACAAAGAGATCTGACAGTGCTCAACACATTCAGAAACTGAAAACAAGTTTTACCAATTATAGGCAATATATCTTAACCTGCAATGAGTCCCACACTTGAAAAGGAACATAGTCTGGAGTAACACTACTTGGAAACCCCTACAAATAAATTGGAAAAGAAATTAGAAAAATCAGACAGAATTGTTGATACCGGTGAAATGCCCTCAACATTTCTTACTCCAAAGAGAAAAAGAAACAAACGAACCTTATAAATCTTTTCCTTAAAAGTCGATAAAGATTAAATCTTTCTAAGCTTTTCCTTTTACTCCACTCAATCAAATATTAGAGAACTGTTTATTTAACCTTATGCATTGTTTCCTTAGAAAATAATAAAAATCAAATCTTTTGAAGTTCTTTCTTTACCTCCATTCCTACAGAACTGTTCCATCTTTGTAAATCTTCTCCTTAAAACACCAAAAAAGATCAAAAAATTTTCAATTTTTTTAATACCATTCAGCTAAATTCCAAAACTGATTTTGCTCCATTGACTATTGTTACAATTCAACAGAGCTAATTAACGGGTTCGTTATCTGGAAAAAAAATTATGGTTTCTTGATAAGGTAAGCAAAGTTTATGATTCTTTTCCTTAGACAACACAAAAATTAAATCTTTTTATGTTTTTGCTTTTACTCCATTCAACCAAATGTTACATAACTGTTTATCTAACCTTATGCACCATTTCCTCAGAAACTAATAATAAAAATCAAATCTTTTGAAGTTTTCTCTTTACCTCCATTCCACCAAATATATGAGAATTGGTTCATCTTTGTATTCTTTTCCTTAAAACACCAAAATTCAAATCTTTTTCAAATTTTTAATACAATTCACAGAAATATTCCCAAAATTGTTTTCGCTTCTCTTGAATATTCTTCCACCTTTAAACAAACAATTCAACAGAGTTACTTAATGGATTACTTATCAAAATAACTTTATAATTATTTTTTATTAGAAGGCAAACTTTATGAATCTTTTCTTTTGAAAATCAATAAAAATTAAATCTTTTGAATGTTTTGCTTTTGCTCCACCAACCAAATATTACATACGTAATTCTTTATCCAACCTTATGCATCATTATCTCAGAAACATAACAAAAATCAAATCTTTTGAAATATGTAACCAAAATACATATATAAGACAAATAAACACTTTTGTTTTTCACAAATAAACTAATTATATCAAATATGTTTGTGCGAAGTATATAAATAAATTTTCTGAGAAAACTTTCAGACTGCTAATATTAATTAATAGAGTAGAACTTGCCTCGGGAACAAAAGCTTGGAGAATTCGTTGAGAGATATGAGTGAATGCATTACTTGACCTTTTGATAGAGATTGAAGATAATGACGTGGCAGTTATGGTGGCTGTTTTTGTGAGTTTAGTCGACGAAGTTCCGTTCCATTCTTCGATCACCGTCGCCGGCGGCGAAGTTGAATTTTCGTTTTGATCTCTCTCCATTGTGTTCGCCGGCGAAGTCAAACTGAAAGTCTTTGTTTTGCTCCTCCGAGAAAATAAATTACTAAATAGTAATAATAAATAAATAAAAGAAAAAAGAGTGAAAAATAAATGAGATTAGAATAAAACAAAAAAAAAAGGAATTACTAGTGACATTTATACTATTCTTTATGGAGTACTTTATTTTTCTTTCTAAAAAGTGAAATTTGGCGCTTTTCACTTTTTTAGTCCATAAAAAATAAACAAATTTTAATTTGGTCTTGTAATATTTGGATAAGCATATCCAACCTTTAATTTTTAATAGAATATATGTTTTCTGTGAAACTTCGCAAATTATATACTATTACATTATTTGACTACTTATATATTATATTAAGTTTTATTATTACTTCATAATTAAATGTTATAAAGTTTTAAATTAAGCTAAATGTGATATATTTCCTATATAAAGGGGCCAAAAACACACTTTTAGTAATGTGCTTAATCATATATCACAAAAACCATAATTATAATATGCTAATAATATCGGGGAAATATATATGCTAATAACGGAAGGACAAAAGGTGCTATAATCCCTTATAAATATTCATTTTCAAATTAAACCCTTGTAGTGACCGGAAAAAATAAAAAATGAAAAATCACGCTAGAAGGAGGGGTTGAACCTCCGACCTTGTGGTTAACAGCCACACGCTCTAACCGACTGAGCTATTCCAGCTTTTAGTCTCTATAGCATTAGTAATAAATCACTTCAATTATTTTGATTCACTTTTTTAAAGTTCGTATCAGTTTAACATTGTTCTTCAGTACGACTTTTCAAATATTTCTTAAATACTCTTAATCATAAAATTTGACTTTTAGCTTTCTATGTAAAGTTTGAGTATGTAAATATATTTCTTTTAACAATAAAATTTGAGGAATTGTTATTTAAATTTGTACCAAAAATTCAATGTTTTAATCCGCGTTCTACAAATTCCGGCCAATCTTTGTTTCTATTATAGTACAACAACAACAACTCCACAAGTGGAGTTGGGCAGAGGTGAATCCAGGATTTAAAGTTTATGTGTTCCTACATCGACTTTAAATTAATATATTATAATAAGTGGACTAAAGAATTGGGTTCCCAACTATAAATATTCTAATATATTGAATGATTTTTTTAATACAAATACAGGATCTAGCCAAAAGTTACTGGGTTCCCGGAAATCATACTCATACCTTTAGATCCGCCACTGGGTCTAGAGATGGTAATGTATACACAGATATTACTCCTATTGTGGGATAGAGATATTGTTTCCAATAGAAACTCGGCATGATCAAAGATGACTTTGTTTCTACCATTGGAAAACTATTTTTTAGCCAAGAGACATGATAAAAATCTTGCTCTCCTTTTGAGGAGAATTGAAAATATTACTCCTCCACCGAAAAGAACATACCCCACTTATTCACATATTTGTCTGTCACACTTAAGCGGGACTCATTTTCCACATTCATCAGTAAACTCAAATCATTCCCCCCTATTGTCAAACACCTCTCTCTCTTTTCCAGTATCAATGTCATTTACTACAAAAATATTTCCATTTTTTCTTTTATTTCTTCTTATTCATCCACTTCAAGCTGTTCCAAGTATCATTCCACTAAATGGTTCTTGTACTGATAAATGTGGCAGCATTGTCCTAAAATATCCCTTTGGTTCAGGATTTGGTTGTGGACATCCTACATTTTCAAGATTCATAAAATGCACTTCTGGTGTACTTCAGTTTTCAACTGGCACTGGCATTTATACTATATCCACACTAGACTACACAACCAACACACTTATTTTAACAGACCCCTTTATGTCAACATGTTCATCAATGCAAAATTCAGGCAGTTTTACGTTGGATCGGTCGACTCCCTTCAGCATTATGAAAGAAAACATCTTTGTTTTACTAGGATGTTCTACAACATCAGCTGTATTTGATCCAAAACAAGATTTGTGTGATACCGGCTCGGGTTCAAATGTATGTAGAGGACTTTATTCTTGTAAAGGAGTGACAGGAATTGGCTTAGAACCAAATGCTCCTATATCTACATGTTGTGTATATGATCCACCAGTTCCTATTGGTTCAGGTTATGGTTTGAACTTGCCTAGACTTCAGTGTTCTTCTTATTCGTCGATATATGGTTTTGGTGGTGATGAAGGAGATCCTATGAAATGGCAATATGGGATTTCTTTGCAGTATAATAATTCATATTATACTGATGATTCTTGCAAGAACTGTGAGGATAGTGGTGGAATTTGTGGTTTTTCTGGTTCAGATGAGTCTTTTGCTTGCATTTGTAGGAATGGTGTTAACACTACCATTAATTGCTTTGGAAGAGGTTTGTTGATATTTAATGTTGTTTCTTTGGAAGATGGACTTTTTCCTTCATATTCTTCCATCTAGATTACTGTCATGTGGTTTAGTTCGCTTCAGTTATCGTATTCCATGTTATTATTTAGTACTACTTATTCTCAACCCCCTTCCCCTTCCTTTTCTCTTCCTTTTCTTTCCTTTCTCCTCATTCTTCTTGTTGTTCTTCATCTTCTTCTCACCCTTTTTGAGTCGGGTCTATTGGAAACAGCCCCTCTACTTTCACCAGGTAGAGTTAAAGTTTGCGAACACACCATCCGACACCATTTGTGAGAAGATATTGGGCTTGTTGTTGTTCTTATTCTTTGGAAGATACTTAACTTATATCCGCTGGCAGTATAATGAAATTGTTACACGTGCAATTTCACTTGCAGAAAGCTTTGACTGTATAGAAGTTAAACTCTCTAGTCCAAATGCCTAACAGCTAGACTAATAATCTGTTTTGATGTGATCAGGATATGCATGGAGTGGGACATGGAGACACAAAATTCAAACAGAAATGAGTATTGGAGGTAAAAGGCAATGCCTTTTTTCAGTTTCCTTTGTCTAAAGCTTTATACTTTTTGGACAAAAAGTCTTCTTTATTTGAAAACTTTTGTTAATATTGTCATCCTTTTACATTACTGTTTCTGATACCAAATTTCATGAACAGATTTGGAGTGATGAACTATTTCTTTTCTTCTTTTTTTCAGGAATTTTGTTCTTCTGGATGATGCTTTTCATCTAAGGCAGGACTAAAAGTCCATTATTCTATGAAATTCATGTAATACCAAGATTAGGCTAAAATTAGCAGATCAAAAGCCTTGAAATTTGGCCCTGAAATTAGGATGATTGTAGCTTTTTTATATGAATTCCATGGCTGTTGAAGTTGTAACATTCAGTAACATGATATTTCAACAGATCTTTTTTCTTCTTTTTTTTCCTCTCTATTTTTGCCCAAATTTGCTTTTACAAATTCCCTTTGGTGCTACAATTGGCCCAAGCACATAAGATTTTTCCAGTAAGGACTTACACGTTTCAAGTCTTGCTACATTTTATTGTTACTGCTCAACTAATCAAACAAGAACTAGCAATCAAACACAAATAAACGCTGAAGAGGTAAATGTGATTTCCCATGCAGAGCACAATGTTTTCACAGCCTGGTTTCACAATATAGCTACTGGTAAAGAAAATCAGATGTTAAAAGCAAGAATTCTCAGCAGTTTTCATTTTTCTTTGTAACAGTGGTGTCGGGTCAGTTTTCGCACCTTGACTATCTCAGATACCAACTACTCACAAGCACCTAATAACTCTCTCTCTCCTGTTTGGCTAAAATCAACTTATTAAAAATACTTTTTTAAAGTGTTTTTGATAAAAAACAGTAATTAGTGTTTGACAAGTTTTTAAAAACTACTTCTAAATGTATTTTTCTCAAAAGTGTTTCTAAACTACTTCTAAGTGTTTTTGGAGAGAATACTTTTTCGTGCTTCTCCTCAAAATCACTTTCCCTCCCTCTCTGAGGTACAGAAATCACCTAACGTTTTTTGCCTATTTGACTATTGATATGTGATTCAGCAAGTTTCCATAAAGGACTATAAAGTCCAAAAGTTTTGCCTTAAATATGCCAAACGAGAGAAAAAGTCTACAAAACAATCTGAACAAACAAGCCTCCAGAGTAAAATACGGAACTAAGTGCAACAAAATGGAAGAACAAGATACTACTGACCCTTGATGTTCTTTTCAACACTACACACCATCAATTCAAGAAAGGATAGTCTGCTGCAAGTTTCCGCTATGCAGGGGACAGGCGATGGCCAGACCATATTGGTCTTACTGCCTTACCTTGCATTATGCAAGAGGCTGTTTCTGCAGCCTGAACCATGACCTCTGGTCACATAGCGGCAATTTTTATCGTTGCGCCAAGGCTCCCCTTCATCAACTCACGACACGATCAAAAAATTAAAGACCCTTCTCAAGCATTGCCCTAACCCTCATCGGAAGTCCATAAAGCCGAATGAATCCTGCAGCATCAGCTTGATTGTAGATATCCCCACTCTCAAACGATGAGATATCTTGTCTGTACAAGCTATGTGGACTTTGACGACCAGTCACTGAAACTGATCCTTTGTATAGTTTGAGAGTAACTGAACCCGTTGTAGTCTTTGTAATATTCTCCATGAAAGCATCCATTGACTCACGAAGTGGATCAAACCACCTGCCGGCATACACTAACTCAGCATATTTGAGGGCAAGAGAATCTTTGACTTGGATTGTTTCGCGATCAAGTGTAAGAGACTCGAGTTCCTGCACAGCTGTGAAGAGGATAGTTCCCCCAGGAGTTTCATATACTCCACGGCTCTTCATTCCAACAAGCCGATTTTCAACCATGTCTATTCGTCCAATTCCATGTCTCCCGCCAATTTCATTTAGCTCAGAAAGAAGAGTTGCAGGAGACAGCTCCTTCCCATTTACTGAAACAGGAATCCCAGCGACTATCCCAATGTTTACATACCTTCACAGTTGGAAACAGTTTTAAAACTGAGGAAACAAAATGCTTAGATCTTACTACTGCAATTAATGAGGGGAAAAAAATTTCTTACTCAGGTTGATCAGGTGCATCTTGAGGATCAATTGACATCATGTACATATCCTTCATTGGCTCATTTGCAGGGTCCTCCAGAATATCTCCCTTCAATACCATATCAAAATGAGTTTTACGGGTATAATCGGCTATTCACATAGCCTTACTTCAATATTTTTTTACAAAACTTACCTGAACAGGGTTCAATGGGCGATCAAGAATGCCCATGGCCTAGGTTGGTGGGCTCCATTGCACTTTGGAGGGGTGCCCGTCTTAGTTCCGCCCAAGTGGCAGAGCCTACGTCATAATATTTTCTTAATTCTTGATCTTTTAGTTTCTTATTTCCTTGTTTACTAAGGAAATCACTAAAAACTATTAAGAGCAGAGATTCAACTTTTTCGTGATTCATTTACCAATCATGACATTCCTATACATATCCCAATTCAGATTGATACCCCTTTATAGTACTCTGTTTTACATAGTAAATAACTATTTGCTCCCAGGAAGATGAGCTTGTTCGTTTGGTCAAAATTCTTAGTGAAAAGAAAACAGTTGTATTGATACAAAATTCCAAATTTAGACAAGCAGAAAAAGAAAACAGGAAATGGTATTTGATAAAAAAGGAAAGAAGTTCCGAAACTTCGCAACTAAGTCAAGGATAAAGAACAATCAGCATACTAAATGAGTAGTATCAACAAGCAACATAGGTCCAAAACAAGCTAATATTACCTCATGACTAAGGTGCCACAAGTTTCTGTCTCTGCTATAGATGGATTTCTTTGTCACGGGAACTGGTACGTTGTGCTTCTTAGCATA
The DNA here is from genome assembly GCF_000715075.1 of Nicotiana tabacum. NCBI lineage: Eukaryota > Viridiplantae > Streptophyta > Magnoliopsida > Solanales > Solanaceae > Nicotiana > Nicotiana tabacum. The sequence continues at coordinate 17,162,498 of NC_134099.1, read as the reverse complement.
TTCAATAGCGTCCTCTCTTCCTGTAATTTCCCATTCCCTCCATGGGGCAACAACACTGAGCTCAGGATTCAGCGCAAAGAATGTCAGCTCAAAACGGACCTGTAATGGTAAAGAAGCATAATTGTCCCCTGGGCTCAGACAAATAGGTTTTAGACGAAGCTGAAGAATAGTGATCTGATCAATTGACATAGTAAAGTTAAAAAGAAGATCCAGGATAATACCTGATCATTTCCCTTCCCTGTGCATCCATGAGAAACAGCATCAGCTCCGACCTCTCGGGCAACATCAACCATTGCCTGCAATTATCAGCTAAATTTCAGAGTCCAAAACTAATTTAAGGCAATGAGAGCACCGATACTAAAATTTGGACATTTAGATTATCAATTGTTATATCTGATTCATGACTGAAAATTGAGTAGGTTAGTTTGGTGGACCAATATATGACACGAAAAGTTTGCCGCATAGATTATACCTAGTGAAGATGCCCATGCTGGTACTTTACTAGCATGTTCATCTTTCTGGAAATGTAAAAGCTTGACGTACAAAACACATTTAATATGGGGAAATAAAAGAAACTAGTAGCAGTCTAGCAGACATCTAAAGATCACAAGCGGACCAGAAGAAATTTTAATAACCAAACATAAATCGTGAACAAATGAAAACGAGTGCATCAGAATTCCTGCAAATGCAAGTTTTATCATTTCTCATGATCTTTTTATGTACTTAAGAATTTCGTTTGCTGATTTTGTTCTTCCATGAGAAGCTTGTCTGTAAAGACTGGCAAATTCTTCGGCTTCTTTGCGATACGGGTTAATAAATTATTCATTTCGCTGCAGTTCAGGCAATTATATAGAGGAAAGACCAACCTGAACTGCTTTTACGGACAATTTTCCAGAAAATGCTACTGCAAGAGGAGGATCTGAGCAACATAGCTCCCAGGCAAAAAATCTATTGCAAGAGGAGCCAGAAGACAGCCATAGCTTTCTATAATCTTCTGCCAAAAGTAATGTTTCCTCTCATACAGTCAGGTCGCATTCTGAGAGGTGAACCTACCTGAATCCAACCATAGGAAATTCATCTGGGGTGCTGTATACGACTCCTAAGCAAATAATCTACTGCTAGAAAGCCAACAAGCAGCCCCATCTTTCTATAACCTCCAATGTCAAGAAAGGTTAAAGTGACTCATAGGGGTGAGCATTCGGTACTTCGGTACGGTATTTATAAATTACTGTTCGGTACTTCGGTATATCAATTGTGCATACCAAATACCGTACCAAAATAGTTCGGTACGGTTCGGTATTTTCTTGTTTGGTTCGGTTCGGTACGGTTTCGGTATCGTACCAAGTCTTTGTAGACGAAAAAGTAGTGAATTGGTCATGAAATCAAACAAAGTTAGTTGATTGACATTTGATAACTTCTGTTTGATGCAAGAAATTATTGAAGAAAAAGGCAAAGGTTGTTAAGAAATGAATTCAAGCTTAATAGCCCGATTCACCTGAATGCCAATATATCTGTTAAAGAAGATTATAATCTTTCAAGTACATGTTCCATCTTTTTTTATGAAATAAATTGTATTTCATTAACAAGAAGCATCCAGGGGATGCATAGGTTACAAAAGAAGGGAAATATCAGCCCAAATGACAAAAAAAAAAAAAACTATTGTAAGACTAAGGCGCTGATAAATTCCAAATAAGAGTCAGGGTTATATAGAGGTGTAAATTTAACCCAACTAAAAAGATTAACTAAACATTTGGCCTTGAGTGCATGGTTGGCAATTGAAAAGCCATCAAAACATCTATGATTCCTTTCTGTCCATATGCACCACAAAATACAAGCAGGAATCATAGACCATATACTTTTGATGGACTTCCCAACTCTCCAGGCATTCCAACTCAAGAAAGCCTCCCTGACATTGCATGGCATAGTCCAGTGCAGTCCAAAAAGTGGCAAAAACATGTTCCATATACTTGTTGCAACTGGGCAATGAAGAAACAGGTGATTAATTGTATCTGGGTTGCAAAGACACATGTAACATCTGTTAGGTAGTTGAAAATTCCTCCTAATGAGATTATCCTGAGTTAAGCATGCTCCCTTTAAAGTGATCCAGCTAAAGCATGTCACTTTTGGTGGTAATTTTGCTCTCCAGACAAGCTTCCAAGGCCATTGATCAATTAAGTCTTTGTTGGAGCTTAATTGAAGATAACTTGCTTTCACTGAATAAGTGCCTTCCCTGCTATTGCCCCACTTGAGTTTGTCTCTGCTCTGGGTGTTGAAAGAGCTGTTTTGGAGGCTTTCAAGAAGTGCAAATAGGTCCTCAATCTCCCCGTCATTTAGGTCTCTTCTATGGTTCAGTCTCCATGTGTTGTCCTCCTGTTTTGAGCAATAGTAGAATCTGGGTTGGTTGCAACTAGGAATAGTCTTGGAAATGCCTCCTTTAGAGTAGAGTGTCCCAGCCATTTGTCTTTCCAGAATTGAATGAGTGCCCCATTTCCCATCTGAAGAGATGTGTTGCAAGAGAAGCCATCCATAGTCTCCTGATACCCTTCCATAACCCAGTACCATAAGGTGTTCTGATAGCATTGGTACACCAGTGACTATTATCCCCATTCTTTGCTTGAACTATCTCCTTCCAAAGGCCAGCATCTTCTTGGTTATACCTCCAGTGCCATTTCATTAACATGCTTTTGTTGTAAAGTGCTAGGTCTTTGACCCCAAGACCTCCTAGTGTTTTAGGAAGTGTGACTTTGGCCCATTTGACTAGGTGGAATTTGTGGCTGGAGCTATTACCTTCCCATAGGAAAGATCTCCTAATCTTGTCAAGCTGTTTCTGTACTTTGAGGGTGTTTGGTTTGGCTTAAAAGCTGGTCAAACCAGCTTAAAAGCACATTTTGCCTTGTTTGAGTGTTTGGCAAACCTAAAAACAGCTTTTAAGTCAAGTACTTTTAAGCTGAATTAAGCCAAAAGCAACAAGTTGGGAATGTCCAACTTATTGCTTTTTAGCTTAAAAGCTTTTCATGTTTGACCAAGTAATTGACCTTATTATCCCTCCTTTTTTTTATAAATTACAAAATACCCTTACTTTACTAATTAAGTCATAACGTCATTTTTTCCATCTTCCATTTTGACGTAGCAGATATTTTTCTTCATATTATTATAATAAATTAGGTTGCTTTATTTTTCTGTGATAAGTAATTAATAAAACCCTTAATTACCTAATATTAGACAAATGTGAGAACTAGCATAGAAAAAAAAAACGATGCAAAGGCTGAGGCATTAGTTTTATTGGCAATAATTTATACTTCTATTACATTTTTTTTCATTTCACTCTAGAAACAAATAGTTTTATTTAGTAGTTGAATATTCAGAACAAAAGCATATTACAATTCTATTGCCATTCAGTTTATATTTATTAAAAATAATCTTATCTAATTAATTTAATTTAGAGTTAATTAAGACATAAATTAATCAGTATTTGGGTAATTTTACATTAAGGATGTTGTAGTAATAAGCTTATTTTTCGTGTGTTAACAGCTTTAAGGATATTTCAGTCATTTTAACAGAAAAAGTGCTTACTTGCACTTGTTTACCAAACACTTCAACAGCTTTTTTCCAGCTCCAGCACTATTATCCAAACACATAACTACTTATTTAGAGAACAAGCTTCAGCACTAAAAAAAAGTGCTTTTAAGCAAGTGCTTAAAAGCACTTTTTTTAAGCCAATCCAAACGGGCTCTTTGACTAGCATTGGAAAGAGGGACATGAAATAGGTAGGTATGCTATCCAAAACACTGTTGATTAGTGTTAATCTGCCGCCTAGAGATAGGTACTGTTGCTGCCAAGAAGCCAACATTTTCTCAAACTTTTCAACAACTGCATTCCATATTTCAGTAGATCTCTGACTGGCACCCAAAGGAAGACAAAGATATGAGGTAGGGAAGGAACCAGTGTTGCAATACATAATATCTGCCAACTCTTCTAGCTCAGGAACTACATTAACGGGGAAAATAATGCTTTTAGACATGTTAATGTGGAGACCTGACATGGCTTCAAAAAGCATGAGAGTGAGGTTAAGGAACTGAACTTGAGATTTATCTGCTCCACAAAAATTAAGAGTGTCATCTGCGAATAATAGGTGTGATACAGAAACTGTCAATCCCGAGTTGCTACCCACATCAAAACCTTGTAACCATTGCATCTGCTTGGCCTTTTCCAGCATTCTACTAAGCCCCTCCATGGCTAAGATGAATAGAAAGGGAGATAGGGGGTCTTCTTGTCTGATTCCTCTTTTAGGAGAGAAGAAGCCTACAGGGCTTTTGTTAACGAGCACAGAGTACTTCATTGTGGTGAAGCTATATCTGATCCATTTGATCCATTTCTCTCCAAATCCCATTTGTCTTAGGATTGAGATTAGAAAATGCCGATTTAGTTTGTCAAAAGCCTTCTCAATATCCAGCTTGAATAGAAGACCAGGTTCACCACTTTTTTGTCTCCAATCTAGCACTTCATTAGCAATGAGGGCGGCATCAGTGATTTGCCTACCTTTGATAAATGCATTTTGGTACCCCGAGACCAGCCTCCCGATCACCTTTTTTAGCCGAGTAGTTAGGACCTTTGCCATTATCTTGTAGACTCTACCAATGAGACTGATGGGCCTAAAATCTTTGAGTTCAATTGCCCCTTTCCTTTTAGGAATAAGAGCAATAAAAGAGGCATTGCATGATTTAACCATGTGACAATTGTTGTGAAAGTGGTTGAAGGTTCCCATGAGATCTTGTTTTATAGTGTCCCAACACTTTTGAAAAAAAGTCATTGTAAAACCATCGGGTCCAGGGCTCTTATCCGGGGCACAAGAATTGATAGCATTCCACTTCCTCTTCCTCAAAAATATGTTCAAGACTATCCTTTTCCTCTGCATTTAGGCTTCCAAGACCTCAAATGTTGCACCAGGTCTCCAGTTTTCACTCTCTGAGTAGAGTTCTTGATAAAAATCAAGAATCACCTCTTTCACCTGCGCTTTATCTTCAATGATATCCTCTCCCACCTGTAGTCTATCGATGCAATTGTATCTCCTATGGGAGTTAGCTATCCTTTGAAAGTATTTAGTATTTCTGTCACCCTCTTTCAACAATAAACATCTTGATTTTTGCCTCCATGATGTTTCTTCTGATTTAACTAACTGTTGTATCTCCATTTTCAATTGCAGGATCTTACTCTTTTCAGATTGAGTCTGCACCCTTCCTTCAGTTGCTTGCTCCAGGATTAGAAGTTCTTCCAATGCTTTATTTGTTCTGGTGCTGATTTTGCCAAAGACTTCCCTGTTCCATATGACTAGGTCTCTATTCAAGAATTCCAGCTTTTGAGAAAGAATAAAATCAGGAGAACCATTTATCACATAGCCTTGCCACCATTGTTTTACCATGTCAATAAACCCTTCTTGGTGTAACCACATATTTTCAAATTTGAAATAAGAGGGTTCAGTAGACCAGTCATCACTTTCTAACACAATTGGTCTGTGATCAGAAACAACGATAGGGAGGGCTAATTGCTTTACAGAGCCAAAGAGATCATTCAATTCTGAGGATATCAAGAACCTATCTATTCTGAGGGCCTGTAAAGAGTTTTCCCCCCTCGACCACGTGTAAAAGGCTCCCTGCAATGGAAGATCAACTAAGCCCATATCTTGAATAAAGTCAGAGAAGCTTTTCATAGCCCTTGATCTTCTAATACAATTGAATCTTTCACTCTCAAATCTACAAACATTAAAGTCCCCCCTACAATCCAGTTTTCATCCCAGAGCCCTCTTACTGCAGCTAATTCGTTCCACAAATCCACCCTCTCCCGATTAGAGTGAGGCCCATAGACTCCAGTGAAACAAAGTCTAATGTCTACCTGAATTCCTTCTAGCATAGCCGAGATAGAATGTTTCCCTTGCTTTGAATCAATGCAATTCCAAAGTCTTCTATCCCATAAGATAACTATACCTCCTCTAGTGCCGCTGGCTTTCAACTCCACCCATTCTACCCATCTAGAGCCCCATAATTCTCTAGCTATAGCCACAGAAAAAAATTCAGTCTTTGTTTCCTGAAGGCAAAGAATGTTCGGCCTCCATTTTTGTATAAGTGACTTGATGGTATTTCTTTTGCTCATATCATTGAGCCCCCTAATATTCCAACTGATAAGCTTGACTTTCATTCAAAGAATGTCTTGTGGTAGCTGCCCCTATCTGAACCTCCACCTTTGTCATAGTTCAAAGTGCATACCAGTTTCTGAGCTTCACTTTTACCCTTCTTTGATTTTTTGTCCCCATTTTTATTCCCCCTTTGTTGTTGGAGTTGAGATCGTCTTTTTTCCTCCATTCTTAGAATCATATCAAATATCTCATGCTCGAAGCCTGCCGAATTCACCCCGAAAGCCTTGCATGCCTTGGCGATGACTATCTTGGTCCATTGGGATGTCTAAATTACTGCTGGAGTATGAACCATTTGTTTCCCATGGGAAGTGTCGCCATGCCAGGGAAGGAATACGGTATCACTGCCAGGAGGAGAGGAAAGGTCGGAGAAGGCAATGTCGGAAGCATTTGCCATCATTAAATCCCGTTGCAACGATGGAAATTTGAGAAGAGGAAGAGATTGTATGTGGTTTGCTTCATCATCGGCTTCATATTCTCCAACGCCTGAAGCTGCAAGTTCAGAATCAGATACAGGGGCCACCGAAGAGGGGGGCTTAGGATTAATAACTTCTGTATTTCTCTCTCCAGCAACTTTTATTGGGCCATTAATATAATGGGCTGGCCCAGTTACTCTCTATTCCTGCCTTTGCATCCCTTTTGAAGAGTCACTAAACCATTTTCCCTTCTTTCTTTTAGCATAATAAGTTTGGTCCAGATACAGATTGGGTTTTGGGCCTTTGGCCTTATGTTGGGCCACTAACTTAACATTAGTAGGCCCAACCCTAATATCCTTTTCAATTTTAAAATCTGATGACATGTGAGGCGTGAAGTTTGATGTGGACGCTTCTTTAGACCAAAGGTCACAGGACTGATGGTCACAGGACCGAAGGTCAATCTTCTTCTTCATCTTTCCATCTCCGGCGCCGGCTTCATCGACGTGCTTAACGGGGCATCAGTGATGATAGAGATTTCGAAAGCCCATTCCCCTACAACCAAATACATCTTGTTTGGAATCTCGTGTGCACCATTCCTAACACATGCGAGCCCATAACAGATGATTTCTCTTCTTCGTATCCTCATCTGCACTGATATAGCCGCCACACTTGTCACCCTTCAGAGTGCTTTCCGACCATGCATGTAAAGGAATACCGAAAGCCCTAATCCATCGGTGATCTGATTTTACCACTGTAGCTTTAGTTCCGGTAGCCGGAGACCACCAATCAAGAGTGAGTCTTCGCCCATTCCAAAACCAATCACCAATTTTAACTCTCTCTGCTTCTTGTCGAAGGGAACCGGAAAAGAAAATAGTTGGGCGAAAGTGGTGTAACTATCAACCCCATTGTCATCCTCCATCTCTTCGGGAACCAAGGTTGAATGATCTCTGCACTAGGGCTTGAGCAGAATGGGTCGTTAAAGAAGCCCACAAGGCAGCAGGAAAGGTATTTGTTGAGCTTCAAACTGGTTTCCTCTTACGAGATCTCTGACGAGACCTGAGCTTGAGCTGCTATTTCTGGCCATTTTTGAATGCTTGCTGCTTCAATGTAAGAGAAATCAGGAGTGGTGAATCTTTGGAGGTTTGGACTGGATGGCTTGCCTAAGAACCTGAGAATTTTGTCGGCGATTTCGCACCAACATGTGTTGTAATCAACCTCCGGGATTATAATTGCCGATTTTCTATTTCCCAACCATTTTTCTATTCTGATGAAGCGCCCATGGATATTATAGTTCCGGTAGACTCTATGCAAAAGATCTTGTTGCTTCCTCCCCATCTTCTGTAAAGATCTCCTTGACCCCTTGATGCCTGCTTCAGGTTATGACAGACCCATCTCAAATTGCTTTCATCAATTTTTAACTTACTGGTGAAACATCTATTGTGTTCAATAAAAAGAAACCACCTCTTTGGCCCTCACTAATATCAGTGATTTCAAAGGATTTGTCTTCAGAGGTGAAAAAGACCTTTTCTCCCATAATAAAATTGGCTAACACCGCATTGTTGTTCTTCGATTAGCCTCCGCCGCCGGCGTTAGGGGTTGGGGGGAGTGAGACGAAGCTTCAAGTACATATTCCATCTTATGAGTGCTTTTGTATGTTCTTAGGCAACACATGTCTAGTAATTCTCATTTTTATATTGAGAATAAAGGAGAAAATCTCAAGGTCAACAATATGAATCCTTATTCATTGATTTTAACCAAAAAGGAAATCTCATTCTACTTCAGACCTTAAAAATTAAACAACAGAGCACCCAAAATTGCCGGTAAAACTACAGCCTCTTAGCAACAACTTTGTTAAATTAAATTGAATAAACGAACAACTGGAAAATTAATTACTCCTCCTAACTGAAGAGTTAAATTAAGTTTCTACTTCCTAAATTAATTTCTTTAAAACCAATCATTACAGTATGAGCAATGATGAAGATTGAGGAACGAGAACTTGTTGAGTGTTGAAAGCTTGAATTCCTTGCCAAGGGGAGGAGTTATGAGAGGAGTCGTCGAGGATGGGGAGGCGTCGTTGAAGACTTGAAGCAATTGCAGTCGTTGTCTCGTCGAGGAGGGTGTTAGAAACAAGGGGAGAAGAACAGAGAAGTGAGATGGAGAAGTGAACTCTAACCTAGTTGATGCCTGATAGCGTCTGACTTGAGTTGGGCTTGGGCTTATTTTTATTACTAATAGTTCCTGGATTATGCATTATGGGGTTGGGTAATTTGGGTTGACCGGTTGGGTTATAGTTATAGTTATGGGAAATATTTTGGTATTACGGTAATACCGAAATACCGAAAAATTAAATCTTGAATACCAAAATCTGTACCGAGGTACCGAATTTGGTATTACGATAATACCGAAATACCGAAAAATTAAATCTTGAATACCGAAATCTGTACCGAGGTACCGAATAACAGAAAATTTCATACCAAATTAATACCGAAAAACCGAAGAATCGATACCGAAATATCGAATTAATTCGGTTCGGTCCGGTTTTTCGGATTTTATGCCCACCCCTAGTGACTCGGGGACAGACATACTATTTTTCCAAATGGTGCCTATATTCCAAAATCTCGATTTTCTCTTAAATGTATGCACAAACGTTGTGCATATGACAACTTTATTTAATGACAAGGTTTGTTAATTTCCTACCTCCTACACCCTGTGAAGCACCAAATCTTGGGAATTCTCTACATTTAATATCCTTGAGAAGTTGCTTGAGAGGTTATAATAACAAGCTTAGTCCAATTATTGGAATGATTGGACCCTAGAGCTAAGAGTTGTACACTGTTCTCTCACAAGCTCTATTTTCACGGAATGAGTAGTTGTGCATGTGATTGTCTAATTGATGTGACTACCTCCTTTTTTCCTTTTTTCAGTTCTTTTGTTTGATGCTTGTATTTTAGGACAAACTACCACTTAAAAAATGAACTATGTAGGAGAAAGTGTCTGTCACGAAACAACTTAGACTATTAACTTGGGGTAATATACAAACCAATTATGATTCCAAGATTTTGGAACTTATTCGCATAACCTGCTTTACGAACTATTAACTTGGGGTACTATCCAAACCAATTATGATCTTATTCGCATAACCTGCTTTACAAGAGCAAAAATAGTCCAATATCCTTGGTTAGGTGCCAATTAAATGCAATACTGACCAGAGACCAAAAATGAGATTAAGACAGACATGAGTTATCACTAAACTTGAGCTAGACCTTTATTTTGTTGGCAAACAAACATGAACTTCTCCAACTGGATCTATTTTCTCTCTTATCCTGGGAAGGTGGGACTGGTGGTTCACAGAAGGAAAAAATAACAACAAAGGTTGAATTTATTATTTAAGATTTGGAGTTCACCTTAGCAATAACAGGGCGGGCCATTGATGTCCCAAGCAAGTATTTCCTTTCATAGATAGCACCAGCTCGCAGACAAGGAAATATGTAGTCTTTCACAAATTCTTCTTTCAAATCCTTCACTACTAATTGACAAGCCCCACTTGCCTTGGCCTTCGCTTCCAGACCATCCAATTCCTTAATCCCCTGAGAAAGAATTAATTCATCTCACACATGGGTTCTTACAAAAATAAACTTCTCTGTTTGACAGTTCCATTTTATGCACAATAATTTTATAATTTATTCTGAACAAGAACAAAAAGAACTACTAATAGGTGACTAGAGAGAAAAACATACTTGACCAACATCTGCAGTGAAACAGACAACTTCACATCCATAGTTCTCCCTGCAAAACAAAAAAGAAAATTAAGAAATAGACGAAGGGACGAAAGCATCGCATACGGGCCATGCAACAAAATTGTTCGCTTTTTCAGGAAACTTATTTTTGTATTTTGATAAAACAACAACTATGCCTCAGTCCCAAACAAGTTGGGGTCGACGATATGAATCCTCACTTCTTCTTACATCATTACCAAAGTAGAATAAAAGTGAACTATGGATATCAGTGTTATCAAAGGCGAAAAGGGCAAAAAAACTCTAAGGCCCTTTGGGATTTAAGCGCAAATAAAGCGTGGCTTTAATGAAAAAAGGCGAAAATGGAGAAAAAGTAAAAATATGTATATGTAGTCCAGGAGCAATAATTATAACCATGAATAACAAATATATGGACAAAAATATTACGATAAAGTGAATTATCAATTGTTTTTTTTTTTTGATGAAGTAAGGTGTTGTATTGCTGGCATCAAGAAGGTGAATTATCAATTGTTTAGTGTCGCATTTTCATGATTACACTCATTGGCAAGGAAAAGTATGCCTTAGAGTCTTGATGTGACACTGAAGCGCCCACAAAGTGAGGCGAAGTGCTCAACATGCTTTGAGCCTCGCTTTAGGGCTTAAGCGCGCCTTTGACAACACTGACGGATATTTGTGTTTAATAGATTGGATTACTTGGATCTCTTTCCAATCAACTATAACTATTATCTTCTTGTTTTTTCCACACAAAAAAAGGGTCAAACATAGCCGTTATCTTTAAGCTGAATTTGAGCTGCTTTCATTGCCTAAAGTTATCCTTTTCCATACATCACAAAGATAGTAGTGTTCTCATATTTAACAAGCCTTTCCGCTCATCTACATATACTTCAGATATACATAACAAACAGTACAATATTAACTGAGATTCCACCTTGTAAAGCTGACATACAAGATGAATTTCTAGAAATATTTTTGCAGAACTAACAGCATACTGCTAAAAGAGGTAAATTAAGTGGTCAACCAACATTTGAGGTTAAGAGCGTCACCAAAAAAATATTCAGACAGTGAGGCTTACATGCAACAGAAGGGACTTACCCTAGGTCAACAATGCTGTAAAAGAAAATAAAAGAAAACAAAAAGGAGCTACCTCAGCCAAGGTACAATAACTGAAGTATCCAAACCACCACTATAAGCTAGAACCACTTTGTTCAATTTTTTGCGCAGAGGCTTTTCCCCAACCACGCTGGAACTAGCCGTCTCTTTGTCATTGGTCAAGACTGCCTGGATACCTTCAATATTCAAGTAAATTTTTCATCATTATGCTATCAACTGAAAATTGTAGGAAGCAGTAAGGACATGACATTAGCATTTTTTGAAAATATTTTCTTTAAGAGGAAAATAACAGCTTAAGTCCACAAAGCTTCCGCTTAAATCCAATTCTTTATTGCTCACTCCTTCTAGCATGTCTATATTTCTCTACTCTACTCATAATCGATGAAAAGAATATCCAAGCCCCAACATTAGCCCCATCTTCCACCAAAATCATATTCCACCAACTTTATATCCACCCAAACATTGAAGATGATATGATAAAGTATTTCTCATGGAAGACATTTTTTGCCATGCTAATTTGGCCTTTATATGGGATCCTTATATTCCATTGTATACAGAGACTTTCAAGTCATAGACCGCAGACGCGTTAGAACAAGAATAACTAGAATTGCATAGACCATTTTTAGCAGGAAAGAATCATGATTCATGTTCTTTCCAAATCCACAAGAATATGAATGAAGTTAAACTGTATTCCCCTATAAAGATCAAATTTTTCTCAAAGAATACTCCTTCAGAATAGCAATAATTTAAGGTCCTTTTAGTTCCAAGTTCCCAACTCAACTATCAACCCAAATCCTTAAGGAAATCATTTGACACAAAATATTTCAAACACTTGAACTAACACAAGAAAAAGAATCAAGCTTGCACGTGCATGGACTTATTATAGACCTATATAATCAATCAAATAAAATATGGTAAAAACTACTACCATGAGTGGCACAAGGCAAAGCAAAGCTAGAACGGCTATGAGCAATTGCAAGACCATTAAATTCACTAGCTTTTACACCAAGCTGCAATAACAAGAAAATTTTAAAAACAAAAACCCCATCAGTAAAAATTTCAGCTGAATAACATTAAAATAAATCTAAAGGGTGTCAATCAAGAACCCAACCTCTTGTAAAGAATCCAACTTTTTAGAGCAGCAAAGCTTATCTTGAATCCGAGGTGAACCTGCATTTACAAAAGGGTCATTAAAAATAGCTTCAAAATCCAATCTTTAAGGTTTAAAACCATTTCTTGATAACACAAACGCCCAAAAAAAAGTGAATACGAATACTTTTTATGGAGCCCCGGAAGAGAAGATTCACTGAAGAAATCGCTTGAGCTTGAGCCATCTCAGTAAGATCAGTTTACAAATTGATAAGCTTAAAAGCGGACGCAGTAATGGGTCCAAAAGCAGAGGCAGAGAAAGACACTGAAGAACACTGTAAGGGAAAAACAGCGAATAAGCAAAGAGTAGGTTTCGTTTAGGGGTGTTACACTTGGAAAAATACCCCTCAACATTAAATAATTTAAGTTTATTGATGTTAAATAATATTTATTGGTTTTCTGGTTAACAATAGAACCAAAAAAGAATATACAGAGACAAAATTTTCTAACTGTAAAGTAATGGTCCCTTTTTATTAAAGAATAATGTAGCCCAAAATAAATGACTATTTTGTCCAATATGAACCTGATTTTTTAAGGCTAAAAAAGGCGAACGACATTTCGTTAAGGGCCTTTGTGCTTTTAATATATACTAGTATTAGGGTACGCGCTTTGCGCGTGTACCTATATCAATAAATATATAATTTTTAAAAATTATATATATATTATTCAATAATGTGTTTTAGTTATTGAAAAAATATCAAAGAAAGAAAATGTAAGTTTCTAAATATAATGAATGTTAATCTCACTAAGCTAGCTCATTAAACAAAGAAATCCTACGCCACATAAGTCTTTATATGTCTTATTATGATTTATGAGATAATATATATCTTATGAAAATTATTGTTACCTTTATTACCAAATACTATAAACAAATAACAAAAAAATACTTTGCAATAATTATTCAAAGATAATAAAATAAATTGAAGAATTTGAATCTTTGGGTCTTTTAGAAATTTGTGAGTGTAAAGATAGAACTATAGCTCCTGCAAGCCTATAGATAAATAACAATATAAAGTATAAAATAGCTAATATTGAATTATAAAAAATGATGTAATACGATATGAAAAATATAGGGAGCTATCATTTATTAAAATAAATATAAAAAGAAAGAAAAAATGATAAGGGTAATTTTTGTGAATTGTTTTTGTCTTGGGTTATATCCTTATTGCTTCAACTTAACATTTTAGCAATTTAACTTTTAACACTATATTATAATAAATTTTTCTCTATTTTCTTATTTCTTTCACGACAACTGCTCGTATTGTGTAAAATAATTTGTGTACCTTAAGAGTTTTATCAACTTGACAAATAAGTTTACTTATATAATAATTTTAAAACAAAATTGAATTGACTTTTTTGTTGCTTTATTAATTCAAAGACTTAATTATTTGTTGAGATTTTATGCTTTTTTGATTGTACAGAAAATATAAATTATTTTCAAACTTTTCTCCTATCGAGCATAATATTATTCTCTGTGAGCACGTGATTTTTGCCCTATGAGAACTACTTCCAAAAATTCAAAATAAAATAATTTTCCTTTATGTGCAATTTTGAGAATTTGCGTGGCATTTTTTTTTTTTGGATAATTATTTGTATTTTGTCTGTGAATGTTTATTCTAATTTAATTAATGAAAAATACAAAAAATATATGTGTTGCATTTGCATTTACGATTTAATTTTGCAATTTAGGATTAATTAAACAGTAATTTGTTTTACGAAAATGAAAAATCAAAAAAAAAAATAACGTACTTCGCATTTTTAGTGTCTAATGTCAAAATTGTGTGATTATCTTTGTATTTAATTTTATGTGATAATTATTATTAAGGGTTAATTAGTATTTTCTAAGTTAATTTTGGCTTTACAATTTATTTTAGAATTTTTGGTAATTAGGAATTAAAAAGAAAATAAAAGAAAAAGAAGAAACAAAAGAAGAAGAGTTAAAAATCGGACTGGACCAGTTTTAAAAGAAAAGTTCAGACCCAATGTCACACCCCATATCTAGGCTCAACTGGCCGGTCCAAGAGACCATACCAAACGACATCATTTCGTCGCCAATCAATCTCAACCGTTCAATCACCCAATCCAACGGTCTAAGATCCCCCTCCCATAACCCGTCTCTAGCCCGACCCGCTTACCCTGAACCATACCCGCCCCAGCTAAGCCTAAACGACCCCGTTTGGCTTAAGTGACTTAATCTTGGACCGTTGGTTCCCATCATCCAACGGCCCAGATTAATCAACTAATTTTGATATACCAAACACCCCCCCCCCCCCCACTCGTCTCTTCAGAGACCAAAACACACACCACCGCTTTTCGCCCGCCGGAAATCGCCCACGGCGGCAAACGGTGGCCAAACAACCCCAAAATCACACCCCTGAACCACCAAACCATCCCCTCTTCAATTCCACGCTCATTTTTCTTTGAATCACCCCCGAGCCCCTCGAATCTTAGATCAAAGAAATCGACCCAAACCCTAGTTCATCCAAATCGACCCCAAATCAACGCCACATACCCCCCGTGACTCCTTCATAACGAATTCATCATGGAATCCTTTCGAATCAGACCAAAGTTAGTCGAATATCAAATCTAAGTTCAAGCCTTAGAACCCTAAATTGGGATCAGTGCACAAGGGGGTCGTTCGTTTGGATTTCTTAGTTTATTCAAGTCTGTTTCAACATAAAATAATGACGCCCATTTGTTCTCCAACAAGAACAAACGTTTGGCATTATGTTGTGTTGACTCAGCATGTCATTTCCCAATTCGAGCCTGGCCGGTGAGTTTATTTCCTAGTTTTGTTTATTTTGTTGTCAATCTTTCCCCGTCTCTTTTTCTTTTCTCTGGTCGTTTTCGGATTGAAACTCGACTAGTCCTCTGTTTTGGCATTTTGTTTATTCGACCATTTTGTTTATCGAGAACAAACATTTGGCATTTTGTTTATTCTGTTGCCAATTCGCTGTTTTGTTTGTCAAAATATTTGGGGAATCTGTTCTTGGTCTCACAAGTCTGTATAGTCAGTTGTGTGTAACCCTGCCTTGTTTCATAATTTAGTCAGTCAAAATGGTTCATTTCAACTTAATAGAACTTGTTCATCCCATGCCCGTGCGTATTGTTAAACAATCTTATGGGCAATTCAGTGTTATCTTGTTTCTTTTGTTGTTGGAATAAAACACTGAATTGGTTAATCAGTTGAGTTTTGTGAATTTGTTTGTTTAAGCTGTTGTTTGAATCTGTATCATGCTTGTTAGTTGGTTTAGGAATCATTAGTTAATGAAGTTAAGGGTAAATCATTGAAGTGAAAATGTTAAAATCAAGTGGAAGGCCATTCTGGTTGTCAGGGCACGCCTGAGTTTTAAATTCAGGCTGCCCATACACATTTGAATTAAATAATGAAATTAGACACTTAGTAGTGGTTGTCAGGGAATATGATGGAAGAAATACATTTCTTAATGATCTAAGTGTTAAAACAGGCTGGAAAATGGGTCTGTCTTAGGGTATAAAATACAGGCCAGACCTTAGAATAGGGGGGGTTCAGACCTTAAGAGGGCTAAAAAGAGAGACAGAGTTAGGGGCAGAATTTTTTTTTTAGAGAAGGGAGATTAGTCTTTGATCAGTTTTTTTTAGAGAGTTCAAAAGGTTCTGAATTTTGAGACCTTAGGAGTTTGAGAGAGGTTCTGCTTTTGCTTCCTCTCTAATCAGTCTTAGAGAGCAGTTTTGAGGATCCAAAAGATCAGTTTTATTTGATGGCTTTTAAGATCAGTTTTCAGAGGTTAAATTTAAAAGAATCTTTGAGGAGAGATGAGGCCAGTTTTTGAGAGTTTTAAACAATTAGTTTCTTTTAGAGAGTGCTGGAGAGTTTAAGAACAGAAAACCAAAAGAAAGATATTGTTTCATTGCATCCGTAGGTGTAATTTGAATTCTGGACAGTGATTCTCATTCCTTTTGATTGCTTAAGTGGTTCAGTGGTCTACTGGTTCAGTTTTGGGTTTAATACAAGCTTGGTTAAGTCTGTTTGTCTTGGTATTTGCTGTTGTTGTTGGTTTACAACCTTTCTGGGTTTTTCTGGAGTATTGATTGAGTCGTTGCTGCTGGTGTATTGATGTTGTATTGACTGCTACTAGCCTGTTTGCTGACCTCCTTCTCTTCTCATTGTATTGCCATTTCCAGGTATCCCTTGAATCTATAGAAGATGAGATACAGAAATATGTAAAGTTGTAATTACACGAAGCTTGATGAATGAATAATCTTTGGCCTTTAGTCTTCAATAACAACTTGTTTGGAATCCAGTAGCATAATGTGAAAGTAGTTAGTTTAGTCTGTTTCATCCTAGTACAAGTAGTGTATTCTGGGAATCATGTTGCTCTTTCTTTCCTATCTGAATATTTGTGGTATGTAAAGTTAATTGAATACTTGAGATACTGTGTATATGGACTATTAACCTATGCATATTCTCTTCAATAGAATCGACTTAGTGTGGTTCAATTTTAGTATAGTCCAAGTATGGCACCCTGTTCGATAAAGTATTAAAACTGGAATATGATGGAGCCTAAAAGGTTAGGAAGAATGTCTATGTTCGTACCAGTAATTCCATGTATAATAGATGGTAGAAATGGTTTATACTTCATTTTTTAGTGTCAATAACCCTAGCCTGGATATCATGTAGTCATAATTCAGAAGTTGCATCTTTTCTAGCTTCGATATTGAGTTATTATGATTCGTCCACTAATTGCACATTGAAAGAAAGGATTGAGGTATTAGTGTAAGTTCGTTTGGTTAAAGTCTGAAATTTTTGGACCATGGAGATTGGGCTTGAATGCGTGGCAAACAAGCCCAAAGATTTCTAACCCACAGAAGGGTCTCCTAGGGGAGATTAAAAGAACGTTGGGCTCTAGAACTGATCCACGACTTTGAGCCCAAACGCTGGTGGCTGAAATGCCGGGTTGCTGCAATCGTGCACAAGCAAATTCATTATTTGGACTTGGCTGGAAGAATTCAATTCATAGTTCAACGTATTATAATTCAATACATAATTAACTAGGACTCTTTCTTTTATTTTAGAGACAAATAAAGTAGAGAATCATAGTTTTTCTTAGGTTTGCCCTTTAAATAATGAACGAGATGAGTCTCGCCAAATTAAGTACCTAGATTACGGGGCCCTCGTTAAATGTATATAAAAATACTTAGATTTCGGGACGAGCCGTTTAGTAAATTTTCCGGCCTTTCCTAAAATAATAATGCGTTAGTCTATTTTAGGCGCGTATTCTAATAACATTACCTCCCTAAACTCGGGTGCGCATTTATGTGACCCAAATCCAAACATCAACGATGTTAAAATATGTCAAAAACCACGGGTGCATTTATGTGACGTGGTTCAAGACGTGTTTTAATGATGTTGCAATTCTCTTTTAAAATAATAATAATAAAAGCGATAAAAAGTTAAAATTTGCACATAGGTTCATAATTGTTAAAATCAGATAATTTAAGCCGAATATAATAGTTGAGCGACCGTGCTAGAACCACGGAACTCGGGAATGCCTAACACATTCTCCCAAGTTAACAGAATTCCTTACTCGGATTTCTAGTGCGCAGACTGTTAAATAGAGTCATTCTTTTCCTCAATTCGGGATTAAACCGATGACTTGGGACACCATAAATCTCCCAAGTGGAGACTCTGATTCTTAATAATAAATCCTGTTTTGATTGTCATTTAATTGGAAAAACTTCCTTTACGCCCCTGGGGACGCAGGTAAAAAGGAGGTGTGACAGCTCTGGCGACTCTGCTGGGGACAAGAACCCAGAATCTCTTGTTCAGGGTTCTGAATTCGAGCTTAGATGAATTGTTATATTTTGGCTTTATCTGTTATCCGACTTTATTACATGTTTGGGCCTAATGTGCTAAATGATGCTTTTACCGCTTTATTACCGTTTGGCATTATGTTGTGTTGACTCAACATGTCATTTCCCAATTCGAGCCTGGACAGTGAGTTTATTTCCTAGTTTTGTTTATTCTGTTGTCAATCTTTCCCCGTCTCTTTTTCTTTTCTCTGGTCGTTTTCGGATTGAAACTCGACTAGTCCTCTGTTTTGGCATTTTGTTTATTCGACCATTTTGTTTATCGAGAACAAACGTTTGCATTTTGTTTATTCTGTTGCCAATTCGCTGTTTTGTTTGTCATAATATTTGGGGAATCTGTTCTTGGTCTCACAAGTCTGTATAGTCAGTTGTGTGTAACCCTGCCTTGTTTAATAATTTAGTCAGTCAAAATGGTTCATTTCAACTTAATAGAACTTGTTCATCCCATGCTCGAGCGTATTGTTAAACAATCTTATGGGCAATTCAGTGTTATCTTGTTTCTTTTGTTGTTGGAATAAAACACTGAATTGGTTAATCAGTTGAGTTTTGTGAATTTGTTTGTTTAAGCTGTTGTTTAAATCTGTATCATGCTTGTTAGTCGGTTTAGGAATCATTAGTTAATGAAGCTAAGGGTAAATCACTGAAGTGAAAATGTTAAAATCAAATGGAAGCCCATTCTGGTTGTCAGGGCACGCCTGAGTTTTAAATTCAGGCTGCCCATACACATTTGAATTAAATAATGAAATTAGACACTTAGTAGTGGCTGTCAGGGAATATGATGGAAGAAATACATTTCTTAATGATCTAAGTGTTAAAACAGGCTGGAAAATGGGTCTATCTTAGGGTATAAAATACAGGGCAGACCTTAGAATAGGGGGGTTCAGACCTTAAGAGGGCTAAAAAGAGAGACAGAGTTAGGGGCGGAATTTTTTTTGAGAGAAGGGAGATTAGTCTTTGATCAGTTTTTTTTAGAGAGTTCAAAAGGTTCTGAATTTTGAGACCTTAGGAGTTTGAGAGAGGTTCTGCTTTTGCTTCCTCTCTAATCAGTCTTAGAGAGCAGTTTTGAGGATCCAAAAGATCAGTTTTATTTGATGGCTTTTAGGATCAGTTTTCAGAGGTTAAATTTAAAAGAATCTTTGAGGAGAGTTGAGGCCAGTTTTTGAGAGTTTTAAACAATTAGTTTCTTTTAGAGAGTGCTGGAGAGTTTAAGAACAGAAAACCAAAAGAAAGATATGGTTTCATTGCATCCGTAGGTGTAATTCGAATTCTGGACAGTGATTCTCATTCCTTTTGATTGCTTAAGTGGTTCAGTGGTCTACTGGTTCAGTTTTGGGTTTAATACAAGCTTGGTTAAGTCTGTTTGTCTTGGTATTTGTTGTTGCTGTTGGTTTACAACCTTTCTGGGTTTTTCTGGAGTATTGATTGAGTCGTTGCTGCTGGTGTATTGTTGTTGTATTGACCGCTACTAGCCTGTTTGCTGACCTCCTTCTCTTCTCATTGTATTGCCATTTCCAGGTATCCCTTGAATCTATAGAAGATGAGATACAGAATTATGTAAAGTTGTAATTACACAAAGCTTAAAGAATGAATAATCTTTGGCCTTTAGTCTTCAATAACAACTTGTTTGGAATCCAGTAGCATAATGTGAAATTAGTTAGTTTAGTCTGTTTCATCCTAGTACAAGTAGTGTATTCTGGGAATCATGTTGCTCTTTCTTTCTTATCTGAATATTTGTGGTATGTAAAGTTAATTGAATATTTGAGATACTGTATATTCGCCCACTAATTGCATATTGAAAGAAAGGATTGAGGCATTAGTGTAAGTTCGTTTGGTTAAAGTCTGAAATTTTTGGACCATGGAGATTGGGCTTGAATGCGTGGCAAACAAGCCCAAAGATTTCTAACCCACAGAAGGGTCTCCTAGGGGAGATTAAAAGAACGTTGGGCTCTAGAACTGATCCACGACTTTGAGCCCAAACGCTGGTGGCTGAAATGCCGGGTTGCTGCAATCGTGCACAAGCAAATTCATTATTTGGACTTGGCTGGAAGAATTCAATTCATAGTTCAACGTATTATAATTCAATACATAATTAACTAGGACTCTTTCTTTTATTTTAGAGACAAATAAAGTAGAGAATCATAGTTGCTCTTAGGTTTGCCCTTTAAATAATGAACGAGATGAGCCTCGCCAAATAAAGTACCTAGATTGCGGGGCCCTCGTTAAATGTATATAAAAATACTTAGATTTCGGGACGGGCCGTTTAGTAAATTTTCCGGCCTTTCCTAATATAATAATGCGTTAGTCTATTTTAGGCGCGTATTCTAATAACATTACCTCCCTAAACTCGGGTGCGCATTTATGTGACCCAAATACAAATCTCAACGATGTTAAAATATGTCAAAAACCACGGGTGCATTTATGTGACGTGGTTCAAGACGTGTTTTAATGACATTGCAATTCTCTTTTAAAATAATAATAATAAAAGCGATAAAAAGTTAAAATTTGCACATAGGTTCATAATTGTTAAAATCAGATAATTTAAGCCGAATATAATAGTTGAGCGACCGTGCTAGAACCACGGAACTCGGGAATGCCTAACACCTTCTCCCGGGTAACAGAATTCCTTACTCGGATTTCTAGTGCGCATACTGTTAAATAGAGTCATTCTTTTCCTCGATTCGGGATTAAACCGATGACTTTGGACACCATAAATCTCCCAAGTGGCGACTCTGATTCTTAATAATAAATCATGTTTCGATTGTCCTTTAATTGAAAAACTCCCTTTACGCCCCTGGGGGCGCAGGTAAAAAGGAGGTGTGACAGCTCTGGCGACACTGCTGGGGACAAGAACCCAGAATCTCTTGTTCATGGTTCTGAATTCGAGCTTAGATGAATTGTTCTATTTTGGCTTTATCTGTTATCCGACTTTATTACATGTTTGGGCCTAATGTGCTAAATGATGCTTTTACCGCTTTATTACCGTTTGGCATTATGTTGTGTTGACTCAGCATGTCATTTCCCAATTCGAGCCTGGCCGGTGAGTTTATTTCCTAGTTTTGTTTATTCTGTTGTCAATCTTTCCCCGTCTCTTTTTCTTTTCTCTGGTCGTTTTCGGATTGAAACTCGACTAGTCCTCTGTTTTGGCATTTTGTTTATTAGACCATTTTGTTTATCAAGAAGAAACGTTTGGCATTTTGTTTATTCTGTTGCCAATTCGCTGTTTTGTTTGTCATAATATTTGGGGAATCTGTTCTTGGTCTCACAAGTCTGTATAGTCAGTTGTGTGTAAGCCTGCCTTGTTTAATAATTTAGTCAGTCAAAATGGTTCATTTCAACTTAATAGAACTTGTTCATCCCATGCTCGTGCGTATTATTAAACAATCTTATGGGCAATTCAGTGTTATCTTGTTTCTTTTGTTGTTGGAATAAAACACTGAATTGGTTAATCAGTTGAGTTTTGTGAATTTGTTTGTTTAAGCTGTTGTTTGAATATGTATCATGCTTGTTAGTCGGTTTAGGAATCATTAGTTAATGAAGTTAAGGGTAAATCACTGAAGTGAAAATGTTAAAATCAAGTGGAAGCTCATTCTGGTTGTCAGGGCACGCCTGAGTTTTAAATTCAGGCTGCCCATATACATTTGAATTAAATAATGAAATTAGACACTTAGTAGTGGCTGTCAGGGAATATGATGGAAGAAATACATTTCTTAATGATCAAAGTGTTAAAACAGGCTGGAAAATGGGTCTGTCTTAGGGTATAAAATACAGGGCAGACCTTAGAATAGGGGGGTTCAGACCTTAAGAGGGCTAAAAAGAGATACAGAGTTAGGGGCAGAATTTTTTTTTTGAGATAAGGGAGATTAGTCTTTGATCAGTTTTTTTAAGAGAGTTCAAAAGGTTCTGAATTTTGAGACCTTAGGAGTTTGAGAGAGGTTCTGCTTTTGGTTCCTCTCTAATCAGTCTTAGAGAGCAGTTTTGAGGATCCAAAAGACCAGTTTTATTTGAGGGCTTTTAGGATCAGTTTTCAGAGGTTAAATTTAAAAGAATCTTTGAGGAGAGTTGAGGCCAGTTTTTGAGAGTTTTAAACAATTAGTTTCCTTTAGAGAGTGCTGGAGAGTTTAAGAACAGAAAACCAAAAGAAAGATACTGTTTCATTACATCCGTAGGTGTAATTCGAATTCTGGACAGTGATTCTCATTCCTTTTGATTGCTTAAGTGGTTCAGTGGTCTACTGGTTCAGTTTTAGGTTTAATACAAGTTTGGTTAAGTCTGTTTGTCTTGGTATTTGCTGTTGCTGTTGGTTTACAACCTTTGTGGGTTTTTCTGAAGTATTAATTGAGTCGTTGTTGCTGGTGTATTGCTGTTGTATTGACTGCTACTAGCCTGTTTGCTGACCTCCTTCTCTTCTCATTGTATTGCCATTTCCAGGTATCCCTTGAATCTATAGAAGATGAGATACAAAAATATGTAAAATTGTAATTACACGAAGCTTGATGAATGAATAATCTTTGGCCTTTAGTCTTCAATAACAACTTGTTTGGAATCCAGTAGCATAATGTGAAAGTAGTTAGTTTAGTCTGTTTCATCCTAGTACAAGTAGTGTATTCTGGGAATCATGTTGCTCTTTCTTTCTTATCTGAATATTTGTGGTATGTAAAGTTAATTGAATACTTGAGATACTGTGTATATGGACTATTAACCTATGCCTATTCTCTTCAATAGAATCGACTTAGTGTGGTTCAATTTTAGTATAGTCCAAGTATGGCACCCTGTTCTATAAAGTATTAAAACTGGAATATGATGGAGCCTAAAAGGTTAGGAAGAATGTCTATGTTCGTACCAGTAATTCCATGTATAATAGATGGTAGAAATGGTTTATACTTCATTTTTAGTGTCAATAACCCTAGCCTGGATATCATGTAGTCATAGTTCAGAAGTTGCATCTCTTCTAGCTTCGATATTGAGTTATTATGATTCGCCCACTAATTGCATATTGAAAGAAAGGATTGAGGCATTAGTGTAAGTTCGTTTGGTTAAAGTCTGAAATTTTTGGACCATGGAGATTGGGCTTGAATGCGTGGCAAACAAGCCCAAAGATTTCTAACCCACAAAAGGGTCTCCTAGGGGAGATTAAAAGAACGTTGGGCTCTAGAACTGATCCACGACTTTGAGCCCAAACGCTGGTGGCTGAAATGTCGGGTTGCTGCAATCGTGCACAAGCAAATTCATTATTTGGACTTGGCTGGAAGAATTCAATTCATAGTTCAACGTATTATAATTCAATACATAATTAACTAGGACTCTTTCTTTTATTTTAGAGACAAATAAAGTAGAGAATCATAGTTGCTCTTAGGTTTGCCCTTTAAATAATGAACGAGATGAGCCTCGCCATATTAAGTACCTAGATTGTAGGGCCCTCGTTAAATGTATATAAAAATACTTAGATTTCGGGACGGGCCGTTTAGTAAATTTTCCGGCCTTTCCTAATATAATAATGCGTTAGTCTATTTTAGGCGCGTATTCTAATAACATTACCTCCCTAAACTCGGGTGCGCATTTATGTGACCCAAATACAAATCTCAACGATGTTAAAATATGTCAAAAACCACGGGTGCATTTATGTGACGTGGTTCAAGACGTGTTTTAATGACATTGCAATTCTCTTTTAAAATAATAATAATAAAAGCGATAAAAAGTTAAAATTTGCACATAGGTTCATAATTGTTAAAATCAGATAATTTAAGCCGAATATAACAGTTGAGCGACCGTGCTAGAACCACAGAACTCGGGAATGCCTAACACCTTCTCCCGGGTTAACAGAATTCCTTACTCGGATTTCTAGTGCGCAGACTGTTAAATAGAGTCATTCTTTTCCTCAATTCGGGATTAAACTGATGATTTGGGACACCATAAATCTCCCAAGTGGCGACTCTGATTCTTAATAATAAATCCTATTTCGATTGTCCTTTAATTGAAAAAACTCCCTTTACGCCCTTGGGGGCGCAGGTAAAAAGGAGGTGTGACAGCTCTGGCGACTCTGCTGGGGACAAGAACCCAGAATCTCTTGTTCATGGTTCTGAATTCGAGCTTAGATGAATTGTTATATTTTGGCTTTATCTGTTATCTGACTTTATTACATGTTTGGGCCTAATGTGCTAAATGATACTTTTACCTCTTTGATATTATCTGAACTGTATATAAATTTCTACGAAACCCTTCTCTTCTCATCTTCGGGGATGTGCTTGATGGTCGAGACTCTCTATTTTGTTAGTGTCATACCTTGAAATAAGAAAGAGGCTCGGACAAGTTACTAAGCCGGATGGCCTTTTGGTTCCCGGTACGTAGCCCCCTCCTCGGCTCGAGTTGTTCGTTCGGGTACACAGTCTAGAACACATACCCAGGTTTTGAACCTAGAATAACTCAGCCTCATGCCGGATCCCTAGTAGGAACGCTTGTTTGCATCATGTGCATTTTGACTTTGGGGACTCAATTCAGGGGTTGGGTCCGTCTAGGACAGGTATACCCAAAATAACAGACCATCTTGATGTATCCTATGTGCTACATGTTGCATCTATTCAGGGGTAAAAGGGTCATTTGACGGACCAATTGTCACACCTCCTTTTTACCCGCGCCACCGCAAGGGGGCGCAAAGGGAGTTTTTCCAATTAAAGGACAATCAGTCGCTACTTGGTAGATTTATGGTGTCCCAAGTCACCGGTTGAATCCCAAATTGAGGAAATGATTGACTCTGTATTACAGTCCGCGAACCAGAAATCCGGGTAAGGAATTCTGTTAACTCGGGAGAAGGTGTTAGGCATTCCCGAGTTCCGTGGTTCTAGCATGGTCGCTCAACTGTCATGTTTGGCTTGTTTATCTGATTTTAATACATGTTGAACCTATGTGCAAATTTTAACTGTTTACCGCTTTTATTATTATTATTTTTAACGAGAATTGCGACGTCGTAAAAATATATCTCGAACCACATCACATCAATGCACCCGTGGTTATTGACACATTTCAACTCTGTCGAGATTTGGATTTGGGTCATATAAATGTGCACCCGAGTTTAAGAAAGTAAATTATTAAAGGCGCGCCTAAAGCGACTAGCGTGTCATTATTTTTGGGTAGGGCCGTGAAATTTTACTAAACGGCCCATCCCAAAGTCTAAGTAATTTTACCAACACGTATAGAGGTCCCCGCAGCTTGTGTTTTTTTGTTTATCGAGGCTCGTCTCATTCATTATTTTTTTTAAAGGAATTTGCAACATCATGGAAAGGCATCTCGAACCACGTCACAATCAATGTACCCGTGATTAGCGACACATTTCGACTTCATTGAGATTTGGATTTGGGTCACATAAATGTGCACCCGAGTTTAAGAGAGTAAATTTTTAAAGCGCGCCGGAAGTGACTTGCGCGTTATTAACTTTTGGGGAAGGCCGTGAAATTCGCTAAATAGCCCGTCCCGAAGTCTAAATGTTTTATTTTAACCATTCATTGAGAGCCTTGCAATGTTGCATTTTTATTTGGGCGAGGCTCATCTCATTTTACTATCTTTAAAGGGCAAACCTAAAGTAATCTATAGCGTTCTACTTAGTTCGTTTCTAAAAATAAAAGGAGGAGTCCTAGCTAATTATATGGTTTAAGAGCTATTATAATTGGGTCATGAACACCATCCGTTTAAAATCAGAACCTAAGTACGCAGACGGGCATGGCTACTCACTAACCTGGGCCCAGGTCCAAATGAATGTAGTGTTAAAAATAGGACCTGAGCCATCTTATTCAAGTGTTGAGGCCCAATCCGCCTAAATACGGGCTATCGATCTCTTTTCGACAAAACACATCACTCTTCTGATTTTAAACGAACTAGACACTTAATGAAACTTACTTAAGTTATTCTACACATATTCAACAATTTGCCACGCAGAAATGTGAAGTGATTATATCTAATTAAGTATATTACTACAGGTTTTAGAAGAGCAATAGTTAGAAAGAGGTAATTTAGATGTCTATTCCTAATCCTAAACTCAAGTCATTGATGTTACAATTAGATTGTTGTATTAATTTAATAGTCTATTAGGCCGGATTCTAACGGACATGCATTCGAAATACACTACCTAATAATCAAGCTAAAACAAACCAAATATTATTGACTACAACTATACATTCGAAATAGACAAGAGCAGATACATGATATAAAATTCATTCGAAAGTTCACCAAATTAAGTCATTACAAGAACTGTCCAGTTATACATCCCGCAGGCATTTACATGATATTAGTGAGTGAGATATCCTAATATACAAGTCAGTAGAAAATCTAGATCAAACTTAAAGCTTCAAATCTTCATGTATATTCATGCTTATGTTTTCAGCTTACAAATAACCAGGGTTACAGCTGTGTACCTGGAAATGGCAATATAATGAGAAGAGAAAGAGGTCAGCAACAGACTAGTAGCAGTCAATACAACAGCAATACACCAGCAGCAGTGACTCAATCAATACTCCAGAAAAACCCAGAGAGGTTGTAAACCAACAGCAACAGCAAACCAAAATCAGGAAAAGGACTTCAAGCAATGCAGCAACAACTTAAACCAAAACTCAGACCAAAACCAATCAACCTCAGACCATGGGATGCAGTTCTTTGAAATAGAATTTAGTTCCGGATTCACACTTAACTAAACAGATACAGAATAGAATCTCAAACTACTCAAAATACTCCAAATTTGAAAGTAGACTGGAGGTTTGCTCAAAGGGTTGATGAAACAGTAACCTAACACTCTAGATTCAGGTTCAAACACTCTTAGAATTGAATCCTTACAAGCTTTCTGAGATGTTTCTTTTAACTGACTAAAAACTGACCTCAATATGCTCTCAAATAGTGCTCTCATAGATTGATTAAAGACTCACCAACATGGATTTTCAGGACTCTCCTTTCCAACTGCCTAAAAAAATTGTTTTCAAGTTTTCAACAATTGCCTCCTATTCTTTTTCTTTTCCCCTCTCTCTTTCTGCCTTCCAGTTCTGACCTAGAAGAAAAACCAAGCCCAGACTCGACTAAAAAAAAAGATCCCCCTCTGTCTAAAAATGACTCTATATATAACCCCCAAAATAGGCCTGCCCCCTCTGCCTTATCAGATTTTCTGCCCATGATATTCCTCCACCACTACTACATGTTGTGTTCTCTTTTTAATTTACTTGTTCCCCACTACCCTTGTCTTTTCCTTATTTAATTGTTCAAACAAGTATGAGCACCTATTTCTTAATCCATTTCCTTTAGACCTTCCACACTATCACGTTTTGTTCCCCATTAGCACTAAACAAATGCATTAGTTTAATGTTAATTAAGTGCTTTACTGACAGCCCACTTAAACTAGCCATTTTTTAACTTTTCAATTCCCAAATTACCCTCCTAAAGCCCCTGAAATTACTATCCTACCCAATCCCTTTCACTCTGCATTGAACCTTTCAACTCTAACCTATTCAAACCTACCAACTAACTAAGCTGAATCCAACAAACTACAACAGCTATAACCAATTCAAATCAGTTAGTATTTCAAGATATTAAATCAAATGGCATTAAAATGAAGACTAAGGGTTCAGGGCAACACATATTGAACTAATTATATTGGGGAACCAATCATATTTAGCTCAGCAACAGATGAAATGAAATCAACTAGATGAGCATATGCCTTAATCAGATTGGAATACAAAAGAAGAAACAACCAGAAGAGCCTTAAGGGGATCAACATATTCAGGATAACAAATGACCAATAAATTCAGTTCAATGAACTGAATATACCAATAGGCTCAGTTCTAAGTTCAAATATACAAACGAGCTCATTTTAACACAAACTTTAGAACACAAACGAGGCAGGAAGGGAAACAGACAGGAATGAGCTATGAAAATCAAAACCAAAATTAAACTACTATCGTGTTGAACTAACACTCAAACCTACCGGACTAATCGAAGAAACTTATTCGATTGATTAAACAGTTATAACATATAAAAATCGACAACAAACAGAAGCAATGATAAAATTGGACCAAATAAAAGGTCTGATGGAGAAAAAGAAGGAACAATGAACAAGACTGGATTATAACACAAATAACCGTAACAAAATAGAACAAGAAAAGAGAAAAAGGTACCTTAACAAAACAGAAACTAGACCAACCCAGGTCGAACCCTTGACTCGAACTTTTTGAGGTCGGACGGACCTTAATCGAGTGCTCTCAACTGGAATACATCTATTCCATGTATAATAGATGGTAGAAATGGTTTATACTTCATTTTTTAGTGTCAATAACCCTAGCCTGGATATCATGGGGCCCTCGTTAAATGTATTTCAAAATACTTAAATTTCGGGACGGGCCGTTTAGTAAATTTTCCGACCTTTCCTAAAATAATAACGCGTTAGTCTATTTTAGGCGC
The DNA here is from genome assembly GCF_000715075.1 of Nicotiana tabacum. Taxonomy (NCBI): domain Eukaryota; kingdom Viridiplantae; phylum Streptophyta; class Magnoliopsida; order Solanales; family Solanaceae; genus Nicotiana; species Nicotiana tabacum. Next base: position 17,133,603 of record NC_134099.1, on the reverse strand, counting down.
GTATTCTAATAACATTACCTCCCTAAACTCGAGTGCGCATTTATGTGACCCAAATCCAAATCTCAACGATGTTAAAATATGTCAAAAACCACGGGTGCATTTATGTGACGTGGTTCAAGATGTGTTTTAATGACGTTGCAATTCTTTTTTAGAATAATAATAATAAAAGCGATAAAAAGTTAAAATTTGCACATAGGTTCATAATTGTTAAAATCAGATAATTTAAGCCGAATATAACAGTTGAGCGACCGTACTAGAACCACGGAACTCGGGAATGCCTAACACCTTCTCCCGGGTTAACAGAATTCCTTACTCGGATTTCTGGTGTGCAGACTGTTAAATAGAGTAATTCTTTTCCTCGATTCGGGATTAAACCGGTGACTTGGGACACCATAAATCTCCCAAGTGGCGACTCTGATTCTTAATAATAAATCCCGTTTCGATTGTCCTTTAATTGGAAAAACTTCCTTTACGCCCCTGGGGGCGCAGGTAAAAAGGAGATGTGACATTCTCTTTATCGATATTATGTAATATTGAAAACTACATTTAATAATTAGAACAGATATTTAATTAGGTAGTGTTAGAATTTTCATACCTCCTTTTTCACCTATACCCCCGTAAAGGGGACGTAAAGGGAGTTTTTCCAATTAAAGGACAATTGAAACGGGATTTTATTTAAAGATTCAGAGTCGCCACTTGGGAGATTTGTGGTGTCCCAAGTCACCGGTTGAATCCCGAATCGAGGAAAAGAATGACTCTGTTTAACAGTCTGCGCACCAGAAATCCGGATAAGGAATTCTGTTAACCCGGGAGAAGATGTTAGGCATTCCCGAGTTCTGTGGTTCTAGCACGGTCGCTCAACTGTCATATTCGGCTTAATTATCGGATTTTTGTACAATTATGAACATATGTGCAAATTTTAACTTTTAACCGCTTTTATCATTTATTATTTTACCAGAGAATTGCAACGTTGTGAAAACGTATCTCGAACCACGTCATAATCAATGTACCCGTAATTAGCGACACGTTTCGACTTTCGTTGAGATTTGGATTTGGGTCACATAAATGTGCACCCGGGTTTAGGTAGGTAACATTATTAAACTGCGCGCCTAAAGAGGTTAACGCATTGTTATTCTGGGGAAAGCCGTAACATTCGCTAAATAGCCCGTCCCGAATTCTAAATGTTTTATTTTAACCATTCATTGAGGGCCCCGCAACTTGTACTTTCACTCGGCGAGGCTCGTCTCATCATTTTTATTTAAAGGTCCAATCCTAAAGCAATCTATAATTTTCTATTTTTATTTGCCTCTAAAACAAAGAAGAAGATCCTAATTAGTTTTGCATTATGTAAGAATTAGAAGACCTGGGTCTATTGAACTCATACGCAATCAAATTTTATTCGCTTTAGGTTCTGAATGCAGTCCGTATAAATAAACCCTTATCTAAGTGTGTACTAAGAGCCAACCAACTATAGATCTGGGCCCAGGTCCAGATGAACATGCAGTCAAAGCTAGACCTGGGCCGTTTGTGACAGTACCGAAGCCCAAAATGTCCAAAGTGGACCACTGACCTCAGCTTCAATTCTAGTTGAATGCAGAATCACTGGAACAACTTCAAATTATTTAACGTGCACTCAACAATTTATGAGAAGGGAGAATCACGTTTATCTACTCAAATTAAGGAACAATTGATCATTTGAATCTCATATTAAAATTCAGCTTACTCCACCTGTTTAACTAATGGTGATTCCTAATGAGGGATCGAGTTTTGACTAGACAGCTCGATTATTTGATTTCACTAACATCCACGAGCAGATTCAAAGCAGTCTTATTAATAAGGCATGTTCAATTCGATTAACTACTGCTATGAACTATTAATCCAGAATTACCAACACCTATACTATAACAATGAATCCCGGGCCATAAAACTTAAAGTGGCCGTCATACTGATTTCAAAATCAACTATATCCTCAAAAAACAATTTAGTGGAATATATATGAAAGCAAACTGAGATTCCATTAATTAACACAAGTTAAATCAGATTGTTAGCTATAGAACTCTCATGCTTCCATGAATACACATCTAATTAGTTTAACTAAATCTAAATTCAAGAATTTATTATAACAGTCCAACACAGTCCACAAGTTAAAACAAATAGTCCATCAGTCCATTGGGGCTCAAAATACTTAACCACAGTGGAAAAATACATGCATCATAAGCAAATTATCCATATATGCAACAGAAGTTTTTCACTATAATTCCGTAGCAGGAAAACTTACTTCATTTCTATTTCATATCCGATACGAGATGCTACATCAAAGTCTCGAAGTGTACCTGGTATTGACAATGCAAGAAGAAGAAGAAGAAGATCAGCAACAGTAGCAATACAACACAGCAGAACAACGAACAAACACTACGAGTACCAAACAGCAGGTACCAACAGCTAGTGACATATGCAGCAGACCCAAGCGATAAACCAAAAATCCAGAAGTGTTTAAAACCCAACAGAATTACCAGAACTGACTCAAAACTAGCCTGAATAAATCCAAAATCACTAGAAGACCAACCAGGGAACCTCTGAGACTCTCACAATCAGAAATCAAGCTAGAAACATGCAACTCATCAACTGGAATTCTAATTTGACTTCAGGAAACTAATGCCACAGTGGGTTTTCTCAATCTTTTTCAAAGTCAGGCAGTGTATGCCAATCTTTGGATTTTTCTATTTGTTTTTGACTCTCAACCTTTTCTGCCTATTCCTCCAAAAAAAAGTCCTCCTCAATGTCTAAACCTTACTCTATTTATCTGCCCAAAAACAGACCCTTCCCCCTCTCAAAAGCAATTAAACTAATACCACCATCATCTTTTTGCCCATGATATTCTCTTACAACCCATTATCATGTGTCTTGAACCAAAGGCATGGGCAACTTATAATATTCCATTAATTCCGATGCTATTATGTTTCCCAAGCCACTACTACTAGACAAAATATTAGTTTAATGGTCAATTAAGTACCCTCATGGTCAGACCACTAAGACTAACCCTTTCAACCCTTTTAAAACCCCAAAATACCCCTAAAAACTCCTGTGACTTAATGTCGTACCTTAAACCCTTTAATTTATACTACATCTTTTAGCTATAACCAATTCAATTTGAATTCAAATGACCGTTCAAACTAGCATTTAAATCAGATCAAATGGCATCAACAAAAGAACTCTGATTCAGTCAGAATTGAAGCAGTACGAATCACATTATTATCAGGTTATTTAATCAGAATTGAAGCATGTAAAACTAATCGACGACACTTATTCAATCGACTACACGAATTACAACACATACAATCAATAGCAAATAAGAATCGAACATGCACACAGGTGATTCGAATCGTATTAATGGAAACATGGATTCATAATAAAACTTAACTAATCGACGACACTTAGTCAAATCGATTATATAGTTTTATCACATTCATTAACCATGACCAGAAAAAGTTTGACCAAATAAAGGGTCATTAAGATGAGCAGAATCAGTCGACAAAAGAAATTGAAAAACCAACAAAACTAAACTAAACAAATAAACAGAATAAACAAACACAAACTGGAACAAACAGGAAAGGGAAAATACATCAAGAACTCGGGACCTGGACGACCCTGATTCGAACTCAAACTCGAACTGTTTGAGGTCGAACGGACCTTAATCGAGTGTTCTCAACTGAGAACACTTCGACTAAGGTCAGTTAAATACCCAAATTCCCTTAAACTTCGGACAGAAACCAGTTTTGGTTTTCTAGGGTTCTTACGTTTCGATTTGTGATTCGAGTGTTTCTAGCTAGATTCGACTCGAACCAAAGGTGGTTCAGGCACGAGGGAGGTCATGGGGTGCCAGGGTATGAATTTGGGCTTGGTTGGGGTAGGTTCGAGTTCTGCTCGAATCTTCGATTGAAGATTCGAGAAGCTGGAGATTGATTCGAGGCAAACAGAGTGAGGATTCAGGTTGAGGGTGGTTAGGAGGTTCAGGGGTGTTATTTTGGCGGTCATCGGAGCCGGCACCGCCGGATTTACGGTGAAGGGATGGGGTGGCGGCTATTAGGGTTCCTCGTCTCTGAAAGAGACGAGGTTTGGGAGAGAATGAGAGGGGGCTTGGTTTTGGGGGCGGGGTATGGTTTGGAAATATATAGTGGGGTGGGGATTTGATGTGGTCCGTTGGATCGATGAAGGTTGACAGCCTGGATTAATTCCCTTAATGGGGACGACGTCGTTTGGTTTTAGTAGGGGATGGGGTGGTTCGGGTCCACGGGCCGGGGATGGGGTTACGGGTAAGGGCGAAGTGATCTAGATCGTTGATCAAGTGAGATCAACGGCCCATATTTTTCATGCCTGAACGGCGTCGTTCCATCCGCCCCCAAAGCTGGCTGGGTTGGACCGAGCAAGAAGGTATTTGGACTGGGCTGCAAGGGGTTATTTTGGTTAGGGCCTGGTTTATTTAATTCAAAACTGGCCCAGTCCGACTTCTCTTTATTTCTTCCTTTTCTTCTATTCTCTTTTAATTCCTAATTACCAACTAAAAATCCTAATTATAAAATTGATAATTAGCTAAAACATTAACTCTTAATAATAGCTATCACACGAAGTTAAACATCAAATGAAGACAAAATTACACAATTTGGACATTAAATGCTAAAATGCAAAGTACATATTTTTGTGATTTTTCCATTTCATAAAACAAACTTGATCGTTTAATTAATTCCTAAATTGTAAAATAACCCTAAATGCACATGCAACACATAGTTTTGTATTTTTCTCATTTAAAATAGAAAATAAACATGCGCAGACAAAATACACATAAATTACAAACAACACAAAACTATTTTATTTTGAATTTTTGGGAGTAGTTCTCATAGGGCAAAAATCACGTGCTCACAGTTGCCCCTCTTTGTCCGAAAACACAAAGGGTTTCCGTGCAAAGATAAAGTGAGCGGATACGAGCAATTTTTGCCCGTTCGGCTACTCCGTGTGAAGCATCTTTTGAATAATTTAACCGAACCTCTGCTTCAAAGGTTTCCTACATATCACTGGCTAAAAAGGGAATCAGGTTAATGTAGTTCGAGAAGTTTTGGTAGCTGGGACTACCATGGGACTGCATTTTTGCTGTTACTGCTGCTGCATGCTGTTGCTACTGCTTTTCGATCTCCTTATTACACCATGCTAAAAGGAAACAAGAAGCTAGACTAAACTATAGTCTATGAATTACAAAATCTTATCTAGAACTTCAGCCATGCTCTTGTGTCTCTTGTTGCTTTGACGTCTTGGTGATTGGTGTTTCCTATGACGTTTCTTTCTTTCTGTCTTGACTCGTAGTCTTCTTTGATTGCTGAATTTGAACTGCTTATTTCCTTTTTAAAGCTTCGAATTATTTTTCCTTCGAAGCTTGAACCACCTTCTTCTGACTAATGTTGCCTTCCTTCCGACTTCTGAACTTTAATTTATGTTGGGGATCTTTGTTGTAACCCTCCGCTCTCCGGGCGGGCTCCTGACTTCTACTACGACTCCATTCTCCAAGCGGGCTCTTGACTTCGACTACAACTTGAAAATATAACAATCTCCATTCTCCAGGCGGGCTCCTGACTTCAACAATCTTCTTAAAATGTAACACCTCCATTCTCCAGGCGGGCCCCTGACTTCACCTATTTCTTAAAAATATAACACCTCCATTCTCCAGGAGGGCTCCTGACCTCAACAACTTCTTAAAAATATAACAACCTCCATTCTCCAGGCGGGCTCCTGACTTCAACAACTTCTTAAACATACAACACCTCCATTCTCCAGGCGGGCTCCTGACTTCAACTACTTCTTAAAAATATAACACCTCCATTCTCCAGGCGGGCTCCTCACTTCAACAATCTTCTTAAAATGTAACACCTCCATTCTCCAGGCGGCCCCCTGACTTCACCTATTTCTTAAAAATATAACACCTCCATTCTCCAGGCGGGCTCCTGACCTCAACAACTTCTTAAAAATATAACAACCTCCATTCTCCAGGCGGGCTCCTGACTTCAACATTTTCTTAAACATACAACACCTCCATTCTCCAGGCGGGCTCCTGACTTCAACTACTTCTTAAAAATATAACACCTTCATTCTCCAGGCGGGCTCCTGACCTCAACTACTTCTTTATAACACCTCCATTCTCCAGGCGGGCTCCTGACTTCAACTAATTTTTAAAATATAACACCTCCATTCTCCAGGCGGGCTCCTAACTTCAACTATTTCTTAAAAATATAACACCTCCATTCTCCAGGCGGGCTCCTGACTTCAACTACTTCTTAAAAATACAACACCTCCATTCTCCAGGCGGGCTCCTGACTTCAACAACTTCTTAAAAATACAACACCTTCAATCTCCAGGTGGGCTCCTGACTTCAAATATTTCTTAAAACATAACACCTCCATTCTCCAGGCGGGCTCCTGACTCTAACTACTTCTTAAAAATATAACACCTCCATTCTCCAGGCGGGCTCCTGACTCCAACAACTTCTTAAAAATACAACACCTCCATTCTCCAGGCGGGCTCCTGACTTCGACTATTTCTTAAAAAAATAACACCTCCATTCTCCAGGTGGGCTCCTGACTTCGACAACTTCTTACAAATATAACATTTCCATTCTCCAGGCGGGATTCCGACTTCAACAACTTCTTAAAAATACAACACCTCCATTCTCCAGGCGGGCTCCTGACTTCGGCTATTTCTTAAAAATATAACACCTCCATTCTCCAGGCGGGCTCCTGACTTCAACTACTTCTATAAAAATACAACACCTCCATTCTCCAGGCGGGCTCCTGACCTCAACAACTTCTTAAAAATACAACACCTCCATTCTCCAGGTAGGCTCCTAACTTCAACTACTTTCTAAAAATATAACACCTCCATTCTCTAGCGTGCTCCTGACTTCAACTACTTCTAAAAAATATAACACCTCCATTCTTCAGGCGGGCTCCTGACTTCAACTACAACTTGAAAATATAACAACCTCCATTCTCTAGGCGGGCTCCTAACTTCAACTACTTCCTAAAAATATAACACCTCCATTCTCCAGGCGGGCTCCTGACTTTAACTACTTCTTAAAAATATAACACCTCCATTCTCCAGGCGGGCTCATGACTTCAACTACTTCCTAAAAATGTGTTTTATTGATGTTGTTCCTTCCTGCCTCCCGAACCATTTTCCTTCTAACTTGAATCATCTTCTTTCAGCTGCTTCCCTCAAAACTGGTGTCTTATTCCTTCGAATACTGCTGGGGATAACACCAGTGTTTTATTCACAACTATGTTATTTTCCTTCTTCATAGACTACTTCCTTTAAAGCTGGTACCTTCCTCCCACTGAAACTACTTCCCTCAAGCTGGTGTTTTCACTTCTCTGAAACCCGCCGGGATAACACTGCTGGGGAGTTATCTTCCTTCTTTAAGACTAATTACTTCCCTCCTTTTATCAATGGTGGGGATGGCACTGATTCAAAAACCACTACCCTTAAAACTCGGGTTATCTTGCTTCTTCCAAGATTGCTTTCTTTAAAACTTTTATTGCCTTCTCCCTTAAACTGATGGGGATTCCACTTCCTTCAAAACTTGTGTTATCTTCCATCTTCCCCAAGTAGGTATCTGAATTCAAGAAAAATTAGGCAATGAGAGAAAATTTTCTGCCCCAGTTTGATAATTTTCTTTGTGGCAATGTCTTCCCGCTGTCAATAATATTTCCTTTCCCTGCTTCAAATCAAAGAATAATTTGTTAGTTTAAAACGTGGTGAGTGGTCGTGCCACTCCTGCCGGGGATGGTTTTTCCCTTCTCCCTTTCCCTGCTTTGTGTTTTATTACAAAACTTGCTGGGGATGATATTATTTGCTGGGGATGATACTCCTGCTGGGGATGGTTTTTCTTTTCTCTTCCTTCCCCGCTCTCTGTTGTCCGACCATTGCGGAACTTGGTCGATAATCTGTCGTTGTTCCTACATCCCGCAAATCTGCTAGGGATCCTCTTGGAATTTGATCCATAACTTTTCAACTGTTGTGTTCTCCAACTTCCCCTGGAAATTCGGTCCTCTTGGAATCTAGACCCATCCATCATTGGGTCTTGCGACAAACTTCTTTTCGTTTTGTCGCCTTATCTTTGGCCTGTCCTATTCACATTGTGTTTTTGCACAATCTGGGCAACTTGTAATAAGCTCTGAAAATCTTTTTCAAAAATAAACTGCTTGGGAGATAAAGTCTTTAAACCAAGGAATGAAAAAGTGATGATTTCAAAAGATAGAAAAAGAAGAAGTCTTTCTGAACAAATGCTGAGGAAAAGGAAAGAAGAGAACTGATCTGAATGATATAACCGATCCCAATGATCATGCCGTGCATTCCGGATTAATCAACCCAGTCTATTTGTATCAATCAATCTTTCAGACGGCCTCATCTTGCTGGGGATAAACAAGCACTCAACTCTTTGCCAAATGCGGATCCTTCCGCCAATCTTGTCTTGTCGCCTCATAGTGCCCTTCGAGGGGTTTTCACTAATAAGACTCTCTCGTTTCTCTCAACTCTCGTCGTCTTATGGTGCCTGTGAAGGTTTTCACCGATAAGACTCTCTCGTTTTATTTCTCTCGTCTTCCGTAGCCTTATGGTGCCTGTGAAAGTTTTCACCGATAAGACTCTCTCATTTTATTTTATTTTTCAGCTGGGGATTGGAGTGTTGCCGATATGACTCTCTCTGTTGGGGATTCTTTTCGGCTATCAATTCATTTCCAGTTCATGATCCTCTTCTCTGCTGGGGATCGGGGTGTTATCCCCGACTTCCATTTGCATGACTTGGCACTTCTCGGATACTGATCGGGAGGTATTTTTTAGACATAAATATGGGTTTTCGTGTATGGCTAAAGAAAAGGGGTATCAAGAGTTCAAAATAATTTTGATGGGTAAAACAGTACAACTCTTGGAATCAAACTTTCTTTCCAAAATTACGAACACAAACTTCTGCCCCAGTTTTTCTTGCTTGGGGATTTTTATTTTTTGTTACACTATGACCGAGCCTTGAGGCGCCTACGTATCCTTCTTTGAGGAATCAGGTCAAACGTAGTTCCCAACTCCTTTATTTTTCTTGTGACTTTCTTTGTCTTTATTTTTCATTATTTTTCTCTTCTCTTTTTCTTTCATTTTCATTACTGATTCCAAAAGAGGGGTATGAAAGAATAAATAAGGCTCAAAAGGGGAAGCAAAGGTTAAAGTGTTTGGATAGAAGAAAGAATTGCCTCCGTCATTTCATTCTCCGATAAATGCCAAGTACAAACAAACAACAATTACAATTAAAAGAAATCATACATAATATCTCTTAACTGCGTCAGAATTGATAGCCATGTAGACGCATTTCACTTCGATATCTGTTAAACATAAAGCGCCATTGGACAACACTCTGGTTACAATGAATGGTCCTTGCCAATTCGGGACGAACTTGCCCTTTGCCTCAGCCTGATGTGGGAGGATGCGTTTCAGCACTTGCTGACCCACTTCAAACTCTCGGGGACACACCTTTTTGTTGTATGCTCTTGCCATTCTCTTTTGATATAACTGGCCATGACACACAGATGCTGTGAGCACGTGATTTTTGCTTCACGAAAACTACTCCAAAAGAAATCAAAAAATAAAACCTCCATTTTCTTGGTGTACAATTTTTAGGATTTGCGTGGCACTTTTGGATAATTATTTGTGTTTTGTCAGTGAATGTTTATCCTGTTATAATTAATTGAAATAATAAAAAAAATATGTGGCATGTGCACTTAGGATTTTTATTTCTTACAAATAGGAATTAATTAAACCATAATTGGATTTTAGAAGAAGGAAAATCACAAAAAATATGTAATTGTTGTAATTTTGTCATTTATTTGTTGTCATTGTGTGATTTTATTTTAAGGTTTTAATTTGTATGATTGTTGTAAATATTAATTAATAATTGTGTAGTGTTATTTTTTATTTTTAATTATGAATTGTTAATTAAAAGAAGAAAATGAAAAGAGTTAAAATATAGGGCCAATCAGATCTGGGCCAGGAATTTAGACCCAAAAATCAGGACCAAACATTCCAAAAGACCCACCCCAATCCAGTCCAGCTCAGGGGTAAGCCGAACGATGTCGTTTGGTCACTTTTCATCAAGGCCGTTGGATTAAATCAATCCAACGGCTAAGATTCAATATCCTTACCCGTAACCCCATACCCGACCCATTCCCCGGGCCAACCCATTCCCCAACTTAAGCCAAACGACACCGTTGAGTTAAGTGAATTGATTTGGACCTTCGATTTCTCTTGATCGAACGACCCAGATCAGTTGAGAACACTTCGATTAAAGTCTGTTCGACCTCAAAGTGCTTAGGTCTGAGTTCGAGCCTGGGTCCGTATAATTCTGAGGTTCTGAGGTACTCTTCTTTTTCCTTTACTCTATATTTATGATTTTCTATCTATGTATGTGCTTAGTTTAGTTTTATTGATTTCCCCTGCTTTTCAATTCATCTTCTCATCTCCACTAGACCTGTTTATTTGGTCCAATTCTAGCATTGCTTTTGTTTGTTGTAATTGTTATGAGTTACAATGTGTGTAGTCGATTCGACTAAGTTCGTAGATTAGTTGTTTTATTATAAATCCCTGTTCCTGTTAATGCTTGGTGATATTGTTTGGTTTGAATCTGGAATTTCCTGAGATTTCTGCTACTGTTTTTTTGGTTTCACGGATTTTGCCGTGTTGTCAATCTGCTGTATTGCTCTGTGTGTGCTGCTGTAATTTTGCTGATCTTCCTCTTCTTCTGCTTTCCAAAATCAGGTACACAACTGAATACACTGACTATTGTAAGCTGAAAATATGGAAGCATGTACAATTATGAAAGAATGGAAGTTTGAAGTCTTAATATAGCTTTTCTTTTCTTTTCACTAATTGTAATTAGAACATGCCATGTACTATTCTTATGTAATTTGATTCCCCTTTGGTATAACTGAACAGTTTTGTGTAGTAATATAGCCAATGACATTCTGTTCATTTTAGTTTGGTTAATAGTTATTATGTGTTTAAATACATGTCAAACAAAATCAAGCCTAGTAGATCATTTTAATTACACTGGCAGTCTAGTTTCAACATCCAATGGTTTGAAGTTAGAATTAAAATTAGATCTCTAAGTTACCCCACCCCAATTGATTGATTCTTTAAAACTTGGGTAATTTGTTTAATTAGATATTATCATTTTTTTACCTTTCAACATTACAAATTTGGAACATGTGTAGAATAATTTAACTAGGCCATAATACTGGAATGCAATGGCCCATGTTCAGTTAAATGCTATTTACGTTGGACCTGGCCCATGTTTGGCAAACGGACTTTCCATATGCACCATTATATTCTGCTTTAACAAACCGCATCCGAAACTTAGTTATAGCATGTAATTTAAGTAGGACCTTTTTCTTCATTTACTACAGAGACAAACGAAATAGAAAACATAGTCATTATAGGACAACCTTTAAAATAAAAATGAGATGAGCCTCACCAATATAACACACAAATTACGAGGCCCTCGATAAATGTTTAATTGAATACTTAGACTTCGGGATGGGCCGTTTAGCAAAATTTTGTGGCCTTTCCCCAAAACAACAATACGCTAATCGCTTTAGGCGCGTTTTTTAATAAATAACTTTCTTAAATTTGGGTGCACATTTATGTGACCCAAATCCAAATCTCAACGAAGTCGAAATGTGTCGATAACCATGGGTACATTGACTGTGACGTGGTTCGAGATATGTTTTTATAACGTTGCAATTCTCCGTAAAATAATAACAATAATAATAAAATTGATAAAAGCGGTTCAAAGTTAAGATTTGTACAATAGACTTATAATATGTATAAAAAATCAAATGTCTAGCCATTATAACAGTTTAAGTGATCGTGCTAGAACCACGGGATTCGGGGGTGCCTAACACCTTCCCTCGGATCAACAGAATTCCTTACTTAGAATTTCTGGTTCACAGACTTCATTTGGAAAGTCGAATATTTTCCTCGATTCGAGATTCAATCGGTGACTTGGGACACCATAAATATCCCAAGTGGCGACTCTGAATTACATAAACAAATCCCGTTTTGATTGTCCTTTAATTGGAAAAACTCCCTTATACCCTTATGAGGTAGGAAAAAGGAGGTGTGACAGGTGCCACTCTCTTTTCATCAATCAAGTTCAACTGCTCCAAACGGGTTTTGACCCACTCGTCATCATCAATCTCAGCTTTAGCGACAATCCGAAGGGATGGAATTTCAACTTCCGCCGGTATTACTGCTTCAGTTCCATATACCAACAAATAAGGAGTTGCCCCTACTGAAGTACGAACAGTAGTGCGATAACCCAACAATGCAAATGGTAATTTCTCATGCCATTGTCTGGATCCTTCTATCATCTTCCTCAGTATCTTCTTTATGTTCTTGTTGGCCGCCTCGACCGCTCCATTCGCTTTGGGACGATATGGTGTGGAATTGTGGTGTGTAATTTTGAACTATTGACATACCTCTTTCATCAAACCGCTATTAAGATTAGCACCATTGTCCGTGATGATCACTTTTGGGATCCCAAATCTACAGATGATATGAGAATGAACAAAATCTACCACTGCCTTCTTGGTTACAGACTTGAAAGTTTTAGCTTCAACCCACTTAGTGAAATAATCGATGGTCACCAGAATGAACCTATGACCGTTGGTAGCTGCCGGCTCAATAGGTCCAATGACATCCATGCCCCAGGCAACAAATGGCCATGGTGCTGACATTGTATGCAACTCTGTCGGTGGAGAATGAATCAAATCTCTGTGTATCTGACACTGATGGCATTTTCATACGCAGTTGATACAATCACACTCCATAGTGAGCCAATAGTACCCTGCTCGAAGAATCTTCTTCACCAACACATATCCGCTCATATGTGGCCCACAAACTCCAGCATGTACCTCTGTTATAACTGTCGTGGCTTGACTAACATCTATACATCTCAGTAATCCTAAATCTGGGGTTCTTTTGTACAACACTCCTCCACTGAGGAAGAATCCATTTTCCAATCGCCGAATGGCTCTCTTTTGATCTCTGGTGGCATGTTCCGGGTATATCCCCATCCTGAGGTATTCCTTGACATCATAAAATCATGGTTCACCATCCATTTCTTCCTCTATCATGTTGCAATAATCATGTTGATCACGAACCTGAATATGCAATGGGTCAATATGAATTTTGTCTGGGTGATGCAACATCGATGCCAAAGTGGCCAAAGCATCGGCAACCTCATTATGAACTCTTGGGATGTGTCTGAACTCCACTGATTGAAATCGCTTGCTCAGATCGTGCAAACATTGTCGATATGGTATGAGCTTCAAATCCCTTGTTTCCCATTCACCCTGAATCTGATGCACCAGGAGGTCCGAGTCTCCCAAGACCAAGATGTCCCCGACATCCATGTCTGCAGCTAACCATAAGCCCAGAATGCATGCCTCATACTCAGCCATGTTGTTAGTACAATAGAAATGTAGCTGAGCCGTAACAGGATAATGATGTCCTGTTTTAGAAATAAGTGCCGCTCCTATTCCAACTCCTTTCGCATTTGCGGCTCCATCAAAGAAGAGCTTCCAACCTGGTTCCTCAAATAATTTCAACTCATCTATATGCATCACTTCTTCATCAGGAAAATACGTCCTCAATGGCTCGTACTCTTCATCAACAGGATTCTCAGCCAAGTGATCGGCCAATGCTTGGGCTTTCATGGCCGTCCTCGTCACATAGATGATGTCGAACTCCGTGAGTAATATTTGCCATTTCGTTAACCTCCCTGTGGGCGTAGGCTTATGGAAAATATACTTCAGTGGATCCAAGCGTGAAATGAGATAAGTAGTATATGATGACAGATAATACTTCAATTTCTGGGCCACCCAAGTTAGGGCACAACATGTCTTCTCGAGTTGAGTGTACTTAACCTCATAGCCTGTAAACTTTTTGCTGAGATAATAGATGGCTTGCTCCTTCGTTCCTGTAATATTGTGTTGCCCCAGTATGCAGCCAAACGAATTCTCTAGGACCGTTAGATAAAGAATTAACGGTCTCCCCGGCTCAGGTGAAACCAACACAGGTAGATTTGATAAATATCCTTTGATTTGGTCAAATGCCTCCTAACATTCTGCCGTACATTCTACCGCAACATCTTTCTTCAGTAGCCGAAAAATGGGTTCACAAGTTGCTGTGAGTTGAGCAATAAACCTACTGATATAATTCAACCTTCCCAACAGACTCATTACTTCTGTCTTATTCTTTGGCGGTGGCAAATCTTGGATGGATTTGATCTTCGACGGGTCCAACTCAATGCCTCACCGGCTGACGATGAATCCCAACAACTTTCCAGATGGAACACCAAATGCACATTTGGTCGGGGTTGAGCTTAATATCGTACCTTCGAAGTCTTTGGAAAAACTTTCTAAAGTCAGCTACGTGGTCTTCCTGATGCTTGGATTTTATGATCACATCGTCCACGTATACCTCAATCTCTTTGTGTATCATGTCATGAAACACCGTAGTCATTGCTCTCATGTACGTTGCCCCCGCGTTCTTCAAGCCAAAAGGCATTACCTGGTAGTAATAAGTCCCCCACGGCGTAATGAATGCCGTCTTTTCCACAACTTCTTCATCCATCAGAATTTGATGATACCCAGTATAACAATCTACAAAAGACCCGATCTCACGTCCGACACAATTATCGATCAAGATATGGATGTTGGGTAATGGAAAGTTGTCCTTGGGGCTTGCCCTGTTCAAATTGCAGTAATCAACACACACTCTGAGCTTCCCATCTTTCTTCGGCCTTGGCACCATATTAGCCAACCAATCAGGATATCGAGTGACCTGAATAACCTTTGCTTGCAGCTGCTTGGTTACTTCTTCTTTAATCTTCACACTCATATCTGTCTTGAACTTCCTCAATTTCTGCTTGACGGGAGGGCACGCCGGGTCAGTGGGCAATTTGTGAACCACTAAATCCGTGCTTAACCCCGACATGTCATCATACGACCATGCAAAAACATCTTTGAACTCAATAAGTGCTTTGATTAGTTCTTCCCTGATATTTGGTGCAATGTGGATGCTTATTTTAGTTTCCCGGATATCATCTGCATCCCCTAAATTGATGACTTCTGTGTCATTTAAGTTGGGCTTGGATTTATCTTCAAACTGGCTTAACTCTCTGTTTATCTCTTCGAAGGTTTCATCCTCATCGTATTCCGATTCATCATCATAATCGACCTCTTGTACAATTAGTTCGAAATCAGACTAATTTTTTAGACTGGGTTGAAGATCCGTTGTGCATGGCATGTCATTAGGACCAATATAAAGAGAACTGTTCAGAAAGAGAAAAAGAAGAAAACAAAATTAGAACAAAATAAGAAAAAAAAAAAAGCTTTTACTTCATTAAAATACGGGGTAACAGAGTTTCACACTTTGCCGAATACAAAACAAAACTGGATTACAACCCTGGAATAATCCAAAAACAAAAAAGAAAAATCAGAGCCCACTACCACGACTCCCTTCGGGTAGGAAGAGGAGTAACTGCCCAATTGTTGATATTGGCCCTAGGTCCCACAAACTGTATATCTGCCCTACTGGACCCTTCTCCAGCTTCTATCATGTTGACATCGGCGAAAGCCTTTCAAAACCCTCATTCAAATCTCCGTCTGGCCCAATCAGAGGTCCGAGAATTTTGGGGACTGACAACCTTCCGTTACCTGCACTGGCAAAGGATTTGGAAAGACGTGGAACTGGCTTGGGAAGAACCCAAACTTTCTTCTTCAACTTCTGGGCCCGCCTTACATCTGCTACCGTAGGCTTGAATCCTAGCCCGAAAGTGTCCAGGTTCTTGGGCAAAGAAACTAGCTGGACCATACCTTGTAGATCAACCCCCAAACCTTTTCCTGGTACAAACCCGCTGTTTAGAATTTCCGAGGCTACCATGAAGGTCGCAGCTGCGATCCTGGGAAGTGGAAGGTCCTCGCCTTCAGAAATTTTATCCACTGAAACCGCGTCGAACAACTGGAACACCCATGGACCTTTGTCGTCATCAGTTTCTATGAATGGCACAACGGTATCACTCACAATGCCTGTACCGTCATCCCCGTGCACCACTATTTCCTGCCTGTCCCACTCAAATTTTACCATCTGGTGCAATGTAGAAGGCACTGCTTTGGCGGCATGGATCTAGGGTCGCCCCAATAGAAGGTTGTATGATACTTCCATGTCTACCACTTGGAATTCCATGGTGAATTCGACTGGACCAATGGTTAATTCCAATATGATATCACCCACCGTGTCAGTACCGCCCCCATCAAAACCTTGGACGCAGACGTTGTTCCTGTGAATCCGGTCATGATCAACCTTCAGCTTGTTCAGAGTACTAAAAGTACAGATGTTGGCGCTTGACCCATTATCAATCAATACTCGGGTGACCACCGAGTCTTCGCATTTCATGGTTAAGTAGAGGGCTTTGTTGTGTTCTGTACCTTCTGTCGGCAATTCATCATCCAAAAATGTCACTCGGTTTACCTCAAAGATTTTGTGCACTATCCTCTCTAAATGGTTTACGGAGATTTTATCCGGAACATGGGCCTCGTTCAGGATTTTCATCAGTTCCTGGCAATGATCGCTGGAGTGGATTAACAAGGATAGCAGCGAAATCTGTGCTGGGGTCTTCCTCAACTGCTCTACAAAGGAGTAGTCTTGTGCCTTCATTTTCTTCAAAAACTCCTCAACCTCTTCCTCTGTCACAGGCTTCTTTACGACCGTTGGGTTGGACCTTCTTAACTCTATGGGAGCAAAACACCTTCCTGAACGAGTTAAGCCCTGGGCCTCACATACTTCCTCCACAACCTCCTTCCCTTTGTACATCACCATCGCTTTACTGTAGCTCCATGGCACGGCTTTCTCACTGGTTATCGGCATCTGCATTATGGGCCTGATAACAACTGGCCATATGCATGCTAGCTTTCTTGGTACCCCTCGCACCGTTACTTTGACCGGCTCTGGATTCTTTGCAACAATAGACGAACTCTTCCCCATCACCACCACTGGCTTGACGTCTACCTTTTCCGACTGTACCACCTCTTCTCCCCCTGTCGACTTTTCTTTTGGACTGGCACGGATCATCATCATCGTCTGTGAGGGTTTCTTTAGCTCTCCTCCTTCGTGTACAAGCTCGATCATATGGGTTCCGTGGTGTGCCAGTAGTGGGTTCTGATTGATGTTGGGTGCCTCTGGCTCCTGGACCTCGATCTTATTTGTGTCAATAAGATCTTGTATGGCAGTCTTCAACTTCCAACACTTCTCAGTCTCATGCCCGGGAGCCCCCGAACAATATTCACAGCTTACCGAGTAGTCCAGATTTTTGGGAAGGGGATTTGGCAATTTGGGCTCCATAGGACTCAATAGGCCTAACTGCCTCAATTTGTGGAACAGAGTAGTATAGGTTTCTCCCAGTGGAGTGAATGTTCTCGGCCTCTGCACCCTTTTATTCCTGAAAGTCTGATTCCCACAGAAACCTAGTCCCGAAGGATTCCTGTAGGCCCTTGGTGGTGGATATGTGTTTTGTGGAGGTGGATATGTATTTTGTGGAGGCGGGTATGTATTTTGGGGAGCCGGCACACGCCATTGCGGGCGAGCCGGAGGCTAGGTGTAGGTTTGGGCGTGATGGAAAAGAGAAATGTGGCTCTTGTGGTGGATAGTAGGGCTGTGGAGGGCCGTATGGAATGTGCGGGTAACTTGAGTGATGGGGTCTAGGTTGGTAGTGGGGGGGACCTCTGGATCTGGACCAAGTACCTGCCTCGACTGTTGTGACATCTTCCCTTTTCTTCTTTCCGAGCGCACCTCCCGTGCCACTCTGGATGGCCTGAGTGGTTGCTTTAATCGCCGAATAGCTCAGGATTTTGTTGGACTTAAGTCCCTCTTCAATCATACCGCCCATTTTCACCACCTCGTTGAAAGATTTGCCAACTGACGTCACCAAGTGACCAAAGTAAGTTGGCTCTAGAGTCTGCAGAAAGTAGTCCACCATCTCCCCCTCTCTCATCGGAGGATCAACTCTTGCTGCCTGCTCTCTCCAGCGGAACCCAAATTCTCGGAAGCTTTCCCCGGTCTTCTTCTCAAGTTTCAGCAATGTGAGACGGTCAGGGACGATCTCAAGGTTATACTGGAAGTGACCTGCAAATGCTTGTGCTAGATCGTCCCAGGTATACCACCTGCTAGGACCCTGCCTCGTGTACCCTTCCAGTGCGGACCCGCTTAAACTTTGACCAAAATAAGCTATCAGCAGCTCATCCTTCCCACCTGCCCCTCTCATCTTACTACAGAAACCTCGTAGATGTGCCATGGGATCACTATGTCCCTCATATAGATCGTACTTTGGCATCTTAAAACCTGCCAACAATTGAACATCGGGGAATGGGCACAGATCTTTGTAGGCCACACTGACTTGGTTGCCTAGCCCATGGATATTCCTGAAGGACTGCTCCAGGCTTTTAAACTTTCGAAGTACTTCGTCTTGCTCTGGGCTCTTAGCCGGCTTTTCAGTCTCTACCGGGAGCTCGAAGTGAGTATTATAAGTATGAGGCTCGGGTGCTTTGAAAGTTGGTTCAGGGGGTAATATTGGTTATCGTGAGCCTGAAACAACGGCTCGCTGGATGATCTTTGCAGCGTGGCTGGTGGGGGTGCCACGAAAACAGGGACATTTGGTGGAGGAGGGTTCTGATTGCGTTGTGAAGCTTGGGGATCATAGGCATTTCTTCCCTGATAGTATTGGTGACTGGGGAAGCTTGTCGAAGGGCCGGGGGAGGGTATTCCGGCATGTGTCCTGGTGGGAGAGTGGGAATAACGGGAGGGTTAGACACCTTTTATACCCTAGCTAAGGCCAGTTGCATTTCTTTCATCTCCTGTCTCATCTTATCCATTTCCTCCTTCAGCATTTGATTCTCCGTCCTTTCATCCTCGACACTTTGGTCTGAACTAGTCATGTTTTTTAGTACGGGCCCTTTGGATCTTGTTTGGTAATGGTAATCTGCCAAAACGTTCTAACAAACTAACTGGTTCGAAATATCTCTCTAGATAAACAACAAACTTGTTAGCTTTAGAGTTTAACACATATTGCAATTTCACGTTGGGGGATGCAATGTTCCTAGGCAGTTTAACCATTTCTAACATGTCTTTGCTTCGACTGCATGCGTCATTCCGGCTTACTTTGTTTGTGCCTATGAAACTTTCTTTATCTCTCTTTTTATTTCTTTCTTTTCCTTTCTTTTATTCACTTTGACTTTTCTTTTTTCTTTTTAGTGGTGGTCGAATCTTATGTGGATTGCCTACATATCATGTCCCCACATGAATCAGACCGCGCATAGTTCTGCCACATAAGTGCGAAAAGAAAAAGATAATTTTTTGGAAATTTTCAATTTTTCATTATTAAACACTCTATTACAAACCAGACGCTTTTTGGAAAGGAAAATAATAGACTCGAAACCAAACCAAGTACAAACTCAATTACTACTGACATACTCTGATGCGAAATAAAGACAGACTCTAACAGACAACAGACTCTATGAAAAAGAAAATGCAGATTCAAACTATGAACACATTAAAGTTTTAAATTTGGGTGCCCGCGAGGCGTCATTCGGCCTCGCCGCGGGTTTAGGTGTAAGGTTCCTTTCTAGCTGTTCCAATTCGTACATAATTTGCTTCACAAATATCATCACCGCCAAGAAAAAAGTAGTACGGGTCAAGTTTTCGCACTCCCGACATTTCCTGGTGATAGCACGAGCAATAGTCAGAATCTTGTTCCTGGTTCGGTCTTTCTCTAGGAGTAGGCGTTCTGTCCGATCCCCTCTAGCCTTCAAAACCCGAGAATCATGCAGATGTTGTTTCCTTAACTGCTGTTTTTCATCTTCCATCGAGGACATCAGATTACAGCAGTGTTTACTCTCGGTTTCAAAAGCCTTGGCTTGTTTAGCCGCCTTGCTCTCTAGGGTGGTCACCTTCCTTTTTAGACTGACAATGGTCTTTTCATAATCTTTCTTTGCCTGCTGTAAGTACTGTGTGCGCTCTTTCATTCTTTTTGCCCATTATGCCCGGAGTTGTGCTATGGTATCCTCAGATTGCTTCAAATCATCCCGGCACCCACCGATTTCCTTTTTTCAACCCTTTTATTAACCGCTCATCTGACCGACTCCTTTGTTGTTTGTCAGCATCTCTCCTCATTTGTCAGATTTGGGCTTTTAGCGCTTCATTTTCTTGGGCCAATTTGCTCTTTTCTCTCCGATCGGCATCAACTTGCAGACTATTTTCAAATTCCAGGTCTCTAATCTGCTGCCTCAGCTTGCCTACTTCGGCCCTGTAACTCTCTTCTTTAGCCAACCAATCCCACTGTTCTTGTGATGCCTGGACGAACTCCTGGAGATGGGGCCTTTTGGCCGGTCTCCCAAACTCGATTTCTTTCCTAAACCAAGCAAAGTATCATGGTGAAACTTCACCCTTGGACCGATAACGTACACATGTATTGGCTGTTAAGTATTAACACTCACTCCATATTTGTCGGACGGCTGCTTCAGGAAACTGTCCGTTGGGCCCGATCTCGACTACTTGGCCACTAAGATCTTCATCTTTCGGAACTATTTGGCATCTCCCCAACTGTCTCAAGACTCGATACGGGGCATAGGGCTGAATACTCCGGAGTCCCATCAAAAGGAAATGGGGTCCAGTGGTTGGCATATGTATGATTTCATCCGTAGGAAACCATCCAAATTTCCATTCTATTTGGCCCGCAGTGACAGAACGGAGGCGTGCTACCCATTATGTGACCCCTTCTGGTAAGCTGATTCCGTTAATCCTTGTGGAAAATTCCTCTATGCATGTTTTCTCTGTCGACCCATAACTCATAAATTGAGGACGACGACATAGGTGTTCAATCATCCACATCTGCAGCAACACATTGCATCCCTTAAAAAAGTTTCCCCTGGCTTTGCAGGCTGTGAGAGCGCGGAAGATTTCAGCTACTATCATGAGTGCGAGGGTGTTGTTGGCCTGAGTGAGTAAAGTGCTGACAACCCCGGATACTCGTATGTCAATGTTCCCGTCTTTTCTAGGAAACACCAGGAGTCCCAAAAAGGATACCATGAATGCAAAACACCTATGTTCTTCCCACTTAAGGTGGTTTCCTTTGCTACAGATTTTGTTTTCTGGCTTGTTGAACCCCCCCTATGTGGCCATACCTATTGTATATAAACCGCATAGTACAAAAACCAGCTGCTAAGTCTGGATTGTGGACCCCCCCTGCTTATTTTCAAAGAGTCTAGGAACCTGTGTACGACTACGGCCCTTGGAGAAATCAGGTACTGATGTCTCAAAGGAATTTTGGGACCCCCGATGTATCCGGCTATTTCTTCCAATGTTGGGGTAAGTTCAAAATCCGAGAAGTGAAATACGTTGCGAGCCGGGTCCCAGAATGCGACCAAGGCCTTTATGATATCCCCTCTAGGATTAATCTTCAACAACCCATTAAGGCCTCCCAGGTATAGATTGACTGTGTCGCGCCCTGATTCGCCCAAGTCATCCCACCACATGTGCAACTCCAAAGGGATCTTGTTCATAATTGTTACGTGCAAATTCTGACTTGTGCTCATTCTGCACATTTATTAGGGTGGTTAAACAAAATTGACTCAAAGATAACATGGACACTTTTCACTTTTTTTTTTCATTTAAACTAAAACTGGTCTTGCCAATACGGCCTTTCAGCACCTCGGGGTCGAAGATTTTAAGGCTGTGTCGGCTAACCGGTGAAAGCCTAAAACATGACCACAGGCGGCTGTTCTTGCAAAAATAGACTTTCGGCGCCCTTTTAGGGACATTCGACTATTCCTATCAAGAATGACACCATCCTAATTATTTTTTAAAACTTTGTTCTTTTGGCTATTTTTGCAAAAAAGTGGAGTTGGACCCGATGGGTATTGGCAAATAAAACTATTTTTCTCTTTTTGTCTTTTCTTTTCATTTTCTCAAAAATTTGGCAGAGTTTCGACACTATTTGGACATTGTTTTTTTTTTAAAATAGGCGATTAACTCTCTTTAACCCTCGTACCTCTATCTCTTTTTCCTCAAAATATTCAAAAGCCGGTCAGCATGCAAGTCCAAAGCAAACAAATGCACAAGTAGCAAATAAGATGCATTAGGATGATCTTTTGTCATTTTTGGTACAGACCTAACCCCAGTGTTGATCCTCCAAAGTCAAATGCATGTGATGCAAACAAACGTTCCTACTAGGGATCCGGCATGAAGCTGAGTTATTCTAGGTTTATAACCTGGGTATTTGTTCTAGACTGTGTACCCGAGCGGACAACTTGAGTCGAGGAGGGGACTACGTACCGGGAACCAAAAGGCCATCCGGCTTAGTAACTTGTCCGGCCTCTTTCTTATTTCAGGGTATGACACTAACAGAATAAGGAGTCTCAACCAGTAAGCACATCCCCGGAGGCAATAAGAGAAGGGTTCGGCACAGTTTATATACAGTTCGGATAATATCAAAGTGGTAAAAGCATCATTTAGCACATTAGGCCCAAACATGTAATAAAATCAGATAAAGCCAAATATAACAATTTATATAAGCTCGAATTTTGAATCCTGAACCAGAGGTTCTGGGTTATATACTCCCCAACAGAGTCGCCAGAGCTGTCACACCTCCTTTTTCACTTATACCCCCATGAAGGGGACGTAAAGGGAGTTTTTCCAATTAAAGGACAATCGAAACGGGATTTTATTTAAAGATTCAGAGTCGCCACTTGGGAGATTTGTGGTGTCCCAAGTCACCGGTTGAATCCCGAATCGAGGAAAAGAATGACTCTGTTTAACAGTCTGCGCACCAGAAATCCGGATAAGGAATTCTGTTAACCCGGGAGAAGGTGTTAGGCATTCCCGAGTTCCGTGGTTCTAGCACGGTCGCTCAACTGTCATATTCGGCTTAATTATCGGATTTTTGTACAATTATGAACCTATGTGCAAATTTTAACTTTTAACTGCTTTTATCATTTATTATTTTAATAGAGAATTGCAACGTTGTGAAAACGTATCTCGAACCACGTCACAATCAATGTACCCGTGATTAGCGACACGTTTCGACTTTCGTTGAGATTTGGATTTGGGTCACATAAATGTGCACCCGGGTTTAGAGAGGTAATGTTATTAAACTGCGCGCCTAAAGAGGTTAACGCGTTGTTATTCTGGGGAAAGCCGTAACATTCGCTAAATAGCCCGTCCCGAATTCTAAATGTTTTATTTTAACCATTCATTGAGGCCCCCACAACTTGTACTTTCACTCGGTGAGGCTCGTCTCATCATTTTTATTTAAAGGCCCAATCCTAAAGCAATCTATAATTTTCTATTTTTATTTGCCTCTAAAACAAAGAAGAAGATCCTAATTAGTTTTGCATTATGTAAGAATTAGAAGACCTGGGTCTATTGAACTCATACGCAATCAAATTTTATTCACTTTAGGTTCTGAATGCAGTCCGTATAAATAAACTCTTATCTAAGTGTGTACTAAGAGCCAACCAACTATAGATCTGGGCCCAGGTCCAGATGAACATGCAGTCAAAGCTAGACCTGGGTCGTTTGTGACAGTACCGAAGCCCAAAATGTCCAAAGTGGACCACTGACCTCAGCTTCAATTCTAGTTGAACGCAGAATCACTAGAACAACTTCAAATTATTTAACGTGCACTCAACAATTTATGAGAAGGGAGAATCACGTTTATCTACTCAAATTAAGGAACAATTGATCATTTGAATCTCATATTAAAATTCAGCTTACTCCACCTGTTTAACTAATGGTGATTCCTAATGAGGGATCGAGTTTTGACTAGACAGCTTGATTATTTGCTTTCACTAACATCCACGAGTAGATTCAAAGCAGTCTTATTAATAAGGCATGTTCTATTCGATTAACTACTGCTATGAACTATTAATCCAGAATTACAAACACCTATACTATAACAATGAATCCCAGGCCATAAAACTTAAAGTGGTCGTCATACTGATTTCAAAATCAACTATATCCTCGAAAAACAATTTAGTGGAATATATATGAAAGAAAACTGAGATTCCATTAATCAACACAAGTTAAATCAAATTGTTAGATATAGAACTCTCATGCTTTCATGAATACACATCTAATTAGTTTAACTAAATCTAAATTCTAGAATCTATTATAACAGTCCAACATAGTCCACAAGTTAAAACAAACAGTCCAGTAGTCCATTGGGGCTCAGAATACTTAACCACAGTGGACAAATACACGCATCATAAGCAAATTATCCATATATGCAACAGAAGTTTTTCACTATAATTCCGCAGCAGGAAAACTTGCTTCATTTCTATTTCATATCCGATACGAGATACTACATCAAAGTCTCGAAGTGTACCTGGTATTGACAATGCAAGAAGAAGAAGAAGAGGATCAGCAGCAGTAGCAATACAACACAGCAGAACAACGAACAAACACTGCGAGTACCAAACAGCAGGTACCAACAGCTAGTGACATATGCAGCAGACCCAAGCGATAAACCAGAAATCCAGAAGTGTTTAAAACCCAACAGAATTACCAGAACTGACTCAAAACCAGCCTGAATAAACCCAAAATCACTAGAAGACCAACCAGGGAACCTCTGAGACTCTCACAATCAGAAATCAAGCTAGAAACATGCAACTCATCAACTGGCATTCTAATTTGACTTCAGGAAACTAATGCCACAGTGGGTTTTCTCAATCTTTTTCAAAGTCAGGCAGTGTGTGCCAATCTTTGGATTTTTCAATTTGTTTTTTACTCTCAACCTTTTCTGCCTATTCCTCCAAAAAAAAGTCCTCCTCAATGTCTAAACCTTGCTCTATTTATCTGCCCAAAAACAGACCCTTCCCCCTCTCAAAAGCAATTAAACTAATACCACCACCATCTTTTTGCCCATGATATTTTCTTACAGCCCATTATCATGTGTCTTGAACCAAAGGCATGGGCAGTTTATAATATTCCATTAATCCCCATGCTATTATGTTTCCCAAGCCACTACTACTAGACAAAATATTAGTTTAATGGTCAATTAAGTACCCTCATGGTCAGACCACTAACACTAACCCTTTCAACCCTTTTAAAACCCCAAAATACCCCTGAAAACTCCTGTGACTTAATGTCCTACCTTAAACCCTTTAATTTATACTACATCTTTCAGCTATAACCAATTCAATTCGAATTCAAATGACCGTTCAAACTAGCATTTAAATCAGATCAAATGGCATCAACAGAAGAACCCTGATTCAATCAGAATTGAAGTAGTACGAATCACATTATTATCAGGTTATTTAATCAGAATTGAAGCATGTAAAACTAATCGACGACACTTATACAATCGACTACACGAATTACAACACATACAATCAATAGCAAATAAGAATCGAACATGCACACAGGTGATTCGAATCGTATTAATGGAAACATGGATTCATAATAAAACTTAACTAATCGACGACACTCATTCAAATCGATTATATAGTTTTATCACATTCATTAACCATGACCAGAAAAAGTTTGACCAAATAAAGGGTCATTGAATATGGGCAGAATCAGTCGACAAAAGAAATTGAAAAACCAACAAAACTAAACTAAACAAATAAACAGAATAAACAAACACAAACTAGAACAAACAGGAAAGGGAAAATACCTCAAGAACTCGGGACCTGGACGACCCTGATTCGAACTCAAACTCGAACTGTTTGAGGTCGAACGGACCTTAATCGAGTGTTCTCAACTGAGAACACTTCGACTAAGGTCAGTTAAACACCCAAATTCCCTTAAACTTCGGACAGAAACCAGTTTTGGTTTTCTAGGGTTCTTACATTTCGATTTGTGGTTTGAGTGTTTCTAGCTAGATTCGACTCGAACCAAATGTGGTTCGGGCACGAGGGAGGTCATGGGGTGCCAGGGTATGAATTTGGGCTTGGTTCGGGTAGGTTCGAGTTCTGCTCGAATCTTCGATTGAAGATTCGAGAAGCTGGTGATTGATTCGAGGCAAACAGAGTGAGGATTCAGGTTGAGGGTGGTTAGGAGGTTCAGGGGTATTATTTTGGCGGTCATTGGAGCCGGCGCTGCCGAGTTTAATGAGATGGGGGGCTTGGTTTGGGGGGCGGGGTATGGTTTGGGAATATATAGTGGGGTGGGGATTTGATGTGGTCCGTTGGATCGATGAAGGTTGACGGCCTGGATTAATTCCCTTAATGGGGACGGCGTCGTTTGGTTTTAGTAGGGGATCGGGTGGTTCAGGGCCATGGGTCGGGTATGGGGTTACGGGTGAGGGCGAAGTGATTTGGAACGTTGATCAAGTGAGATCAACGACCCAGATTTTTCACGCCTGATCGGCGTCGTTCCATCCGCCCCCAAAGCTGGCTAGGTTGGACCGGACAAGAAGGTATTTGGACTGGGCTGCAAGGAGTTATTTTGGTTTGGGCCTGGTTTATTTAATTCAAAACTGGCCCAGTCCGACTTTCTCTTTATTTCTTCCTTTTCTTCTATTCTCTTTTAATTCCTAACTACCAACTAAAAATCCTAATTATAAAATTGATAATTAGCTAAAACATTAACTCTTAATAATAGCTATCACACGAAGTTAAACATCAAATGAAGACAAAATTGCACAATTTGGACATTAAATGCTAAAATGCAAAGTACATATTTTTGTGATTTTTCCATTTCGTAAAACAAACTTGATCGTTTAATTAATTCCTAAATTGTAAAATTAAACCCTAAATGCACATGCAACACATATTTTTGTATTTTTCTCATTTAAAATAGAAAATAAACATGCGTAGACAAAATACACATAAATTACAAACAACACAAAACTATTTTATTTTGAATTTTTAGGAGTAGTTCTCATAGGGCAAAAATCACGTGCTCACAAGAATTATAGGTTCCCTAATAAGAGGAATCAATGTAAACATATTTCTATGGAAATCACGTGAGTACTCTTAATTAATTCTCTTAAATAATATATATTTTAAAGCCCTTAATATTAGGGTTTCTTACTTAATTCAATAAGGAAAAATCTAATAATCAAATTTTAGTTTCTTTTAAAGTCCTAAATATTAAGATAATAATTAAATGACTATTTTGTCTAGTGTGAGCTCTATTTTAAAAGGATAAAAAAGGCGAACGACATTTCGCTAATGGCCTTTGTGCTTTTAATATAGTATAGATATAGATAGATTAAAGAGGAGGGAGTTTTAGACTTCATTTGTTTGCACTTAATTGAGTTCATAATCTTAATCATCCAGATCTCACATATTAAATGCATTTATTTTTAAAGTTTGAATCTGGATCATTCAGATCTTGATCATTAAAAGTATTTTTTTTTAATTTTACATCCACTTAATGAGTCTAAATAGGTCTGAATGATTAGGATCTATAACAGAGACTTAATTTTATTAAGATGTTACTATCCACATTCACAATTAATTACCGTCACTGCCCACAACTATCAACTACCACCATGCACCACCCACCACCTCCATACTCAACCACCATCACTACCAACCACCATCATTCTCAAGTATAATCATAACCGTCATTATTATTGACTACTATCACTCGCCACCTCACCATTATTGACTACCACCCCTACAATTATCAACTACCATTGCCACCATTATCCTCAACCACAACTATTCATCCTTCTACCTCAACTACCCCCACCACCATTATTAACCATAACATCCAGTACCCACCATTATGAACTACCACCACTTTTCTCAACCACTACTACCACCATCCACCATTATCAACTACCACCACCCACCATTCTCAACCATAATCTCCACTACCAATTACTATTAGCTACTACCTCGAACTACCATTATCAATCAAAACCACTACCAACCACCACTTTTAATCGGCATCCACAAACACCATCGTTAGCGATCACCACCATCAACTACCATATATTTATTTTAAAAAAATATTTTATTGATAAAATATTAAATAAAATAGTATTATTTAAATTTTAAATTTATTATTTTTTAAATAAAGACTAATTTTATTCATTCATATGCTGAAAAAATAAACAGTCTTAGTCAGTATTCAAATCTTAATATACATCTTAACATTTAGATGTGTATTCAGATTCAAACATCTTAATCTTAATACACATTTTAATATTCAGTTATGAGTTCAGATTCAGACGTCTTAATCTTAAAAAAAATGACACATTAGTTCAGTTCTAGACAGAATGTAGCTGCCAATCCATTTTAAAAAGAACCCTTTTTTCAAAAAAAATATTCTTTATTTTGTCCAATTAGGTTATCAACTATGTTCAAAAATCCGATCATTAAAAGAGCATGATAAAATACATTTTATTGGATTAGAATATTTTGTCCACAATCATCAAATGGGAGAGTTGAGATCCCTCCACCTATTAAAGGATGAGGTATATGGGACGTGAATCTCGATTAATCAAATTAATAATTAACTACACAAAATATTTAGTGAAAATAATTTCTTCACTAAATAAGTTATGTGAAGATATTACTATAAGATTTAAATATTTCGTGTCATAATATAAAAATTAGTTGTTTAAAAATAATTGTGTAAGGTGGTAAAATGTATGAAAGTGTTTCCTCTATAGTTTATTCCATTCTCAAAAGATCGAATATATTACACTCATGCTTATTATTCTTAGTACTAATGTGTTCAAAATCAGAAAATCAGAGAAGCAAACAAATGTTAGTTCAATAAACAAATTGTAAAATAATTTTGAGCCCACTGAATTCACAGTGTGTCCTTAAGGAATTTAATCCCCTCACTGTTGTCCAAGGTGTACGGATTAATTCCTCCCAGGATAGAATGGAATAACTATTCTGCGATAGCGGCACTACAAATCACAGAACTTCAGCGAACTTAACAGACGGAGAAAATCACACTTGGCACTTATATTTATTTGGAAAATAATGCAACAAGATAGGAAAGTGGAGAGAAGTTTTCAGATTTTTCATGTCTGAAAAATGGGCCAAGCCTCTAAATTTATAGACAAAGAAAGGGTGAGATGGAAAGGTGCAATCCAAAAGGTGCCTCTTCCATTTTTCATTCACACCCTTTAAAGAAAAAACGCAACAATCCCCCACATGAATAGGGAATGAACATTTGTGGAAAAACATGCATGAAAATACTTTGTGATTCGCAAGTAAGGATTAATCATATCTGGATAAGTAGGTTTCCCTTTAAACTTTCCATAGTGAACTTAAGTCGGATATACTCGGTCAATCGGTAGATTTGATATACTTTGAACCATCGATCTTTGGTGTATACCTAGACAACCATAAGTCACACAATCAATCCTTAACCGTCTTTGTTCTCACAGTTGTGTTCGTTTCAGCCATGAGCACCGCTTGATTTCATGGGTGCTTAGAGAATGAGCATTTACTTTCATTCCCCTCAAAGCGGCTTACACTTCACACTCACATAGGTGATTTCTAAACGTGTAACCCTATAGACACACTATCTGGACATATCCTGCAGACTTAGCAAATCATTAAAAAGCTTTAAGCTTTATTAACCCATCAAAAAGCCTTAATGCTTTACCTTGATTTCTGAACATTATCTTCATCACGAGAATGGGTTGAGTTATTTGACATGTTGAACCGTCATTCATAACTTTGTTTGATCTCTTTGAACCTAGCTCTTGGGATCTCCAGTCTGCTAGGTAGATTTACCGCCATGATGACTTGTCTTAGGCCTTAGCCCATTCCCTTCGATGACTTTCAACTGCCTCTCTAGATAGGCCTTTTGTAAGTGGATTCGACACGTTATCTCTTGACTTTACGTAGTCAATCGTGATAACACCACTAGAGAGTAGTTGTCTAATGGTATTGTGTCTCCATCGTATGTGACGATATTTTCTATTATACATAACGCTCCCTGCCCTGCCTATTGCCGCTTGACTATCACAATGTATACATATAGGTGCCAAAGATTTGGGCCAAAATGGAATAACTTCCAAGAAATTGCGGAGCCATTCAGTTTCTTCACCGGCCTTGCCTAAGGCTATAAACTCAGCCTCCACTGTAGAGCGGTTAATGTACATTTGTTTGAACGATTTCCAAGACATCGCTCCTTCACCAACTTATTTAGAATCGGTGGAACTGGTGATCTTATTTGCATCATTATACCTCTTTATTATCGTGGGATACTTATTATAGTGCAAAGCATAATTTGGAGTATATTTCAAATACTTCAAAACTCGTTTCATTGTCATGAAAATTCGATGCAAACTTTCTTATGCCGTAGTCTAATACGTCTCGACTTTTGATTGCATATCAGATTACTGACTACACTTAATGTAGTAATAATACATTATAACAACAGATGGAATGATTGGAATCAGTTGTGGCTACAACCTTTTAATATATAACACATTTCGCAATCATTCCACCATTTTCAAGCATTTGTTATGCTATTTATTCATACGTCTATATGATATGCAAATTATAGCACCTTTATTCATGAAACAAATCCAACTTGGAATGGATTTTGGTCATGTTCATCGGTTGTTCACCTCATTATAGACCAACATATTAATACATTTGTTCATGAACAGTCATGTTTATACAAAACATGTAAACACACTTTTCATGAAAAGTCACAGCCTTCCAGGTGATACCCTTTCATAAAAGAGCTAAACATTATAAATGTTCAAGAAGGAACAAATCAATTCTGGAAAAGCACGTAAACAACTTTCAAATTTGTAGTTTCATCATCAATCACCGCTAAGACTAAACAAGTAATGAATTCACCGACTACCATATCAATATCCACTAAGGATTGGTGGGGTTCAAAAATTATATCATTTAGACATTACGTCTAACATTCGCTTGTGCCATGCATAAGTTAAACGCCCCCACATTTTAAGTATTTCATCAACATATTATCCACATATAATCAAATAATTACTATTGATTTGAGGTATTCTTAACGTAAACACATTTGTTTATACTCATTAATTTTGAAACCATTTGACAGTATTATTTGGTCAAATCTCACATGTCATTGTTTGAGTGCGTGTTTTAATCCGTTAAGTGAATTAACAAGTCAGCACACCTTCTTTTCTTTTTCAGGAACCACGAACCCTTCAGGTTGTTTCATATAAATTTCTTCCTCCAAATCTCCATTTAAGAAGGATGTCTTTAAGTCCATCTGATGGATTTCAAGGCCATACACGACAGCTAACACTATTAACACCCGAGTAGATGTAATCCTTGTTACCGACGAGTATGTACCAAAATAATCATGACCTTTTCATTGTCTAAATTATTTGACAACTAATCTTACCTTATATTTGTCAATGGTACCCTCAGCTTTCATTTCCCTTATGAAAAATCCACTTAGAACGCAAAAGTTTATTTCCTGGAGGAAGATCAACTAATTCGCGAGTATGATTACTTAATATAGATTCTATTTCACTATTGACTGCCTCTTTCCAATATTGTACTTCCAAGGAAGACAATGCTTCTTTAAACGTTTGAGGCTCATTTTCCAACAAGAATGTCAAAAAATCTGCTCCAAAGGAAGTAGTTATCCTTTGACGTTTACTACGTTTTGGATTTTCCGAATTCAACGTACTTTCCTTTGCTTATTTCCGAGTTCGTTTAGATATTTCACTAGACGACTCACATTCCTTTATATATGGATAAATATTCTCAAAGAATTCAGCATTATCTGATTCGATTACCGTATTATTATGAATGTGGGGATTTCCTGATTTATGAATCAGAAAACGATATGCCTTACTATTTGTTGCATATTTTATGAAAATGAAATCAACAGTTTTCGATCTGATTTATCCTTTGGGGTTTAAGAGCTTGCACTTTACTCAAATACCCCTCCCCCACTTGGAAATATTTCAAGTTGGATTTTCTTCCTTTTTTTCATACGAAATAGATTGTTTCTTGCTATGGGGAACACGAATGAGTATTCAGTTAGCTGTAAGCATATCTTTTCCCTGTAGGTTTTGGGTAAACCAGAACTTATCAACTAGGCATTCATCGTCTCCTT
Organism: Nicotiana tabacum; assembly: GCF_000715075.1. NCBI lineage: Eukaryota > Viridiplantae > Streptophyta > Magnoliopsida > Solanales > Solanaceae > Nicotiana > Nicotiana tabacum. The sequence continues at coordinate 17,101,416 of NC_134099.1, read as the reverse complement.
TGACGTTCTATTTTTTCTTTCCGCAATTCCATTAGATTGCGGTGACCAAGGGGTGATTGTTTGGTGAATAATTTTATATTCCAAACATATTTCTTCAAAAGGAGATTCATATTAGACGCCCCTATTACATTGTTGAGTCAACCACAAAAACTGTTGTTTGCATCACGACAGAGCCAAAATTAATAAATGGTGAAGTTTTTAATTTTCAAACCAATCTGACACATTCAGAATTAATAAACGGTGAAGTTTTTAATCTTCAAACCAAGTAACATATGATACAACTAGATCTAGTAAACGATGAAGTTTTTAATCTTCAAACCGAATAATAAATTGGAGTAGAAAATCACTAAGATTTTAATTTTCAAAATGAGTATAAAGTCACTTAGACTTTAATTTCCGACAAATGAGTAGAAAGTCACGAAGACTTTTGTCATGACTCGAATTTTTCACCTTCGGGACTGTGATGACGCCTAATATTGTACTCACTAGGCAAGCCAATATTACATATTATTACACCTTTTTCCTTTATCCTTTTATAACTACAGTTTAACATAACTAAATCAACGGAAAATGAAAATGGAGGTATATAATTTAACTATTTACTATTATACTATTAACGAAAATATAAGTCAATACCACCCAGAAACTGGTGTCACAACTCACAAACTTTCTACATATTACTACAAATACTGGCCTGAAAGGAAAGATTACATCTATCTCGAAAGTAAATAAAACAGAAATGAAGTAAGATAGAAGGAAACGCCAGGGCTTACGGACGCCTGTAAGACTACCTTGGGTCTCCAAAATGCAATAACAACAACCAACCTCTTGATCAGCCACTAGCTCCGAAATCTGCACAAGAAGTGCAGAGTGCAGTATCAGTACAACCGACCTCATATACTGGTAAGTGCCGAGACTAACCTCGATGAGGTAGTGACGAGGCTACGGCGGGGAATAACAACATATATATAATAGGAACAGTTGATACTAACAGAAAGGAAATACAAAATGAAACATAACATTAACTTCCACTAAGTAGATACAGAACCCAGTCTTCTACCAATACTCAGCTATAACCAATCCTTAAGGGAGTTTTAACACCACAATAATGAGACTCAGCATGAATAAATATATAAACAATAGTTGATGCGGCACGCATTCCGATCCCACCATATAATCAATAACAGTACAAATATTCACCCTTATTACTCCTTGTTGCGGCGTGCAACCCGATCCCACCAATCCACCCTTATTACTCCTCAATATATATCACTCTTATTCCTCATGTTGCGGCATGCAAACCGATCCCACCTGTCCACCCTTATTACTCCTTGTTGCGGCGCGCAACCCAATCCCACTAGACAATCACATTCACCATTATTCCTCTTGTTGCGGCGTGCAAACCGATCCCAATATAAGTATCATCACCAATCACAAAAATAAAGACAAGTGTTGCACGAGTTAACTCAAATCCTCCACAACACTTATACCTCAATCCACACAATGGAATATCACTACGATCATGAAACTTCACCAGTTAAACTACACAGCAAGACCAACCAAAGTGCACCATGAAGCACCAATAAACCAATATAAGCCAACAGGATAATAAAACGAAACCATGAAACAAGTAAATACTTCAATCAAGGAAACAACAGTTAATATGAAGTAATTAGACATGGAAACATTTATGAGCAAGTAGCAATTAATACATGAAAGCTATATATAGGTAAACGAGGAAGGGAACCGACTAAAATGATAATTTGGTGGCGCATTGGTACTCGTCACCACACCTATATGCCACACACATGGAATTTCACATAGCAAGTGAGCTGGGGATTCCTAATCCCTCAAGTCAAGGTTAGACCAAGCACTTACCTCAAGCCAACGGGTATTTCAAAGCTCAATCATCGCTTTACCTCTCGATTCCACCACAATTCACTCGTATCTAGTCATAATTAACTTAATAACATCAATAAATGCTAAAGAACTCAATTCCAATGCATAATTATAGGTTTCCAAATGTTTTCCCCAAAAAGTCAAAAATCGACCCCGGGCCCGCTTGGTCAAAACCCGATTACCCATTCACCCCGAGCCCGGATATACAATTGGTTTTGGGATCCGACCTCAATTTGAGGTCTAAATCCCCAAATTTCGAAACTCCTAAATTCTACCCAAAAACACCAAATTCCACCATGAAAAATCCTAGATTCTAGGATGAAATCTTGTAAAAAGATGAGATAGATTGAAAGAATTAAGTTAAGAATCACTTACCTATGATTTGGGGAAGAACTTGCCCTAGGAAAATCGCCTCTTGATGTTTAGGTTTTGAAAAATGGGAGAATGAATGAAAAATCCCGTCCAAGACCCTTTTACTCGGCTGCAGATGTCGCATTTGCGACCTGAGCTTCGCAATTGCGAAGCTCGCAAATGCGAGAAAGGCATTGCAAATGCGAACCTGTTGCATTTCTGTTGTTGTTGTTGCGAGAAAGGCATCGCAAATGCGAACCTGTTGCATTTCTGCTGTTGTCACAAATGCGAAGGTCCTCCTTCTCTGACTGCTTCGCAAATGCGAAGAATTGTTCGCAATTGCGAACATTGGCCTCCACAGCTACTCTCCGAAAATGCGAGGCTTGATCTTGCAATTGCGAGATCAGAGACTCTGCAACAAAACTGAAACACACCAGCAAAACTTCTAAGTTCAAAATACTCCGTAGCATATCCGAAACTCACCCGAGCCCTCGGGGCTCCAAACCAACACATGCACACAAGTCTTAAAACATCATACGAACTTGCTCGCGTGATCAAATCGCCAAAATAACATCTAGAATTATGAATTCAACACCAAAACTCATGAAATTTCCAAGATAGTTCAAACTTTCTATTTTCCCAACCAAAGGTCCGAATCACGTCAAATTACTTCCGTTTTTCACCAAATTTCACAGATATTTTTAAAATATTATACGAACCTGTACCGGGCTCCGGAACTAAAATATGGGCCTGATATTAACAAGTTCAAACATTATTCCATTTCTAAAAACTATTATATTTCCAGCTTAATAATTTTCTTCAAAATTTTATTTCTCGGGCTAGAGACCTCGGAATTCGATTCCGGGCATACACCCAAGTCCCATATTTTACTAGGACACTTCGGGATCGTCAGAATACGGGTCCGGATCCGTTTACCTAAAATGTTGACCGAAGTCATCTAAAATCAACTTTTTAAGCCAAACAAAATCATCATTTCTTAAAACTTTCAAATAAAAGCTTTCCGACATCGCGCCCGGACTGCGCACACAGATCGAGGAGAGATAAAAGGAGATTTTTAAGGCCTCAGAATACGGATTCGACTTCTAAAACAAGAGATGACCTTTTGGGTCATCACAACTTTAATCTCAACGAACGAGTAAAAAATCACGCAGATTTTGATCTCGAAGTAGGAGTAGAAAATCACGAAGATTTTATTCTCCATAACGGATGTAGAAAATCACGAGAATATTAATTCTCTTTCCAAATAGTTTTTTTAACTAAACCATTATAACACTTTAACCATTTTGATCTCTTTCTCTAATTAAATACTTATATATCTTAAATATATTATATTCATGATCTCAAGAATACTTCAAGTATTACTGTAAGCCTAATTCATATCTTACAACCTTGAAAATAACCATCCACTAGGAGTGACAAACGGGCGGGTCGGGTCGAAAACGGGTAATAAAAATAGATAAAATTCGACCCGACTCATATTTAATACGGATAAAAAGGGTTAACCGACGGATAATATGGGTAACCATATTATCCATGACTTCTTGCATATATGATCACTTTTGGAAGAATTCTTAGTCTCCCTAACTTGAGGAACCCCCAATTTGAGGATTTACAAATGTAAAAGTTAGGCTCATTGGTGTTCTAAATGGATAATATGGTTCTTATCCATATTTGATCCGTTTTTAAAAAATTCAATCCAACCCATTTTTTAGTGAATAATATGAGTGGTTAACTGTTTTCTTTTAACCATTTTGTCACCCCTACCATCCACATATATTTATGCATCTTATCAAATTCTATATCAACTACTCATAGTTTTTCATATAGTCAAAGGAATAACAAATTACCCGTAAATACATGTTACTCCTACTCATGCATATATTCTAAATATATAATATGAGATCATCACATAATAAGTATCTTACCTTAGCATTTGTAAAACGCATAGGGTAGGAAATTAAAAATAAGTAGAGTAAGAAAACAAAACCCGGTTATGTGCCAACTTATATATACGTTGCGGGTTGCAATCGTCACCGCATTGACATAAGGGCTGCTAAGTTTATATAGAATCTACTAATTCATCAAAATGAACTTTGATGATCAGGCGCAACGTTTTGTCAAATTCGAAGAGATAAATTTCTCCCTGTATAAATGGAATTTGGTGATCCTCACCATATCGATAGTAACGACTGTGTCGAACACCAAAAGAAAGCCACTGTATTTTTTTTAATTGATCCAAATTTGTCATTCTTGACAGGAAGTATAACAATTTGTCGCGTACCCAATGCCTTCATATAACAATTACTGGAATGTTTACACCCAGTAATTCTTTCTTTAAGGCAACTATTTGACATGCCTTCCTTCTAATTGGTAATTTCATTATGCCCAACACATGGTAGTAAATGATATCGCTATGGTAATCTTCAAACAGAACATTCTAAAGCAAGATCAATTTGCTTTTGACCGAGTGGCCAAGATCATTGCTGTCAAATTTCATGGCCATACAACATTTGATATGACTTTACCACATCATATACCAGCAAAATGCAACAAAAAGGTATACGAGAAATAGCAACGCATTAATTCTTGCTTTTCTAAGAAATAGGTTGTGCCGCAATTCTCAATCAATCATGCGGGCCGACCCCCACATGTGCCAAGAACTCTCGGCCTCATTTCAAAAATACTGCTTATTCGACAGAAATTTTTTTTTCGCTCTGGTTCTCCTCTCTGACAACCATCCAAAAAATAGTTAAATTCCTTAAGATTGTTAGTATTATTGTGTTCAAAATCAGAAAATTAGAGAAGCAAACAAACGTTAGTTCAATAAACAAATTGTAAAATAATTTTGAGCCCACTGAATTCACAGTGTCCTTAAGAAATTTAATCTCCTCACTGTTGTCCAAGGTATACGGATTAATTCCTCCCAGGATAGAACGGAATAACTATTCTGTGATAGCGGCACTATAAATCATAGAAATTCAACGAACTCAACAGGCATAACAAATCACACTTGGCACTTATATTTATTTGGAAAATAATGCAACAATATAGGAAAGAGGGAAGAAGTTTTCACATGACACATTTTTCATGTCTGAAAAATGAGGTTAAGCCTCTAAATTATAGACAAATTAAAGGAAAGGTGAGATGGAGAGGTGCAATCCAAAAGGTGACTCTTTCATTTTCCATTGGCAACCTTTAAAGAAAAAAACGCAACAATTATGAACTCATGAAGTCAATGCTTTGCTTCTAATCCTCTATAGTTGTGTTATCTTGCTTCCAACGGAGTTTGAGATCTTAGATTTGAATCTCATAAAATAAGGTGCGTCTGATTTATTTTGTAGACTTTGTATTCGAAGACTACGTACACGTCACAAGAAGTCAATTAAAAATGCTACTCCATTATTGAGTTACATCATACATGGAGTTTACGCAACTTGTAGACTTAAGTCAACTAAAATTATAGTATATATTTTGTAACATATGTAGAAAAAAATAAAAACAATCATACAAATATAATTTGTTACCGATATTAGACTTTTGAATTAGATAAAAGTATTTAAAATTCACATACTTCTGTGTAACATCCAAACATTCAATACTTGAGTCTAGACAATCCAAGAATTATGTAATATTTCATGTACCCCTAGATACAGATAATTAAATTTGTCCCTTGGGACATTTCGCATTTGCATACTACAAGAGAATCAGCCAATGTATGCATGCATGCGTTGGCTAAGTTTTGGAGGATGTAAAACATAGCTAGCTGTGTTAGCAAAGCTATTTATCTGATACCAAAAATATTAATAAGGGAAACAAAACACTTCTTTATAAACTTTCATTATATCTATATGGGGATTATAGGCGGAGCTAGCATAGAGTTTATGAGCTCTATCGTATTTACCGGCTTTCCTTCAAATTTTATATTTATCTTAATAAATTCATTAAATATGTATAGCTTATTAATTTAAAATTAATAACTTAAAAAATTACAATTTCGAACTAATAAGCTTCTCTCCCATTATTAGGAATCAAAATTTGAGATTTCTAGTTCTAGTGAAAATATCACGAATTCTTGCAGCTCCACTACATTCATTGGCAAATGCACGCTTATAATTCTCACCTGTATTACCTTTTGACCTAAACCTTTTTGTCCCCCAACTTGTAATTGATTATCAACAAATTAGTTATAGCATACCATATTTTATGGGAAAAATACTTTTGGTTCTCCAAGTTGACATTCTTTTTAAAAATAATATTATTTTATAGAGCAAAAGTAGACGTAAAGACAACTTTGGCTAAAAACACAATAATAAGTATCTAAAGTCTTCAACTTTATGTTTACTTCTTGAAAATCTATAACAAAACAACAATATATATATATATATATATATATATATATATATATATATATATATATATATATATATATATATATATATATATATATATATATATATATATATATATATATATATATATATATATATATATATATATATATATATATATATATATATATATATTTGGCCCGTAACAAACAAGAAAAGCCTTTACTATTTTTGGTACATAAGAATAACCTATAATTTCACATTGCCTTTAATAGATCAATGAAAACGCTTTAGGCTGGACCAATTTGGACGAACGCATAGCAGCTTTCTTATCAGCTGACTCTCCAAATTCTCAATTCTCTTATTATTATATCAAAAGTGTAAAGTTTGTTCCTTAAAATCCGATCGATTGGTCGAATCTTGAGAAGATACCAAGAACTTATCCGACCCTTTTTCCCACTATAATAACAATATTGTTATGAAATAAAAGCAATTTAGTAAAACATGAACAAGAAATGAAGACAATTTAGTAAAACATGAACAAGAAATAGAGATAGAGAGAAAGGAAGAGATTTTCTTCTTCAATTGTGTGTATTTTCCTATCTATTACACGGCCTTTATATAGGCATAAAAAGTGAAGAAAATATGTCATGGAATATGTCATTGAACATACAAAATATGTCATTGAATATGTCATTAAGCATTTGAGATGAAAAATCATGGAAGAAGAGTAGACATACATCATAATGTGATATTTATCATAACACTCCCCCTTGGATGTCCATAGATAATGTGCCTCGTTAAAACATTACTAAAAAACTCTGTAGGGAAAAAATCTTAGTGAAGGAAAATGAGTACACATATCTGTAATATGCTTTATTTGCTGCCTCGTTTAAAACCTTACCAGTAAAAATCAGTGGGACAAAACCTAGGCTAAGGGAAAAAGAGTACATCGCGTATCTTACTCCCCCTCATGAAAACATCACTTTATTTCTCGAAGATGGCGTATTCCAATCTTCTGTCTCAACTTGTCAAATGTTGAGGTTGGTAATGCCTTAGTGAACAGATCAGCCAAATTTTCACATGAACGAATCTGTTGAACACTAATTTCACCATTTTGTTGAAAATCATGCGTAAAAAAGAACTTTGGTGAAATGTGTTTTGTCCTATCTCCTTTTATGAATCCTCCCTTCAATTGGGCTATGCATGCTGCATTGTCTTCATACAAAATTGTGGGTAGTTTGTCACACTTCAAACCACATTTGTCTTGGATAAGATGTATTATAGACCTCAACCAAATACATTCTCGACTTGCTTCATGAATAGCAATTATCTCGGCATGATTAGAAGAAGTAGCCACGATTGATTGCTTAGTCGATCGCCAAGATGTGGCAGTGCCGCCACATGTAAACACATAACCTGTTTGAGATCGAACCTTATGCGGATCAGATAAATACCCAGCATCGGCATAACCAACAAGATCAGGACTGCAATTATTGCCATAAAATAAGCCCATATCGGTAGTCCCTTTTAGATATCGCAATATGTGTTTGATCCCATTCCAGTGTCTCCTTGTAGGAGCAGAGCTATATCTTGCTAAGACATTAACCGAAAAAGTTATGTCAGGCCTTGTAGTGTTAGCAAGATATATTAGTGCACCAATTGCACTAAGATATGGTACTTCAAGACCAAGAAGCTCTTCATTCTTTTCTTGAGGTCGGAACGGATCCTTATTCACATCAAGTGATCGAACAACCATCGGAGTACTTAATGGATGTGCTCCATCCATGTAAAACCGTTTCAATACCTTTTCTATGTAGGCAGATTGATGAACAAAAATTCCGTTTGCCAAATGTTCAATTTGCAAACCGAGACATAATTTTGTCTTTCCGAGATCTTTCATTTCGAATTCCTTCTTTAAACATTCTACGGCTTTGGGAAGCTCTTTAGAAGTGTCAATGATATTCAAGTCATCAACATATACAGCTATGATGACAAATTCAGATCCAGACCTCTTAATAAAGACACAAGGGCAAATAGGGTCATTTTTGTACCCTTGGTTTAGCAAATACTCGCTAAGGCGATTGTACCACATCCTCCCTGATTGCTTCAATCCGTATAAGGATTTCTGAAGTTTTATTGAACAAGTTTCTCTTGAACTTTTATATGCTTCAGGAACTTTAAATCCTTCAGGTATTTTCATAAAAATCTCATTGTCTAGTGAGCCATATAAGTAGGCTGTGACAACGTCCATCAACCTCATATCAAGTTTTTCATGGACTGCCAAATTTATTAAATACCTGAAGGTAATTGCATCTACCACAGGAGAATGTGTCTCTATATAATCAATGTCAAGCCTTTGGGAAAACCCTTGTGCCACAAGTCATGTTTTATGACTTATGATTTCACCTTTTTCATTTTGTTTTCGAACAGAAACCCATTTGTACCCCACTGGCTTGACAGGTGTTTGGACTATTGGTCCAAAAACTTCATGTTTTTCGAGTGAAGCCAATTCCACTTGAATTGCATCTTTCCATTTTGGCCAGTCATTTCCCCGTCTACATTTATCGATAGATTTTGACTCAAGATACCCATCTTGTTGCATTACTTCAACTGCAACATTATATGCAAAATTGTTGTCAATAATAACATTATTTCGGTTTCACATTTTTCCCGTAGAGACATAACTTATTGAGATCTCTTCATTTTCATCATTTCCAGGTACTAGAACCTCCTGTGAGGTCTTATCAATTATTATGTCTTTATGCTCCTCTTGAGCAATTGCCTCTATGTTATGATCAACTTGATCATTCGCTCCTTTCCTCTTTCAGGGGTTCTTATCCTTGGAACCGATTGGTCTACCACGTTTAAGGCGTGGCCTAGACTCTTTTTCATTATCATACTGTCCAGCTGAGACATCAATTCGAATTGGAGCATTTACAGCTGGAATATGCGATTTAGTAACTCGTGGAAGGTTAGTAAATGCATCTGGCAATTGATTTGCAACATTTTGCATATAAATGATCTTTTGAACTTCTCGTTCACATTGATTTGTACGAGGATCCAAATGAGATAAAGATAATATGTTCCAATCTATCATTTTTTCACCTGTTTATTTTCTCCCCCTAATGTTGGAAAAACTGATTCATCAAAATGACAATCAACAAATCTGGCTGTAAACAAATCTCCTTTCATAGGCTCCAGATATTTAATAATAGAAGGAGATTCATAATCTACATATACTCCCAACCTTCTTTGGAGGCCCATCTTTGTGCGTTGTGGTGGAGCAATTGAAACATATACCGCACATCCAAAAATTCTTAGATGAGAAATATTTGGCTCCTGACCAAAAACCAACTGTAATGGGGAGACTTCATGATAACTGGTTGGCCTTATGCGCACAAGTGTTGTTGCATGCAAAATAGCATGTCCCCACACTGAAAGGGGAAGTTTTGTCCTCATTAGTAATGATCTAGCTATTAATTGGAGGCGTTTAATCAATGATTCTGCTAGACCATTTTGAGTATGAACATGAGCAACCGAATGCTCAACTTTTATTCCAGTGGCCATACAATAATCAGTAAAGACTTGAGATGTAAATTCACCAGCATTATCAAGACGAATTGTTTTAATTGCATAATCTGGAAATTGTGCTCTTAATCTTATTATTTGGTCCAACAATCTCGCAAATGCCATGTTACGAGTTGACAATGAGCACACATGTGACCATCTTGTAGATGCGTCTATCAAGACCATAAAATACTTGAATGGTCCATATGGAGGGTGTATAGGCCCACATATATCACCATGTATACGTTCCAGAAATGTAGGGGATTCAATCCCAGTTTTAGCTGTTGATGGTTTAATAACCAATTTTCCTTGAGAGCAAGCAACACAGGAGAATTCCTTAAATTGAAGAATCTTCTTGTTCTTCAATGTGTGTCCATTTGAATTCTCTATTATTCTGCGCATCATGTTAGAACTGGGACGGCCCAACCGGTCATGCCAAATGATAAAATCATTAGAAGTAGTAAACTTTTTGTTTACTATGGCATGTGATTCAACCACACCAATGTTTGTGTGGTACAATCCGGAAGTGAATGCAGGTAATTTTTCGTGTACATATTTTTTACCCGTTTTTATTGTAGTAATATAAAGGTATTCAACCTTTCCTTCGTTTGATGTCTCAACATGGTAGCCATTTTGGCGAATAGCTTTGAAACTCAACAAGTTTCTTTGAGACTTACTACAATACAATGCATTATCAATAGTTAATATCGTTCATTCGAGTAATAATAAGGCCACTCTTTCGGAGCCCTCAATCAACTTTGTACTACCGGATATTGTATTAACATAGGCCTTTTTCATAACCAAATAAGAGAAAAATTTCTTTTCTCTTAATATTGTGTGAGTTGTAGCACTATCCAAAAGACATAAATCTTCATTACTCATCTTGGATCCAATTGAAGACTGGGGAATTTTAATTTCTTCATAAAAAAGAATAAAAGTACATAATGAGAAATATGGAAAACAAACATCTCCAACAACAACATAAGACAACTTAAGTACTACTTAAAAATAAAAACAACTTTAGATGAGATAAAAACACTAAAAATAACAACATAATTGCATTCCCTAATAAAATGATCAAACTTTAGTTTTGATCTCCAAATGAATCTTCAACTTCCAAATGAATAAGATCATCGAGGCCTTGAAAATCATCATCTTTCAAAGCAAGATTTGCCTCGGCATTGTCATCATTTTCGTTTGAAGACCCTGCCTCAAAATCATTTTTAAAGGTCAAGTGTAACTCCACTGGGGCATTAGCAGAAGATGCTCCAACATTATTTGTCTTTCTTTTGATGGAGTTTTTGATAAAGCCTGACAAAATGCTCAGGTGCACGACATTCAATTTTCCAATGACCTTCCATGCCACAGCGGTGGCAGTTACCACTTTTGCCTCTTGAAGGATTGTTTTGAGAACCCATATTATTCTCTCGTTTTCCATGACCACCACGATGACTACTATCATGTCGCCTCTTACCATTGCCATACCCACGTACATTCATATGACCATGATTATTTTTCTGTCTTTTTCCAGACTTATCACGTTTAGCTGCCATATTTGCTTCAGGAAGCGGAGCTGACCCTGTGGGACGAGCTTCATGATTTTTCAGTAAAATGGTGTTATGTTGCTCAGCCACCAGAAGGCATGCGATCAATTCAGAATACTTTTTAAAACCCCTTTCACGGTATTGCTGTTGTAATACCATATTTGAGGCATGGAAAGTTGTAAGAGTTTTTTCCAGCAAATCCTCATCATTCATAACTTCCCCACATAATTTCAATTGGGAAGTTATTCGAAATACAGCAGAGTTATACTCACTTACGGTTTTAAAATCTTGCAATCGTAAGTGCATCCACTCATATCGAGCCCTTGGCAATACCGTAGCCTTAAGGTGATCATACCTTTCCTTCAGGCCAGTCCACAATTCAAGTGGATTTTTCACTGTTAAATATTCAACCTTCAAACCTTCATCCAAATGATGACGAAGGAAAATCATGGCCTTCGCCTTGTCCTGGCTTTATGCCTCATTACCCTGAGTAATGGTGTTACCAAGGCCTTTAGCGGCTAAGTGAATCTCAGCATCGAGAACCCATGAAAGGTAATTCTTTCCAGAAATGTCAAATGCCACAAACTCAAGCTTTGACAAATTTGACATAGTAAAAACTATCAAAGAAAATAAATGAATTAGAAATGATTAAGATGATAGTGAAAATAAATAAATGGATATAAACATTATGAATATTTAAATTGTGTTGCCATATAAAACATATAGTGATAATGATAATATTAATTTATTTATTAGTACTTATGCAGATTTGAGAATGAAAGGTTACGTATTATATCAAACAACAAATTCTATAAATGAAGACAAAATATACATAATAATATAGGTTTAAGGTGATGGATTTTAATGCCAATAACTAGCAATTTATCATGTTTGCCACAGTGTAGTGTGATTCATATTGATTCGTAATGATCACTTGTCATGATAACAATTTGACTTAATTCATACAATACAATACCACTAGAATGACAAGAAGAGAAAAAGAAATGTAAAAGATAACCTGTTATACCTTTCGGTTGAAGAATTGCACTTAACTTTCGACAAGGCTAGAGTCGTGCTAATAACGTGTTATGAAATAAAAGCAATTTAGTAAAACATGAACAAGAAATGAAGACAATTTAGTAAAACATGAACAAGAAATAGAGATAGAGAGAAAGGAAGAGTTTTTCTTCTTCAATTATGTGTATTTTCCTATTTATTACAAGGTCTTTATATAGGCATAAAAAACAAAGAAAATATGTTATAAAATATGTCATTGAACCTATAAAATATGTCATTAAACATTTGAGACAAAAATCAAAGAAGAAGAGTAGACATCCCTCGTACCCTCGTAACTTGATATTTATCCTAACAAATATCACGTTCTTGCTTATTTTGAACTGAAGTCAATTGCTTTACTTCTTACTAATCATCAATTGCTTCTAATTTTCACACTATACATGCCACTATTAGATTTTCTTATTTAAACTTCAGTATTCTACTCTTGGATTAAACCCATTTCAGTTTCAGGTCAGTACATTTCGTGGAGTTGATATCTGTGTTTTTGTCAATACAGAAGCTGGTGTTTGGTAATTTTCCGTTTCTGATCACACCCAATTGAATTTTTGTTTTTTTCCCTTTTAAACCTTTTTTTAATCAGTTTTAGAACTTCCACTGATCTTGTAGTTGTTCCGTTGAGTGTTCATATATGGTTACATTCCTTCTAGGTGTTCTGCTTCTTGTTAATTTTCCATTTCTATCATACCCACATTGAGTTTTCGTCTGTGTGTGTGTGTGTGTTAATGTTCTTTTTGTTAATGTTCTAATTTGAATACATCCACTTTGTGATTTTGCTTTTTTTTTTTTTGATTCACTTATTATTTTGTCTGTTTTGTATATTCTGATTAAGTTCTAATGGATATATTCATATCCGTTGATATTTCTTCAAAGTGTTCATTTATTGGGGTTCATGTCTGTTAATCTTTTTTTGCCAACTCAGAAGCTGGTTTTTGTTTCAATTTGTTCTCACACCCACATTTGGTTTTCGCCTATTTCTCTAAAAATGACAGTCCGGTTCACGAAACATACTGCATTCTGTGGCTCGAACCCTGATGCAAGCATCAATGGCTAATTCCACGGCTCGAACCCGTGACCTATAACTTTACTGGCTCCCCTTCTTTCGCCTATTTCTGTGTTTCATTTTTCTCAAGTTTAAACCTTCTGATTGAGTTCAAATATGTCTTTTGTTTGTGTTGGGTGGGTTAGTGGACTTAAGGAAGTTTCAAGTTTCATCAATATGATATTGGATTGAGCTAGTTAGGCTTCTAATAATGACAATGGTAATAGATAGTTTCATGAAAATTCCCTTTCATCAATTTTGCCAAAAATGGAAGTGCTATTTAGCTAGTATTATTCTTAAATGTTGGTGGGCTTGGTAAGTTGATGAGCATATTCATTACAAGTTCCTATTGTTAGATCACATGTAGCTGTTTTTCAGCTTGTCATTTTTAAGTTTTTGTAGTACCCCTGTTTTACATATTTATTGCAAAGAAGGATTCATTTGTATGATACATGTCCTACGTTGAGTTTTTAGAAGAAATGACTTATTTTTTATGTCTTGTATCTTATTTTCTTAATTCTCCCGTCTGTTCATTGGTGAATGATGCAGCCATAAGGTGGATGCGATGAAAGTGTTCATCATATTACTGTCAATTTTGGCGGTTCTGGTTGCTCTTCAAGGTGTAACTTCTCATGAAGATCACCCGCTTGCAAGGATTGCTGTTCATAAGGCTATCTCCGCTTTGGACGCTGGTGCTTATATCAAAGCAACTCCTTCTGTTCTTGGGTCAAACGTAAACTTCATTACCTAGCAACTATATCTCAGTACTTACTTAAGCTAACTATACTTCCAGCTACCTTGTGTTAAGCTTCCTAATTATCTCTGTTCAAGAATTTGAATTGACGTGCTAGCCAATTTTCAAACTGATATGGATTTCAGGTTTTGATGTGTATCTCTCTATGTTCTAGGGTCTAAACCAAGAATGGATAACTCTGGAGTTTGGCGCAGGCAACCCGTCAAATGACGATTGGGTTGGAGTATTTTCTCCTGCCAATTTCAGGTGCACGAAACTTGGTTGTTAAACTGTCAAGGACTTATTCATATATCTAAATTCTAAAATAGTAATGCTCTATTTGAAAATTTTAAGATGTGATAAATGATTTTCTTTTGCTGAATTTAGTTACATAATTTTTCATTACGTTAAGCTAATGTGATGAACGTTTGCAAAATATTTCAGTGCAGCTATTTGTGACCCTGAAAATAACATGGTGACTCCACCACTTTTGTGTACAGCTCCTATAAAGGTCGGTTCCGTTTATAGAATTATAGTACAAGCTTTTAGAAACTCTTTTTTTTCTGGAGATTGACTCCTGCCTCGCTTCTTTTACAGTATCAATTTGCAAATCACTCCAATCCCAATTACAAAAGAACAGGAAAAGGATCATTAAAGCTTCAATTGATCAAACAGAGATCAGATTTCTCTTTTGCACTGTTTTCCGGTGGATTACGAAATGTATGTTTCTACTTACCCTTACCTTATCTGCTTCTATAGAGTTTGCAAATTTTACATGAATCAAACAGAGTCCAACTTTTAAGATCCGGGAGATTTGCAAGAGGAGACCTGACTTGTTTTTAATTTGGTGAAAATCCTTGATTTCTTACTTTTTGGCTGGTTATATTTTATTGTTTTGTCTGCCTTTTTAATCCGTATCTATGAAGATACTTTCCACACTCTGATCATGCTACATGAACGAGCACTTGTAGGTGATGGCTAAAGTTCTGGTATATTTGTCGCTTTTACGCATCTGATAAAGGCTAGAATTGCGTATCTGAGTTGATGTCAGCTTATCTAATTCATTTCTTTCCCTGTTTAACAGCCAAAACTGGTTGCAATGTCAAATACTGTTGCCTTTGCAAATCCAAATGCACCAGTATACCCGCGGTTAGCACAGGGAAAGACGTGGAATGAAGTAAGTTGGTTTCTTCCACTGTAGCTTAATATGTTAAACAAAGTTGAAAATATGTTTCAGGCAGATTAATTGATGTGTTTTGCAGCATGACTAATAGTTTGAATTAGGACCACTTATGGAATATCAGAAAAATGACATAGTTTAGAATTGATGCTCAGATGACTGTTACATGGACTAGTGGATATGATATCAATGAAGCAGAGCCCTTTGTGGAGTGGGGTCGGCAAGGAGGACAACAGACTCGTTCGCCAGCAGGGACTTTGACTATCGACCGTAGTAGCTTATGTGGTGGGTATTTTCTCCCTTCACGTTGGCACCGAAAACTAACATCTTTGTTACATATAATGCGCATGTTGGAAACTTGATTGGATACAAGGGTTGTGTAGCAATTCTGTGTGAAATACATCTAGTTTGCATGACAACTACTTGATGAATGACATTCTATTCTGCATTACCTTATATTTCTTTTTCCCCCCTACGAATGGCTTTTTATTCCGCAGGTGCACCAGCAAGAACTGTTGGATGGCGCGATCCTGGATTCATTCACACTAGCTTTCTGAAGGAGTTGTGGCCCAATTCAGTGTAGGTTTATGCTCTTCCTAGCAGCCGAAAGACAACAATCTAATCTTTCAAAAGATTTCATGTTTTATTGAAGGGGAGCCTTGGCGTAACCGGTAAAGTTGTTGTCATGTGACCAGGAGGTCACGGGTTTGAGCCGTGGAAACAACCTCTTGTAGAAATGCAGGGTAAGGCTGCGTACAAAAGACCTTTGTGGTCCGGCTCTTCCCCGAACACCGCGCATAGCGGGAGCTCTTAGTGCACTGGGCTGCCCTTTATTGGGTATCCTTTTTTGAAGATGTTAGATAACTTTGAAATCTTCTTCTTTCCCCCTAAAATCGAATACCAGAATTACATCTCCATGCTAATGCAGGTTAATATTTGAAGTGAACTTTCAATGCACTTTCTGAGTTTGCAGATATACCTACAAGCTGGGGCATAAACTGTTTAATGGCACATATATCTGGAGTCAGATGTACAAATTTAAATCATCGCCCTATCCTGGTCAAAACTCTCTTCAGCGAGTAGTCATTTTTGGCGACATGGGAAAGGTTAAAGTTTATTTATCTGTCCATAAATATTTATACTTCAATTTCTTGACAGTCCCAGTTTCCAAAAACCTTAGAAACTCTGTTCCTCTCCAAGTAAGGAAATTGCTCGCATTTGAGTTTCCTGTCTTTCCATTCAGAAGTGGATTATGTAACAATCACGTTCATACCTGAATTTTTTTGCATTCTACTGTTCCATTAGCAGTGATTGTGGAAGGCTATATCTGAATTCTGCCATTGCTAAATATCTACTGTTCAAAAGTTACACTTGGCAAAGACCGATAATTGCCTTTTGAACTACAGGAAGAAGCTGATGGCTCCAATGTGTACAATCAATACCAACCTGGCTCCCTCAACACTACCAAGCAAATCGTTGACGACTTGAAGAACATTGATATAGTCTTTCACATCGGGGATATCGTTTACGCCAATGGATATCTTTCTCAGTGGGATCAGTTTACTTCTCAAGTTGAGCAAATTACTTCAAGAGTACCATACATGATTGCTAGGTACTTTGCAGATCTCCTGCAATTTATTTCTAGTCTGTTTTCCTTCCTTTTTTTTATGTGATTAATGAAAGAATTTTCTCCCAGTGGCAACCATGAACGTGATTGGCCTGATAGTGGGTCATTTTATGGTAAAAAGGATTCAGGCGGAGAATGTGGTGTCTTGGCTCAGACAATGTTCTACTTCCCTGCTGAAAATAGGGATAAGTTCTGGTATGGTTACCGTATCTTTTAGATAATCCTACTTTGTTTTCCCTGCCAAATCCCACCTACTGAATGTACTTATACACATTTTTTTTCTTCTTCCTGAAATTATGGATATGAACCTTTTCGGTGACATTTATGAGTAAACAGACTTTTAATGATCTTAGCGCCCAAAGATTATTAAAAACCTAATGTGCATTGCTATTGGATAAACTAAAACTAGCCATAAGTGTCATCGATTTTGCATGATGGAGGCAGTAAATAGGTACTTTTTTTTCTCTTTTTTTTTTGGTGTTCTCTGGGTGACTATGAGTATCAGATAACAAGTGAAGTATATCATGCGAACATACCGAGAGATTTCCACTTTTTGACAAAAGAAAAAGAACATCACTCATGTGCGATGCCGATATTTTAATTTAGATTTTATATATCAAAAGCTTTAAAAGTATTAGGTTTAATCTTGCTGTATGCTCTCAGGTACTCTACTGATTATGGCATGTTCAGATTCTGTATTGCTGATACGGAACATGATTGGAGAGAGGGCACAGAACAATACAAGTTCATTGAACACTGCTTTGCATCCGTAGATAGACAGAAACAACCATGGTTAATCTTCCTTGCACATAGGGTACTTGGTTACTCTTCTGGTGATTTTTACGCCGATGAAGGATCATTTGGAGAACCAATGGGTAGAGAAAGCCTTCAAAAGCTTTGGCAGAAGTATAAAGTTGACATAGCCATATATGGTCATGTTCATAATTACGAGAGAACATGTCCCATTTACCAGGTATCCTGAAAACTTGTGATAGTTCATCTGTGGTTTTGTTCTTTTCTTTGTCAAATTGCTCGACGAGTGCCACTGATGCCACTTAGGTTCTGTGGAGATTGAAAAAAATGATGCTCTTATACCGCTCTCCCGTTTAAATTACTCCCAGGAAGTAAATAATAGGCTTGTCCCTTATTAAATGACCATGTTTGACTAGCACCGGGGTTAAGGATGAAAAATTGACTTATATATTTTATTAGAGACGTGGAAGAAAATATTAAAATAATGGTTGAAAAGTTAGTTTGATGGTGAAAACATCATATCAAAATTTAAAAGTTGGATGATTTAGTGAATTTGTATGTTTTAAAGTTGTGAAAGTTTATAATAAGGGAACGTACACGTCTCGAAATACAAAAACAGTCATATATTTGGATGGAGGGAGTACTAAAGAGCTAAGCTGCATGCACAATTCACCTAATCTTATTTGCTTTCTTGGTAAGAGCTAGAAGTTTGGTTCTTTATTATTATATGTTGTGTCATTCGATTCCGTTACCCTATTACATTGTTGTTATTATTGTTGTTGCTTTATTTTCACTGTTCCTTGAGTCGAAGGTCTATCGGAAACAACCTCTCTACTTTTATAAGGTAGGGGTAAGGTTTCCGTACACACTGCCCTCCCCAGACCCCACTTATGGGATTGCACCGGGTTTGTTGTTGTTGTTGTTGGTAAAAGCTATAAGTTTGGAGAATCAGCTAGTAGTTAAAGCTGCATAAAAAATTTCTTTTAACAAACTAACCTTTAATGTCCTTGTTCCTCAAATGTTTATAGTTCTTTCTCTAACACATTCAATGTGTCTTTGCGAATGGCAGAATACTTGTACAATGAACGAGAAGAACTCTTACAAGGGAACCTTGAACGGGACGATACATGTTGTTGCAGGTGGAGGTGGAGCTGGTCTAGTAAATTTTACATCCCTCCAGACTAAGTGGAGTATTTTTAAAGATTATGATTATGGGTTTGTCAAGATGACAGCATTCAATCATTCAAATCTATTATTCGAGTACAAGAAGAGCAGAGATGGTAAAGTGTATGACTCTTTCAATATTTCCCGGGATTATAGAGACATTTTGGCGTGCACTGTCGATAGCTGCCCGAGCATGACACTGGCGTCTTGATTTGTCTATGAAGGAAGATTTAAAGTTTGATTATACCATTAAAATCTCTACACTTTGATGCAAATCCAGTTCAGAGCCACAAGCACCTGTGGCCTCACAGATAAACAGTCTGGGTATAAAAATGATTGAGGAAAATAGGTTGTTTATTAGCCTTTTCAAGTATTTATTTGGTTGTGTTGGGAAAAAGAGTGGAAGTTAAATTGAACATTTGTGAGGTCCAATGTGCTGTCATTTTCATCTTTCATAAAGTCTGAGAAAATTGGTAATGAAAGGCAATGCACTATGTGTAAGAGGAGATCCTTTTTCAAGTAATTTTATTGCCTTTTTTTACTTTTAGCCCGCGCTGGAAAGTATTTACATTCGGTAGCTAAAAAGTGTATAAAATTTGTATAATTTTTATATATAACATATAAAATGTATATATATACAAAAAAATATACATTTTTCCATCTATTTGCAATCTTATCAAAAAGTGTAAAATATTTCTCACACAAAAAATTCCTCTTCGAGTATTCCAGCATCAAGCCTTAAGCAACGAAAGCAGTATGGAAGATCAAGATTTAATTCAATCACGTAGATGTAAGCATGCATGACAAAGAAAATGTGTATAACCTCATTTTGCACCATTTATCCGCTAAGGCATATACTAATATTTAGATTCACAACTTCCTTGTATCTTTTCAAAGTCAACATATAGTTATCCTCTTCCCCTCAATTATGCAGCTAATCCTAGAGATGAAAAAGTATTACTTGAGATTATTATTGAATTACGTGAGAGGACCCTCTTATTTTAATGACTTACTGCTAATGGAAGAAAGTGCAAAATATTCAAAGAAGCTTCAAAAGAAAGAGAGTTATTAGAATTCACGCCACATTTGTTTGCACTTAATGGAGGTCTGAATCTTAATCATTCAGATTTCAAACATTAAGTGCGTTTGTTTTTAAAGTCTAAATCTTAATTATTCAGATCCTTAATCATTAAGTGTTTTTTTTTACTTCACAACCACTTAATGGTCTGAATAGGCATGTATGATTAAGATCTATAACAAAGACTTATTTTTTCTTTAATTTTTTTTGTTTTAAATAAACGAGCCACACATTTATTGCCACTTTTGAAGAGAGTAAATTTGAGAAGGAAGGTATATCCATTCCTTCATTACGGGGTGCGAGCAATATGTCTGAAGTTTGCGAACAATTCAGTTAACACTACTGCTCTAAATCAAAACTACAAAGACAGGCATTAATGAAGTTACTTCAAGGAGGCTCATAATATTAGCCCGTTTGGTTTTTTCCTCTTGACTCGAAAGGTAGGCATCTGCCATCTGTCAACATTGAGAAGACCTCTAACTTGACGTGGGAGAGAGTCAAAGTTAGTGTATATACACACCTATTCATTTATGTGGCATAGGGAAACCATTTTATCCGCAACTTTGTTTGCTTCTCTGAAGCAATGGCGGGTGACAATATCATAGCTATCCACCAGCATTTTGAGTTCATTAATCTTTTCTACAATTCTCCACAGTGTAGCCCAAGTTTCGGAGATGCAATTATGAATGAGGAGGGAGTCTGTCTCGCCAATGATAAGGGGTGTTCCCTTCTGTATGCACCAATTGATGCTAAACAACAAAGCATATGCTTCTGCCCAGGCCCAGTGGAATTGCATATGCCATAATGAATTTTCCATTATTGTCTCTAACCACTCCTCCAGCTCCACATTTTCCTCTAATACATGAGCCATCACTATTGAGCTTAACAAAGAGGACTGGTGGTCGGATCCATTTAACGGTGATGAAAAGGATTTCATTGAGTGATATGTTTCAAAGGTTACACATATATGTCTAATGTTCCCCAACTTTGATGTTCTTGAAGTTAGATTTAACCTTATGTATAATGTTGAAAGAAATGAGTTTGATAGATCTTGCAAAAGAAGGCATCTCCATCCCATACTTTGAGCTACACCCGGCTCTCCATAATTCCCACAAAATGAAGGTAGGAAGGATTTTCAGCATATAATTAGTAGCTGAGTTCCTAGCCTTCTGATTCCAGCAATTAAGAAGAAAGTTCTCATGGTCACAATGTTATACTTAATCCCAATGGGCCCAACAAAATATTTCCATATTTTCTGGGCATATTGGCTATCACAGAAGAGATGTTCGGCTATTTCACTTCTATTGCATAGGGTAGCGCCTATGCAACATGAGCAAATAGAAGGAAGATTGATACCAAATGTCACACCTCCTTTTTCCTACCCGTAAGGGTATAAGAGAGTTTTTCCAATTAAAGAACAATCGAAATCGGATTTGTTTATTTAATTCAGAGTTGCCACTTGGGAGATTTGTGGTGTCCCAAGTCATCGATTGAATCCCGAATCGAGGAAAATATTCGACTTTCCAAATGAAGTCTGTGAACCAGAAATTCTAAGTAAGGAATTCTGTTGACCCGAGGGAAGGTGTTAGGCACCCTCGAATCCCGTGGTTCTAGCACGGTCGCTTAAACTGTTGTAATGGCTAGATATTTGATCTTAATACATATTATAATTCATGTGCTTTTATCAACTTTAAACCGCTTTTATTATTATGGAATTGCAATGTCGTGAAAATGCGTTTCGAACCACGTCGCAATCAATGCACCCATGGTTGTTGACACATTTTGACTCCGTTGAGATTTGGATTTGGGTCGCATAAATGCACACCCGATTTTAAGAAGGTAAGATTATTAAGCACGCGCCTAAAGAGACTATCGTGTTATTATTTTTGGAAAAAGGTCATGAAATTCGCTAAGCGGCCGATCCCGAGTTCTAAGTAATTAATATATATACATTTGTGAGGGCCCCGTAATTTATATTTTTTTTTGGCAAGGCACGCCTCGTTTATTTTAAAGGGTAATCCTAAAGTGACTATGTTCTGCTAATTAAGTTCGTCTCTAAAGATGAAAGAGAAAAAGTCCTAATTAATTACATGCTTAATCGGGCCGTGGTTTATTATTTACCAACTTACGGCCATTGTTGACGAAAAATAAACATCACCAAAATTAAAATTGTAAATAAAGTACAAAATTGACAAGTAGTATTTTTCAAAAGAAACTAAACATCTTATAACTATCATAAGCCCATTTTGTTAAATGAACAAACCATGAGTATTAACTACTTAAAAATATTGGCAACTAGAATTAACTTTAATTACTAGTGCTCTTTCGAAAAAATGTTGAACTTCAATATTAACTCATTTTTTACTCGATTCATGCCTATTGGATTAATGTTCTTAGACTTGCTATATTGATTCACTCTTCAAATATGCTAAACCCGCTAATTTTACAAGTTAAGGGTCTCTATGTTTGCCTAAATTTGCGAGTCTTTGTTACTTAAAGATTTAACAATTACAAAATTGCGAATTACTTCTATTCTAATATCCGCGAGTTCAAAGCTAGTTTTTGTTAACCAACCAATATTAAATTGATATCCTACATGGATTATTTGCCAAAAATGATTCCGAACTAAGGTATTTGATAACACGCTTTAACAAAACTGACATTACTTAACTATGAAACTCACACGAGACTTAAAAGTTCAAAAACCTACATCTTACTCAAATTGAACACACATATTATACTAATTGATGCTCATGCCTTTTCAAAGAATTCAGTTCCACCATCTAATGTTACTTATCAATTATTGCTAATAAAATGATCTTATAAAAGAAACAGTCCTACTTATACAAATGTCTAACATTCATTTAACATAAAACACATAATTAAAGTCTATCTAAGATACAAAAACATGCTAAAATTCTGCCATCTCATTTCATCTTCAAAGTGCACATCAAAATGGTTTGTAGAAGTGTACCTGGTATGGACACAAGAAGAAAAGAGGAAGATCCGTGCAGAAACACAGCAGTAGCATATACAGCAACACAACAGTACAACAACAACCAATAAACCCAGGAAATACTAAACTGAAACCCAGCAGTACCAAAACTAAACACAGACAGATGCAATGAAACAATAGTTTTCTGTTTTGTTAAATACTCAAAGAAAACAACCTGAAACTCTTAGCAAAAGTTCAGCCTTAACACTCTAACTCTAACTCTTAATGCAAAAGTTTTGATTTTTCTAAATATTAGAGTTCTTTGTTCCAGCCCCTTTTTTCTGTAATTCTTCCCTCTTAAATCAGTCCCCAAAATCCCTTTTTATACAACCTCCCCTTTCTCTCCACTTGCTGCCCGACCCCCCTCTTTCTATTTTAAAACAGAATCTGCACTAAAAATATGATTTTTTCACTTTTAATCCCACTAAGGCCAACTTTTCCTGATTATCAGCCTCTCCACTCCCTTTGGTTCCCCACTAGGGTATTAATTAATACCTTATTAACAAAGCACTAACAATAAAATATAATCCTAACTTTTCATTCCTAAATCACCCCTGAAACCCCTTAATATTACTGACTTCCTAAAGGTAGCTATTCAAATATATTAAGACTTAATTCTGAAATTCTATTTAACTAACAATTAACCAAAACTGTTTTGGTTACAGCTATAACCAATTCAGCTAGTACTTTAAGGCAGAAAATACATCAAATAAAAAATTCCCATGATTCAGAACAATGTTTATAATCAAACAGAATTTTAACTAATTGGACAATTAACAATCGAAAACTATAAACAACAGAATGCCAAAATGATTCAAATTATACGAACAAACTAATCATCGAAGCTTGATTAATCGATTACATATTATACTAAACAATCAACCACAGAGAATCAGGCAATTCACGGGTAATTTCAGTGGTAGGGACTAACAGGAATTTAATTAATCGATACAACTTATTAATCGATTACACATACACAATTGGTAATACAAACATAATTTATCATACCAACAGGGTGATTCATGGTTTTGTTCAACACAGGGGACTTATGAAGCTAACTATTCGACGACATTAATCAAATCGAATATGTAGTTTATACTATGTACAATTTAATCACTAAAAGAGAAATCTACCAAATAAAAGGTCACTGGGGATGAGAAGATGAATCGAAAAAAGTAGGGAAAATCAATAAAATTAAACTAAACATATAAATAGATAAAAAAACATGAATATAGAATAAAGGAAAAAAAGAAAAATACCTCAGAATATCAGAACCCTTCGGACCCAGGCTCGAACTCAGACCTAAGCACTTTGAGGTCGAATAAACTTTAATCGAAGTATTCTCAACTGAGAACACCTCGATTAAGGTCTATTAGACCCCAACCCTTCATTTAATTTGGACAGATTCCACGATTTGGAATTTTAGGGTTTCGTTTTTCTTCGGATTTAGGGTTCGAACATTTCTAGGCAGATTCGAACCAAACCAAGCTTGGTTTGGTTACGAGTGAGGTCAGGGGAGTAACTGGTATGATTTTGGGGTAGGTTGGGGTGGGTGTAGGTTTTGCTCGAATCTTCAAATGAAGATTCGAGAAGTTCCAGGAAGATTCAAGCTAAACGGTTACCAAATTCATGACGAGGGTGGTCAGGGGATGCTGTGGTGTTAATTTGGTGGTCATCAGAATAGGTGAAGTTTCAGACGAACTCTTCGACTGAAGATTCGAGAAGATTGGTGATGATTCGAAGGAAACTAATACTGGATTTGGATTGGGGGTGGTTAGGAGGTTCAGGGGTGTTATTTTGGTGGCCGGCGCCGTCGTTGCCGCCTGGTTTCAGGTGAAGGGAAGCTAGGGCGGCTAGGGTTTTCTTTTGGGGGGGGCATCGTCTTCAGAGACGATGATGAACAGGAAGAAAGACGAGGGGGGTGTTTGGTTTGGGGTGTGGGGTGAGATTGAGGGCTTATATACGAAGGGGAGGGATGGATCCTGGCCGTTGGATCAGGTAAGATTGATGGCCAGGATCTCTTCACTTAAGGGAACAGTGCCGTTTTGATTGAGTGGGGGGGGTTTGGGTCGGTCTTAGATGGAAATGGGTTAGGTCATGGAGGAAGGCCTGGGAGCTATCAGATCAAAAGCATTGAACGGTCATGATCAAACATACCTAAAACGGCGTCGTTTCAATTATGCAGGGGCTGAACTGGACCGTTTGATTGAAACAAATCAACGGCTCAGATTTGAGATGCCAATACGGCGTCGTTTGGATTAATTGCAGGTGGACTGGATTTGACCGGGTCTTTTAGAATGTTTGGGCCTGATTTTTGGGTCTAAATTTTTGGCCCAGATCTGATTGGCCCTATATTTTAACTCTTTTCATTTTCTTCTTTTAATTAAAAATTCCTAATTAAATTGTAAAAAATAAAAAATAACACTACAAAAATATTTATTAATATTTACCACAATTAACACACAAATTAAAACCTTAAAATAAAATCACACAATGACAACAAATAAAATAAAACGCATATTCTTGTGATTTTCTTTTATAGAGCAAACTGACGGTTTTAATTAATTCCTAAATGCATAATTAAATCCTAAATATGCATACAACATGTATTTTTATATTTTTGTTTTCGTATTTTTCAATTAAGTACAACAAGGTAAACATTTACGGGCAAAACACAAATAATTATCCAAAAATGCCACGAAAATCCTAAAACAATTGTGCATCAAGAGAATTTTGTTTTATTTTTTGATTTCTTTTGGAGTAGTTTTTGTGAAGCAAAAATCACGTGCTCACAGCTGCCCCTCTTTGTCCGAAAACACGAAGGGTTTTCGTGCAAAGATAAAGTGAGCGGATATGAGCGATTTTTGCCCGTTGGAATACTCCGTGTGAAGCATTTTTTTGAAAATGATTTAACCGAACCATTGCTTCAAAGGTTTCCTACATATCCCTGGCTAAAAGGGAATCAGGTTAATGTAGTTCGGGAAGTTTTGGTAGCTGGGACTACCATGGGATTGCTTTTTTGCTATTAGTGCTGTTGCACGCTGTTGCTACTGCTTACCGATCTCCTTATTACACCGTGCCAAAAGAAAATAAGAAGCTAGACTAAGCTAGGAAGTACAAAATCTTATCTATCTTCCACTTGCTCTGGTTGCCTTGCTTTCTTGTCGGCTTGTGTTTCCTCTGGTGCTTTTCTTTCGAAAACTGCTGGGGATGACACTGACATTTTTCTTTTCGGAACACAAGTTTTATTATTATGTTCTGTCTGCTGGGGACACTGCTTCCTACATTAAAGCTTGTTATGCTGGGAATTTTTGTTGTAACCCTCTTTATTACTGAGTTCTGTTTGATCTTGAAACGTATTCCCCTGTTCTGCAGGCGGGCTCCTAACTCCAACTTGACTTTTAAAAGATGACACAACCTCCATTCTCTAAGCGGGCTCCTGACTTCTCCAACTTTTAAATGTAACACCTCCATTCTCCAGGCGGGCTCCTGACTTCTTTATTAAAAATATTCAGCCTCCATTCTCCAGGCGGGCTCCTGACTTTAACCACAACTTAAAATAATTCGGCCTCCATTCTCCAGGAGGGCTCCTGACTTCAACAACTTCTTAAATTTTAACGCCTCCATTCTCCAGGCGGGCTCCTGACTTCTTCAACTTAAAAATAATTCAGCCTCCATTCTCCAGGCGGGCTCCTGACTTTAACACAACTTAAAATAATTCAGCCTCCATTCTCCAGGCAGGCTCCTGACTTCAACAACTTCCTCAAAATAATTCAGCCTCCATTCTCCAGGCGGGCTCCTGACTTCAACAACTTCTTAAATTTTAACGCCTTCATTCTCCAGGCGGGCTCCTGACTTCTTCAACTTAAAAATAATTCAGCCTCCATTCTCCAGGCGGGCTCCTGACTTTAACCACAACTTAAAATAATTCAGCCTCCATTCTCCAGGCGGGCTCCTGACTTCAACAACTTCCTCAAAATAATTCAGCCTCCATTCTCCAGGCGGGCTCCTGACTTCAACAACTTCTTAAATTTTAATGCCTCCATTCTCCAAGCGGGCTCCTGACTTCTTCAACTTAAAAATAATTCAGCCTCCATTCTCCAGGCGGGCTCCTGACTTTAACCACAACTTAAAATAATTCAGCCTCCATTCTCCAGGCAGGCTCCTGACTTCAACAACTTCCTCAAAATAATTCAGCCTCCATTCTCCAGGCGGACTCCTGACTTCAACAACTTCTTAAATTTTAACGCCTCCATTCTCCAGGCGGGCTCCTGACTTCAACAACTGCTTAAATTTTAACACCTCCATTCTCCAGACGGTCTCCTGACTTCAACGACTTCTTAAAATTTAATATAATTCAGCCTCCATTCTCCAGGTGGGCTCCTGACTTCAACAACTTCTTTGAAAATAAATCAGTCTCCATTCTCCAGGCGGGCCCCTGACTTTATCAGCTTTAAAATGTAACAACCTCCGTTCTACAGGCGGGCTCCTGACTTCTTCAACTTAAAATAAATTCAGCCTCTATTCTCCAGGCGGGCTCCTGACACCAACAATTGCTTCCTTCCAAACTGGTGTTTTGTTCATCTGAAAACTGCTGGGAATAACACTGCTGGGGCATTATCTTCCTCCTTTTAACAATGGTGGAGATGGTATTGATTCAAAGGTCATTGCTTTTACAACTTTGGGTTATCTTGCTTCTTCCAATATTGCTCTCTTTTTAAAATCTGTATCTCCCTTCTTGTATACTGCTGGGGATTTTATTTCCTTCGAAAATTGTGTTATCTTCTCTCTTTCCAAATGGCTATCTGATTTCAAAAAAAAAATTCGTGATGAGAGAAAATTTTCTGCCCCAGTTTAATAATCTTCTTTGTGACCCTACTTCCTGCTGTCAATAATATTTCCTTTCTCTGTTTTACATCAAAGAGAAATTTGTTAGTTTAAAATGGGGCGAGTGGTCGTGCCACTTCTGCTGGGAATGGTTTTTCCCTTTTTCCTTTTCCTTGCTTTGCTACAAAACTTGCTGGGAAAGATATTGTTTGCTGAGGATGATACTCCTGCTAGGGATTGTTTTTTCTTTTCTCTTCCTTTCACGCTCTGTGTTGTTCGACTATTGTGGAACTTGGTCGAGAATCTGTCGGAGTTGTTCCTGTATCTCGCAAATCTGCTGGTGATCCTCTTGGAATTTGATCCATAACTTTTCAACTATTGTTCTTTCTGTTTTTCTCTAACTCCCCCTGGAAATTTGGTCCTCTTGGGCTCTAGACCCATTCATTATTTGGTCTTGTGACCAACTTCTTTTGCTTTGTCGCCTTATCTTTGGCCTGTCCTATTCGCATTTTGTTTTGCACCATTTTGGCAACTGGTAGTAATCTCTGAAAATCCTTTTCAAAAACAAACTGCTGGGGAGGTAAAGTCTTTAAACCAAGAAATGAAAAAATGATGATTTCAAAAATAGGAAAAGAAGAAGTCTTTCTGAACAAATGCTGGGGAAAAAGAAAGAAAGAACTTATCTGAATGATATAACCAATCCCAATGATCATGTCGTGCATTCTGGATTGATCAACCCAGTCTATTTGTACTAATCAATCTTTCGAATGGCCTCATTTTGCTGGGGATAAACAGGCATTCAACTCTTTGCCAAATACGGATCCTTTCCGCCAATCTTGTCTTGTCGCCTCATAGTGCCCTTCGAGGGGTTTTTACTAATAAGACTCTCTCGTTTCTCTCAACTCCCGTCGCCTTATGGTGCCTGTGAAGGTTTTCACCGATAAGACTCTCTCATTTTATTTTATTTTTCAGCTAGGGATTAGAGTGCTGCCGATATGACTCTCTCTGTTGGGGATTCTTTCGGCTATCAATTCATTTCCGGTTTATGATCCTCTTCTTTGCTGGGGATCAGAGTGTCATTCCCGACTTCCGTTTGCATGACTTGGCACTTCTCGAATACTGATCAAGAGGTCTTTTTTGGACATCAATATGGGTTTTCGTGTCTGGCTAAAAGAAAATGCTATCAAAAATTCAAAAATAACTTTGATGTGTGAAACATTACAACTCTTGGAATCAAACCTCTTTTGAAACTTTAAAACATAACTTCTGCCCCAGTTTTCTTGCTTGGGGGGGTTTTTATTTTTTGTTACACTATGACCGAGCCGTGAGGCGCCTACGTATCCTTCTTTAAGGAATCAGGTCAAACGTAGTTCCCAATTCCTTTGTTTTCTTGTGACTTTTCTTTTGTCTTTATTATCATTGTTTTTCTCTTTTTCTTTTTCTTTTATTTTTAATTACTGATTCCAAAAGAGGGATATGAAAGAATGA
Organism: Nicotiana tabacum; assembly: GCF_000715075.1. Taxonomy (NCBI): domain Eukaryota; kingdom Viridiplantae; phylum Streptophyta; class Magnoliopsida; order Solanales; family Solanaceae; genus Nicotiana; species Nicotiana tabacum. The sequence goes on along the minus strand of NC_134099.1, from coordinate 17,071,742 downwards.
ATAAGGCTCAAAAAGGGAAGCAAAGGATAAAGCGTTTGGATATATGAAAGAATTGCCTCCGTCATTTCATTCTCCGATAAATGCCAACCACAAACAAACAACAATTACAATCAAAAGAAATCATATATAATATCTCTTAACTGCGTCGGAATTGATGGCCATGTCGACGCATTTCCCGTCGATATATGTTAAACATAAAGTGCCATTAGACAATACTCTGGTTATAATGAACGGTCCTTGCCAATTCGGGGCGAACTTGCCTTTTGCTTCGGCCTGATGTGGCAGGATTCGTTTCAACACCTGTTGCCCTACCTCAAATATTTTGGGGCGCACTTTCTTGTTGTAGGCTCTCACCATTCTCTTTTGATATAACTGGCCATGACACACAGCTTCCAATCTCTTTTCATCAATTAGGTTCAACTGCTCCAACCGGGCTTTGACCGACTCGTCATCATCAATATCAGCTTTAGCCACATTCTGAAGGGATGTAATTTCAACTTCTGCCGGTATTACTGCTTCAGTTCCATATACCAACAACTAAGGGGTTGCACCTACTGAAGTCCGGACGATAGTGCGATAACCCAACAATGCAAATGGTAATTTTTCATGCCATTGTCTGGATCCTTCTACCATCTTCCTCATTATCATCTTGATGTTCTTGTTGGCTGCTTCAACTGCTCCATTCGCCTTGGGACGATATGGTGTGGAGTTACGGTGGGTAATCTTAAACTGTTGACATACTTCTTTCATCAAATTGCTGTTAAGATTAGCACCATTATCCGTGATGATCACTTTTGGGACCCCAAATCTACAGATGATATGGGAGTGAACAAAATCCACCACTGCCTTCTTGGTTACTAATTTGAGAGTTTTAGCTTCAACCCACTTAGTAAAATAGTTGATGGCCACCAGAATGAACCTATGACCGTTGGTAGCTGCCGGCTCAATAGGTACAATGACATCCACTCCCCATGCAACAAATGGCCATGGCGCTGACATTGTATGCAATTCTGTCGGCGGAGAATGAATCAAATCTCCGTGTATCTGACATTGATGGCATTTCCGCACGAAACTGATACAATCAAGCTCCATAGTGAGCCAATAATACCCTGCTCTAAGAATCTTCTTCGCCAATACATATCCGCTCATATGTGGCCCACAAACTCCAGCATGTACCTCTGTCATAACTATCGTGGCTTGACTGGCATCTATACATCTCAGCAATCCCAAATTTGGGGTTCTTTTGTACAACACTCCTCCACTGAGGAAGAATCCACTTGACAATCGCCAAATAGCTCTTTTTTGATCTCCGGTGGCCTGCTCTGGGTATATCCCCATTCTGAGGTACTCCTTGACGTCATAAAACCATGACTCGCCATCCACTTCTTCTTCTATCATGTTGCAATAGGCATGCTGATCACGAACCTAGATGTGCAACGGGTCAACATAAATTTTGTCTGGGTGGTGCAACATTAATGCTAAAGTGGCCAATGCATCGACAACCTCATTGTGAACTCTTGGGATGTGTCTGAACTCCACTGATCGAAATCGCTTGCTCAGATCGTGCAAACATTGTCGATATGGTATGAGTTTCAAATCCCGTGTTTCCCATTCACCCTGAATCTGATGCACTAGGAGGTCCGAGTCTCCCAAGACCAAAACGTCTTGGACATCCATGTCTGCAGCTAGTCGCAGACCCAAAATGCATGCCTCATACTCAGCCATTTTGTTGGTACAATAGAAAAGTAGCTGAGCTGTAACAGGATAATGACATCCTGTTTCAGAAATAAGTACCGCTCCTATTCCAACACCCTTCGCATTTGCGGCTCCATCAAAGAAAAGCTTCCAACCTGGTTCCTCAGGTAAATCCAACTCATCTATATTTATTACTTCCTCGTCAGGAAAATACGTCCTCAATGGCTCGTATTCTTCATCAATAGGATTCTCAGCCAAGTGATCCGCCAGTGCTTGGGCTTTCATGGCTGTCCTCGTCACATAGACGATGTCAAACTTCGTTAGTAATATTTGCCATTTCGCTAACCTCCCTGAGGGCATAGGCTTCTGAAAATTATACTTTAATGGATCCAAACGGGAAATGAGATAAGTAGTATATGAAGACAAATAATGCTTTAATTTCTGGGCCACCCAAGTTAGGGCGCTACATGTCTTCTCGAGTTGAGTGTACTTAACCTCATATACTGTAAACTTCTTGCTGAGATAATAGATGGCTTGCTCCTTCCTTCCTATAATGTCATGTTGCCCCAGCACGCAGCCAAACGAATTCTCCAGGACCGTTAGATAAAGAATTAACGGTCTCCCTGGCTCAGGTGGAACCAATACAGGTGGATTTGATAAATATCCTTTGATCTGGTCAAATGCCTCCTGGCATTCTCCCGTCCATTCTACCGTGGCATCCTTCTTCAATAGCCGAAAGATGGGTTCACAGGTTGCTGTGAGTTGTGCAATAAATCTGCTGATGTAATTCAGCCTTCCCAACAGACTCATTACTTCTGTCTTGTTCTTCGGCGGTGGCAAATCTTGGATAGATTTGATCTTTGACGGGTCCAGTTCAATACCTCGCTGACTGACGATGAATCCCAACAGCTTTCCAGATGGAACACCAAATGTACATTTGGTCGGGTTGAGCTTAATATCATACCTTCGAAGACTTTGGAAAAACTTCCTTAAGTCTGCTACGTGGTCTTCCTGATGCTTGGACTTTATGATCACATCGTCCACGTACACCTTAATCTCTTTGTGGATCATGTCATGAAACACAGTGGTCATTGCTCTCATGTACGTTTCTCCAACGTTTTTCAAACTAAATGGCATTACCCGGTAGCAATAAATTCCCCACGGCGTAATGAAGGCTGTCTTTTCCGCATCTTCCTCATCCATCAGAATATGATGATACCCAGCATAGCAATCTAGGAAAGATCCGATCTCACGTCCGGCACAATTGTCGATCAAGATATGGATGTTGGGTAAAGGAAAATTGTCCTTTGGGCTTGCCCTGTTCAGATTGCGGTAATCGACACACACCCTGATTTTCCCATCTTTCTTCGGCACCGACACCACATTAGCCAACCAATCAGGATATCGAGTGACACGAATAACCTTTGCTTGCAGCTGCTTGGTTACTTCCTCTTTAATCTTCACACTCATATCCGTTTTGAACTTCCTCAATTTCTGCTTGATGGGAGGGCATGCCGAGTCAGTGGGCAATTTATGAACCACTAAATCTGTGCTTAACCCCGGCATGTCATCATATGACCATGCAAAAACATCTTTGAACTCAATAAGTGTTTTGATCAATTCCTCCCTGATATTTGGTGCAATGTGGATGCTTATTTTAGTTTCTCTGATATCGCCGGCATCCCCTAAATTGATAGCTTCTGTGTCATTTAAGTTGGGCTTGGATTTTTCTTCAAACTGGCTTAACTCCCTGTTTATTTCCTCGAATATTTCATCCTCATCGTATTCCGATTCATTATCATAATCGACCTCTTGTATAGTTAGTTTGGAATCAGATTGATCTTTTAGACTAGGTTGAAGATCCGTTGTGCATGCCATGTCGTTAGAACCAGTATGAAAAGAACTGTTCAAAAAAAGAAACGAAGGAAACAAAATTAAAAAATAACATATAAAATAAGAAATAAAGAAGAAACTTTTTTGTTTTATTGAATTATGGGATAACAAGGTTTCACACTTTATTGAACACAATAAAAAGGAATCTGGATTACAACCCTGGAATAATCCAGAAAACAAGTAGGAAAATCAGAGCCAACTACCAGGACTCCCTCCGAGTAGGAAGAGGAGTAGCTATCCAATTGTTAACCTTGGCCTTAGGACCCACAAGCTGTATGTCTGCCTTACTAGAACCCTCTCCAGCTTCTATCATGTTGACATCTGCGAACATTCTTTCAAAGCCCTCATTCAAATCTCCATCTGGCCCTATCAAAGGTCCAAGGACTTTCGGGACTGGCAACTTTCTGCACTCTGCTTTGATGAATGATCTAGACAGGCGTGGGATTGGCTTAGGAAGGACCCAGACTCTTTTCTTCAATTTGCGGGCCTGTTTTACATCCGCTGCGGTAGGTTTGAATCCCAACCCAAAAGTATCCAAGTTCTTAGGCAAGGAAACTGGCTGGATCATTCCCTGCAGATCAATCCCCAGACCTTTCCCTGGTACAAACCCACTATTCAACATCTCTGAGGCTATCATGAAGGTTGAAGCTGTGATTCTGGGAAGTGGAAGGCCCCCACCCTCAGGAATTTTGTCTACTGAGACTGCGTCGAAAACCTGATAAACCCATGTGCCCTTGTCATCGTCGGTTTCTATGAAGGGCACAATAGCATCACTGACGACATGTGTGCCGTCATCCCCGTGTACCACAATCTCTTGTCTATCCCATTCAAATTTGACCATTTGATGCAGTGTAGAAGGCACTGCTTTAGCGGCATGGAACCAGGGTCGTCCCAACAAATGATTGTAAGACACCGCCACGTCTATCACTTGAAATTCCATGGTGAACTTGACTGGACCAATGGTTAATTCCAGTACGATATCACCCACTGTGTCAGTACCGCCCCCATCAAAACCTCGGACGTAAACACTGTTCTTGTGGATCCTATCATCAGCAACCTTTAGTTTGTTTAGAGTGGCCAAAGGACATATATTGGCACTTGACCCATTATCAATTAGTGCTTGAGTGACCACCGATTCTTCGCATTTTACCATCAGGTAGAGTGCTCTGTTGTGTTCAGTACCCTCTATCGGTAACTCATCATCAGAGAATGTTACTCGGTTTACTTCAAAGATTTTGTGCGCTATTTTCTCCAAATGGTTCACTGAGAGCTTGTCCGGGACATAGGCTTCGTTCAGAATCTTCATTAAGGCCTGACAATGATCGCTTGAATGGATTAACAAAGATAGCAACGAAATCTGGGCCGGGGTCTTCCTCAACTGCTCTATAATTGAGTAGTCTTGTGCCTTCATCTTCTTTAAAAACTCCTCTGCTTCTTCCTCCGTTACTGGCTTCTTTATTGTTACCGTATTGACCCTTCTTAATTCTACGGGAACAAAACACCTTCCCGAACGAGTTAGTCCCTGAGTTTCGCATACTTCTTCCACCACCTCCTTTCCCTTATGCATTACTGTCACTTGACTGTAGCTCCACGACACAGCTTTCTCACTTGTTACCGGCAACTGCATGACTGGCCTGATAACGACTGGTTCTACATGGACCCCTTTTACCACCAACACTGGTGTGCTGGATACTCCCTGCAGTACTGCCTTGGCTGACTCTGGCATCTTCGCAGCAACAGACGAACCTTTCCCTACTACCACGAATGGCTTATCATCTGCCTTTCCCAACCATACCACTGCCTTTTCACTGGTCGAATTTTCGTTCAGACTGGAACGAATCATCATTGTGAGCACGTGATTTGTGCTTCGCGGAAACTACTCCAAAATAAATCGAAAAAGTAAAACAAATTACCTTCGGGTACAATTTTGAGAATTTGCGTGATGTTTTGATTATTATTCTGTCCGTAAATGCTCGCCTTGCTATAGTTAAAAATACAAAAATACATGTTGCATGCATTTAGGAAAAAATGGTACATTTAGGAATTAATTAGCCATTATTTGGTTTTAAAAGCAAAAATCACAAAAAAATATGCATTTTTATTCTATTTATTGTCATGGTAATTTTATTAAATATTTTAATTCGTGCGATAATTGTTGTTAGGTGTTAATTAATATTTGTGTAGTTTAATTTTGGTTTTTAGGAATTTTTGTTTAATTATAAGGAAGGTAATACCGGATTTGGGCCAAAAAATTCAACTGAAAATCAGGCCCAAACCAATACAATGACCCAGTCCAAACCAGGTCTTCCAGGGATGCCCCCCAGACGATGCCGCATAGGGCGTTTGATCTGAGCCGTCCGTCCATTCTAATCTAACGATCCCATGGCCTTCCCCAACACCCGACCCGTTTAAACCTTAGACCGACCCAGTCTCGTTTAATGCGGACGACGCCGTTTCTTATTACCAAATAAATCCTGGCCATAGATCCAACTCGATCCAACGGCCGAGGTCTAATCTCCTACCCCATATATAAACCCCTCATCACACCCCCGCGCCCCCTATCCGAACACCCCCCTTCCATCATCTCTCTCAAGAGACTAACCCAATACCCCATTCCAAACCCTAGCCGCCACCATACACTCTCACCGTAAACCCGGCAACCACGACGCCGGTGACCACCAAAATAACACCCCTGATGCACCCAACCACCCTGAACACAAATTTGTTAGCAGCTTGCCTCGAATCATTCCCCATCGTCTCGAATCTTCGTTTGAAGGTTCGAGCAAAACCCCGATCTACACCAACCCACCCCAGATTCACACCAGTCACTACCCTGCCCTCACTCGTGACCAAACCAAGTTCGGTTTGGTCCGAATCTACCCAGAAACCCTCAAGCCCCAAATCAGACTGTGTAAATCCTAGAACACAAGAACTTTGGGAATCTAGCTAGTTTAAACGGAGGGTTGGGGTCGAATAGACCTTAATCGAAGTGTTCTCGGTTGAGAACACCTCGATTAAAGTCTGTTCGACCACAAATGGTCAAATCCAGTCAAAGCTTGGGTCATTTGTTGTTGAGCTTTCAGAGTGAGTTTTCTTTTTCTTTTCTTTTTTTTGTTTGAATGATGTTTGTGTTTGTTAGCATGTTTAGTTAGTTTGTTGATTTTACTGATGTTTTCTTTCAATTTTCTCCATTTTCGTAAGACCTTTTATTTGGTCGATTATTCTTCTGCCTATTGTTAAATGCGTGTAGTAGGATACATACTCGATTTGATCAGTGTCGTCGAGTGTTTCATTCATGTTGTTCCCCTATTTTGTGCCAAGCTGTCTGAAGCCATTCGGGGCCCTATTCGCATTATTTGTTTATCGACTAATCGTTCTATGTTATAATTAGTATAGTCAATTAGATAAACGTCGTCGATTAGTTGTACAGGGCTGAATGTTCAAATGTTCTGATTCTGATAAGCCTCACATGATTGATCGAACCATTGTAGTTTAGCTGATTGTTTGAAATTATCTGCGAATGGTTTGTAGCTGCAGTGCAATTAGAAATGGTTAGAAGTCAGTCTTGGGCAGGTGTTGAGTTTGAACTTCCATAAGTTCAAACTTTAGGCTGCTGAAGCTTAGGTTAAAACAGTAATAACCAGGGGTTAAAAGGGGTAGTTTGGGGTTGGAAAAGATCAGAAAATGGTTAGTTTAAGTTGGGTTGACAGTAAGGTACTGAAGTATGATTAAATTAATACAATAGTGGGGGACAAAACTTGATAGCATGGGATGTTAGTTGAGTATTATAATAGGCCCATAACATTTGAGTAATAATAAAATGAATTGATGGGGGATTAGTTGGTTGTTGTCAGCTGCCCATCCCATTTGGGGTACAAAACACCTGATAATGGGAAATTAAGGGGTATGGGCAGAGTTGAGGTCTGAAGGGAACAAGGCAGCCTGGGAGCTTGCCTACTTTGCCTATAAATAGCTCATTTAGAATAGAGTAAGGGGTGGGACATCAGAAATTGAGAGGGATAGAGTGTTAAAGCTGAACTTCTACATTAAGGCGTTTGAGGCTTGCTTTTCTGGAGTGTTTGACAAAAATCAGAAATTACTACTTCGTGCACCAGTCTACTGTGTTGGGACACTGCTGGGTTTCAGTTTAGTTTTTCCTGGTTTCTCTACTTGCTGAACACTGTTTCAGTTGAGTGTCTTGGTTTTCTGTTGGTTTGAAAGTTCACTGGTTTTCTGTTTGGTTTAAATCTGTCGCTGGTTCCTCCTACTGGTTATTATTGGGTTTTCCTGCTGGGTTTGTTTTGGTTTTAAAAATCCGACTGCTGGGTTGTTTGTTGTTGAATGTTGCTTTTCTTGTTGGTGCTGTTGCTGTGTATGTCACTGCTTCCACTAATCATTCCTCTTCTTCTTTTGCTTTCCCAAATACCAGGTACACCACTGATACACTGTCAATGTAAGCTGAAAGTTGAAACATGAATACAAAAATGAAGAGTTGAAGCTTTTTTTCGAATCTTTTTCAGTCTGTATATTGACCATTAAAGTTGTATATATAGTAGTTCATATCTTCTATTAGGATAATAAAGGCAGTCATCATGTATAAATAGACATCACGTATGGTTACTTAGTATCACCTTATGCATGCATGTTGGTAGATAGAAAAGAAGTGAGAATATAGTAAACAATATCTGGAATTTTAGCTGTGTTTGTGATTAGCACATCTTCTAACGCATGTTAAGTGTTAAACTGTCCATTGCTAGTTAATCTCACTCCATTTAGCAGGTTGTCTCGCTATAACTTGCAACAATACCATTAGAATAAAATAACAACAGTTTCTATTTCAGCCTTATAAATGTTGGGCCTGAGTCGAATGAACTAACAAGCCCTTGTAGGAAAAGGAATGGCCCAGGTCCAGTCCATACAATGTGCGCTGGGATTGGGCCCATGACATCTAAATGACTGCCCAGACACGCGTTCATGTTTCGGATTTGGCAAATCATATTCGAAACCCGACTATAACTAACTTGTAAGCATGTAAATAAAGTTGGACTGTTCTTCTTCTTTCATTATTAGAGACAAACTCAATAGAAAACATAGCCACTATAGGATGACCTTTTAAATAAAAAATGAGACGAGCCTCGCCAAATAAATCATACATCGCTGGGGCCCTCAATAAATACATAACCATTGGCTAGACTTTGGATTTGGCCGTTTAGTGAATTTTTCACGGCCTTTTTCTAAAGCAACAATACGTAGTTTCTTTAGGACGCGCCTTAATTAATCTTACCTTCTTCAATACGGGTGTGCATTTATGTGATCCCAATTACAAATCTCAACGGAGTCGAAATGTGCCTCTAATCACGGGTACATTGATTGTGACGTGGTTCGAGATGCGTTTTCACAACGTTGTAAATTCCCCCAATAATAATAATAATAATAATAATAATAATAATAAATAACGAATGAGACGAGCCTCGACAAACAAGAATACCCAAAGTGCGGGGCCCTTAACGGATGGTTATTTTGAGTACTTAGATTCCGGGACGAGCCGTTTAGCAAATTTCACGGCCCTACCCAAAATAATGATACGCTAGTCGCTTTAGGCGCGTATTTAATAATGTTATCTTCTTAAACTCGGGTGTACATTTATGTGACCCAAATCCAGATCTCAACAGAGTTGAAATGTGGAAACAACCACGGGTACATTGATGTGACGTGGTTCGAGACGTGTTTCCACGATGTTGCAATTCTTGATAAAAAATAGTAATGATAAAAGCGGTTAAAAGTTAAAACTTGCACATGAGCTCATAATTGTATAAAATCAGATAAACAAGCCGAATATGACAGTTGAGCGACCGTGCTAGAACCACGGAACTCGGGAATGCCTAATACCTTCTCCCGGGCTAACAGAATTCCTTATCCGGATTTCTGGTTTGCAGACTGTAATACAGAGTCATTCTTTTCCTCGATTCGGGATTAAATTGGTGACTTGGGACACCCTAAATCTCCCAAGTGGTGATGCTGAAATAAATAAACAAATCCCGTTTTGATTGTCTTTTAATTGGAAAAACTCCTTCACCCCTTGCGGGGGCGGAAAAAGGAGGTGTGACAGCTCTGGCGAATCTGCTGGGGATAACAGCCCAGAACCTCTGGTTCAGGGTTCAAGAATTCGAGCTCAGAATAATTGTTATTGTTCGGCATTGTCTATTATCTGATTTTATTTTCTGAATGTGCAAAATGATATCTTTTACCGCTTTGATATTACTTGGACTGTATATATAAGCTGTGCCGAAACCCCTCTCTTCTCTCTCTTGAGGAGTGCACGCTGGTCGTGACTTCTTTCTGTTAGTGTCATATACCAAAATAGAACGAGGATTCGGAGGAGTTGCAAAACCGGATGGCCTTTTGGTTACCGGTACACAGCTCCCATCCTCGGCTCGAGTTGTCCGCTCGGGTAAGCCAGGTCTAGAACAAACACCTAGGCTTTAAAACTTAGTATAACAAAGCCTCCTGCCGGATCCCTAGTAGGAACGCTTATTTGCATCATGTGCATTTGACTTAAGGGTCTCAACACAGGGGTTGAGTCCGTCTAGGACTAGCAACCTGAAATGAAAAGACCATCCTACTGCATCCTGTTTGCTTTATGCATTTATTTGCTTCAGACTTGCATGCTGACCGGTTTCGAAGAATCGGGAATATTGGAAAATTGTTGAAAAAAGAGAGTGAAGTAATAGTGTGGAGAGTTAAGTGCCTATTTTGGAAAAACCAATGCCCAAATACTGTCGAAATTCTGCCGAAATTTTGGGAAAATGAAAAAAGAAAAATGTTTTATTTTTTAATAGTTTGTTTCACTCAAAAAAAGCAAAAAAATAAAAAAGGGAGTCTTTTATTTTTGTTTTGTCTTATTTTCAAAATAGAAGAGGAAAAATAGTTTGTTGTGTCATAGAAAATGAAAAAAAAAATATATATTGTTTCCAAAATTTGGTTTATGTTCTCTGCCCGAACTACACCAGTTTGATTCTCGCAGGGTGTGAGATACGTAGGCAACCCCCATCGGGTCCAACTTTCCCTTTTGCAAAAATAGGCAAAGAATGTCAAAACCTCAATTTTTCGTCATAAAGAAGTTAGGCGACTCCATTCTTGAAAAATGGCCGAATGTCCCTAGAAAGACGCCAGAAGGCTGTTGATGCAATTTGTTATTGCAGATGTGGATGATCGAGCACTTATGTCATCATCCTCAGTGTATGCGCTATATATCTACGAACGAAGGCTGCATCGAAGGATATAACCTAAGGGTTTCAGGGCTCAAATTACCGGAAGGGTTTGAAGACTGGGTATCCTATCTCCGTGCCATCACCGCAGTACAAATAGATTGGACATTGGGTTGGCTTCCTGTTGAAGAAATTGTGTATATGCCCGCCACTGGTCCTTACTTCCTCTTAATGGGACTCAGAGGTATTCAACCTTATGCACCTTACCGGGTGATGAGACAATTGGGAAGATGTCAGGTGGTACACCCAGATGAAGATCTCAGTATTTATGCAGTCGAGTTTAGCAACGACGACCAATTTCATAAAAAGACAGTTCGTTATATATAAAGCGAATGCCAGTATTTGCCGGTAAATACTCGAGTGTGTGACCTATCCAGAGGTGAAGTCTCACCTGCTTATCTCGCTTGGCATAGAAAGAAGAGCACTGCGAGAGACAAACCAGAACGGCCAACCAAAAGACCTCACCTCCAAGATTTTGTTGAGTCATCGCAAGAACAATGGGGCTGGCTTACGAAAGAAGAAAACTACAGGGCAGAAATAGGCAAGCTGAAACAACAGATTAAGGATCTGGAATTTGAAAACAATGTGCAAGTTGCTGCCGACAAAGGGGAAAGGAACAAGTTGGCCTAAGAAAATGGGGTGCTGAAGGCCCGAATCTGACAAATAAGAAAAGAGGCTGACAACCAACAGAAAAATCGGTCCAACAAGAGGTTGATAGCAAAGCTGAGGAGTCAGGTCAGCAGAAGCCGAGAGGACTTGGAGAGATCTGAAGCTTGCATAGCGAGAATGTGGGTCAGATGGGCAAAAGGTACAATGGCACGGAGAAAGCATCTGCAACAAGTCATAAGGGATTCTGAAATAAGCATCGGACTATTAAGAGAAACAAACTCCACTCTTCAGGAGCGGATCTTTAAACAAGCCCGCGATGCCCAAGCTGACAGAAGGCGCTGTTATGATGTGATGGCCAGAATGGAAAAATAAATGGAGAGGTTCCAGGATCGACTCGCCGACAATGCTCAAGCACTGGGATTGAAAAACCAGCAAATAGAGCAATTATTCAGGGAAAGGGACAACATCCGGGGTAGGATTGACGAGATTGGGCACTACATTTACATGAGATGCTTGGCATGTGAGCAAATGCCTCGTGATATCCTACTCGCCTCCGTCATGGGCTACGGATTATGAATGAATTGAAAAGCTTACAAAGGGGTCTTACACCAAAGCCCGCGGAAAGGCCGAACGATGCCTCGCGAGCACCTAAGTTGAAATCCTTAATGTGTCCCTAGTTTGAGTCTTGTTTGTTGACTTTATGGGTCCGTTATCTTCCCATATGTTGTTTTTATTTTCATCAAGTCAGGTTAGGAGTTTTGGAATCTGTACTATTGCTGTTATTTGTTTAAAATAAGTAGTTTGTAATAGCAAATTTTGGTAATGAATTGAATTTTGGGTCTTTACTTTGTGGCAGAACTACGCCCGGTCTGATTCACGCGGGGACATGATACGTAGGCAATCCACATAAGATTCGACCGCTACTAAAAGAAAAAAAAAAGAAAGAAAGAAAAGGAAAAAAGAGAGAAGAAAAGAAAGAAGAATAATAGAGAGGAAGGCGGAGGGTTCCCAAATTACTTTAAAGGCACAAATAAAGCAAGCCGGGATGACGCATGCGGTTGAAGCAAAAACATGTTAGAAATGGTTAACTGCTTAGGAGCATTGCATCCCCAACGTGCGATTACCAAATCTGTTAAACTCTAACGCTAACAAGTTTGTTGTTTTCCCAAATACCAGACAGTTAGTTGTTAAAACGTTCTGGCATCACACCCTTATCAAACCAGATCCAAGGGACCTGTACCAATAATCATGACTACTTCAGAAAATAGTGTCGAGGAAGAAAGGCCAGTAAGCCAGTTGCTGAAAAAGGCGATGGAGAAGATAGAGAGGATGGGATTGGAGATGAATGCGATGCAGTCAGCCTTGGCTAAAGTACAAAAGAGCCCTGAACCACTAGGGCATACACCGGAATACCCTCACTCCGGCCCTTCAACAAGCCTCCCGAACCACCACTATTATCAGGGGAGAAGCCCCTATGATTCCCAAGCTCCACCACCCCATCAACATCTCCCGACACCAAATGTTCCCACTTTTATGGGACCCACACAAGCCACACTGCAAATATCAACTAGTGAGCCATTGTTTCAATCTCACGATGCGCAGTACTATCCCCCTGAACCCACATTCAATGCACCAGAACCCCATACCTATAATCCACACTTGGAGGTCCCGGCGGAGATTGAAAAATCGGTTAAGGTTCCAGAGCAGGAGGAGGTAATGAGGAAGTTCAAAAGCCTGGAGCAATCCTTCAGGAGCATGCATGGATTGAGCAACCAGGTCAGCGTGGCCTACAAGGATCTATGCCCTTTCCCGGACGTCCAACTCCCGGCAGGGTTCAAGATGCCCAAGTTTGACTTATACGAAGGGCTCGGTGATCCTATGGCACATTTGCGAGGCTTCTGTAGCAAAATGAGAGGAGAAAGCGGAAAAGATGAGCTACTGATAGCTTATTTCGGTCAAAGCTTAAGTGGATCGGTATTGGAATGGTATACCAGACAAGATCCCAGCAGATGGTACACTTGGGATGATCTAGCGCAGGCTTTCGCGGGTCACTTTCAGTATAATCTCGAGATAGTCCCTGACCGTCTCACATTACTGAGGACCGAAAAGAAGCCTGGGGAAAGCTTTTGTGAGTTTGGTTTCCGCTGGAGAGAACAGGTAGCCAGGGTTGATCCTCCCATGAGAGAGGGGGAAATGGTGGACTACATCCTGCAAACGCTGGATCCAACTTACTTTGGTCACTTGGTGACGACGGTTGGAAAATCCTTCAATGAAGTAGTAAAGATAGGGGTTATGATAGAGGAGGGACTGAGGTTCGATAAAATCCTGAATTACTCAGCGCTCAAGGCAACGACCCAGGCTATTCAGAGCGGCACGGGAGGTACGCTGGGGAGGAAGAAGAAAGAAGAAATCGCCTCTATTGAGGCAGGCGGTTGGTCCAGGTCCGACAAACCATACTACAACCAACCCAGGCCCCACAATCCAAATCATCCATACAACCCGCCACAACATTACTATCCACCTCAAGAACCACACTTCTCCGTGAACCAAGCCCAAACATACACTCAGCCTCCGGTTCGCCCGCAATGGCACGCGACGGATCCCCAAAACGCATATCCACCTCCACAGAACACATACCCTCCACCCCAAAACGCCTACCCTCCACCAAGGGCATACAGGAACCCTCCAGGAGCGGGCTTTCGAGGAAATCAAGCTGCTAGAAATGACAGACTACAGAGACAGAGAGCCTTTACTAAGTTGGGAGAGACCTATACCGCCTTGTTCCACAAATTGAGGCAGCTAGGTTTGGTGAGTCCTGTCGAGCCTAGGGGGCCAAACCCCCCACCCCAAAATCTGGATCGATCGATAAGCTGTGAGTACTGCTCAAGAATGCTAGGGCATGATACCGAAAAATGTTGGAGGTTGAGGCATGCAATACAAGATCTTATTGATGCCAACAAGATCGAGGTCCAGACGCCGGAGGCACCCAACATCAACCAGAACCCATTGCCAGTACACCACGAAGCTCACATGATCGAGTTGGTGTATAAGGGAGGAGAGCCGAGGAAACCCTCACCAACGGTGATGATGATACATGCCGCTCCGAAAGAAGAACCGACCGGTAGGGAAGCAGGGGTACAATTGAAGGGGGAGGATGTCAAGCCAGTGGTGATACTAGGGAAGAATCTGTCCACCGCAACAAAGAAGCCAGAGCCAGCCAAATTGGTGGTATCAGGAACGTCATCCACACCTGTAGTTGTTGTGAAAGGGGTCTGCAGGGAACCGGCCATCATAAAGCCGGTAGTCCAATTGCCAGTGATTGATAGCAAGGCCATGCCTTGGAAGTATGAAAAGGCAGTGGTAATGTACAAGGGAAAGCAAGTGGAAGAGGATAGTTGTGAGGCGCAGGGACTGACTCGGTCGGGACGGTGTTTTGTTCCCGTGGAGTTGAGAAGGTCCAACGCGGCAGTAACAAAGAAACCCGTATCAGAAGAAGAGGCGGAGGAATTCTTGAAAAAGATGAAAGTGCAGGATTACTCCGTGGTCGAACAATTGAAGAAAACACCGGCCCAGATCTCGTTGTTATCACTATTGATCCATTCGGATGAACATCGCCGAGCCCTGATGAAGATACTGAATGAAGCTCATTTGCCCAATGAAATTTCAGTGAACCACCTTGAAACGATTGCCAACAAAATTTTCGAGGTAAACAGGGTAACGTTCTCTGATGATGATCTGTCAGTGGAGGGAACGGAACATAATTAGCTCTCTACTTGACTGTCAAATGTGAAGATTCGGTAGTTACTCGGGCGTTGGTGGATAACGGTTCAAGTGCCAATATTTGTCCATTATCCACCCTGAACCAGTTGAAGGTTGACCATGGTAGAATCCACAAGAACAACATTTGTGTCCGAGGATTTGATGGAAGTGGAACAGACACCGTGGGGGATATTATACTCGAGTTGACCATCGGCCCGGTCCAGTTTACTATGGAGTTCCAGGTATTGGATGTCGCGGTATCTTATAACCTGTTGTGGGATGACCGTGGATCCACGCGGCCAAAACGGTGCCATCCACCTTGCATCAAATGGTCAAGTTCGAATGGGATAGACAAGATGTCGTGCTGCATGGGGAAAACACTGCGTGCACCATGGGAGGCGTCATTGTGCCCTTCATAGAAACCAATGATGACAAAGGTCCCTGGGTTTACCAGATTTTCGATGCAGTGTCAGCAAACAAGACTCCCGAGGGTGAAAGCATTCCACACCCCAGGGTAGCTTCTGCAACTGTCATGATGGTTTCAGAGATGCTGAGTAATGGGTTTGTGCCAGGAAAAGGCCTGGGGGCTGAGCTTCAGGGGATTGTTCAACCTGTCTCCTTGCCCAATAATTTAGAGACCTTTGGATTGGGGTTCAAACCTACTGCGGCAGACGTAAAGCGAACGTGAAAAATGAAGAAGAGAGTTTGGGTTCTTCTCAAACCAATTCCGCATCTCTCCAAATCCTTTGTTAGAGCAAGTGCCAAGGGATAACCGGTCCCGAAAATTCTTGGGCCATTGATTGGGATGGACGGGGATTTGAATCAGAGCTTCGAAAGGCTGTTCGCTGATGTCCATGTGATAGAAGTTGGAGTGGGTTCCAGCAGAGCAAACATACAGTTTGTAGGGCCTGAGGCCAATACCAACAATTGGACGGTTACTCCTCTTCCTACCCGGGGGAGTCCTGGTAGTAGGCTTTGATTTTTCTTTCTTGTTTTTTCGAATTATTCCAGGGTGTAATCTAAATCCCATTTTATTTTGTAAAGTGTGAACCCTGTTATCCTGCATTTTAATAAAATTCTCTTTTCTTGTCTCATTTTAATTTTGTTTTGTTCTTTTCTCTTTCTGAACAGTTCTCTTTTTACTGGTTCTAATGACATGGCATGCACAACGGATCTTCGACCTAGTCTAATAAATCAATCTGACTCCGACTAAATTATACACGAGATCGGGTATGATGATGAGTCCGAATATGACGAGGATGAAGCCTTATAAGAAATAAACCGAGAATTGTGCCAGTTCGAAGAAAAACCCAAGCCTAATCTGAATGACACCGAAGTCGTCAATCTAGGGGATGCAGATAATGTCAGAGAAGCCAAAATCAGCATCCACATTGAGCCAAACATCAAGGAGGAATTAATCAAAGCCCTAATTGAGTTCAAAGATGTTTTTGCATGGTCATATGATGATATGCCGAGATTAAACACCGACCTAGTGGTTCACAAATTGCCCACTGACCCGGTATACCCTCCGGTCAAGCAAAAATTGAGGAAGTTTAAGGCGGATATGAGTGTGAAAATCAAAGAGGAAGTGACCAAGCAGCTGCAGGCAAAAGTTATTCGGGTCACTCGATATCCCGATTGGTTAGCCAATGTGGTACCAGTGCCGAAGAAGGATGGAAAAATCAGGGTATGTGTCGACTACCGCAATCTCAATAGGGCAAGTCCTAAGGATAATTTTCCATTGCCCAACATCCATATCTTGATCGATAATTGCGCTGGGCGCGAGATCGGATCCTTTGTGGACTGCTATGCAGGATATCATCAGATCTTAATGGACGAAGAAGATGCGGAAAAGACGGTTTTCATTACGCCATGGGGAACTTACTGCTACCGGGTAATGCCATTTGGATAGAAGAATGCTGGGGCAACGTACATGCGAGCAATGACTACTGTGTTTTATGACATGATACACAAAGAAATCGAGGTGTACGTAGATTATGTGATCATAAAGTCCTGGCATCAAGAAGACCATGTAGCAGACCTAAGGAAGTTCTTTCAAAGACTGCAAAGGTATGATATTAAGCTCAACCCGGCCAAATGCGCCTTCGGGGTTCCATCAGGAAAGCTGTTAGGATTCATCGTCAGTCAATGGGGTATTGAGTTGAACCCATCCAAGATCAAATCCATCCAAGATTTTCCACCGCCAAAGAACAAGACGGAGGTAATGAGTCTGTTAGGAAGACTAAATTATATCAGCAGGTTCATCGCCCAACTCACGGCTACTTGTGAACCCATATTTCGGCTGCTGAAGAAAGATGCTGCGGTAGACTAGACGGAGGAGTGCCAAGAAGCC
Organism: Nicotiana tabacum; assembly: GCF_000715075.1. NCBI lineage: Eukaryota > Viridiplantae > Streptophyta > Magnoliopsida > Solanales > Solanaceae > Nicotiana > Nicotiana tabacum. Next base: position 17,054,165 of record NC_134099.1, on the reverse strand, counting down.
TTCGACCAGATTAAAGGGTATCTGTCAAATCCACCTGGTTGGTCCCACCTGAGCCAGGGAGACCATTAATTCTTTATCTGACGGTCCTGGAGAATTCGTTTGGCTGCGTGTTGGGGCAACACGACATTACAGGAAGGAAGGAACATGCCATTTATTATCTTAGCAAGAAGTTTACAGTATATGAGGTCAAGTACACTCAACTCGAGAGGACATGTTGCGCCCTAACTTGGGTGGCTCAGAAGTTGAAACACTATTTGTCCTCATATACTACTTATCTCATTTCCCGTTTGGATCCATTAAAGTACATTTTCCAGAAACCTATGCCTACAGGGAGGTTAGCAAAATGGCAAATTTTGCTCACGGAGTTTGATATCATCTATTGACGAGGACGGCCATGAAAGCCCAAGCGATGGCCAATCACTTGGCTGAGAATCCTGTTGATGAAGAATACGAGCCATTGAGAACGTATTTTCCGGACGAGGAAGTAATGCATATAGGTGAGCTGGAATTACCCGAGGAACCAAGTTGGAAGCTTTTCTTTGATGGAGCCGCAAACGCGAAAGGGGTTGGAATAGGAGCGGTACTCATTTCTAAAACAGGACGTCACTATCCTGTTACAGCTCAGCTACGTTTCTATTATACCAACAACATGGCCGAGTATGAAGCGTGCATTTTGAGTCTGCGACTAGCTGCAGACATGGATGTCCAGGACGTTTTGGTCTTGGGAGACTCAGGACCTCCTGGTGCATCAGATTGAGGGTGAGTGGGAAACACGGGATTTGAAACTCATACCATACCGACAATGTTTGCACGATCTGAGCAAGCGATTTCGATCAGTGGAATTCAGACACATCCCAAGAGTTCATAATGAGGTTGTCGATGCATTGGACACCTTGGCATCAATGTTACACCACCCAGACAAAATTCATGTCGACCCATTGCACATTCAGATTCGTGATCAGCATGCTTATTGCAACGTGGTAGAGGAGGAAGTGGATGGCGAGCCATGGTTTTATGACATAAAGGAGTACCTCAAGATGGGGATATACCCGGAGCAAGCCACCGGAGACCAAAAAAGAGCCATTCGGCGTTTGTCAAATGGTTTCTTCCTCAGTGGAGGAGTGTTGTACAAAAGAACCTCAGATTTGGGATTGCTAAGATGTATAGATGCCGGTCAAGCCACGACAGTAATGGCAGAGGTACATGCTGGAGTTTGTGGGCCACATATGAGCGGATATGTATTGGCAAAGAAGATTCTTCGAGCAGGGTACTATTGGCTCACTATGGAGCATGATTGTATCAATTTCGTGAGGAAATGCCATCAATGTCAGATACACGGAGATCTGATTCATTCTCCGCCGACAGAATTGCATACAATGTCAGCGCCATGGCCATTTGTTGCATGGGGCATGGATGTCATTGGGCCTATTGAGCCGGCAGCGACCAACGGCCATAGGTTCATTCTGGTGACCATCGACTACTTTACCAAGTGGGTCGAAGCTAAAACTTTCAAATCGGTAACCAAGAAGGCAGTGGTGGATTTTGTTCACTCCTATATTATCTGCAGATTTGGGGTCCCAAAAGTGATCATCACGGATAATGGTGCAAATCTTAACAGCAATTTGATGAGGGAGGTATGCCAACAGTTTAAGATTACACACCGCAATTCCACCCCATATCGTCCCAAGGCGAATAGAGCAGTTGAAGCAACCAATAAGAACATCAAGAAGATACTGAGGAAGATGGTAGAAGGATCTAGACAATGGCATGAGAAATTACCCTTTGCCTTGTTAGGTTATCGCACTACAGTCCGGACTTCCGTAGGTGCAACTCCTTATTTATTGGTATACGGAACTAAAGTAGTGATACCAGCAAAGATCGAAATTCCCTCCCTCTGAATTGTCGTTGAAGCCGGGATTGACGACGATGAATGGGTCAAAGCTCGACTGGAGCAGTTGAACTTAATAGATGAAAAAAGATTAGCAGCAGTGTGCCATGGCCAGTTGTATCAGAAGAGAATGGCAAGAGCATACAATAAGAAGGTGCGCCCCAGAAAATTTGAAGTAGGGAAGCAAGTATTGAAACGGATCCTCCCACATCAGATCGAAGCAAAAGGCAAGTTCTCCCCAAATTAGCAAGGGCCTTATGTTGTGACCAGAGTGTTATCCAACGGCGCTTTATGTCTAACAGATATCGATGGAAGATGCGTCGACATGGCTATCAATTCTGATGCAGTCAAAAGATATTATGCGTAATTTCTTTGATTATGATAGTTATTGGTTCGTTTGTTTGTACTTGGTACTTATTGGATAATGAAATGACGGAGGCAATTCTTTCTTCTATCCAAACCCTTTTAACCTTTGCTTTCCCCTTTGAGCCCTATTTATTCTTTCATACCCCTCTTTTGGAGTCACTAATGGAAAAAATATATGAAAAAAAAAGAGAAAAATAAAAACAAGATAAAGGTCATAAGAAAAACAAAGGAATCGTGGGAACTACGTTTGACCTGATTCCTCAAAGAGGATACGTAGGCGCCTCACGGCTCGGTCATAGTGTGCATAGTGTGCATAATGTGCATAGTTCAACATAGTGTAACAAAAATAAAATCCCCCAAGCAAGAAAACTGGGGCAGAAGTTATGTTTTAAAGTTTCAAAAAAGGTTTGATTCCAAGAGTTGTAGTGGTGCACCCATCAAAGTTATTTTGAATTTTTGATAGCCTTTCTTTTAGCCCCATACCAAAACCAACATCGATGTCCAAAAAAGACCTCCCGATCAATATCCGAGAGGTGCCAAGTCAGGCAAATGAAAGCCGAGAATAATACACTGATCCCCAACAAAAAAGAGGATCATAAATTGGAAATGAATTGATAGCCGGAAAGAATCTCCAAAAGAGAGAGTCATATCGGCAACACTCCAATCCCCCGCTGAAAAAATAAAATAAAATGAGAGAGTCTTATCGGTGAAAACCTTCACAGGCACCATAAGGCGACGAAAGGTGAGAGAAATAAAACGAGAGAGTCTTATCGGTGAAAACCTCCACAGGCACCATAAGGCGACGGGAGCTAAGAGACAGGAGAGAGTCTTATCAGTGAAAACCCCTTGAAGGGCACTATAAGGCGACAAGATAGATTGGCAAAAAGGATCCGCATTTGCGGAGAGGTGGGCACCTATTTATCCCCAACAAGTGAGGCCATGAGGAAGATTGATTGATACAAATAGACTGGGTCGATTAAACCGTAATGCACGACATGATCGTTGGGACCATTCATACCGTCCAGATAAGTTCTTTCCTTTTCTTCTCTCCCAGCATTTGTTCAGAAAGATTTTTCTTTTTTTTTATTATTTTTTATCTTTTTCATTTCTTTGTAAATTTGTTTTGAGAAGGATTTTTCAGAATTTACTACCAGGGGCCAAAATGGTACAAAGCAAAATGCGAAGGGGACAGGCCAAAGTCAAGGCAATAATACAAAAGGCGTTTGTTGCAAGACCAAATGACAAACTGACCTAGAAAGTTAAGGGGAACATGAAGAAAAGCGGGAAACGACGGTTGAGGGACTTATGGACCAAGTTCCAAGAAGATCCCCAGCAGAACTTCGATAGATCACTGACCAAGGTCCAGGATGGTCAAACAACACATAAAGGGGGAAGGAGGAAGAGAGAATTAATCCGCAGCAAGATAACCCCAACAGTCCTATCCTCAATAACGTTATCCCCAGATGATAACATTTTATGCCCTGCAGTGCTGGGAGAAAATAAACTTTTAAGGGAGTGGTTTTGGAGTAGAAGAGGACTCCCCCAACATGTTTTTGAAACAAAAGAGCGGGGAAGGGATAAATGGAAAACCATCCCCAACAGAAATATCATCCCCAGCAAGCAACTTTATCCCCAGCCAGTTTTGGGAGCACAGAGCAAGGGAAAGGGAAAGGGAAAAATCGTCCCCCAGCAGGAGTGACACGATCACTCACCATGTTAAAACTAACAAAATTTTCTTTGATTTCTACAGGAAAATAAAGGTTGATGATGGCAGAAAGACACGCCACAAGGAAGGTCACCAAAACCGGGGAAGAAAAATTTTCTGTCGTTGTCAAAACTTTTCTCAGAGGAACGAGGAAACAAATTCAAATACTTTTATGTATTAGATAAATAGGCGCCCACCTATATAATGAGAGGAATATTTTCATGTCTTAGTTAAATAGGCGCCCACCTGTATAATGAGGGAATACTTTCATATCTTAGTTAAATAGGCGCCCACCTGTAAAACGAGAGGAATACTTTTATGTCTTAGATAAATAGGCGCCCACCTGTATAATGAGAGGAATATTTTCATGTCTTAGTTAAATAGGCGCCCACCTGTATAATGAGGGAATACTTTCATGTCTTAGTTAAATAGGCGCCCACCTGTATAACGAGTGGAATACTTTATGTCTTAGTTAAATAGGCGCCCACCTGTATAATGAGAGGAATATTTTTATGTCTTAGTTAAATAGGCGCCCACCTGTATAATGAGAGGAATACTTTTATGTCTTAGATAAATAGGCGCCCACCTGTATAATGAGAGGAATACTTTTATGTCTTAGATAAATAGGCGCCCACCTGTATAATGATAGGAATACTTTTATGTCTTAGATAAATAGGCGCCCATCTGTATAACGAGAGGAATAATTTTATGTCTTAGTTAAATAGGCGCCCACCTGTATAATGAGAAGAATATTTTAATGTCTTAGTTAAATAGGCGCCCACCTGTATAACGAGAGGAATACTTTTATGTCTTAGTTAAATAGGCGCCCACCTGTATAATGAGAGGAATAGTTTCATGTCTTAGATAAATAGGCGTCCACCTGTATAATGAGAGGAATACTTTTATGTCTTAGATAAATAGGCGCCCACCTGTATAATGATAGGAATACTTTTATGTCTTAGATAAATAGGCGCCCACCTGTATAACGAGAGGAATACTTTTATGTCTTAGTTAAATAGGCGCCCACCTGTATAATGAGAGGAATACTTTTATGTCTTAGATAAATAGGCGCCCACCTGTATAACGAGAGGAATATATTCATATCTTAGTTAAATAGGCGCCCACCTGTATAATGAGAGGAATACTTTCATGTCTTAGATAAATAGGCGCCCACCTGTATAACGAGAGGAATATATTCATGTCTTAGATAAATAGGCGCCCACCTGTATAATGAGAGGAATACTTTTATGTCTTAGATAAATAGGCGCCCACCTGTATAATGAGAGGAATACTTTCATGTCTTAGTTAAATAGGCGTCCACCTGTATAACAAGAGGAATACTTTTATGTCTTAGATAAATAGGCGCCCACCTGTATAATGAGAGGAATACTTTCATGTCTTAGTTAAATAGGCGCCCACCTGTATAATGAGAGGAATATTTTAATGTCTTAGTTAAATAGGCGCCCACCTGTATAATGAGAGGAATACTTTCATGTCTTAGTTAAATAGGCGCCCACCTGTATAATGAGAGGAATACTTTTATGTCATAGATAAATAGGCGCCCACCTGTATAATGAGAGGACTACTTTCATGTCTTAGATAAATAGGCGCCCACCTGTATAACGAGAGGAATACTTTTATGTCTTAGTTAAATAGGTGACCACCTATATAACGAGAGGAATATATTCATGTCTTAGTTAAATAGGCGCCCACCTGTATAATGAGAGGATTACTTTTATGTCTTAGATAAATAGGCGCCCACCTGTATAACGAGAGGAATACTTTTATGTCTTAGATAAATAGGCGCCCACTTGTATAATGAGAGGAATATTTTCATGTCTTAGTTAAATAGGCGCTCACCTGTATAATGAGAGGAATACTTTTATATCTTAGTTAAATAGGCGCCCACCTGTATAATGAGAGGAATACTTTCATGTCTTAGATAAATAGGCGCCCACCTGTATAATGAGAGGAATACTTTCATGTCTTAGTTAAATAGGCGCCCACCTGTATAATGAGAGGAATATTTTAATGTCTTAGTTAAATAGGCGCCCACATGTATAATGAGAGGAATACTTTCATGTCTTAGTTAAATAGGCGTCCACCTGTATAATGATTGGAATACTTTTATGTCTTAGATAAATAGGCGCCCACATGTATAATGAGAGGAATACTTTTATGTCATAGATAAATAGGCGCCCACCTGTATAATGAGAGGAATACTTTCATGTCTTAGATAAATAGGCGCCCACCTGTATAACGAGAGGAATACTTTTATGTCTTAGATAAATAGGCGCCCACCTGTATAACGAGAGGAATACTTTTATGTCTTAGTTAAATAGGTGCCCACCTGTATAACGAGAGGAATATATTCATATCTTAGTTAAATAGGCGCCCACCTGTATAATGAGAGGATTACTTTTATGTCTTAGATAAATAGGCGCCCACCTGTATAACGAGAGGAATACTTTTATGTCTTAGATAAATAGGCGCCCACCTGTATAATGAGAGGAATATTTTCATGTCTTAGTTAAATAGGCGCCCACCTGTATAATGAGAGGAATACTTTCATGTCTTAGTTAAATAGGCGCCCACCTGTATAACGAGAGGAATACTTTTATGTCTTAGTTAAATAGGCACCCACTTGTATAATGAGAGGAATATTTTTATGTCTTAGTTAAATAGGCGCCCACCTGTATAATAAGAGGAATACTTTTATGTCTTAGATAAATAGGCGCCCACCTGTATAATGAGAGGAATACTTTTATGTCTTAGATAAATAGGCGCCCACCTGTATAATGATAGGAATACTTTTATGTCTTAGATAAATAGGCGCCCACCTGTATAACGAGAGGAATACTTTTATGTCTTAGTTAAATAGGAGCGCACCTGTATAATGAGAGGAATATTTTCATGTCTTAGTTAAATAGGCGCCCACCTGTATAACGAGAGGAATACTTTTATGTCTTAGTTAAATAGGCGCCCACCTGTATAATGAGAGGAATATTTTCATGTCTTAGTTAAATAGGCGCCCACCTGTATAATGAGAGGAATACTTTTATGTATTAGATAAATAGGCGCCCACCTGTATAATGAGAGAAATACTTTTATGTCTTAGATAAATAGGCGCCCGCCTGTATAACGAGAGGAATACTTTTATGTCTTAGTTAAATAAGCGCTCACCTGTATAATGAGTGGAATATTTTCATGTCTTAGTTAAATAGGCGCCCACCTGTATAATGAGAGGAATACTTTCATGTCTTAGTTAAATAGGCGCTCACCTGTATAATGAGAGGAATACTTTTAATGTCTTAGTTAAATAGGCGCCCACCTGTATAATGAGAGGAATACTTTAATGTCTTAGTTAAATAGGCGTCCACCTGTATAATGATTGGAATACTTTTATGTCTTAGATAAATAGGCGCCCACATGTATAATGAGAGGAATACTTTTATGTCATAGATAAATAGGCGCCCACCTGTATAATGAGAGGAATACTTTCATGTCTTAGATAAATAGGCGCCCACCTGTATAACGAGAGGAATACTTTTATGTCTTAGATAAATAGGCGCCCACCTGTATAACGAGAGGAATACTTTTATGTCTTAGTTAAATAGGTGCCCACCTGTATAACGAGAGGAATATATTCATATCTTAGTTAAATAGGCGCCCACCTGTATAATGAGAGGATTACTTTTATGTCTTAGATAAATAGGCGCCCACCTGTATAACGAGAGGAATACTTTTATGTCTTAGATAAATAGGCGCCCACCTGTATAATGAGAGGAATATTTTCATGTCTTAGTTAAATAGGCGCCCACCTGTATAACGAGAGGAATACTTTTATGTCTTAGTTAAATAGGCGCCCACCTGTATAATGAGAGGAATATTTTCATGTCTTAGTTAAATAGGCGCCCACCTGTATAATGAGAGGAATACTTTTATGTATTAGATAAATAGGCGCCCACCTGTATAATGAGAGGAATACTTTTATGTCTTAGATAAATAGGCGCCCGCCTGTATAACGAGAGGAATACTTTTATGTCTTAGTTAAATAAGCGCTCACCTGTATAATGAGTGGAATATTTTCATGTCTTAGTTAAATAGGCGCCCACCTGTATAATGAGAGGAATACTTTCATGTCTTAGTTAAATAGGCGCTCACCTGTATAATGAGAGGAATACTTTTATGTCTTAGATAAATAGGCGCACACCTGTATAATGAGAGGAATACTTTTATGTCTTAGATAAATAGGCGCCCACCTGTATAATGAGAGGAATATTTTCATGTCTTAGATAAATAGGCGTCCACCTGTATAATGAGAGGAATACTTTTATGTCTTAGATAAATAGGCGCCCACCTGTATAACGAGAGGAATACTTTTATGTCTTAGTTAAATAGGCGTCCACCTGTATAATGAGAGGAATATTTTCATGTCTTAGTTAAATAGGCACCCACCTGTATAATGAGAGGAATACTTTTATGTCTTAGATAAATAGGCGCCCACCTGTATAATGACAGGAATATTTTCATGTCTTAGTTAAATAGGCGCCCACCTGTATAATGAGAGGAATACTTTTATGTCTTAGATAAATAGGCGTCCACCTGTATAACGAGAGGAATACTTTTATGTCTTAGATAAATAGGCGCCCACTTGTATAATGAGAGGAATACTTTTATGTCTTAGATAAATAGGCGCCCACCTGTATAATGAGAGGAATACTTTCATGTCTTAGATAAATATGGGCTCACCTGTATAATGAGAGGAATACTTTTATGTCTTAGATAAATAGGCGCCCACCTGTATAATGAGAGGAATACTTTCATGTCTTAGTTAAATAGGCGTCCACCTGTATAATGAGAGGAATATTTTCATGTCTTAGTTAAATAGGCGCCCACCTGTATAATGAGAGGAATATTTTAATGTCTTAGTTAAATAGGCGCCCACCTGTATAATGAGAGGAATATTTTAATGTCTTAGTTAAATAGGCGTCCACCTGTATAATGATTGGAATACTTTTATGTCTTAGATAAATAGGCGCCCACATGTATAATGAGAGGAATACTTTTATGTCATAGATAAATAGGCGCCCACCTGTATAATGAGAGGAATACTTTCATGTCTTAGATAAATAGGCGCCCACCTGTATAACGAGAGGAATACTTTTATGTCTTAGATAAATAGGCGCCCACCTGTATAACGAGAGGAATACTTTTATGTCTTAGTTAAATAGGTGCCCACCTGTATAACGAGAGGAATATATTCATATCTTAGTTAAATAGGCGCCCACCTGTATAATGAGAGGATTACTTTTATGTCTTAGATAAATAGGCGCCCACCTGTATAACGAGAGGAATACTTTTATGTCTTAGATAAATAGGCGCCCACCTGTATAATGAGAGGAATATTTTCATGTCTTAGTTAAATAGGCGCCCACCTGTATAATGAGAGGAATACTTTCATGTCTTAGTTAAATAGGCGCCCACCTGTATAATGAGAGGAATATTTTATGTCTTAGTTAAATAGGCGCCCACTTGTATAATGAGAGGAATATTTTTATGTCTTAGTTAAATAGGCGCCCACCTGTATAATGAGAGGAATACTTTTATGTCTTAGATAAATAGGCGCCCACCTGTATAATGAGAGGAATACTTTTATGTCTTAGATAAATAGGCGCCCACCTGTATAATGATAGGAATACTTTTATGTCTTAGATAAATAGGCGCCCACCTGTATAACGAGAGGAATACTTTTATGTCTTAGTTAAATAGGCGCGCACCTGTATAATGAGAGGAATATTTTCATGTCTTAGTTAAATAGGCGCCCACCTGTATAACGAGAGGAATACTTTTATGTCTTAGTTAAATAGGCGCCCACCTGTATAATGAGAGGAATATTTTCATGTCTTAGTTAAATAGGCGCCCACCTGTATAATGAGAGGAATACTTTTATGTCTTAGATAAATAGGCGCCCGCCTGTATAACGAGAGGAATACTTTTATGTCTTAGTTAAATAAGCGCTCACCTGTATAATGAGTGGAATATTTTCATGTCTTAGTTAAATAGGCGCCCACCTGTATAATGAGAGGAATACTTTCATGTCTTAGTTAAATAGGCGCTCACCTGTATAATGAGAGGAATACTTTTATGTCTTAGATAAATAGGCGCACACCTGTATAATGAGAGGAATACTTTTATGTCTTAGATAAATAGGCGCCCACCTGTATAATGAGAGGAATATTTTCATGTCTTAGATAAATAGGCGTCCACCTGTATAATGAGAGGAATACTTTTATGTCTTAGATAAATAGGCGCCCACCTGTATAACGAGAGGAATACTTTTATGTCTTAGTTAAATAGGCGTCCACCTGTATAATGAGAGGAATATTTTTATGTCTTAGTTAAATAGGCACTCACCTGTATAATGAGAGGAATACTTTTATGTCTTAGATAAATAGGCGCCCACCTGTATAATGACAGGAATATTTTCATGTCTTAGTTAAATAGGCGCCCACCTGTATAATGAGAGGAATACTTTCATGTCTTAGTTATATAGGCGTCCACCTGTATAACGAGAGGAATACTTTTATGTCTTAGTTAAATAGGCGTCCACCTGTATAGTGAGAGGAATACTTTTATGTCTTAGATAAATAGGCGCCCACCTGTATAATGAGAGGAATACTTTCATGTCTTAGATAAATATGGGCTCACCTGTATAATGAGAGGAATACTTTTATGTCTTAGATAAATAGGCGCCCACCTGTATAACGGGAGGAATACTTTTATGTCTTAGTTAAATAGGCGTCCACCTGTATAATGAGAGGAATATTTTCATGTCTTAGTTAAATAGGCACCCACCTGTATAATGAGAGGAATACTTTTATGTCTTAGATAAATAGGCGTCCACCTGTATAACGAGAGGAATACTTTTATGTCTTAGATAAATAGGCGCCCACATGTATAATGAGAGGAATATTTATATGTCTTAGTTAAATAGGCATCCACCTGTATAATAAGAGGAATACTTTCATGTCTTAGTTAAATAGGCGCCCACCTGTATAACGAGAGGAATATTTTCATGTCTTAGTTAAATAGGCGCCCACCTATATAATGAGACGAATACTTTTATGTCTTAGATAAATAGGCGCCCACCTGTATAATGAGAGGAATACTTTTATGTCTTAGATAAATAGGCGCCCACCTGTATAACGAGAGGAATGCTTTTATGTCTTAGTTAAATAGGCGCCCACCTGTATAATGAGAGGAATATTTTCATGTCTTAGTTAAATAGGCGCCCACCTGTATAATGAGAGGAATACTTTCATGTCTTAGTTAAATAGGCGCCCACCAGTATAATGAGAGGAATACTTTTATGTCCTAGATAGATAGGCGCCCACCTGTATAACAATCGGAATATTTTTATTTCAGTCTTTGCATTTTCAGGTCTTGAAACCAGCAACCCACCGGAAAGCGAAAGGTTGCAACAAAATATCCCAGCGCAAATTCAAGCGCATAAGCCAAAAGGGAGATAAGACAAATCTCGAGAAGAGCGGCTTTTGAACCTCAAATTATTCCCAGCATAACAAAAGCTTAATGAAGGAAGCCATATCCCCAACGGACAGAACTAGACAGTGAGAATGGGTATTCCAAGAAGCAAAAGGCCGGTGTCATCCCCGTCAGTTCTCGGAAGAAAGAAGCACTGGAATAGGCACAAGCCGGCAAGAAAGCAAGGTATCAAGAACGAATGAAAGATAGATGGGATCTTGTAATCCATAGTCTAACCTAACTTCTTGATTTTTCTTTTAAGCACGGTGTAATAAGGAGATCGGGAAGCAGTAGTAACAGCATACAGCAGCAGTAACAGCAAATTGCAGTCCCATGGTAGTCCCAGCTACCAAAACTTCCTGAACTACATTAACCTGATTCCCCTTTAGCCAGAGATATATAGGAAACCTTTGAAGCAAAGGTTCGGTTAAATCTTTGCAAAACAAAATGCTTCACACGGAGTCTTCCAACGAGCAAAGTCGCTCGTGTCTGCTCACTTTATCTTTGCACGAAAGCTCTTTGTGCTTTTGAACAAAGGGGGGCAGCTGTGAGCACGTGATTTTTGCTTCGCGTAAACTACTCCAAAAGAAATCGAAAAAGTAAAACAAATTACCTTCGGGTACAATTTTGAGAATTTGCGTGACGTTTTGATTATTATTCTGTCCGTAAATGCTCGCCTTGCTATAGTTAAAAATACAAAAATACATGTTGCATGCATTTAGGAAAAAATGGTACATTTAAGAATTAATTAACCATTATTTGGTTTTAAAAGCGAAAATCACAAAAAAATATGCATTTTTATTCTATTTATTGTCATGGTAATTTTATTAAATGTTTTAATTCGTGCGATAATTGTTGTTAGGTGTTAATTAATATTTGTGTAGTTTAATTTTGGTTTTTAGGAATTTTGTTTAATTATAAGGAAGGAAAATACTGGATTTGGGCCAAAAAATTCAACTGAAAATCAGGCCCAAACCAATACAATGACCCAGTCCAAACTAGGTCTTCCAGGGACGCCCCCAGACGACGCCGCATAGGGCGTTTGATCTGAGCCGTCCGTCCATTCTAATCTAATGATCCCATGGCCTTCCCCAGCACCCGACCCGTTTAAACCTTAGACCGACCCAGTCTCGTTTAATGCGGACGATGCCGTTTCCTATTACCAAATAGATCCTGGCCATAAATCCAACTCGATCCAACGGTCGGGGTCTAATCTCCTACCTCATATATAAACCTCTCATCACACCCCCGCGCCCCCTATCCGAACAACCCCCCCCCCCTTCCATCGTCTCTCTCAAGAGACTAACCCAATCTACACCAACCCACCCCAGATTCACACCAATCACTACCCTGCCCTCACTCATGACTAACCAAGTTCGGTTTGGTCCGAATCTACCCACAAACCCTCAAGCCCCAAATCAGACCGTGTAAACCCTAGAACACAAGAACTTTGGGAATCTGGCCAGTTTAAACGAAGGGTTGGGGTCTAATAGACCTTAATCGAAGTGTTCTCGGTTGAGAACACCTCGATTAAAGTCCGTTCGACCTCAAATGGTCAAATCCAGTCAAAGCTTGGGTCGTTTGTTGTTGAGCTTCCAGAGTGAGTTTTCTTTTTCTTTTCTGTTTTTTGTTTGAATGATGTTGGTGTTTGTTAGCATGTTTAGTTAGTTTGTTGATTTTACTGATGTTTTCTTTCAATTTTCTCCATCTTCGTAAGACCTTTTATTTGGTCGATTATTCTTCTGCCCATTGTTAAATGCGTGTAGTAGGATACATACTCAATTTGATTAGTGTCGTCGAGTGTTTCATTCATGTTGTTCCCCTATTTTGTGCCAAGCTGTCTGAAGCCATTCGGGGACCTATTCGCATTATTTGTTTATCGACTAATCGTTCTATGTTATAATTAGTATAGTCGATTAGATAAACGTCGTCGATTAGTTGTACATGGCTGAATGTTCAAATGTTCTGATTCTGATAAGCCTCACATGATTGATCGAACCACTGTAGTTTAGTTGATTGTTTGAAATTATCTGCGAATGGTTTTTAGCTGCAGTGCAATTAGAAATGGTTAGAAGTCAGTCTTGGGCAGGTGTTGAGTTTGAACTTCCATAAGTTCAAACTTTAGGCTGCTGAAGCTTAGGTTAAAACAGTAATAACCAGGGGTTAAAAGGGGTAGTTTGGGGTTTGAAAAGATCAGAAAATAGTTAGTTTAAGTTGGGTTGACAGTAAGGTACTGAAGTATGATTAAATTAATACAATAGTGGGGAACAAAACTTGATAGCATGGGATGTTAGTTGAGTATTATAATAGGCCCATAACATTTGAGTAATAATAAAATGAATTGATGGGGGATTAGTTGGTTGTTGTCAGCTGCCCATCCCATTTGGGGCACAAAACACCTGATAATGGGAAATTAAGGGGTATGGGCAGAGTTGAGGTCTGAAGGGAACAAGGCAGCCTGAGGGCTTGCCTACTTTGCCTATAAATAGGCTCATTAAGAATAGAGTAAGGGGCGGGACATCAGAAATTGAGAGGGATAGAGTGTTAAAGTTGAACTTCTACATTAAGGCGTTTGAGGCTTGCTTTTCTGGTGTGTTTGACAAAAATCAGAAATTACTACTTTTGTGCACCAGTCTGCTGTGTTGGGACACTGCTGGGTTTCTGTTTAGTTTTTCCTGGTTTCTCTACTTGTTGAACACTGTTTCAGTTGAGTGTCTTGGTTTTCTGTTGGTTTGAAAGTTCAGTGGTTTTCTGTTTGGTTTAAATCTGTCGCTGGTTCCTCCTACTGGTTATTATTGGGTTTTCCTGCTGGGTTTGTTTTGGTTTTAAAAATCTGACTGCTGGGTTGTTTGCTGCTGAGTGCTGCTTTTCTTGTTGTTGATGTTGCTGTGTATGTCACTGCTTCCACTGATCATTCCTCTACTTCTTTTGCTTTCCCAAATACCAGGTACACCACTGATACACGGTCAATGTAAGCTGAAAGTTGAAACATGAATACAAAAATGAAGAGTTGAAGCTTTTTTTTTCGAATCTGTTTCAGTCTGTATATTGAACATTAAAGTTGTATATATAGTAGTTCATATCTTCTATTAGGATAATGAAGGCAGTCATCATATATAAATAGACATCACGTATGGTTACTTAGTATCACCTTATGCATGTATGTTGGTAGATAGAAAAGAAGTGAGAATGAGTAAACAATATCTGGAATTTTAGCTGTGTTTGTGATTAGCATATCTTCTAACGCATGTTAAGTGTTAATCTGTTCATTGCTAGTTAATCTCACTCCATTTAGCAGGTTGTCTCGCTATAACTTGCAATAATACCATTAGAATAAAATAACAACAGTTTCCATTTCAGCCTTATAAATGTTGGGCCTGAGTCGAATGAACTAACAGGCCCTTATAGGAAAAGGAATGGCCCAGGTCCAGTCCATACAACGTGCGCTGGGCTTGGGCCCATGACATATAAACGACTGCCCAGACACGCGTTCATGTTTCGGATTTGGCAAATCATATTCGGAACCCGACTATAACTAACTTGTAAGCATGTAAATAAAGTTGGACCGTTCTTCTTCTTTCATTATTAGAGACAAACTCAATAGAAAACATAGCCACTATAGGACGACCTTTTAAATAAAAAATGAGACGAGCCTCGCCAAATAAATCATACATCGCTGGGGCCCTCAATAAATACATAACCATTGACTAGACTTTGGATTTGGCCGTTTAGTGAATTTTTCACGGCCTTTTTCTAGAGCAACAATACGTAGTTTCTTTAGGACGCGCCTTAATTAATCTTACCTTCTTCAATATGGGTGTGCATTTATGTGACCCAAATCCAAATCTCAACGGAGTCGAAATGTGCCTCTAATCACGGGTACATTGATTGTGACGTGGTTCGAGATGCGTTTTCACAACGTTGCAAATTCCCCCAATAATAATAATAATAATAATAATAATAAATAACAAATGAGACGAGCCTCGACAAACAAGAATACCCAAAGTGCGGGGCCCTCAATAGATGGTTATTTCGAGTACTTAGATTCCGGGATGAGCCGTTTAGCAAATTTCACGGCCCTACCCAAAATAATGATAAGCTAGTCGCTTTAGGCGCGTATTTAATAATGTTATCTTCTTAAACTCGGGTGCACATTTATGTGACCCAAATCCAAATCTCAACAGAGTTGAAATGTGCCAACAACCATGGGTGCATTGATGTGACGTGGTTCGAGACGTGTTTCCATGATGTTGCAATTCTTGATAAAAAATAGTAATGATAAAAGCGGTTAAAAGTTAAAACTTGCACATGAGCTCATAATTGTATAAAATCAGATAAACAAGCCGAATATGACAGTTGAGCGACCGTGCTAGAACCACGGAACTCGGGAATGCCTAATACCTTCTCCCGGGCTAACAGAATTCCTTATCCGAATTTTTGGTTCGCGGACTGTAATACAGAGTCATTCTTTTCCTCGATTCGGGATTAAATTGGTGACTTGGGACACCCTAAATCTCCCAAGTGGCGACTCTGAAATAAATAAACAAATCCCGTTTCGATTGTCCTTTAAATGGAAAAACTCCTTCACCCCTTGCGGGGGCGGAAAAAGGAGGTGTGACAATCATTACCGTTTGTGAAGGTGTTTTAAGCTTCCCTCCTTCGTGCACTATCTCGATCATGTGGGCCTCATGGTGCACCGGTAATGGGTTTTCATTGATGTTGGGTGCCTCTGGTGCCTGAACTTCGATCCTATTTGTGTCAATAAGATCTTGTATGACAGTCTTCAATTTCCAACACTTCTCAGTATCATGCCCCGAAGCTCCTGAACAATATTCACAGCTTACTGAATGGTCCAGATTTTTAGGAAGGGGATTTAGCAATTTGGGTTCAACAGGATTTATTAAGCCTATCTGTCTCAACTTGTGAAACAGAGTAGTATAGGTTTCTCCCCAACGGAGTGAATGCTCTTGGCTTCTGCATCCTTTCGTTTCTGAAAGCCTGATTTCCGCGGAAGCTTGGCCCTGAAGGATTCTTGTAGGCCCTTGGGGGTGGATATGTGTGTTGGAGAGCCGGCGCACGCCATTGTGGACGAGCCGGAGGCTGGGTGTAAGTTTGGGCGTGATGGACAGAGAAATGGGGTTCTTGTGGTGGATAATATGGTTGTGGAGGATTGTATGGATTGTGTGGATAGTTTGGGTAATGGGGTCTGGTTTGATAGTGAGGGGCTGGACCTCTTGATCTGGACCAAGTACCTGCTTCGACTGTTGCGACCTCCTCTCTCTTCTTTTTCCCAAGCGCACCTCCCGTGCCACTTTGGATAGCCTGAGTTGTGGCCTTGATCGCCGAATAACTCATTATCTTGTTGGACCTGAGTCCCTCTTCAACCATGCCGCCCATTTTTACTACTTCATTGAAAAATTTACCAACCGACAACACCAGGTGACCAAAGTAGGTTGGCTCCAACGTCTGTAAGAAGTAGTCTACCATTTCACCTTCCCTCATTGGCGGATCGACTCTTGCTACTTGTTCTCTCTAACGAAATTCGAATTCCCTGAAGCTTTCTCCGGGCTTTTTCTCAAGTTTTAACAGTGTGAGACGGTCGGGGACGATCTCGAGTTTATATTGGAAATGACCTGCAAATGCTTGTGCTAGATCATCCCAAGTATTCCACCTGCTGGGATCCTGCCTCGTGTACCATTCTAATGCGGACCCGCTTAAACTTTGACCGAAATAAGCAATCAGCAACTCATCCTTTCCACCCGCCCCTCTCATCTTACTACAGAAACCTCGTAGATGTGCCATGGGATCATCGTGTCCCTCATATAAGTCAAACTTTGGCATCTTAAAACCTGTCGGTAATTGAACATCGGGGAAGGGACACAAATATTTGTAGGCCACACTAATTTGACTGCCTAATCCATGCATATTCTTAAAGGATTGCTCCAGGCTTTTCACTTTATGGAGCACCTCATCCTGCTCCGGATTCTTAGCTGGCCTCTCAGTTTCTGTTGGGAACTGAAGGTGAGGGGTGTAAGTGTATGGCTTGGGTGGTTTGAAGGTGAGTTCAGGAGGATAGTATTGATTGTATTGAACCTGAAACACTGGTTCATCAGGTGATTTTTGCAATGTGGCGGGTGGAGGTGCCACGAAAATAGGAACAGTTGGTGGAGGAGGGTTTTGTTTAGGTGGTGAAGCTTGGGGATTATAGGAAGTTTCCCCTTGATAGTATTGGGTAATGGGGAAGCTCGCTGATGGACCAGTGGAAGGGTGCTCCGGAGTCCCGAGCTGGTGAAAGGGTAGGAGTAGGGGGAAGCATTGGTGGTGTTTGTCCCTTAGCCCAGGCTAGGTGCATCCCAGCAATCTCTTGTCTCATCCTGTCCATTTCCTCCTTCATCATTTGCATCACCGTTTTTTCTTCCTCAACACTTTTGTCCGAACCAGACATACTTTCCGGAATGGGCCCTTTTGATCTTGTGTGGTAATGATAATCTGCCAGAAGGTTCTAACGAGCTAACTATTTTGAAATCTCTTTCTCTGGTATAAACAACAAACTTGTTAGCGTTAGAGTTTAACACATATTGTAATTTCACATTGGGGAATGCAATGTTCCTAGGTAGTTTAACCGTTTCTAACATGTTTTTGCTTCGATTGCATGCGTCATTCCGACTTATGTCTTTTATTTAATCACTTTGTCCTTTCTTTTTATCTTTTAGTGGTGGTCGAATCTTATGTAGATTGCCTACGTATCATGTCCCCGCATGAATCAGACCGGGCATAGTTCTGCCATAAGTAAAATAAAGACACAATTTTGCATTCTATTACCAAAATATGCTATTACAAGCTATTATTTGAAAAGAAACAAATGAAATACAGACTCCACACTATTAACATTGTTTGATATGAATAGAGAACAAAGGGGTAGACAACAGACTCTTAAAACAAACAAGTGCAGACTTGAACTAGGGATACATCAAAGCCTTGAATTTCGGTGCCCGCGAGGCATCGTTCGGCCTTTTCGCGGGTTTTGGTGCCAGGCCTCTTTGCAAGCTTTTTAATTCCTCCATGATCCGGTGGACATAACCCATGACTGAGGCAAAAAGGATATCACGGGGCATTTCTTCACATGCTAGGCACTTCGTGGTGATGTAGCGCCCAATCTCATTGATCCTACCCCTGATTCTATCCCCTTCTATGCACAGCTGTTCTATTCGTTGATTCTTTAGTCCCAATACTCGAGTGTTGTCAATGAGCTGATCTTAGAACCTCTCTATTTGTTCTTCCATTCGGGCTATTGAATCATAGCAGCGCTCCCTGTCTGTTCTAGCATCTCAGGCTTGTTTAAGGACCCGATCACTGAGAGTGGAATTTATTTCTCTTAATATTGTAACGCTCCCTTCATAATCCCTTCTCACTTGCCATAGGTACTTTTTTCGCGCTGCTGTACCTTTTGCCCATCTGGCCCGTATTCTTGCTATGCTAGCCTTGGATCTTTCCAAATCTTTTCGGCTTTCAGTGACCTGATTCCTTAACCCTGTTATCAACCTTTTATCAGCCCGGCTTCTCCGTTGGTTGTCGGTATCCATTTTCATCTTCCGGATCTGAGCTTTAAGAATCTCGCTTTCTCTGGCTAGTTTGTTCTTTTCTCCTTCGTCGGCAGCAACCTGGACTTTGTTCTCAAATTTTAGATCCTTAAACTGTTGTTTCAGCTTGCCTATTTCGGCAAGAAATTCCCGCTCTTTGGCCAACCAGTCCCAATGCTCTTGTGAGGACTTGGCAAATTCTTGAAGGTGAGGTCTTTTAGCCGGCCTTCCAGACGACATTTCCCCTTTGTACCAAGCCTGATATCCGGGTGAAACTTCCCCTCTTGCTTGATTCAGTACACAAGTATTTGCCTCTAAGTATTGACATTGGCTCCAAATCTGGCGGACCCTTGCTTCAGGAAACTGGCCATCGGAACTGATCTCAATCACCTGGGTGCATAGATCCTCATCTTTCGGCACTATCTGACACCTCCCAAGTTGCCTCAAAACCCGATACGGCGCATAAGGTTGAATGCTCTTAAGTCCCATCAAGAGAAAATGGGGCCTAGCTGCTGGCATGTATATGACTTCGTCGATCGGTAACCATCCCAGTGTCTACTGTATTTGACTGGCGTTGAGGGTCCGGAAATATGAGGTCCATGCCGAGACTCCTTCAGGTAGGCGGACCTCATTAATTCTGGTGTAGAACTCCTCTATGCAGGTCTTTTCAGAAGATCCATGGCTCAGGAACTGGGCTCGGTGACATAGGTGTTCGGTCATCCACATTTGCAATAACAAGTTACACCCTTCGAAAAAGTTTCCTCCGGCTTTGCAGGCCGTGAGAGCTTGGAACATATCAGATACAATCATGGGCGCAAGCGTGCTATCCTTTTGAGTGAGCAAAGTACTGACGACCCTAGCTATCTTTATGTCAATATTCCCATATTTTCTTGGGAACACTAAAAGCCCTAAGAAGGTTATCATGAAAGCAACCCGTCTATGTTCATCCCACTTTCGACGGTTACTTTTGCTACACAACTTGTTTTCTGGCTTGTCGAATCCTCCTATGTGGCCGTATCTTTGGTATATGAAGCACAGAGTGCAAAAACCTTTTGCCAAGTCGGGGTTATGGATTGTTCTGACTATCTTTAATGAGTCCAAAAACCGGTGCACCGCTACGGCTCTTGGAGCAACCAGGTATTTATGCCTTAACGGAACCTCAGCACTGCCGATGTACCCTGCTATTTCCTCTAAAGTTGGGGTGAGTTTAAAGTCCGAGAAGTGGAAGACATTGTGTGCAGGGTCCCAGTAAGGGACCAGTGCCCTTATAATATCCCCTCGAGGCTTGATACCCAACAAACTTTTGAGACCTTTCAGATGTCTCTTGATTTCGTCATGCCCTTCTTTGCCTAAATTATTCCACCATAGCCGCAACTGGAGGGTGATTTTATTCATGATTTTATTCATGATTGAAAAAGGTTCACATTTATTAATATGATTAAACAAAAGAAAATTTATTTGACTCAAAATGATTTGATCATTTTTCCTAAAAAAACCCAGATCTTCCGAACACGACCTTTCAGCACTTCAGGGACGAAGATTTTAAGGTTGTGCGAGTTAACCAATCAATAAAAAAATGACAGAAGTGGACATTTATACAAAGTTAGCCTTCCGACGTTCCTTTTGGGAACATTCGGCTATTTTTGATAAAAACGGCATCACCCGACTCTATGACGAAAAACTAAAATTTTGACACATTTTTTTTTGCTATTTTTTTGCAAAATGGGAGGTTGGACCCGACGAGGGTTGCCTACGTATCTCACGCTCTGTGAGAATCAAACCGGCGTAGTTCGCCCATAAACTGAACTTTGTAAACAATATTCCTTTCTTTCCCAATAAATCAAACTAAAACAAAATTCAAAATTTTGGCAGGGTTTTGACACTACTTGGCCATTATTTTTTTTTTCTTTAAAATAAATAAGTAGTTATCTCCCTACACTGCTATATCTCCCTACACTGCTATTTTTCTTTTTCTTTTTTTTTCAAAAATTCCCGATTTCAGAAGCCGGTGAGCATGCAGATCTGAAGCTAATAAATGTGCAAAACAAACAGGATGCAGCAGGATGGTCTTTTTCATTTCAGGTTGCTTGTCCTAGACGGACCCAACCCCTGTGTTGAGTCCCCTAAGCCAAATGCAACATGATGCAAATAAACGTTCCTACTAGGGATCTGACATGAAGTCAAGTTATTCTAGGTTCAGCCTGGGTATATGTTCTAGATAGTGTACCCGAGCGGACAACTCGAGTTGAGGAAGGAACTCTTTTCCGGGAACCAAAAGGCCAGCCGGCTTAGAAACTTTCCGAGCCTCTTTTATTTAGGGTACGGCACTAACAGAATAGGGAGTCTCAACCAGTAAGCACATCCTCGGAGATAAGAAGAGAAGGGTTTCAGCACAGTTTATATGTACAGTTCAAATAATATCAAAGTAGTAATAAGCAGCATTTTGCATATTAAGCACAGATCATATGAGAAATAAGATAATAAAGCCAAAATACAACAATTTATCAAGCTCGAATTTCTAACCCTGAACCAGTGGTTCTGGGTAAAAATACATGTCCCCAGCAGAGTCGCCAGAGCTGTCACACCTCCTTTTTCCTACCCGTAAAGGTATAAGGGAGTTTTTCCAATTAAAGGACAATCGAAACGGGATTTGTTTATTTAATTTAGAGTCGCCACTTGGGAGATTTGTGGTGTCCAAAGTCACCGATTGAATCCCGAATCAAGGAAAATATTCAACTTTCCAAATGAAGTCTGCGAACCAGAAATTCTAAGTAAGGAATTCTATTGACCCGAGGAAAGGTGTTAGGCACCCCCGAATCCTGTGGTTCTAGCACGGTCGCTTAAACTGTTGTAATGGCTGGATATTTGATCTTAATACATATTATAATTCATGTGCTTTTATCAACTTTAAACCGCTTTTATTATTATGGAATTGCAACGTCGTGAAAATGCGTTTCGAACCACGTCGCAATCAATGCACCCGTGGTTGTTGACACATTTTGACTCCGTTGAGATTTGGATTTGGGTCGCATAAATGCACACCCGATTTTAAGAAGGTAAGATTATTAAGCACGCGCCTAAAGAGACTATCGTATTATTATTTTTGGAAAAAGGCCATGAAATTCGCTAAGCGGCCGATCCCGAGTTCTAAGTAATTAATATATATACATTTGTGAGGGCCCCGCAATTTGTAATTTTTTTTTGGCAAGACACGCCTCATTTATTTTAAAGGCTAATCCTAAAGTGACTATGTTCTTCTAATTAAGTTCGTCTCTAAAGATGAAAGAGAAAAAGTCCTAATTAATTACATGCTTAATCGGGCCGTGGTTTATTATTTACCAACTTACGACCATTGTTGACGAAAAATAAACATCACCAAAATTGAAATTGTAAATAAAGTACAAAATTGACAAGTAGTATTTTTCAAAAGAAACTAAACATCTTATAACTATCATAAGCCCATTTTTTAAATGAACAAACCATGAGTATTAACTACTTAAAAATATTGGCAACAAGAATTAACTTTAATTACTAATGCTCTTTCGAAAAAATGTTGAACTTCAATATAAACTCATTTTTTACTCGATTCATGCCTAGTGGATTAATGTTCTTAGCCTTGCTATATTGATTCACTCTTCAAATATGCTAAACCCGCTAATTCTACAAGTTAAGGGTCCCTATGTTTGCCTAAATTTGCAGGTCTTTGTTACTTAAAGATTTAACAATTACAAAATTGCGAATTACTTCTATGCTAATGTCCGCGAGTTCAAAGCTAGATTTTTGTTAACCAACCAATATTAAATTGATATCCTACATGGATTATTTGCCAAAAATGATTCCGAACTAAGGTATTTGATAACACGCTTTAACAAAACTGACATTACTTAACTATGAAACTCACGCGAGACTTAAAAGTTCAAAAACCTACATCTTACTCAAATTGAACACACATATTATACTAATTGATGCTCATGCCTTTTCAAAGAATTTAGTTCCACCATCTAATGTTACTTATCAATTATTGCTAATAAAATGATCTTATAAAAGAAACAGTCCTACTTATACAAATGTCTAACATTCATTTAACATAAAACACATAATTAAAGTTTATCTAAGATACAAAAACATGCTAAAATTCTGCCATCTCATTTCATCTTCAAAGTGTACATCAAAATGGTTTGTAGAAGTGTACCTGGTATGGACACAAGAAGAAAAGAGGAAGATCCGTGCAGAAACACAGCAGTAGCATATACAGCAACACAGCAGTACAACAACAACCAATAAACCTAGGAAATACTAAACTGAAACCCAGCAGTACCAAAACTAAACACAGACAGATGCACTGAAACAGTAGTTTTCTGTTTTGTTAAATACTCAAAGAAAGCAGCCTGAAACTCTTAGCAAAAGTTCAGCCTTAACACTCTAACTCTAACTCTTAATGCAAAAGTTTTGATTTTTCTGAATATTAGAGTTCTTTGTTCCAGCCCTTTTTTTCTGTAATTCCTCCCTCTTAAATCAGTCCCCAAAATCCCTTTTTATACAACCTCCCCTTTCTCTCCACTTGCTGTCTGACCCCCCCTCTTTCTATTTTAAAACAGAATCTGCACTAAAAATCTGATTTTTTCACTTTTAATCCCACTAAGGCCAACTTTTCCTGATTATCAGCCCCTCCACTCCCTTTGATTCCCCACTAGGGTATTAATTAATACCTTATTAACAAAGGACTAATAATAAAATATAATCCTAACTATTTCATTCCTAAATCACCCCTGAAACCCCTTAATATTACTGACTTCCTAAAGGTAGCTATTCAAATACATTAAGACTTAATTCTGAAATTCTATTTAACTAACACTTAACCAAAATTGTTTTGATTACAGCTATAACCAATTCAGCTAGTACTTTAAGGCAGAAAATACATCAAATACAAAATTCCCATGATTCAGAACAATGTTTATAATCAAACAGAATTTTAACTAATTGGACAATTAACAATCGAAAACTATAAACAACAGAATGCCAAAATGATTCAAACTATACGAACAAACTAATCATCGAAGCTTAATTAATCGATTACATATTATACTAAACAATCAACCACAGAGAATCAGACAATTCACGGGTAATTTCAGTGGTAGGGACTAACATGAATTTAATTAATCGACACAACTTATTAATCGATTACACATACACAATTGGTAATACAAACAGAATTAATCATACCAACAGGGTGATTCTTGGTTTTGTTCAACACAGGGGACTTATGAAGCTAACTATTCGACGACATTAATCAAATCGAATATGTAGTTTATAATATGTACAATTTAATCACTAAAAGAGAAATCGACCAAATAAAAGGTCACTGGGTATGAGAAGATGAATCGAAAAAAGTAGGGAAAATCAATAAAATTAAACTAAACATATAAATAGATAAAAAAACATGAATATAGAATAAAGGAAAAAAAGAAAAATACCTCAGAATATCAGAACCCTTCGGACCCAGGCTCGAACTTAGACCTAAGCACTTTGAGGTCGAACAAACTTTAATCGAAGTGTTCTCAACTGAGAACACCTCGATTAAGGTCTATTAGGCCCCAACCCTTCATTTAATTTGGACAGATTTCATGATTTAGAATTTTAGGGTTCCGTTTTTCTTCGGATTTAGGGTTCGAACATTTCTAGGCAGACTCGAACCAAACCAAGCTTGGTTTGGTTACGAGTGAGGTTAGGGGAGTAACTGGTATGATTTTGGGGTAGGTTGGGGTGGGTTTAGGTTTTGCTCGAATCTTCAAATGAATATTCGAGAAGTTCCAGGAAGATTCAAGCTAAACGATTACCAGATTCATGACGAGGGTGGTCAGGGGATGCTGTGGTGTTAATTTGGTGCTCATCGGAATAGGTGAAGTTTCAGACGAACTCTTCGACTGAAGATTCGAGAAGATTGGTGATGATTCGAAGGAAACTAATACTGGATTTGGATTGGGGTTGGTTAGGAGGTTCAGGGGTGTTATTTTGGTGGCCGGCGGCGTCGTTGCCGCCGGGTTTCAGACGAAGGGGAGCTAGGGTAGCTAGGGTTTTGGGGGGGCATCGTTTTCAGAGACGATGATGAACAGAAAGACGGGGGGGGGGGTGTTTGGTTTGGGGCGTGGGGTGAGATTGAGGGCTTATATACAAAAGGGGGGAATGGATCCTGGCCGTTGGATAAGGTGAGATTGATGGCCAGGATCTCTTCATTTAAGGGAACGGTGCCGTTTTTCTTAAACAAGGGGGTTTGGGTCGGTCTCAGATGGAAATGGGTCGGGTCATGAAGGAAGGCCTGGGAGCCATCAGATCAAAAGCATTGAACGGTCCTGATCAAACACACCTAAAACAACGTCGTTTCAATTATGCAGGGGCTGAACTGGACCGTTTGATTGAAACAAATCAACGGCTTAGATTTGAGATGCCAATACAACGTCGTTTGGATTAATTACAGGTGTATTGGATTTGACCGGGTCTTTTAGAATGTTTGGGCCTGATTTTTGGGTCTAAATATTTGGCCCAGATCAGATTGGCCCTATATTTTAACTCTTTTCATTTTCTTCTTTTAATTAACAATTCCTAATTAAATTGTAAAAAATAAAAAAATAAAAAATAACACTACACAAATATTTATTAATATTTACCACAATTAACACACAAATTAAAACCTTAAAATAAAATCACACAATGACAATAGATAAAATAAAACGCATATTCTTGTGATTTTCTTTTATAGAGCAAACTGACGGTTTTAATTAATTCCTAAATGCATAATTAAATCCTAAATATGCATACAACATGTATTTTTATATTTTTGTTTTCGTATTTTCAATTAACTACAACAAGGTAAACATTTACGGGCAAAACACAAATAATTATCCAAAAATGGCACGTAAATTCTAAAACAATTGTACATCAAGAGAATTTTGTTTTATTTTTTGATTTCTTTTGGAGTAGTTTTCGTGAAGCAAAAATCACGTGCTCACACCAAATATGGAGATTTTATCATCAGTCGAGAGTCTGTCATGCACTGCTCTCCATATTAAGAAAGACATTTTCAAAGGAATGTCCTTATGTCAAATTCTTGAGTCAAATTGACTAACCTGTCTTTTACGTCTGAGTAGGTTCCAAGCCGTAGAGATAGAGAATTTACCTGAATTGAAGCATATCCAGTGAGGGGTGTCATCAGTGCTATCATCTAGAATTATATGTAGTTGGGATACCTGAAGCTTTATCTGATCAGGAGGTTGAACTTGGAAATAAGACGAGTTCCACTGACCATCATTATATATCTCCTTGATCATGATGTTTTGTTGAAGTAAGTCATCCTCAATCATGTTGTATAGGGGGCCAATGGGTGACCATTATCAAACCAAAAATTGATATCCCTTTACCAACATTCCACAAAATATTCTGATCCACTTTTTCTTTTAAGTTACACATAGCTTTCCAACTGTGAGATTGACCGGTAGACTAAGGGATTGTAATAGGGAGAGAGTTATGGTAGTATTTTACTTTTATAAATAAGGACCACAGAGAATTAGTTGTTCTTAATTTCCACCATTGTTTGGTAGTGAGAGCCAAGCAAATATCCTCTAGCCTTCTGAATTTTGTTCCCCCTTCTTCATATGGGAAGCAGAGATTGTGCCAAGAGACCCAATGGTGTTCTCCCCTGCTCCAGATCAGAAGAATCTATTAATATACTTCTCAATCATGGATATAGTACCTTTGGGAGGATGGACAACAACCAATGTGTGAATGTTAAGAGCAAGAAGGACATGTCTAATAAGAGTAGCTCTTCCTCCAATGGGGTGTGATGTAGGCAGCCTACCCTAATGCAAGCGATTCCACGGCTCAAACCCATGACATATAGGTCGCACAAATACAATTTTACCGTTACTCCAAGGTTCCCTTCGTCTCAAAATAGGAAAAAAGTCATATATTTGGATGGAGGGAGCACTAAAGAACTAAGCTGCATGCACAATTCACCTAATCCTATTTGTTTTCTTAGTAAAAGCTTTAAGTTTGGAGAACCAGCTAGTAATTAAGCTGCATAAAGAATTTCTTTAAACAACACATAATTGTCTTGTTCCTCAAATGTTTATAGTTCAATCTTTAACGCATTCAATGTGTCTTCGTATGTCAGAATACTTGTACGATGAACGAGAAGAACTCTTATAAGGGAACTTTGAACGGGACGATACATGTTTTTGCAGGGGGGGTGGAGCAGGTCTAGTAAAGTTTACATCCCTCCAGACTAAGTGGAGTATTTTTAAAGATTATGATTACGGGTTTGTGAAGATGACAGCATTTGATCATTCAAATCTATTATTCGAGTACAAGAAGAGCAGAGATGGTATAAAGTGTACGACTCTTTCAATATTTCCCGGGATTACAGAGACATCTTGGCGCGCACTGTCGATAGCTGCCCGAGCATGACACTGGCATCTTGATTTGTGTATGAAGGAAGATTTAAAGTTTGATTATACCGTCAGAATCTCTACACTTTGATGCAAATCCAGTTCAGAGCCACAAGCACCTGTGGCCTCACAGATAAACAGTCTGAGTATAAAAATGATTGAGGAAAATAGGTTGTTTATTAGCCTTTTCAAGTATTTATTTGGTTGTGTTGGAGAAAAGAGTGGAAGTTAAATGGAATATTTGTGAGGTTCAATGTGCTATCATTTTCATCTTTCATAAAGTCTGAGAAAATTGGTAATGAAAGGCAATGCATTATGTGTAAGAGGAGATCCTTTTTCAAGTAATTTTATTGCCTTTTTCACTTTAGCCCGCGCCAGAAAGTATTTATATTCGGTAGCTAAAAAGTATATAAAATTTGTATAATTTTTATATATAACATATAGAATATATATATATACAAAAAATATACATTTTTCCATCTATTTGCAATCTTATCAAAAAGAGTAAAATATTTCTCCGACACAAAAAATTCCTCTTCGAGTATTCCAGCATCAAGCCTTAAGCAACGAAAGCAGTATGGAAGATCAAGATTTAATTCAATCACGTAGATGTAAGCATGCATGACAAAGAAAATGTATATAACCTCATTTTGCACCATTTATCCGCTAAGGCATATACTAATATTTAGATTCACAACACCCTTGTATATTTTCAAAGTCACCTGATAGAAACTAAGCGTCCACCAAACTGTATAGAGAACCGGGTTCTCTATCAGTTCCTGCTGTAAGCAACAAACTGTTAGTGTAGGGAATCGTGTTCTCTATTTGTTCCCACAGTAAATCAGCAGTAAATAAAGAACATAGAGGAATTTTACGTGAAAAACTCCCAGCTCAACGGGATTAAAAACAATGATCTACCCTTATAGGATTTTAGCTTTACGACTGAGCAATCTTTAGATTACAACCTATTGTAACCTAGGAATTAACCTCTTAATCCCTCACTAACTTGTAACTACACTATTACAAGCCACTTTGTAATAACTCTATTACAAAGACTTAATCACTCACTAACTTGTAACAACACTATTACAAGTCACTTTGTAATAACTCTATTACAAAGACTTCACAACTCGACTAACTATAGCCAAGACATAAACACAAGGGTTTATGATTTACAAAGGGTTTCCTACACAATGCTTCTAACTAAGCTAAGTAGGAGTTACAAATGAAGAACAAATAACAAAAAACCAACAAACCTAAGGACTTAAGATATCTTCAATCTTGGATCTGGTCCTTGAGGTTGCAACAACTTTGTTCTTGAGAGAGGTTGTGGCTAGCACTTGAGATAATATATTCTTTTTGATTTTGAAAGTGTTGGAGAGATGAAATCCCTTGCCTCATGTTGATAATATGTGTGTGTGATGTTATCAAGGATGATGCAATAAAATGCCCTTTAGTTTGGCCTTAGCAAGCTACAGCTGTGCTGCTGTACTGCTGCCAGACGGTACAGTGCATCAGTCTGCTAGACGGTACAGTGCAGTAGCTTTTACAGCTGTAGAGTTGATTGTACAACGACGAGGGAAACTGATCCCTATTTGGTCCCTCTGCTGTTTCCTTATCTGATTTCATTGAGAATTGAACCAGACATCTGACGCGTTATTCGGAATGCAATGGAACTTAATTGTATCAGATTCCTTATCTTGTTCTCTCATGAAGTAAGTTGTTTTACCTTCCTTAATTGTATTTATACATGTGTGACATCACTTACGATGATGTAATCAAGGTAGGTAAAAAGCCTTCCACAGAAAGTTGACTGTTGCATTGTTCCTGTACAGTAGCGTGTGCAGGCAGCAACTTCTCAACTGGAGAGTTGACTTCATACAGTCTCCTCGAGAACTGATATGGACCTGTTCCCTCAACTGTTCCTTCCACTCTGAAGAGTTGAGTTATATCCCACGCTAGATCCCAACCTGAAACTTTGTGATCTTAAAGTCTTGTAAATGTGTAACAAGTTCCTTATCTGGTTCTGGATGGTAAGTTTGTTAGATCATCAAAACATAAAGTAAAGTACTTATGCCCAAAGTACTTGTAACCTATCAATTTCCCCCTTTTTGATGATGACAAACTTAGAATTCATATTCCCTCGAGAACCGAATCTCCACATTGTTCCCCCTATGAATCAGCTATATCCCTCATAAGAACCAAACCTAAGGAACTGATCACAAATGGTTCCTCAAGACTGTTTGGCAAATCATCAAAACTCAAAATACTATAACTTATGAATTTTTCCCTTTTTGATGATGACAAACCCAGAATTAATATTCCCCCTAAGAATTAGATTCCTTACATCTCCTTATCACATCTGGTCCGTACCCAGTTCCTTGAGAATGTTTGTCATCATCAAAACATGACATAGCGTAACTTAGACAATTTCTCCCTTTTTGATGATGACAAACCCAAAATTAATATAAAACTTGAGAACCATATTTCTCACATTTTTCCCTGCGGATCAGACCTATAATCAACATATTATTAGCAACGTTCCCCCTACGAAGCAGAGTTATCTTTCATGCATAACACAACATATCAATCCAATTTTGTTCCTCCCCCATGTTGACACCTATATAACTTCCCCTTTTTGTCATCATCGAAAAGAATAATATAAGAAGCAGAGCCAAAAAGAAGTTCAATAACATTAACTCATGCCACTTGGGCAGCACAGCATAAACAATAACAAGAACAACAAGTGAATGTCATTGCACAAAATAGAGTGATTGCCCATAGTAGAGTAATTATAATAAAAACACAGTAGTTTCAATAATACATAATACGACAATTTAAACAACTAAAGTACCAATGTCATCAAATATAGGAATCAAAAGAAGATAAGAATTCAAGGAAATTTGGAATGAGTGAAAGACATGGGTTACTGGGTAGGAGGAAAAGTAATGGGCTAAGGCCTTGATAAGCTTGTCCATTCGTTCATTTACTCTTCTTTGATCAATGATCATCTGCTCTCTCAGTTCCTCCACCTGTTTCCTCAATCTTTCATTCTCACCCTTCAACTTAGCATTCTATTCTGCCACGGGTCCACGAGAACCTGGTTCTCAACCTATCTGAGTAGGCTGAACCATCAATCAGATCGCCAAGAATCTCCCCAAGCTTCTTCTTATCAAGAACAAACTCAGTCCCATGCACATATAGCATCAGAGTATCACATAAAACATAGAAGTTTTTACTTCTTCTTCATAAACGTTGGGACTTAGAGGCACAAATAGGTGATTCTATTTTTGGAACTCAACAATGTCAAGAAGTTCCTCCATTTTTCAGCAATATCATAGTCAACACTCTGCCTAACAACATTTTTTGAGACTTTAGAGTCTTCTACCTCTCCAAACCTGATAGCTCAACCTTTTGCTTGTGTAAGGAACCAGGTTCCTCACTTACACTACCCTTTCTATCCCTGAGCAGCCATGCCTCCCTTTTTTTTCCAATCTGTTTACTCTTATCATCTGCTACATCTTTCTCAGTCAACTTTCTTTTCTCCAATTTTTTTTACTTCATTCTCTCTTTCACAATCACATCAGCAGGTCACATCACTTCATCATCAATCAACCTACTTTTCATCAATCTTTTTTACTGGAGCAGAAGTTCGTTTAAACACAAAACCTCAAAAAGAGAAAGATTATCATTAAAATTGACTTCCTGAGAAGGACTTAGGGGATCAGGTCCCTCATTCAGTTCTCATATTTGCCAATTTCTTCATCTTTCAAGACTTCCACAATTTCAGCCTCACACTCTAAAATATTAGATCTACCATGTTCCCTTTCAGTTAAACTTCCATCAAAATCTACCAAAGACTTCTTGGGGTTTTGATTCAAATGGAGTTAGGAGTTTGGAAAGTGACAGAGTTGGGTTCACTTCTGGCATATTTGGAGAGAAGGATTCTTTTGAGACAAGGTTGATTTTGGTTTTGAAGAAAAGAATCCGTTTTGGTTGGGTGTAAGAAGAGAAGTGGTTTTTTGGGGCAACGGGTCAGTTCAGGAGAGGTTTAACATTTTGAACTTCAAAAATCAGGAGAGAGGCAGGATAAGGGCGGGAATAAATTAATGATATGACACTTCAGCAACTTAAAAAGGCATATAAGTATTGAAGAAACCACTAACCTGAGTCGCAGAACCAGGTTCCTTATCAGTTTTTAAAACTCTGAGCAAAGACTTCTAGAAGTGCAATGTCACTCTTACTTGTTTTTGTCCTAAAATTGCCATATATGTATACCTGTAACAGTATAGATTTGAGTTAGATGTTGCCGAAAAAAACTTTGTAGCATTGTACCTTTCCTTTTTAACATTACCAATCATCGAGGGACCAGGTCCTTAGTTGAGCTTGATCAACCCAAACTTCAGACGATTTCTTTCAAAATGTTCACTGTTCATCGCCTTGGTGAAGATGTCTACAACCTGGTCCTCCATCTTCTAGTACTTCATACAAATTAGAACCTTTTATACATTATCCCTCAAAAAGTAATGTCGCACATCAATGCACTTTGTCCTCTTGTGTTGTACCAGGTTCAAGCTGTAAATACACCAAAGTCTTCAAGATGTTGCTTGATCTGTAGTAGTTGATCACAACAAGAAGCAGCAACCACATTTTTAGCTTTAATAGTAGAAAGAGCCATATAGTTTGTTTCTTTGTACCCCATGAGATCAAGTATGACCCCAGAAAATGTGCCGTTCCAAATGTGCTTTTTCTATCCACCAGATATTCAACACAATCAGTTTCAACATATCCAATCAAATCAAAAGAATCTCTTGAACAATAGAGGAAGACCAGGTCTTGCGTTCCCGTAGGATACCTCAAAATTCCCTTGGCACCCTTCAAGTGAGAGTGTTTTGGGCCAGGTTCCAATCACTATTCTATATGAAGGCCTAGGGACCAAGGGCCACACTTGGTTCCTCTCAACTGATGGAGTTCTTCTTGCATAGCAGCTATCTAGTTAGCATTTTTCAATGCTTATTTGATGTTCCTAGGCTCGATTTAAGACAAGAATGCTGAGAGAGAAAACATGTTCCTTGCCTTAGAATTAGGTTGAATACCAGGGTCTAAGGATGTGATTACATTTTGAAGGGATGTGAACTCTTTTGCTTCTAGTTGGATACTTGAACTTCAGAATTTAAAGGACCAGGTTCTTCCATATGTGAATCATCATTGATATCAACAGAATTATGACTTCCACTCTGTTGTTCTGCATCAGGAATACCTAATGCTGCATCAACAACCCTATGTTCAGCTTAAGTCAAGGTGATAAAGGGACCAAGTTCTTCTGTGCCTTTTGGAGATTCTACTGCATCTCCTTCATCCTTCTGCTTGATTTGACTAATCAAATCAGTTTTTCCATTTGCAATATCTATAGCTTCACCAGGAGCATTTGTGAATTCTCCATCTTCATCTTCTTTGTTTTGTGACCCTTTTTCCACCATTGTTGAGAACAAAACATTTTGCATCCAAAGACTCTCAGGTAAGTCAGCTTGGCTTTTCTCCCATTGAGCAGTTCATAGAGAGACTTCTCGAGAAGGGACCTGATAATTCACTTGTTATTCAAGTAGCAGGCAGTGTTGACTGCTTCAGCCCATGAACCAGGTCCTCCATAACTAACTTGTTCA
This sequence comes from Nicotiana tabacum, assembly GCF_000715075.1. NCBI lineage: Eukaryota > Viridiplantae > Streptophyta > Magnoliopsida > Solanales > Solanaceae > Nicotiana > Nicotiana tabacum. The sequence continues at coordinate 17,020,977 of NC_134099.1, read as the reverse complement.
ACAAATAAAAATTCACATGTCCTAGTCATCTTCGTCATAACTCAGCATCATCATCAATGACACTTATGAATGTTAGATCACCACTATGCAGAGACTTAAAATCAGCAACATAAACATTCTTGTATCTTTTGGCCACAAACACCACCTCACCAGTCACAAGATTTGTGACTGTGCATATCTTGGACAAGAATTCCACTTTATTTCCCTTGTCACATATATGAGAAACACTCAAGAGACTGTACTTCAGGCCATTGACATAGTATACGTTCTCAATTGAGTGAGTAAATGACTGACTTCCCAATCCTTCCTACTATAAGAATGTACCCTTTTTAGCTATTTCTAAAGGTTATACTCTCTCCTTACAGGGCCTTAAGTGAAAGGAAATCGTTTATACTTCCAGTCATATGCTTTGAGCAGCCGCTATCCATATACCATTGTAGGTTGCTCCCTTTCACTGTTCCTTGCACAAGGATATCAAGGGTTAGACTTAGGAACCCAAATAAGTTTGGGTCCCTTGTAATGAGGAAGTGGGTGAATGAGGGCTCTTTTGGTCCACGCAGGCATTATATATTTTTTATGTGAAGGACCAGGTTCCGTAGCAACAGTTACTTTTTCAGCAAAAACTTTATTTTATGTTGAGACTGAATTCTGGCCTTACAATTTTTTTTAAAGTGCCCAGTGTTGCCACAGTGAGTGCAAAGCCAATTGTCAGGTACAATAACATACTTGCTAGAAGGGTTGTATGGAGTCTTTTCCCTTTGAAACCCGATTCCCTGCCTGCTTTCCCCATTGTTTGTGTACAAGGCAGTGATAGCATCAGAGGACTAGGTCCATTTAAGTAATTTTTAAAGATCACTCTTCACTCTTCCTAGTTTTTTCTGAAGTTTTTTATTTTTCTCAAGCTCAGCACACAGACTAGACTTCACTGAATTTAACTCACTTTCAAGCTTAATGTGTGCCTCACTTGTAACTTCCTTTCCCTTTTGAGAATTTTCAAGCCCCCTTCCCATTTTAAGTTCCCCAATTATTTCTTTTAGGTCTACAACCACCACTAATAGGTCATCTCTCTCATGCTCAATGTTAGCAATTCTCTCAGTCATGATATCTTTTTCCCTTTTTAAACTCTCAATGGTCTCTCTCAGATCAACCTCAACCACCACTAGATCATCTCTCTCGTGTTCTATTTCTCCTAGTTCCGTGGTTTGTTCATTTTTATCATTAATAAGACTGTGATAAGTATCAATTAAAATATTTGCCAAAGATATAAAATTCTTTTGAGAATAGGATTTCAAATTTCTTTGAACATCCAGAAGGTTTACCTCATCATCATCGTCATCACCTCCATCATCATCAGATTTTGCCATCAATGCAAATATGGAATCATATTTTGCAGCTTTGCTTTCAACGTCCATCATGGAGGTGTCTACATGTTCATCATCATCATCAGATTCACTAGAGGAATATCCCCAGGCATTCAGAGCTTGATTTACAATATTATCAGCAAATTCTCTTCTCTTGAACTTTCTATCGGGGACCGAGTTCCTCTTAACCATCTTGTCAGCATTGTGTTTGTAATGATCCTAATTGTGGAGAGGACAATCTTTGATAAAATGTCCTGGCTTTCTGCCCTTGTGACAACAATCGTATCCTTTAGAGTTTCTACTCGAGCTGCCCTACTTGGGAATGCCTCCATTTCTACGAACTATTTTCTGAAATCTTGGTGGTCTGTCGGTTGATTGACTTTGCTCGAAGTTTGATGGAGTAGCCATGTAGCTCCTTTCTAGGTGTTAACCTTTTAGAAAGAACCTACTTTGATACCAATTGATAGAAACGAAGCATCCACCAAACTGTGTAGAGAATCAGGTTCTCTATCAGTTCTCATTATAAGCAATAGACTGTTAGTATAGGGAATCATGTTCTCTATTTGTTCCCACAGTAAATTGGCAGTAAATAAAGAACACAGAGGAATATTACGTGGAAAACTCCCATCTCAACGGGATTAAAAACCACGACCTACCCTTGCAGGATTTCAACTTCACTACTGAGCAATCTTTAGATTACAACCTATTGTAACCTAGGAATTAACCTCTTAATCCCTCACTAACTTGTAACTACACTATTACAAGCCACTATGTAATAACTCTATTACAAAGACTTAATCACTCATTAACTTGTAACAACACTATTTCAAGCCATTTTGTAATAACTCTATTACAAAGATTCATCAAACAACTGTAAGCACGTGATTTTTGACCCTCCCCGGGAATTTTTACGTTCTTAGCTTAAATATTTAATTTAGGACTAATATAGCTATTTTGACTATTTTTACTTTATTTTTCTCGCAAAAGAAAAAAAATTACAAAAAAATATATATAAATTTTAGTTTATGTATCCCTCATAAACTTGAAAAAAATCAAAAATTGCACTTTATTTTTGTACTTTATATAATTTCGAAAATTACAAAAAATATAATTCTATTAAGGTTTTGTAGTCATTTTAATTTGGAAAAAATGCAAAAATATTACTTTATATTTTATCTTTATATAAAAATGAAAATTACAAAAAAATAGTTTTATTAATATTTTGTAGCTATTTTAAATCTTGAAAAATATTAAGAAAATAATAATATAGTTTTGTTTTAAATAATTAGTCTTATTTTAGTAGCTATTTTGCTTATATAGGACTAGTTAAGCAACGTCGTGTTCCTATTTCTCGGGTCCGGGCAAAAGAATAATATTCGGGTTCAAACTACTCGGTTTTAGGCCTAATTTTCGGACCTAGCCCATAATAAACCGAGTCCAGGACACATGGGGAACCCCACCACGCGTGGGGGACATAAGTCTCGAACCCCACCACGCGTGAGGCTCATTTTTCTTGGCAAACCCATTACAAACACGGACAAAACATTTTGAACAGGGGGGATTTTTTGAAAATTTGGAGACTGGCCACTGTTCCTCCGTCTTCTTCCTAAAAGAAGAAGAACAAAAACAAGCAAAACCCTACTGTGAAAACAAAACCAACGTCGCAACCAACTCCTCCTCCCACCTTCACCATCGAGCAACCAGCCCCCCTCGTCGTCATTTCCAGATGACAACCAAACAACCCGTCACCTCCACGTCCAAACACCATCGCCCAAACACCACATCCATCAACACCCTGAAACCACCACCGGACAGTCCCGACCGTAGCGGCTTCACCATTTTTAGTCCGACGAGTAGCTGTTGCTGCGTGCCAAGCAGATGTGGCTACGTTTCTGAGCAGCTGTCGTTGCGCGTCTTAACCTTCCCATCGTGACCCATCTCCGACCTGCTGCATCGTCCAACCAGCTTCCCCCCGTTGTCGCTGTCCTCCACCAAACAGACCATCGACCATCTTAGCCCAGTTCCCTCCATCTCGTCACCTTGGTTGTTCCCCGTCGATAGCCCAGTTCCCTCCGCAGCAACCAAACAATCCTTGGTTGTTGACAGTTGTGGGTCCGAGCTTTCTATTTCCATCGAGGTCGTCTTTGGTTCATCGAGGTCCGGTACGTCGAGGTGTTCGTCCGAGATTTCATCATTGTTCCTCGTCGAGTGAGGTCCGGTTCGAGTTCTGTAGGAGGCACTGTTGTCGTTCTAGGATTGTCGAGGTTCGAAGGTTGGTGTTCTTCGTCCTTTGTTTCATTTCGTTCGTTTCGCATATTATGGTTCAAGGCGAATGAGAGTATTTGATATTGAGGAATGTCAACAATGCAACTTTTGTTGTTGTGTTAAAAATGCTTATTCTATGTTTAGTTACTACATGTTTAAAGTAAATGTGAGCATATGAACGGTTTGTTTGTCATCTTTGTTAAATCGTTTTTTTTTCTCTCATTTTTACCATGGATATTATTACCTGTTAGAATCTTTCTTTTTGTTTAACCTCGGATGACTTCATTGGTAGAAAATCGTAGTTGCCTTAAGTTTGCCCTTAAATAATAAAAACGAGACGAGCTTCGCCAAATAAAAAATGTACAGATTGCGGAGCCCTCACAAAAATATATGCATTAAATACTTAGATTCCGGGTCGGGCCGTTCAGCGAATTTCACGGCCCTACCCCAAAATAATAATGCGCTAGTTGCTTCAGGCGCGCCTTTAATAATTTAATTTTCCTAAACTCGGGTGCACATTTATGTGACCCAAATCTAAATCTCAACGGAATCGAAATGTGTCTCTAATCACGGGTATATTGATTATGGCGTGGCCCGAGATGCATTTCCATGACGTTGTAAATTCCTTTTAATAACAAATGAGACGAGCCTCGACAAACAAAATGTGGAAGCTGCGGGGCCCTCTAAATGTATATATATTAGAAAATACTTAGAATTCGGGACATGCCGTTTAGCAAATTTTACGACCTTCCCCAAAATAACAATACGTTAGTTGCTTTAGGCGCGCCTTTAATAATGTTATCTCCCTAAATTCGGGTGCACATTTATGTGACCCAAATCCAAATCTCAACCGAGTCGAGATATGTCAATAACCACGGGTGCATTGATGTAACGTGGTTCGAGATATGTTTTCACGACGTTGCAAGTCCTATAAAATAACAGTGAATGATAAAAGCGGTTAAAAGATAAAATTGGCACATAAGTTCACATTTGTATAAAATCAGATAATCAAGCCGAATATAACAGTTGAGCGACCGTGCTAGAACCACGGAACTCGGGAATGCCTAACACCTTCTCCCGGGATAACAGAATTCCTTATCCGGATTTCTGGTACGCAGACTGTAGTATGGAGTCATTCTTTTCCTCGATTCGGGATCAAAATTGGTGACTTGGGACACCCTAAATCTCCCAAGTGGCGACTCTGAAATAAATAAACCAATCCCGTCTCGATTGTCCTTTAATTGGAAAAAACTCCCTTGCACCCCCATCGAGTGCGTAAAAAGGAGGTGTGACAGCTCTGGCGACTCTGCTGGGGATAGTGACCCAGAACCACTGGTTCAGGGTTAAGAATTCGAGCTTAGAATAATTGTTATTATTTGGCTTTATTTATTATCTGATTATTACATGTTTTGAGCCTAATGTGTTATACGCTGCTTTTACCGCTTTGATATTATTTGAACTGTATATAAATTGTGCCGAAACCTTTCTCTTCTTACCTCCGGGGATGTGCTTACTGGTTGAGACTCCCTATTCTGTTAGTGTCATACCCTGAATAAAAGAGGCTCGGAAAGTTTCTAAGCCGGCTGGCCTTTTGGTTCCCGGAAAGGAGCTCCTTCCTCAGCTCGAGTTGTCCGCTCGGGTACACCGTCTAGAACACCGACCCAGGTTTTTGAACCTAGTATAACAAAGCCACATGCCGGATCCCTAGTAGGAACGTTTATTTGCATCATGTGCATTTGACTTAGGGGACTCAACATAGGGGTTGGGTCCGTCTAGGACAAGCAACCTGAAAATAATAGACCATCTTTCGGCATCCTATGTGCTACATGTTGTATTTAGTCAAGGGCGAATGAGTCATTTGGTCATTTCCAGCATTTTTTGGGAAAAAGCACATGGGGAACATTTGTGGAATCCAAGAAGTCTTGGAATTCCCTATGTCCCCCATGCTTCACATGTTGGGAAAAGCGCACGGGGAACATTTGCGAAATCCAAGATGTCTTGGAAATCCTTATGTTTCCCATGCCACATTTTTGGAAATAATAATAAATATAAAAAAATAAAAATACATATAAAAACAAAGCATGGAAATTCAAAAGATTTTGTATGTCTTCATCATTTTCCACAGATTAAAAAAAAATCGTGAAAAAGAGGAGAAAATAACAATGTAGAGATGTGGCTACTTATTGTTAGAAAAAAAAAACCAATGTCCGAGTAGTATCGAAACTCTGCCGAAATTTTGAAAATGAAAAAAAAATGTCTTGTTAGTTTGTTATATTAAAAGCAAAGGAAAAATAGAAAAAAATCATCATTGTTCTGTCTTGTTTTTTTCAAAAATATTAAAGAAAATATTTTGTTTTGCCATTAAATGAAAATGAAAAAGAGTCTGGTTTTTTAAAATGTTTTATTTTATTTTATTTTGTTTGTCTATGAAAATGCCAGAAATAAAAATAAAAAGAGTCGGGCGTTGAATGTGATTTTATTATTTATTCCAAAATAAGTATATATATAATCCAAAAAAAAAATTCAAAAGAAAGTTCAAAATTCAAAAAGATAAAATAGATAAATAAAAATCCGAAAATATTTTGATTCTTCTTTAGAAAATTCAAAATTCAAAAAATATTTTCTTCTTTTCTTTAGAATAATAAAAAAAGAGCAAATGAAAATTCAAAAAATATATCTTGGAAGTATTTCTTTCAAAAAAAAAATGAAAAAGAAGGAATGTTTTACGTTAGTTAGTTTGTTTGTTATGAATGAAAATAATAGTTTGTTTGTTTGCTATAAAAAAAAGAATAGAAAATGGAAAAGGGTCTTCTCAAAAATGGTTTATTGGCCCGAACTACGCGGGTTTGATTCTCACCGGATGTGAGATACGTAGGCAACCCTCATCGGGTCCAACCCCCTTTTGCTAAAAAATCAAAAAAATAAATAAATAACAAAAAATATATGTCAAATTTTAATTTTGGTGATGTTGTTTTATCATAAATAGCCGAATGTTCCCGAAAGGGACGCCGGAAGGCTGACTTTGCATAAACAGCCACTTTTGGGTCATTTTTTAAGACTTGGTCCAGTTGACCCCCCACAGCCTAAAAATCTTCGTCCCCGAGACGTTGAAAGGCCGTGTTTGCAATATTGACTTTTCTAATTTGAAAAACGATAAAAAAGGGTTATAAATAAGTCAGGTGATGCTGTTTTGTCATAAATAGCCCAATGCTCCCGAAAGGGACGCCAGAAGACTGACTTGGCATAAACAGCCACCTTTGGGTCATTTTGAGTTGACCCACACAGCCTTATAAATCTTCGTCCCCGAGGCGCTGAAGGGCCGTGTTTGCAACACCAGGTTTTATTATAATTTGAAAAAAAAACAAAGAGTCAGCGGTCAGGTGAATACCGTTTGAATTTTGTCATAATAAGCCGAGCCAGCTTCGGCCGCGTCTTAAACCGTTCTTGCCGAAATAGCCTTAGAGTATCTTTCAGTTGTCAAAAGGTTATTTTCGTAAAAGAACGGACAAGTTTGTAAAGTGTCATAAATAATCCTCCCCGGCCTCAAAATTCATGTGAAATTTGGAAGGGGCCACATTTGCAAAAATAACCGTTTGGTTGCATTTGTCGAACAGAGAAAGGGAGCTAGCCTTTTGTTTTTGAGTTTGTAAAGCTTTTGATTAAAATATGTGGGTTGTTTGATTTTTGAGTTTGTAGGTCATATTCAAACCTTTGAAACCCAGTTTGTTCTAATATGAAAAAGGTTTAGTATTGTTTATCTTTCAGCGGTCCGAACTACGCAAGGTCTGATTCATGCGGGGTCATGATACGTAGGCAATCTCCATAAGATTCGACCAAACAAAAATAAGGAAAAAAAGAGAATGAAAAAAAAAGAATGAAAAAACGGAACGAAAAAATGAAAAAGAGAAAAAAAAAGAAAAAGGAAAAACATATCTAAAAAATAAAAAAATAAAATAAAAATAATAATAATAAATAAATAAATATATATATATATATATATATATGTTGATAATAATAAGGACCGACTGAGTCCATTCTAACATATTTGGTGTTGAATTGTGAAGAAAGTTGAGGTGGTCGGTTTGTGCCTCAAAGAAAAATGACAACTAACGTCGAAGCTGTTACAAGTGCTCCAGAGACTCAGAGTCGGAGGGTTCCTCGTCATGAGTCACAATTTGCGACACAACAAGAGCAGTACCACTCTCCTGAGTACCACTCGTACTCGTTTGATCTTGCTGCAAAAACTGAGAAGCCTGCCCGAAAGATGGTACAGGAAGAAATGACCCGAAGAGTGAAAAGCTTAGAACAATGGTTGGAAAACATGCAAGGGTTGGCAGGCCAAAAGAGTGTTGCCTTCAAAGATCTATGTATGTTCCCCGATGTCCACTTGCCGCCTGGTTTCAAGACTCCAAAATTTGAAAGGTACGATGGACATGGAGATCCCATAGCCCACCTGAAAAGGTATTGCAATCAACTGAGAGGTGCGGGAAGAAATGAAGAATTGTTGATGGCTTATTTTGTGGAAAGCCTTACGGGAGTAGCCTCCGAATGGTTTATGGATCAAGACACGTCTCGCTGGTATGTCTGGGATGACATGGCACAGGCCTTTGTCAGACAGTTCCAATACAACATCGACATTCCCCCAGACCGCATTTCCCTTTCAAACCTGAAGAAGAAACCAAGTGAAAGTTTTAGGGAATATGCCATAAAATGGAGAGAGCAAGCAGCTCGAGTTAAGCCACCCATGGATGACCACGAGCTAATTACTGTCTTCCTTCAAGCGCAAGAGCCAGATTACTTTCAAAATATGGTGTCCGCAGTTGGCAAAACCTTCTCGGAAGCAATCAAAATTGGAGAAATGGTAGAGAATGGTCTTAAGACAGGCAAAATTATAAGTCAAGCTGTTCTTAAAGCCGCAACTCAGGCTGTCCGGGTTGAGTCAGATAATCTTAGCGACACAAATGAGGAGATTGAAGAAATCATGATGACATCAGGGTCTAGAAGAGGTCCCAGGAGAACATCTCGAAGGTATGAGCAGCCTCCTCAAATTTTCTATGGCTCCCCTGAGCAGTATTATCCACCTCAGGACGCTCAATACTCTGTCGCTCCACCTCAGTATGTTGTCCAGCCACCAAAACACCCCAGGAGGCGAGCACGAGCATCACAAAATCTCCAGAAGTCTCCACAAAATTTTCAGGTGCCCTATAACCCACAGCCAAGCCAGTGGTATAAAGGGGAACAAAGGTTGAAAGATAATTTTACACTAATAGGAGAGTCCTATGAAAGCTTATTTGAGAAATTAAAGAATCATGACATGATTGCACCTATTCCTCCAAATCGTGTGGACCCACGTGCAAGAAGCTTTGACCCTTCTAAAAGGTGTGAATACCATTCCAATGCCCAGGGGCACAATGTTGAAAGCTGTCGGGATTTGAAAAGAGAAATAGAAAGAATGATCCAAGAAGGGCGGATTGTGATCAATAACAGTGACATGGAGCACTCGAACCCCCTCGAGAACTTGCCGACGGAGGTTGATGAGGTTGAAGCTGGTAATGGTCTCGGCAGTATTGATGCAAAGCTCAGTGGTTAAAATGCCAATTTTGATAAAGTGGGAGGACGTTTCGTTCCTTGGTCAGCAAGAAAGAAGCTTGCGGTGGCTCATTTTGTTGTCATTTCTGTTGTTCGGATTATTAGAGTTATAAGTCGGATGATGTCTTGTCCAGTTTGTTTTAGGATTTTGTTCTGGATTGTTTTGTTTGTTTTGTTATTTAAACCATTTCACCGGTAGTCTAATACAAAATCCGGTCTTTTATTATTTCCAGTCATCTTTTTGTTTAGTCCTTTTATCATTTTTGTTCAATGCCGATTCTAGGGACATGACATGCGCACCCAGTTTGGGCCTAGTCTTAAAAGTTAATCATAAAACCCTGGGAAGGTGATCAAAGCATTTAAAGGAAATAAGAACGGTTTGAGATTATTTGGAGCCCGAGTCATGTGGAACTGGGGCAAGTTAAACACAAAGAAAACCGTTAAAGAAAGATTCGCCTAAATTGGCATGAGGGTCGTTCATAATAATGAGAATGAGAGTGTCGCCCAACGGTGCTTTAGAAGTGACAAATGAACAAACAGATGTTGAATATAATTGTCAAGTCCAGCACCATCGGAAGATACTATAAATCTATTGTTTAAATTGTGTTGTTTGCACTTGGCATGTTTGAAGACTGGAATGACAAAGACATTTTGTTCTGCTACCTAAACACTTTATCCTTCGTTAACCCCTTTTGAGCCTTATTGTTTTTCTTTCATACCCCTCGTTCGGAATCAGTAAAAACGACTAGAAAACGCAAGCATAGCATATATATATATATATAAAAAACAACGAAAAAAGAGGAAAAGAAAAGAAAATAAATTGATAACAAAGAAAAAAAAAGAAGAAAATCAAATGAAAAAGAGGAATTGGGAACTACGTTTGACCTGATTCCTCAAAGAGGATACGTAGGCGCTTCACGGCTCGGTCATAGTTTTGAAAAATGAAAAAAAATCAATTAAAATATCCCCAAGCAAGAAACTGGGGCAAAGGTTGCGTTTGTTGTAAATAAATCTAATTCCGAAGGTTGTAATTAATAACCCAAAATCGATTCATTTTTTAGCCTTTAATACCCTTTCTTTCTAGCCCTATCCAAAACCCACGTTACGGTCCAAAGAAAGACCTTCTGATCAGTCTTTGAAAAATGCCAAGTCGGACAAATGAAGAGTCTTACCGGCGAACATAACATTCTGTTCCACAGCAGAAAGGACTCTAATCTCCAACAGAAAGAGTCATACCGGCAACACTCCAAATCCCCCCAGCTAGAGAGAGATATAAAACGAGAGAGTCTTATTGGTGAAAACCTTCACAGGCACCTTAAGGCGATGAAAGCTGAGAGAAGAACCCGAAAATGAGAGAGACTTGATAGTGAAAATCTTTCGGGCACTACAAGTCGAATAAGATTGAGAATCAAATGGGGAATCGCCAATTGAATATCTTGAAAGATGATTGACGGTAGAGGATAGGCCACATACGCATGTCATGGCCATCAGAGTCGGTATCTGCATTTGATAGATTTTTATTTATAGTTTCTTTTGTAAAAGAGTCATCGTTTCCTTTGTCTTTTATTTTGTTTCTCTTATCTTTCTCCTTTCATAGGAAAACCCCCGATAGAGTCTGTCTGGTCAGAACAAGTATGAAATGACTTCAAATATGCCATCAGCTTTTCAAGATGAGATCTGACTAGTACATCCAAATGGTATAGTCAGCAAGGAACAAGCGCGAGGCCAGTGTCAATAAAGATATCCCCAGCAAAAGGGAATTGACAAAAGGATTGACGAGCGTCAAGAGGGATATCCTTGCCAAAACCAAGGTTATAAACCTCAAAGACAAGGCCCGTGAACAAAGCAAGGAGAGCAGTGAGCATGATTTGGCGAAATCCATACTAGACTAAAAGGTCGGGGAAATGCCAGTTTCCAAGCTATGCCACAAAAGAAGAGGGATATCCCCAGCAGGAAGGGATTATCCCCAGCACATAATATCATCCCCAACAAGTTGTTGAACACAGAGCAAGGAAGGAGAAAGGGAAAGCCATCCCAATAGGAGTATCACAGCCAACCACCATGTTTTAAACTAACAAATTTTGTTTGATTTGAAGAAGGTAAAGGAAATGGCATTGATGCCAGAACTGCATGCCACAAGGGATATTATCAAACTGGGGCAGAAAATTTTCCTTCCATTTAGAAAATTTTCTGGAAGTCAGGTACCCCCAGCTGATAACATTTTACCCAACAGTGTTATCCCTAGCAGGTAAGTAAATAATTCCCCAACAATGTTATCCCTAGCAGTTGCGAGGAGTCCAACACAAGGTTGGAAAGTCGGTATCCTCAGCGGTTCCTTTCGGGGAAAGGCAAAACGACTCTCAAGGGAGGTAGTCTTCGAAGGAAGAAGCTATGCAAAAAAAAAAGAGAAGAATAAAAAGATAATAATGAAAAAAAAAGAAAAAAGGGTAAAAAAGTCATCCCTATCTAAATAATCCCCAACAGTTTCGAGGGAGGACAACACAGGTAAGTAAATAATTCCAAAAAAAAAAAAAAAGCGAAGGTTTCATTAATAGGAGACGCACTTCCTAGTTTGAAATCATTAGAGTTCTACCCATAGGAGATGCATTTCCTCCTAAGTTCGTTTTAGTTTCACCCATAGGAGATGCATTTCCTCCTAAGTTTGAGTTTTACCCATAGGAGATGCATTTCCTCCTAAGATTGTTTTAGTTTCACCCCATAGGAAATGCATTTCCTCCTAAGGTTGTTTTAGTTTTACCCATAGGAGACGCATTTCCTCCTCGGTTTGTTTTAGTTTCACCCATAGGAGATGCATTTCCTCCTAAGTTTAAGTTTTACCCATAGGAGACGCATTTCCTCCTAAGTTTAAGTTTCACCCATAGGAGATGCATTTCCTCCTAAGTTTGTTTTTACCCATAGGAGACGCATTTCCTCCTAAGTTTATGTTTTACCCATAGGAGATGCATTTCCTCCTAAGTGGTTGTTAAAGATATAAAAAAAACAAGACCTAGTCTGATGAACTTTCTCCTAGGATCAAAATCTTAGTCTGATGAATCTTTCTCCTAAAATAACCAAAAAACAAAAAATGACCTAGTCTGATGAACCTTCTCCTAGGATCAAAATCTTAGTCTAATGAATCTTTCTCCTAAGATAACCAAAAAACAAAAAATGACCTAGTCTAATGAACCTTCTCCTAGGATCAAAATCTTAGTCTGACGAATTTTTCTCCTAAGATAGAGACCTAGTCTGACGAACCTTCTCCTAGGATCAAAATCTTAGTCTGATGAATCTTTCTCCTAAGATAACCAAAAGACAAAAAATGACCTAGTCTGATGAACCTTCTCCTAGGATCAAAATCTTAGTCTGACGAATTTTTCTCCTAAGATAGAGACCTAGTCTGACGAACCTTCTCCTAGGATCAAAATCTTAGTCTGATGAATCTTTCTCCTAAGATAACCAAAAAACAAAAAATGACCTAGTCTGATGAACCTTCTCCTAGGATCAAAATCTTAGTCTGGCGAATTTTTCTCCTAAGATAGAGACCTAGTCTGACGAACCTTCTCCTAGGATCAAAATCTTAGTCTGATGAATCTTTCTCCTAAGATAACCAAAAAACAAAAAATGACCTAGTCTGATGAACCTTCTCCTAGGATCAAAATCTTAGTCTGACGAATTTTTCTCCTAAGATAGAGACCTAGTCTGACGAACCTTCTCCTAGGATCAAAATCTTAGTCTGATGAATCTTTCTCCTAAGATAACCAAAAAACAAAAAATGACCTAGTCTATTGAACCTTCTCCTAGGATCAAAATCTTAGTCTGACGAATTTTTCTCCTAAGATAGAGACCTAGTCTGACGAACCTTCTTCTAGGATCAAAATCTTAGTCTGATGAATCTTTCTCCTAAGATACAAAAAAAAAACAAGACCTAGTCTGACGAGCTTTCTCCTAGGATCAAAATCTTAGTCTGATGAATCTTTCTCCTAAGATGCTAAAAAAACATTTTGAAAAAAAAAAGAAAAAAAAATGAGTCATTTTCCTAAACCCAGGCGCCCACCTGTATAACGAGAGGAATACATTTCAATCTTTTTCATTTCAAGTGTTGAACCCAGGCGCCCACCTGTATAACGAGAGGAATATATTTCAATCTTTTTCATTTCAAGTGTTGAAGCCAGGCGCCCACCTGTATAACGAGAGGAATACATCCAGTCTTTACTTTCAAGTGTTGAAATTGGGAGCCCGCCCATAATAACAGAGGCATACATTCAGTCTTTACTTTTCAAGTGTTGAAATTGGGAGCCCGCCCATAGAACAGAGGCATACATTCCAGTCTTTAAATTTCTTGTCAGGCGCCCACCTACATAACGAGTGGAATACTTTTCAGTCTTTAAATTTCTTGTCAGGCGCCCACCTACATAACGAATTGAAAAAGAGTCATTTTCCTAAATCCAGGCGCCCACCTGTATAACGAGAGGAATACATTTTGCATTTCATGTTCCAGGCGCCCACCTGTATAACGAGAGGAATACATTTCAGTCTTTACTTTCAAGTGTTGAAATTGGGAGCCCGCCCATAATAACAGAGGCATACATTCAGTTTTTACTTTCAAGTGTTGAAATTGGGAGCCCGCCCATAATAACAGAGGAATACATTCAGTCTTTACTTTCAAGTGTTGAAATTGGGAGCCCGCCCATAATAACAGAGGAATACATTCAGTCTTTACTTTTCAAGTGTTGAAATTGGGAGCCCACCCATAATAACAGATGCATACATTCAGTCTTTACTTTTCAAGTGTTGAAATTGGGAGCCCGCCCATAGAACAGAGGCATACATTCCAGTCTTTAAATTTCTTGTCAGGCGCCCACCTACATAACGAGTGGAATACTTTTCAGTCTTTAAATTTCTTTTCAGGCGCCCACCTGTATAACAAGAGGAATACCTTTTAGCCTTATACTGCAGATTTTGGAAATCAGTAACCCCACCAGAAGGTAGAAGGTTACAACAGGAATCCCCAGCTCCGGGAAGCAGAAGGCTACAACAAAAATCCCCAGCATTCAATCCCAGTTAGAAATAGTAAAAGCTCGCCTCAAGAACGCGAATCAATAGTCTGGGATGATCAACAGAAGCTGGTCACAAAAACAAAAAAACAAGAAGAAAAAAAAAGAGAAAAAAAGAAAGAAAAGAACCCAAAATACGGAAGTGGAGAACAAATGTGGTCTGCTCAAGAACTAACACCTACAATTAGCAAGTGTCAAGGTTCAAATCCAAAGTCTGTATGAAGCACCATTCAAGACTCAAGATCAAGTTTCAGAAGACTTAGAGATAGAAATCCTTGTAACTAGTAGCTGATAGGCTTAGTTAGTCTTTTTCAGTTTTCATTTTTGTTGTAATGACAGGACCGCGGACCGGAACCTCAACGGAACGGCACCTCGATCGGCTCTCCACCTCGGTACCCTCTACCATCTCTCTCATATCCGAACTACACGTGGCCTGATTCCTGTAAAACCAAGGATATGTAGGCAGCTCAGATACCAGGGCTCGGTCACATTCCCCCTTTCCTTAAGTGTAGTCCGTCCAAATAATGGTCGGGTCAAAAACACGTCTAGTCGTTCTTTGTCGGAAAACTCTTCGTGTTTCCAGTCAAAGAGGGGCAGCTGTAAGCACGTGATTTTTGACCCTCCCCGGGAATTTTTACGTTCTTAGCTTAAATATTTAATTTAGGACTAATATAGCTATTTTGACTATTTTTACTTTATTTTTCTCGCAAAAGAAAAAAAATTACAAAAAATATATATATAAATTTTAGTTTATGTATCCCTCATAAACTTGAAAAAAATCAAAAATTGCACTTTATTTTTGTACTTTATATAATTTCGAAAATTACAAAAAAAATATAATTCTATTAAGGTTTTGTAGTCATTTTAATTTGGAAAAATGCAAAAATATTACTTTATATTTTATCTTTATATAAAAAACGAAAATTACAAAAAAATAGTTTTATTAATATTTTGTAGCTATTTTAAATCTTGAAAAATATTAAGAAAATAATAATATAGTTTTGTTTTAAATAATTAGTCTTATTTTAGTAGCTATTTTGCTTATATAGGACTAGTTAAGCAACGTCGTGTTCCTATTTCTCGGGTCCGGGCAAAAGAATAATATTCGGGTTCAAACTACCCGGTTTTAGGCCTAATTTTCGGACCTAGCCCATAATAAACCGAGTCCAGGACACATGGGGAACCCCACCACGCGTGGGGGACATAAGTCTCGAACCCCACCACGCGTGGGGCTCATTTTTCTTGACAAACCCATTACAAAACACGGACAAACATTTGGAAAAGGGGGACTTTTTTGAAAATTTGGAGACTGGCCACTATTCCTCCGTCTTCTTCCTAAAAGAAGAAGAACAAAAACAAGCAAAACCCTACTGTGAAAACAAAACCAACGTCGCAACCAACTCCTCCTCCCACCTTCACCACCGAGCAACCAGCCCCCCTCGTCGTCATTTCCAGACGACAACCAAACAACCCGTCACCTCCACGTCCAAACACCATCGCCCAAACACCACATCCATCAACACCCTGAAACCACCACCGGACAGTCCCGACCGTAGCGGCTTCACCATTTTTAGTCCGACGAGCAGCTGTTGCTGCGTGCCAAGCAGCTGTGGCTGCGTTTCTGAGCAGCTGTCGTTGCGCGTCTTAACCTTCCCATCGTGACCCATCTCCGACCTGCTGCATCGTCCAACCAGCTTCCCCCCGTTGTCGCTGTCCTCCACCAAACAGACCATCGACCATCTTAGCCCAGTTCCCTCCATCTCGTCACCTTGGTTGTTCCCCGTCGATAGCCCAGTTCCCTTCGCAGCAACCAAACAATCCTTGGTTGTTGACAGTTGTGGGTCCGAGCTTTCTATTTCCATCGAGGTCGTCTTTGGTTCATCGAGGTCCGGTACGTCGAGGTGTTCGTCCGAGGTTTCATCATTGTTCCTCGTCGAGTGAGGTCTGGTTCGAGTTCCGTAGGAGGCACTGTTGTCGTTCTAGGATTGTCAAGGTTCGAAGGTTGGTGTTCTTCGTCCTTTATTTCATTTCGTTCGTTTCGCATATTATGGTTCAAGGCGAATGAGAGTATTTGATATTGAGGAATGTCAACAATGCAACTTTTGTTGTTGTGTTAAAAATGCTTATTCTATGTTTAGTTACTGCATGTTTAAAGTAAATGTGAGCATATGAACGGTTTGTTTGTCATCTTTGTTAAATCATTTTTTTTTCCTCTCATTTTTACCATGGATATTATTACCTGTTAGAATCGTTGTTTTTGTTTAACCTCGGATGACTTCATTGGTAGAAAATCGTAGTTGCCTTAAGTTTGCCCTTAAATAATAAAAACGAGATGAGCTTCGCCACATAAAAAATGTACAGATTGCGGAGCCCTCACAAAAATATATGCATTAAATACTTAGATTCCGGGTCGGGCCGTTCAGCAAATTTCACGGCCCTACCCCAAAATAATAATGCGCTAGTTGCTTCAGGCGCGCCTTTAATAATTTAATTTTCCTAAACTCGGGTGCACATTTATGTGACCCAAATCTAAATCTCAACGGAATCGAAATGTGTCTCTAATCACGGGTATATTGATTATGGCGTGGCCCGAGATGCATTTCCATGACGTTGTAAATTCCTTTTAATAACAAATGAGACGAGCCTCGACAAACAAAATGTAGAAGCTGTGGGGCCCTTTAAATGTATATATATTAGAAAATACTTAGAATTCGGGACATGCCGTTTAGCAAATTTTACGGCCTTCCCCAAAATAACAATACGTTAGTTGCTTTAGGCGCGCCTTTAATAATGTTATCTCCCTAAATTCGGGTGCACATTTATGTGACCCAAATCCAAATCTCAACCGAGTCGAGATATGTCAATAACCACGGGTGCATTGATGTAACGTGGTTCGAGATATGTTTTCACGACGTTGCAAGTCCTATAAAATAACAGTGAATGATAAAAGCGGTTAAAAGATAAAATTGGCACATAAGTTCACATTTGTATAAAATCAGATAATCAAGCCGAATATAACAGTTGAGCGACCGTGCTAGAACCACGGAACTCGGGAATGCCTAACACCTTCTCCCGGGATAACAGAATTCCTTATCCGGATTTCTGGTACGCAGACTGTAGTATGGAGACATTCTTTTCCTCGATTCGGGATCAAAATTGGTGACTTGGGACACCCTAAATCTCCCAAGTGGCGACTCTGAAATAAATAAACCAATCCCGTCTCGATTGTCCTTTAATTGAAAAAAACTCCCTTGCACCCCCATCGGGTGCATAAAAAGGAGGTGTGACACTAACTCTAGCCAAGACACAAACACAAGGGTTTATGATTTACAAAGGGTTCCTACACAATGCTTCTAACTAAGTTAAGTAGGAGTTACAAATGAAGAACAAATAACAAAGACTCAATAAACCTAAGGAATTAAGATATCTTCAATCTTAGATCTGGTTCTTGAGGTTGCAGCAGCTTTGTTCTTGAGAGAGGTTGTGGCTAACACTTGAGAGAATATATTCTTTTTGATTTTGAAAGTGTTGGAGAGATGAAATCCCTTGCCTCATGTTGATAATATGTGTGTGTGATATCATCAAGGATGATGCAATAAAGTGTCGTTTAGTTTGGCCTTAGCAAGCTACAGTTGTGCTGCTGTACTGCTTCCAAACGGTACAGTGCATCAGTCTGCCAGACGGTACAGTGCAGTAGCTTTTACAGCTATAGAGTTGACTGTACAACGACGAGGGAAACTTATCCCTATTTGGTCCCTCTGCTGTTTCCTTATCTGATTTCATAGAGAATTGAACCAGACATCTGATGAGTTATTCGAAATGCAAAGGAACTCAAAGTCCTTATCTTGTTCTCTCATGAAGTAAGTTGTTTTACCTTCCTTGATTGTATTTATACATGTGTGACATCACTTACAATGATGTAAGCAAGGTAGGTAAAAAGCCTTCCACAGAAAGTTGACTGTTGCATTGTTCTTATACAGTAGCGTGTGTAGGCAGCAACTTTCCAACTGGACAGTCTCCTCGGGAACTGATAGGGACCTATTCCCTCAGCTGTTCCTTCCACTCTAAAGAGTTTAGTTATATCCCACGCTAGATCCCAACCTGAAATTTTGTGATCTTAAGGTCTTGTATGTGTAACAGGTTCCTTATCTAGTTCTGGATGGTAAGTTTGTAGATCATCAAAACATAAAGTAAAATACTTATGCCCAAAGTACTTGTAACCTATCAATTTTCTCCTTTTTGATGATGACAAACTTAGAATTGATATTCCCTCTGAGAACCGGATCTCCACATTGTCAACATATTTATCCTCTTCCCCTCAATTATGCAGCTAATCCTAGAGAAAATGAAAAGTGTTACTTGAGATTATTATTGAATTATGTGAGAAGACCCTCTTAGTTTAATGACTGACTTACTGCTAATGGAAGAAAGTGCAAAATATTCAAAGAAACTTCAAAAGAAAGAGAGTTATTAGAATTCAATAGCAACATTTTAGAATCTATATGTGAGGTTGTCACCTTGAAAATGTCATTAGTTCTCCAAAATTTATTGTAATTATACTGGTGCATTGTATCCACCCAATGTTAGAAATCTGTGGGAAACATATATTACGGAGATAAGTTAAAGGATCACATCGCCTGCTAAAAGACATTAATTATTCTTTTAGAAAATACAGGCGCGAGTATTAAAAAATATGATATACTTAAACTTGATCATGGGTTTGATAATGTTTCATCAATAATGAAGAGAAATAATTCAGTAGAAGTATACAAAATTACATATTGAAGATTCAGTATGTAATCAAAGGCAAATTTTGAACAAGAGCAAGCTTTCTAGACTTAACCTGAAATGGTCAATTTTGGTAGAGTAGGACTGTTCTTTGTTGATGAACTTGGAGAAACCAGAAAAATATTCTAATTATGCACTACTATCAAAAGCGTAATCATATTAGCAACAGTAACAAATATTATAGGAACAACAATTTGACCAAGGATTGTACGACTCACTCTATATTCGACATATATACCTCTTCGAATACTGAGAGATTCACCAAAAATATATGTTGACAAGTTTGATAAGAAAAGAAAATATGATAATCTAGGAGTGAAGCACCTATGGACAAGTATCAGACATTTGAAATAATTGATAAGAGCTTTAGAGATACAAGACATAAATATTGGTTAAAAGGTAACTAGGTAAATATATCAGAGGATATTTCTATCAAGTACTGCTTATTGTTCTATAAATGATGATGATATCGACTGCAAGTGTAAGTTTGGTGGAATTATACTTATGACATCAAATGAAAAAGATTCAGCAAATATGAGAGCAAGAATCGATCTAATATTTAATGATTTCTTGCTTATAAAAAATGATCATTTCTTTTTCTATATTATTTCTTTATAAATTTAATTTGTTGCTCTTTTTATTTAATTAAATGAAGATCTACGTGCAACACACGTATAAAAAAACTCGTATAACTAAAATTCACATGAGATCTATAATGGAGTAATCAATTTTAAATTTTATGAAATATTCTTTTTTTGGTAACTAAATTTTTTTTATTAATCACCGAGGATAAACTTTACAAAGCTATAGTTAGTTAACTCAACTAACTATCTAAAGACAAGAAAAATTATTCATACCTCTATCTGTCAACTTAAAGTTATTTAGAACATACAAGTCTGAAAATAGCTTCTAGTTCTAACAGATGATCTAGTACAACACATGAAAGCTATATCTTTTGTACTGAAACTCCAATCTTTGTTCGTTTGCTCAAATATCCTGTGATTCCTTTCTATCCAAATAGCTTGAATTGTTTCAGTATATAACAATTTGAAGACCAGGGCAACTGTTGATTTCCCCTTGACATTCTCAATAATCTAGTATTGATATTGATTCCATGCATTTGGAAATAGTGTCTTATTTCCCCATAGTAGAACCTTGTCCCATATCTTCCTTGAGATTTTATATTGAACAGAAGGTGTTCATTTGTCTCATTGTATTCTTGACAGAGGCTACACTTTAGTTCCACATTGAGCCTCCATTTTGCTAATCTATCCACAGTAAGTAGCCTTCCATGCAAGTGAAGCCACATGGTAAATCTTGCTCTAGGTCTAGCTTTATTGGAGAACATTAGGCATTTCCATGATATTCTTGGGAGATCACCTAGAAGCTGCAAGTAAGCCGGTTTAATCAAGTTTTTTACCTGGAGCAGATTGATCAAATTGTAGCATGATGTCTCTTGCATAAAAAATCTTTCGAATCATACAACATGCACTTTGTGGCACCTTCATACAAACAAACTGATGTTCCTTAATGTAGTAACTATGAATCCATCGAATTCACAACCTGCCAATTTTATGTGCTAAGTCCCAACAGGTTTTTACTACTGATGCATTGTTCCAAATCCATAGGTTCATAAAGTTAAGTCCAACTGCTGATTTAGGAGAACAGACCTTTTCCTAGGCAATCAAAGCCATCTTATTTATAGTATTGACACCTGACCATACATAACTATGACAATATGCATCAATTATGTCCAATACCTTGGCAGGGATCATGAAAAGTTGGGACCAATATGCTTGTGATGGGTTTTCAATGTCTTTGTCTTATGCTTCTTATGTTTTGATGATCTAACAAACTTATTGTCAAGAACTAGATAGAGAACCTGACCCACCTGGTATACGTTTCAAATGAACAATGTCCATTCTGATCTCCAACAAATGAGTGAACAACCACAAGGAAGAACATAACAGGGACCTGGTCCCTTAGAGTTCTTCGACAGAAGTACAAGTCAATTGTACAGCTGGAACATAACAACAGAAAGTGATTGTCCGCAACTGTTACAAAGAGGAATAGAACAGGGACCTAGTCCCTTAGGGTTTTCTGACAGAAGTACAAGTCAACTATACAGTTGGAACGCAACTGCAGAAAGTGACTATCCACAATGGTACACGCGATAGTGCAGTAGACAGTGCAACAATCACTTCTCATTGGGAAGAAGCGTGTACCAAGAATTGACATCACCATTGTGATATCTTTTGTAGTATAACAACCTGGTGCAAGGCACTACATATTCACTTATGCATTTAGTGATATTCTCTAAAGCTTTAAAGTGTTCATCCGACATTAAAGTCACTGATGTGTCAAGCACAAGAAGACAACTCCACTAAAGGATCAGTATCACAATGAGCCTATGTGTATCCGTAGTTGAGTTGTAATCTTGTTATTCGTTCTTCATTGTAAATCTTATCTTGCTTTCTTAGAAGCTATGTTTTAGAAAATCCAAAATCCTTAAACTTTCTGAGTTTATGTTGTGACTAGGATTAGTCATAAGTTTAAAGTCTTTGTAACTAGAGAGTCACAAAGTGGCTTATGGTAAGAATATCACAAGTTAGTTAAGTTGAAGTCTTTGTAATAGAGTTATTACAAAGTGGCTTGTAATAGTGAGATTATAAGTTAGTGAAGTTGAAAGCCTACAAATACAGTTCGTGATTTTTGTTCCCTTGTGTGTGATTTTTCCACGCAAAAATCCCTTGTCTCTTTTACTTACTACTTCATAAGTATTCTCAGTAAAAACTCATAAAGGATCAGGTGCTCTATAGTTTGGTGGACTCATATAAGCTATCAATTGGTATCAGAGCGGGTTCTTTCTAAAAGGTTAACACATAGAAAGGATCTCAATGGCTGCTTCACCCAACTTTGAGGAAGGACAATCAACCTACAGACCTCCTAGATTCAATGGTCAGTACTACGGTTGGTGGAAGACTCGCATGCATGATTTTATAATGACTGAAGATTCAGAACTGTGGGACATCATCTATGATGGTCCACATGTTACTATGAAGAAGCTTGAAGAAACTAGACTAATGGTGCCGCAAGATAGAAAGGAGTACAGTGATATTGACAGAAAAGCCATAGAAAAGAACTATTGTGCCAAGAAAATCTTGGCATATGGTATAGGACACGATGAGTACAACAGAGTCTCAACTTGTGATACAAGCGTTACAAACCGCACACGAAGGAACTACTCAGGTTAAACAATCTAAGATTGACATGCTCACCATAGAGTATGAGCTTTTCAGGATGAAGGATGATGAGTTTATACAGGATATGCACACCAGATTCACATCCATTATAAATGAGCTTCATTCACTTGGAGATGTTATTCCAGAAACAAGCTTATAAGGAAAATTCTCAGTGTTCTACTTGTTCTTGGGAAAGTAAGGTAAATGCCATCACTGAAGCTAAAGATCTATAAACTCTAACCATGGATGAGCTAATTGGTAATCTGAAGACATACGAAATAGAAAGAAAGAAAGACAGTGAAAGGAGAGAGCCAAAGAAGGAAAAGAACATGGTACTCAAGGCTGAAAATAGTGACTCAAGTGAAGAAGATAGTGATATGGCCTATCTTACTAAAAGATTTCAAAAGATGGTTCGAAGGAATGGTGGTATACCAAAGAGGGACAGTTCAAGTAAGGCAAGGAACAATGATCTCTGTCACATGTGTGGAAAGTCAGGGCATTTCATTAAAGAATGTCCACTTGTGAAATAGGAGCAATACAAATAAAACCCTGACAAAGCGGCAAAAAAGAACCTGGTTCTAGACAAACGATTCAATCAAAAAAGTGCAGCTGACAATATTGTGAAGCAGACTCTTGTTGCTTGGGGATACTCCTCCAGTGAATCAGAAAGGGAACCAGATGCAGAAAACAGCTCCATGATGGCAGTGGAAACTAAAGCAACGAAGTATGACTCAATGTTCATGCTGATGGCTCAGTCTGATGATGATGAAGAAGATGAAGATGATGAGGTAAATTTTAAGGATGTTTAGAGAAATCTAAAATCCAAGTCTTCTAAGAAGTTAAGGTCATTAGAAAATGTTCTAATTGATGCTTATTATAGCCTTGATAATGATAAGGAGATCCTGACCATAGAACTAGGAGAAGCTGAACAATCTAAAGACGAACTAGTGGTCTGCGTAGTGGACCTAAATGAGACCATAGATAATCTTGAAAAAGAAAAGGAAGTTCTGAATGAAAAAATAACTAGGGTAGAAAATGAGAGAGATGACCTAATAGTAGTGGTTGTTGACTTGAAGGAAACAATAGATGGTCTTAGCAATGAGAAATACACTCTAGAAGAAAAAATTGCAGCTACTGAGCAAGAGAGGGATGATTTTTTAGTGATAATCACTGACCTAGAGGAAACCATTGGGGGACTCAATAGAGAATATAGGACTGTGCGTCTTGGGAAAGGGAAGGAAGTAGCTAGTGAGACACATATCAAGCTTGAAAAGGAATTAACTGGTGTGAAGACTAGTCTATGTGGTGAACTTGAGAAAAATCAGCAACTTCAAGCTGAATTGGAGAAAGTAAAAATTGATCTTGAGAAATCTCTGAAGTGGACCTGGTCCTCAGATGCTGTCACTGCCATGTATGATAACAATAGTGGAAACATGCAGGGAATCGAGTTCCAAAGGGAGAAAACTCCTAACAACCCTCATAGCAAGTGCGTCACTGTTCCTGATAACTGGCTGTGTACCCACTGTGGGAACAATAGACACTTAAAGAAAATTGCCAGGCCAGGGTTCAATCTGTTTAGAAAAACAAAGTGTTTACTAACAAAGTGACTACTAACAAGGGACCAGGTACAACTCGCAAGAAACGAATGTTGCCTGCATGGACTAGAAAAGCCCTTATCTATCCCTTTTATCATAACAAGGGACCCAAACTAGTTTGGGTTCCTAAATCTAACCCATAATTTGCGTGTGTAGGGAACAGTGAGAGGAAACGGACTATAATGGACCATGGACAGTGGATGCTCAAAGCACATGACTGGAAACACCATGGATTTTTTCTCACTGAAAGCCCTGCAAGAAGGGAATGTATCCTTTAAAAAAAGGGAGAAGGTATATTCTCGGTGTTGGAAAAGTTGGAAAGATTCTTTGGCACTCAATTGAGAACGTGTACTATGTGGATGGCCTAAAGTACAGTCTCCTAGGTGTTTCTCAAATCTGTGATAAAGGGAACAAAATAGAGTTCTTATCAAAAGTGTGCACAGTTACCAATCTGATAACTGGCAAAGTGCTTTTAGTGGCCAAAAGAAACAAGAACATCTATATTGCTGACTTTGAATCTCTACAAGCTAGTGATATGAGATGCTTGAAGTCAGTTGATGATGATGCAGAACTTTGGCATGGAAGATTGGGGCTTGCAAGCTTCTCACTTCTGAATAAATTGATATAGAAAGACCTAGTTTGTGGTCTGCCAAATTCAAGATTCACCTGGACACTGGTTCTTAGAACAAAGGATGAGACTTTCGAGGTATTTATGGCCTTTGTCAAGAAGATCCAAGTAAAGATAAAATTGAAGGTAGTATGCATCAAACCTGACCACGGGATAGAATTTGACAACGCCAAATTTGATGATCTTATAACAAAAATGGAATCACACACAACTTCTCAGCACCAAGGACTTCACAACAAAATGGTGTTGCTGAAAGAAAGAATAGAACTTTGGAAGACATGTCATGGACAATGCTCATCGACAGTGGAATCACCAAAATATTTTTGGGCAAAGGTAATAAACACTGCTTGATACTTGGTGAACATGTGTATGATCAGGTCCCTCATGAACAAAACCCACTATAAGCTGCTAACTGGAAAAAAACCAAAGACAACTCATTTGAGAACCTTTTGAATAAAAATGCCATGTTTTCAACAATGGGAAGGACTAGCTTGGGAAGCTTGATGCAGAAGGCGATGAAGGAAACCTTCTGGGATACTCCCCACAAAGAAAAGGCCACAAAATCTGCAACAAAAAGGCACACTGGGTGGATGAAAGTGTTTATGTGTTATTCAATGAGATACCTTTCTCTAACAAAGGAGGAAACAATGATGATCAATATAATGAACCATCTCTAGTCCTTGGGAAATATCTAAGGTTTCAAATAGGAAGGTTGATATGATGAGTAAGATGAAGGAGACAGGTGAAAAACAATGCAATATCCTCTTCCACTTCTCACAAGGAACCTGGTACTTCAATTACCACCACTGAAGCTGAAGAAGAGTGGAAATGCAGTGCAAGACACTCCACAAGTAACAGAACAAAGGGTGCAGGGAAATCCAATTATCCTACCAAGTTCCTCTACCAACCAAACCCCAGTCCCAAACTAGAAACACAAAAGCTCCCATCTACCTGATGACATAATCACTCCCCTTCATTTTGGATTTAGACAAGAATAAAAAAAATTCAAAAATTCCCTAGTCCCTTTTGTGTTTCCACTCCAGAATAGAATCCAAAATTAAGTCCTAAGGAATCCTAATTGAAGGCTGCCAAAAGAAGTTTCAGATACCTTAAGGGAACACATGACCTGGCCCTGTATTACCCCTCAGGTGACAGTTTTAACCTTGTTGAGTATGCTGATGTTAACTATGCAGGTTGTCTTGTGGACAGGAAAAACACTTCTGGAATGGTTCACTTGCCATGATCTCTTGGGCCACAAGGAAGCAAAACTCAATGGCTTCGTCAACAAATGAAGCAAAATATGTAGCGACAACATCCTAATGTGCTCAAACCCTATAAATTAGGCAGCAACTAGAAGATTTTAGGGTATTTTCTGATGGTATACCTTCTCTATCCAGTTCAAAACAAGAGGATCAAGCATATTGAGGTGAAGCATTATCTTCTGAGGGTTAATGTGGAGAAAGGGTTGATATATGGAAAGTCCTGCAGCACTGAAGACCAAATTCCAGATTTCTTCACCAAAGGCTTGAGTAGGGAACATTTTAGAAGAAACAAGGTGAAGTTGGGGTTATTCGAACCTAATGGAGGACCTGATTCTCCATCAGTTGGCTATGTAAAACACCTTCAAGTAAAATTAGCTAAAGTGTTTTCTGGCCAAGCCTAACTCACATCGATACTGTTGCAGGTAAACATGCATGACGATTATAGAAGCTAAAGGTACAGTTATGAACTGCGAAAGAAGAGGTGTTAAAATCTTTTTCAAAAAAAAAAAAATTGTTCGGGCATCAGGTTCATGTACCACAGGTTAGTAGTAATGTGCTTGTTCTGCATACCTTCTCAAAAATGTTAACAAAATTAACTCAACTGCTATATCATCCAACTTTTCAAAGTTTGCATGTCATGTCTTGTCTTTCAAATCCCTTCATCCCCTCTGCAAGATAACGTTTTCCCACAAACCTACCTCCATTTTCAGAAATATTCAGAACCCGTTTCTCTCTCTTCTCATCATTATCCCTTCTTCCAATAAAACTTTCTTTCTCCCTCACAACAAGTCATGAACCTTTATCTCTTCTGTATATCTGTGATCCTCTCTTCATCTCTCTCTCTCTCTCTCTCTACTTACCTACCAAATACTCCTATAGTGGCAACCGAACGATCGCTTCCTTCTGCCACCATTAACACCACTCCCACTTCCCTATCATCCTTAAAATCATCCCCAGAAATTCACTATTCCACTCTTTCCAATACTATTGTATCCACACCTAGTTCCTCATCTTTTCCTATAGTTTTTCCTTTTCTGACAAACCTTGTTTCCCTTCTATGTATTGAAAACCCTATGTCTCATCATTCCTCTGATCTCATCAAAGAATACTCAGGAGGTTTTACCTCTCAAGTGTTAGAGGTATCTGAGGATGATCCTGATCAGTATCTAAACTCCTCCATCTTGGACTTAGTGACTCTCACAAAGTCACCAGAAAAGGAAGTAGCGCATAACATCATGGCTATCGTTACTGAGAGTCTAATAAATGGAGGAGAATATCTCTTGTCTGAGTATCAGGAGGAAGAAACTCCATTCCTTGGCGATGTAAGAACCATAGTACTCCTCGACACTTTGGCTCATGAGACGTTCCTAGAAAAACCTGCTGAATAATCTGATTCTCTTCCAAGTAAACCCACTCTTCCACCTCGTGATCATCCTAAGCTCTTAGAATCCTCCTCCAAGTTACCCACTATCAGGTCGCAGCAAAAAGAGGGCTTCAAGCCTACATTGCAGAAAAGTAGGAGGAGTGTCAAGACAAGGAAAAGAGGTTGATGAATCAAGGGGAATTTGTTATTGACAAGAGCGTTCCAGTAGGTGGGGTTGACAAAAATGCTCTAAAGGAACTTGGTTCCTTAGTAACACAATCTATAAAAGCTCAAAATTCTGTAGATGAAGCTTCCGATGAAGCTATTGAGAAACAAAATGGTGCATCCGTGAAGGGCAGCAACAAGTTTAAGAAGAGTCTAGTTGAGCAAGCCATGTCTGAAGATGATATCGTAGG
Source organism: Nicotiana tabacum (assembly GCF_000715075.1). Lineage (NCBI taxonomy): Eukaryota > Viridiplantae > Streptophyta > Magnoliopsida > Solanales > Solanaceae > Nicotiana > Nicotiana tabacum. The sequence goes on along the minus strand of NC_134099.1, from coordinate 16,993,414 downwards.
GCTAGTAAGTTAGAAAGGAAAGTTTGTTGAAGAATCTAGAAAACGAAAAAGGGAAACTGTAAGGGAACCTAGTTCTCTGAGGACCATGCCCAGTGACAGTGGTCTTTAGTAGGAGAGATTAAGAACTCAGAAAGTCTTGTGGGGTCGTACGTTTAACCCATCAATTTCAGAGATGGCCGGTATGAGACAAATTTTGGAGATAGTGAAATTTCAGTAATGGGAGCACTTGTTTTAGGGGAGCATGCCTTTGGTGTACGAAGATGCGGTACAAAATTTCTACATATCTCTCTTCACTGTTGAGGGGGATCACATTTGTGCGCTAGTAAATGGAGTAGACATTGTACTTGACACTTCAGCATTGGGAAAGGTTCTCAAAATTCCATGTGAAGGAATGTCCTCGGTCAAAGGTGTATGTGGTGTCAACTTTAGGAGAGCTATCATGAAAGAGCAAGCTATTCAGCAGGGGGAACAAGTGCATAAAAAAATTTATTACTTCCTGAGTATCAGCTTTTTTTTGAACTGGTCAATAAAGTGCTCTTACCTCGTTCTTAGAGGCGGTCTATTGCTACAAAATTAGATATGGTCTTAATGGAGGCTCTTGATGAGTTTGTCCCAATCAATATGCCTGCAATCATGATAGATCATACACAAAAGGTGGCAAACTTTAAAGGTGGGAATCATGGGCTACCATATGACTTTCTTCTCACTCAAGTATTCAGATTTTACAAGGTCCCCTTGGGTAGTCCCAGAGTGGGCACACGGAAGCAACCCTTCTCTAAAACCACTTTGGAAGAATGTGAGTGCATAGAAAGAGTTGGTGGAAGCATCTCGACCATTTCTTAGCTGATCAATGCTCAAAATGTAGCTTCTGAAGAGATCAGAAGGTTGAGGGCTCAAAATGCCATACTGGAAACTCAGCTCAGTCAAGCAGTTAAAAGACCCGATTCCGTTAATGAAGAAGTTGCCCGCCTGACAAAGGAAAATGATAAGCTTCGCACAAAATTGCTTGAAGAACAACTGTCTGCAAATGCCCGACTGGACCTGGTTCTTAAAACCATTGCTGCCTCCTCTTCCAAGCCTCCCTCTCTTAATTCTCCTAGGATCCTCTCAGTGACCAACTATCTTTTACTCTAATGTTTTGTGGTTGTTGCTTTCTTTTTCTTTGTCTTTTTGTGATGGCATGCTGGATTTCACCATTACTGCTCCTGTTTTGTTCAATCCATTGTTAATATTAATGAAACAACTCCTCCTTTTGCCTGTACAATGTTGTCTTCCTCTGGTTTCTCTTTTCTGTCATGTTGTGTGCACATATATGGCATGAGTTGGCTGTATTAGACATCTTTATGCTAATTGCCTGCTTGTGTATCTTTTTAATGATGCCAAAAGAGGGAAAATGTCAGGGGGTCGGGGGGAACTTGTGTAGAAACTTGATGCAAATATAAGGGATCTGATTAAAGGGAATTAAAAGCAACAGGTCAGGGGGAACTTGTGTAGTTTCTGGTACCTTATCTGGTTATTTTTGCTCTAAACAAATACTATCAATGCCTAAGTTTGTCGTCATAAAAAGGGGGAAATTGATGGGTTTTCAATGTCTTTGTCTTATGCTTCTTATGTTTTGATGATCTAACAAACGTATTGTCAAGAACTAGATAGAGAACCTGACCCACCTGGTATACATTTCAAATGAACAATGTCCAGTCTGATCTCTAGCAAATAAGTGAACAACCACAAGGAAAAACACAACAGGGACCTGGTCCCTTAGGGTTCTCCGACAGAAGTACAAGTCAACTGTACAGCTGGAACGCAACTGCAGAAAGTGACTATCCGCAACTGTACATGCGATAGTGCAGTAGACAGTGCAATAATCACTTCTCATTGGGAAGAAGCGTGTACCAAGAATTGATATCACCATTGTGATGTCTTTTGTAGTATAACAACTTGGTGCAAGGCACAACATATTCACTTGTACATTTAGTGATATTCTCTAAAGCATTAAAGTGTTCATCCGGCATTGAAGTCACTGGTGTGTCAAGAATAAGAAGACAACTCTACTAAAGGATCAGTTTCACTATGAGTCTATGTGTATCCATAGTTGAGTTGTAATCTTGTTATTTGTTCTTCATTGTAACTCCTATCTTGCTTTCTTAGAAGCTATGTTTTAGAAAACCCAAAATCCGTAAACTTTCTGAGTTTATGTTGTGACTAGGATTAGTCATAAGTTTAAAGTCTTTGTAACTAGAGAGTCACAAAGTGGCTTGTGGTAAGTGTATCACAAGTTAGTTAAGTTGAAGTCTTTGTAATAGAGTTATTACAAAGTGGCTTGTAATAGTGAAATTACAAGTTAGTGAAGTTGAAAGCCTACACGTGTAGGTCGTGATTTTTGTCCCCTTGTGTGGATTTTTCCACGTAAAAATCCCTTGTCTCTTTTACTTACTGCTTCATAAGTATTCTCAGTAGAAACTCATAAAGGATCAGGTGCTCTATAATTTGGTGGACTCATATAAACTATCAACTTGGATACCAAAGATGAGTGATTTAACCAGTTGGATCCTTTCAACATAGGATAATTTCCTAGCTGTCTATGATGAGATTCTTTTGATAATCTTCTGGATAAGAAGCTGCCATTGTGCAATGGTCAGCTTCTTAGTTGACAAAGGTATACCCAAACTTGAAATGTAGGTCCCCATTGACATATCCCAGCAACTGCAAGATTTTGTCTCTTTCTGCCTGTATCACTCCTCCACAATATAATGACTTTTGCCTAGGTTAACTTGTAAGCCTAAGGCAGAGGAGAATTGATGAAAACACTGATGAAGGTGGTGTACAGGCCCTACATCTCCATGGGCAAAGAGTAATAGATCATCTACAAAGGACAAAGTGTAATCCCCATCTTCACACACTTTGGATAAAATCTAAAAATCTTTTCATTCTTCTAGCTGTTCAATTGCCTACTAAGATACTCCATTGCTATAACAAACAATAAAGGGGACATGAGATCCTATTGTCTCAAGCCCCTTGCAGCATCGAAAGGTTCAGTTGGTTCACTATTACCCAAGATAGAGTAGTTCACTATTTTAAGACATTCTGCAATCCAAGCAATGAATTTTCTGGGGAAAGCTAATTCCTCCAATACCTGCTCCAGATAGCACCATTCAACTCTGTCATAATCTTTTTGAAGGTCAATTTTGATCATACACCTAGGAGACATATGCTTTCTATTGTAAGCCTGAACTAGCTCATGAGACAATATGATGTTATCACCTTTTTTCTCCCTGGTATAAAGCCTTCCCGTGCTTCAAAAATAATATCAGGCATCACTTTTTGCTATCTTGATGCTAAAACTTTTGATATAATTTTAAAGAAGACAGTGCAGTCGTCAATTGGCCTATATTCTTTTACTGTGAAGGGATTCTCATATTTAGATATCAATGTGAGGGCAGTACAGTTAAGTGCTCTGTATAGCTTCCCTATTGTGAAGAAAGCTAAAACAGCCTGGTTTATCTATTCCTTAACTATGTGTCATTTCTTCTTGAAAAAGACTGCATTGTACCCATCAACTCCAGGTGCCTTGTCATCTCCAATCGAGCATAAGTTGTCATAAAGTTTAGTAGTTGTAACTTCTTTGCACAATGCCAATTGTTGTTCATGAGTCAACTTTGGTCCTTATTGCATGATCAACCTGTTGATAGCAGGTAGCTCCTTGGCTGATATCTCCATTAGGCTTCTATAAAAGGTGATAATTTCATCACTAATAGCCTTTGGGTCAGTGATCTTATTTCCTGTAAGTGTGTTGAGCTCCACTATTTGTTTTCTGACTATTTTCTCCTTGATTACTGCGGTGAAATACTTAGTATTAACATCACCCCATTTGATCCATCTAATTCTAGATTTCCGTCTCATCACACTTTCCTCTATTGAGGACCATTTTTTCAAATCTTGAGCTGTTTCTTTTTCTTCTATCACCAGGGAATCTGTATACTGTTTGGGCTTGTTGTTCTTGTATACTTCTCAGTTGTTGTCTAGTAACCTCAACCTTCTAAGTGATGTAGCTAAACTCCTCTTCATTGAGCTTCTTGCATAGAAATTTTAAGGCCTTCGGCTTCATCCATATATTCTTCATAGGGTTGTTATCAATTTATTTTTGCCACACCTCCTTGACAAGTGACTCAAACTGGCTATGTTCAGTCCAAATATTGAAGAATCTGAAAGGAGTCTTGGGGTGATTTGGTTATAGATTTCAAGTGGATTAATATTGGAAAATGATCTGAAATAAATGGAACATCATATTCCACTTTAATGTGGCCCCATCATAGCATCCAATCTCCATTACCCAAGGCTCTATCAATTCTACCATACACTTTATCATGACTCAGTTGTTTATTAGACCAGGTGTAGTACTGACCACTCCAATGTAGCTCATTTAGTCCTAAATTGAGTATACAATCTTCAAAATCTTTGGTCTCAGAAACACTGATGAGGTTTCCTCCTACTATATCTATGGGGTAGAGTATAACATTAAAGTCTCCACTCACCAACCAAAGGAGGTTGATCCAAGGCTCTATTGTATTCAATGCAGTCCATAAGGATAGTCTTTTTTCCACAGTGTCAAACCCATAAGTGATTATCACCAGTTGCTCAATTGTAGAAATTCCATATGTAACTTTGTAGTGAACCAGCTGGGCCGTAACTAGTAACACGTTCACAGAGAACCTTTCTCATCCCATATTCTATCATTAAGTGCCTCTTGATAGTTATTATAGAATTCCCAACTAGGGGCTATGCTGTTAAGAATCTTCTATGCATTATGTTGCTTAACTCATGTCTCCACTAATCTTGCTAAGTAGATTTTGGTATTTTTGAGGTAATTTCCGAACTCCTTTTGTTTGTACCTCCTATTAATGCCTCTCACATTCCATATGCACCAGGTCATTGAGAGGTACTTGCCTTTCCCCCTTTATCTAGAGCCATGGTGTTATCGTGGGCTTTTGGAGGTAACCGGACCAGGACCGGGACCACAAAGTAATGGTCCCGGGCTAAGTGGGCTGGTCCTGAGCCTAAGTGGGCCTGGCCTATTTTTTTTTAAAACTTTTTATCTAAGGCAATTTCTTATAAATTATATATATATATATATATGGGCCTAAGCAGGCCTGACTTTTTTTTAAAATTTTTTTATCTAAGGAAATTTCTTGTAAATTATATTATATACTTGTGACTTAAATTTTTTTAATTAAAATATATTGCCTTAGATAATTTACAAGAAATTGCCTTATATAGTATATTGCCTTATATAAGATGTGTATATAGTATAGTATTATAAATACTAAGTGTATAGTAATACAAATGTTTGGAGAATGCACAAGACAACTCTTTATATGCCTCCTTAAACAGCCTGTGCCCTCCAACTTTGGGCGATGAGTGTAGACTCGACCACAATTCTTGCACTTTATTATGTAAACTTCTTCTTTTCTTCTACCACATTAAAGTGTTCCAAAACAAATGGGCGCACTCTAGAATCACCGGGCATGATTTAACTTGAATTAAGAATTTGAGTTTGAGAAATGAGAGAAGAGTGAAGACTTGAAGGCTTGAATATTTCAATTTGAGTTTGAGAAATGAGAGAGATTGATGATTTTGTGAGAAAAATGAAAGACTGAGGGGGTATTTATAGTTGAAAATAGGGAAAAAGTATAATTATATAAAACAAAGTTAGGGGGGAGGGGAGGGTTAAATGGCTATTTTAGAAAGCCCAAACACTATTTTTGCAGGCCAACAACCATTTTTTAAATGCTGCAACGACTAAAAAATAATTTGGATTTTTTTTATTTTTAAAAAAATAGCCGTTGGGCCTGTTTGAGCCAGGCTAGGACCGGTTGAACCGACCCACTTAGCACCCGGTCCCAGGCCTAACATGCTTCTTCAAGGAGCCGGTCCACCTCCTCTGGTCCCGACTTAAATGGTTAGGCCCGCTTAGGCCCACTACCCATATGGGCTCGCGGGCCTGGGTCGGGCCTAATCGGCCCACATGCCAGCCTTAGTCTAGGTATTTACATCTTTAAGGATAGCAAGATGCTGAGTATGCACCTTTGTTTGCACATCATTGCCTTGTATGCCTTGATCTTGCTTCTGTTGCATCTGCCCATTGCCTTTGATAGGTTTGCCCCTTGAATTCTTAGTTCTCCATACTTGTTACACTCTTTTTGGGTCTCTCTTTTGTCTCTAAACTTCTGGATGTTGCAGGCCAGGTTGTGGTTGGACTTTACATGAGTGACCTACTTGGAGGCATTGGTCACAAAATGCAGGTTTCCAATCATAAGTAACGTTGTGCTGAAAAACCTCCCTGTTGATTCCATCACAACAACTTCTTCATAGAGTGCCTTAGTTGCATTCACCTCTATCAACATCCTAGCAAATGAAATCCGAGATTTTTTTGAGGTGCATTCATCTGCAAATATTGGTGTATCAATGAGACTTGCAATTCTACTAAGAGAATCACTACTCCAGCATCACATAGAAAGGTTTGGAAACTTGATCCATAAAGGAATGTTTGTGAGGAATTCTTTTTCAAAATCAAAGTTCTGTGTCCAAACCTTCAGAATCAAAGGTCTGTGGCTTATAGTGTAAGTTCCTGCATAGAAGATTTACTTCATGTCCTCTACACTTTGAAATTTTACCACATAGTAGTCCTCCTTATGCAGAAACAGATCCGGGACAACTATACTTGCCCAAGTTTTCCCTATGTATCGACTCATCACATTGAAACCAGGTACCTCTCCTATTACATAGACAATAAGCGCACTCTTCCACTTCTCAGCCTCCGTATCTACTTCAGATTTAACTAGTTGAGTCATGGGTTGACCATTCACTATTTGTGGTGGAATGTAGGGGAGAGACATAACATTAGTTGCTCATCCGTTTTTAGCAAATAGGCTTGTCCATGGTACCTTCATTGGGGCACTGTAGGATTTATGCTTGTGCTTTCCAGATCCATGACCTTCTCGCTTAGGTTCTTCAAAATTGGTCGCTTCAGAGTTGAATCCTCCTTCAGGATCTCCACTGGTGAACTCACTCCCCCTGGGGTTACTGTTCCGTTGGATTTCTCCATTAGAGTTACAGTACTCAAGCCCAATCCCTTTGGTGTTGTTGCTGGATTTTCATTTATGTCTAATTGTGTGCTGATTTCACTATCGAAGCTCGTCCAATGCTTGTATGGTTAGGATTGTTTTCCTCTGTACTTTGAGCGTTTGTTTTGGATGCATCTGGCTGCATCCTTGCACCAATTGCCTCCAAACGAAACAATTGGTACTGATTTTGGTCGTCCCCTTCCCCTTCCTCTGCCTCGTCCAGGCCACATGGTGTTCACAGTGGCGTAGGTTAATTACCGTGCGCCGAGAGTATGGTGTGAGAAAGAGAGTTTATTCTCTAACGTGGTATGTATATAAAAGTATAGTAGTTTTTATGAAATATTAAACATGGAATAAAAAAATATATTTGTGTTACTTCCTCAAACATGAAAAATACTTTTTTAAAATTTAAACAATTTCGTATAATTCTAAAATTAAATATTATTATGAACAAATGATAGATTTAGTAAAAATTAATTGCTTAAACAAGTTATCATTGGAAGTGCATATTTCGTAATTTATGATTTGTTACATGCATTGCTAATTCGTATATTATCATTTCACATATGAAATAATATGTCAATTACTTAAATCTGATACAAGAATTATTAATAAGGAGATTAGAAATAACAACCCGTTATTATTAGAGAAAATACATAATCTAGTTCACTCATTATTAGAAAATACATAATCTAGTTCACTCATTAATTTCAATATAAAATATTTAGCAAACGAACCTAACTTAGTTTTTTTGTTAAATATTTTCCAAATTGATGTAGGAGAATGGTAGGACAATAGCGTCCCACTTCTATTAGAAATAAAAGAAAAAAGAAAAAAGAAAGTTCCACTCTTAAACCAAGGACCTAATTGAGCAAACAAAAAACTTTAGGGACTAAGATGCATTATTCGTTCCTGAAGCAACAAATCAACTGGGCCCTAGTATTTGAAGCCAAAACCCCAAAAACCTACGCTCACATCACCTCTACCACCAGCTTCCTAGTTTCGCTGGCTGGTTTATACACATTGCAACAATTTCTACAAATATCATTGGAAAAACCCTTTTGCTGAATCATAATTTCTTGCAATATAAGGCCCTTTATATCTCCTGGGAATTTTTTCTTAATCTCTGGTAATTCTCTGATACATAGAAATGCCAGCTTTATAATTTTTTCATATGATTCAGACCCATAAAATCGCAATAGAATGTGTTGCTAAGAACCAAGAACCATCTGGGTGTTAGTTAGTTCTTTTGTTGGTCTTGAGGTTTCTCATTGTATTAGTTTGAATCCATAATTTGTTTTTCTTGGCTTAGTTGTTTGATGAAAATGGAACATGGTTTCTGATGATTTTGATGGTTAATGATGTTGGGGTTCTTCATTCTCGAAATGGGCATTCAACATTTTGCTAATATATTGAACTGAAGGTTAGTGGTATTTTGTGATATTGCTTATATTGAATTGAACATTAGTGGTATTTGAGACATTGCTTATATATTGAAGTGAAGATTAGTGGTATTTTGAGATATTGCTTGTGTATTGAACTGAAGACTAGTGGTACTGTGAGATATCGTTAATTTATTGAAGTGAAGATTAGTGGTATTTCGAGATATTGCTTATGTGTTGAACTGAAGATTAGTTGGTATTCAAGATTTTGCATTTCTACTGAAGTGAGGCTTAGTGGTATTTTGAGATATTGCTTGTGTATTGAACTGAATATTAGAGGGTACTCAAGATTTTGTTAATATTGAATGAAAGATTAGTTCTTGGTTGGTGTATATGTTTGAAATTGAGGGAGAGAGCATCAGAACATGCTCGCTCTGCGCCTGGTTCGCAGATTTGGAACTGCGAGTCACATTGCTGCTGCCACAGCTATTGCTTCCTCAGGTGCTGCTGGTAAGAATTCCAGTAAAGGTTTAGTATCTAAAAGAAAGCCGTTAAAAGTAGATGAACCTGCACTTATTAAGCTAAAAAGGGAAAGGAACCCTGAGAAGTTGTTTCAGTTATTTAAGGAGAATGCTCATAATAAGGTTGTTGTTGAGAACCGCTTTGTGTTTGAAGACACGGTTTCTCGCTTAGCAGGTGCGGGCAGGTTTGATTATATTGAAAATCTGCTTGAGCATCAGAAGACTCTGCCGCAAGGTCGGCGTGAAGGTTTCATTATTCGGCTTATAATGCTCTACGGGAAGGCTGGGATGACACAGCATGCTGTAAATACCTTCTATGATATGCATTTATATGGTTGTCCGCGGACTATTAAGTCATTCAACGCTGCACTCAAGGTTTTGACTCAATCTCGTGATTTGAAGGCGATTGAGTCATTCCTGTGGGATGTTCCTGAGAAGTTCTCCATCAATATAGATATACTTTCAGTAAATACAGTCATTAGCTCATTTTGTGAAATGGGTATCTTGGAGAAGGCTTATTTGGTCATGGTTGAGATGGAAAAGTTAGGTATAACACCTGATGTTTTTACATATACGACACTTATATCTGCCTTTTATAAAGTCAACAGATGGCAGATTGGTGATGGATTGTGGAACCTCATGGTCGGTAAGGGATGTATGCCTAATGTTGCTACCTTTAACGTTAGAATTCAATTCTTAGTAAATGTGGGGCTTGCTTGGGAAGCTAATAAATTGTTGCTGTTAATGAAACATATTGGGATAACTCCTGATGAGGTTACGTACAATTTAGTGATCAAAGGCTTTTGCCGAGCAGAGAATCTTGATATGGCAAAAAGAATCTATTCTGCCTTACGTGGTGCAGGCTTCAAGCCAAATGCTAAAATCTATCAGACAATGATTCATTACCTGTCTAGAGCTGGTGAGTTTGATTTGGCATATTCAATGTGTAGAGATAGCATGCAAAAGAATTGGTTTCCAAGTCTTGATAGTATTAAAAAGTTACTTGAAGGGCTGTGCAAAGATGGAACGGAGGAAAAGATGGGAAAGGCTCGATTTTTAATCATCCTGGCTAAGAAAAAGATACCTCCTTTCTCATCAGACGCTTTGAATGTGATGCAGTCAATAATAGCTTGTAGTTAAAAGTACAGAAACGTTAATTTCTGCTCACTGGTTTAGCTGATTTTGCAGCAAATTGTATAATCCGCAAAGCTCCATTCTCTTTTTGGTGAAGCAGAAGTGATGAGCTATTAGTTCAATGGATTATGAGCCTCTAAAAAGAAGATAAGTTGTAATTTATCAAGAAATAAGTTCCTACTCTTTCCAGAAAGTGCAATGGGGACTGAAAGATGTTTGGAAGTACACTGGCAACCTAATTTGTTTGGTAAGTTTGTCTTCCATTTTTTTGTGACTCCCCCTTCCATTTTATGTTACTTCTGCTTCAGTGTATTGCTATTGTTGATTTGTTTCTGCATATTTCCCTTCTTGATTCCTGCATCTCTTGTTCTAAATTGCTGGCTACTGGAAACAACCTCTCTGCATGCACAAGGTGGGGGTAAGGTTTGTGTATACTATCTTTCCCAGATCCCACAATGTGGGATTACGCTGGGTATGTTGTTGTTGTGCTGCTTATATAGAAACCCCTTCTGGCAGAAGTATTCATTTATATGTTTGTGTTTGTATTTCTTTTACTTTTTCAAGCTCAGACATTAAGTTGCTGTGTTTGAAGGAAGTGAGATGTTTCTTAGAAATTTCTATTTTTCTTGCGTTCAGATTTCTTGGTGTATTTGGGATGTTAAGGGTATGCAGCAGTTTCTCCGTTATCATCTCTCGACAGCCATTGCAGTTAATAGTATAAAAAAGTTGCAGTATGATATAGTTGATTAATTATTTATCTTCACTTGTCTCTATACTTGGGACCGAGTGTTGTGTCCCACTAGATTGTTGTGGTGCCAGTTAAAACCCTTGTATTACTTGATAACGGAGAAATGCAAAGACTATATCTCTCTCGTTGTACCTTTGACATGTGTACATTATACACTCGTTTAAATATCAGGCTGACACTGGCAATAACAATTAATCAGACGATTAATAATCTTAGGGAATGCCACAAAAAAGTTGACCATCTGATATAATTCACCAAATTATCATGCGTGCTGATACAATTAAACTTTCAAGTTGACTCTTACCATAGCCTTTTCCTGCAAGGCAGCTAGTCAACATGTTACTACCGTAATATGGGTATTAGATGCCTAGATGGACATCTAATGCTATGGTTTGTTGTTGGATATTAGGATGTTTGACGTGGAGCTGTTTTGCTTTCCATTCAGAAATGATTGTCTCTTCTCTTTTTTTTGTTGACAAAGTTCCTTCCAAATGAGAAAGTTTCTTAACAATTTTTCCTTCAATTCCCCCATCTTTTAGCATTCTTTTCTCGTTTTCTTTACTGAACTTCATTAATTAGAAGACATTGTCAAGCCTAGTAGTCTTCCCATGGCCAATATAGTAATGATTGGCTTCTAATTTTTGAACTGCAGGAGAATAATCCAGTGTTCTCATGCGCCTCACCAAAGGATATACCGTTACAATGTATCAATTTGCTTGTGAGTTTGAGCTGGTTGCCTTCAAGGTACTTATACTTCAGCTATTTGGTAAAATTTAGTTCTTTTTATAGAAATAAACAACAACAACAACGACCCAGTATATAGAAATAAACAAGTAAGTGGTATTTAGTTTTCTTTCCCTTTTTTCTTCCCAAGAGAAGCTTGCTGCAACTACATAGTTTTAGAAAAAGAGGAAGCTGGAGGACGGGAGTCTCGATCTCTGCTTCAATGTAGAACTCCCTTTTCTTTCATAGGTTCCCCTATCTTCTCTGAGTGTCCCAGTTGTGCGTAGCTGATTTAAAACACTGAACATGATTTGATAAACAAGATTCCGACCTTCTGTTTTTACACTGTAACATCACCTCCCAAATATGGGCAATGTTCTTCTATATTTTGAACCTCAGCTGGACATTGCCTCTTTCTCCTCTTGCTTTGCTGCAATGCTGGAACATAAAATTATTTTATAAAGACCGACAAATAATTTTTCACTTAAAAAACACTTACAATTTCAGAAAGAACTACGACTATCTATACAGTTTTTCTTCTGTACAAACTTTTTCTCCAAAAAAAATTTCCCCCAAATTCTTTTTCCTGAAATTAGCTGACCCCGACTAGCTTAGGATTGAGTTATAGCTGTAGTTGATGTAACTTCTTTTATTCTCTCTATCTTTCCTCTCTGTTTTCTCTGGCCTGTCTCATTTTTCTCTTCGATTGTTCTTATGGAGTGGTTATAAAAATACGTAATCCCTATCATCTCTCTTCCTCTCCCGTTCTGTTACAAGTTAAAACTTATAGTACTTCTTTGAAGAATGTTTATCGATGCTATTTCCTTCTTTCAGAAAACCGTGAATTCTGAAATTGAAGAGAGGGTTTTCATCGACTTCAATTGATCCAACACGGGTCACTCCAATTTCATGCTTATTTAGGATCTTTGGTAAATCATAAGAGGAGGGCAACCTTCAAAAGCTTTTGTGGATGTATGATGAATAATGAACATGTACATAACTATGCAAGGACATCCTATTACCAGGTATTTCTTTTTGCTTTTACTTTTTTGGATAAGTTCTTTTACCAGGTATCTTCAGGGCTTTCAATATGATTTTTCGGTCATTTACTGGCCAAAAAGAACTGAAAAGCAAAAGAAAAAATAAAAAGAAGAAAAGAAACGAGAAAGGTTTGTGATGCCATTCTTGAAAATAAAATTTACATAATTATAAACTAGATAAAAAGTATTGTTAGTTACAGTTTTTTAACATTGAAAATATTTAAAAAAATATTTGATTTTTTTTTGGGTCAAATAGAAGTTGCACTCTCCGAATAGTAACAGTGTCATATAAAGTAGGAGGGAATAGTATTTTTCTTGGTCTAGCTTGCAGGACTTTGATCTAGTGGTAAGAGCACAATGTGTGATGTGTGGGTTTAGGTTAGACATACTTCATGTCGGGTTCAAACCCTACAAAGTCCTGGTATTTAATTGGAGAAGAATAGAGAGACGGACTCATTATGTACCGAGTTTTGATGTGTATGCTAACGACCCTAGTGGATTTCTCAGTTATATTTCTTTTATTAATTTGCTATTTTAGAATTATACTATCGCATAGAAAGAGGTTGTTTACTTATAAGCGGAACAACGAATCTCGTATACTCCTATGCTAAAATTGAATACCCTAAATTCCTCTCTAGTTTATCCGCAAGTTATACCCAAATTCCTTAGGAGCAAAGATTTGAAATATTACATAACTGAATAAGTGATATGTGACAATTTTACACATCTCAAAGTAACAGTTTCTCTTTTCCATTGCTGGTTTCTCTTTTCCTCTGTTCCGTTACTGAGAAACCAAAATGAATATGTTGCCTACAAAATCCTAGAAATATATCTGAACTCCTTTTACTATAACGTAAAGTAAATCTAACAAAAATTATATTTTGCTGTACTGATAAAAAAGAATCTAACATCAGAATTCGAGATAAAGAGAGTAGCTATATGCTGTTCTGCCTAACATTTGAATGAAATTGCCCCATTTTGCAGTTAAATACATCAACTTGGCAATGCAAAATATAGAAATTTCCCTCTGTGCTTCAGCGATAAACAGCGAGAAGCACGTTAAATGGAGTAGTTTCAGGTATTTGTGAAGCTCACAGCGTCTGAGTATAGAACCAGCAGTCTCCACCTCTTGAAAGATGAGGAAAGCGACTGATTCACAAAGGAGTTTTTGCTGACAGATGATGCCATATCGTGCTCGTTCGTTTCAGTCTGCTATCAATCCATTTGATCAAACAAATAGAAACAGTCAAGTGATGCTTCTCTATTGCTGTGCTTGGCCGGCACTATGGATAACTTCTGGAGCATGGGCCTCAGTCTTCTCTAACGGTTTATGAAGAAACATATGGCATTTTCAGTTCAATGTGCACAACTGTGTGAATCTGCCAGCGCGTTAACATTGCTAGTTCAGCATCGTAGAGAACCTTTAGTTATCAGGGGTTTTGAATTATACTATTTTGCAGGTATGGGCATATTTTTTCCATATAATTTTGGCATTTTTCTTTGGGTTGGTTTTGGGGGGGGGGGGGTGGGTTCCTAGGGAAGCGCGTCTTGCTCTCCAATTCCTATTCTTTGTTATTAGTATTGAATTTATTTGTTCCAAACGCGAGAGTCATTCTTTTGATTTAGTAGAGCGAGAGTCCTCCTTTCGATTTAGTAGAGCGATGAACCCTTTTGCGGGAGTATACTGCGGTCATTTTTTTGGTTTGAAATAATAAAAGTAGTAGTAGTAGTTCATTGGAGAGCGAGCATTCAGCTCTCTTGTTGTTTTATTGTTGTTATCGGGATAACCTATTTCACCAATTGCACCATTATACTTTGTGGAGGTTCTATGACCCCTTGTCATTGTTTGAACCGTAATAAATAACGCCCTCTGAGTCTATGTGGCATACAGAGTGTATCTCACTGGCATAAAAACGTTAAAATTTTACTTTTTTAAATTTTATTGTGGTTAACTGTATTTTCCTAATCTTTTTTTTTTCCATCTTTTTCTTTTCTTTCTTCAACTGTTGCCAAGGGAGCCATTAATGAAGTAAAAAAGCTCAAAAAGAGGGATTTCAATGACTTGTAAAATTTTATTTTTCTCTTTGGAAATCATATTTAGAGAAATTCTTTTTCTGATATTTTATTTGTTAATCACACAAAAAGAGTAGTAATATTTTTTTTAGGAAGGTTAATGTAAGCTGCGTGTCGTCCTTGGGGGATTGTCCGCTAGTCAATACATTGCCATTCAAATTACAGTGTCATTAGTCAATTCTAAGTGATCCAATATTACAGTTTGAATATTTGAGTTTTTCGATTGGCTCCTCGTATGGTCGTCTTATCAGTCTGTCTTTTTTTTCCTCAACCTTTTTGTGTTTTTTGATGGACACCTTGATCTTCCTTAAACTATCAGTGCAACTCTTGGACATCGTTGTTACTGTATTCATGTTCTTGCATTGGAAACATGACCATCTTCTTGAAACTCTATTTTTCTGTTGTTACACTAGAGTTGGGTTTGTTTTTCTTAATCTTGAAAAATATGAATCTTCTCTTGAACAATTGCTTCCACAACTGCTCCACTTCTTTTTTTCTTTTTTTGGTAATTAAACATTTTTCATTAATCACCAATGTAACTTTACAAAACCACAGTTGGCTTTAACACAGCCTCCTGTCTCACCTATTCTTCCTATCTAACTATACAAATATCAAGGTTAAACTCAACTCCTGTATGCTATTCTACCTTTCATTCAAAATCTAAGTTGCTGCATGAGGATTCTAGTTTGAGTTGTCGCTCTTACATTGTAAACACATGCAACATTTCTAGCTAATTCTTTAGCTTACCTGCTTTGCTTCTCAAATACCCTGAGGTTTCTCTCATTCCAGATCGTATGTATTGCCTCTGCATATATCATTTTGAAAACTGCTGCGCTGCTTGATTTTTCTTTGGCATTCTCTATTGCCCATTTCCAGTGCTGGTCCCATGAGGTTGCCCAGAAAGTTTGTCTTTGCATCCATTTTAACAATCTCTTCCATATACTCCTAGCAAACTCGCATTCAACAAACATATGATTCCTGCTCTCATCACAGGATTGGCATAGTACACATTTAGTATCCACATGCATCCCCCATCAAGCCAATCTATCACTGGTCATCATCCTGTCTTGAAAGTATAGCCACATTGTGAACTTAGCCTTTGCCCTTGTATCATCCCCAAACATGAACACCTTCCATTCCACTCTTGGCAATTGGCCCACCATTTTGTAGTATATTTGTCTAATAATGCTCCTGTTATTCTATGTCTGAATTTGAATTGCTTCCACTAAACTCCTTGCCTCCACCACCTTCCTGACTAGCCAAGAAGCTTGCTGTGGTATTGGCATGTCAGAGATTTGTTATCCTTTTATGTAATAAGCATGTATCCATTTGATCCACATTTTGTCACCTTGTTTGCAAGATCCCAATAGTTCTTTGTTGCTGCTGCTCTGATCCAAACTTTGAGATTGACTAAGTTTAGTCCACCTGCACTCTTAGGTGTATATATTTTATCCCAAGCCACTAAAGATCTTCTTGTGATGACATTTTCTCCTGACCATACATAGCTCCTGCAATATGCTTCAATTGTCTTCGGTACTTTGCTAGGAATCAGGAATAACTGTGACCAATAAGCTTGGATGCCAAATAGGACAGATTGAACTAACTGAATCCGGCCAGCACAGGAAAGCTTTTTTGCAGTCCATGATGAGATTCTGGCCACCATTTTCTCAAAGGGAGGCTGCCATTGAGCTATGGACATCTTTTTGGTGGACAATGGGACTCCCAAGTACTTGACTGGTAATTCTCCTCTAGGATATCCAAATTTCTGCACTATCTCTTCACTTGCCAAATGTGTTACTCCTCCAAAGAAAATTGAGCTCTTTTCCTGGTTAGCTCTCAATCCTGATGCCCCATAGAAATGGTTGAGGCATTATTGTAGATGGGTAATTGAAGTCACATCTCCCCTTGCAAAGAGTAGCAAATTATCTGCAAAGCTCAGATGAGTTATTCCCATTTTTGAACACCTGGGATGATATTTGAAACCCATTTCCTTTTTCAATCCATTCAGGCATCTACTCAAGTATTCCATAGCAATTGCAAATAGGAAAGGGGACATAGGATCTCCCTGCCTCAGTCCCTTAGCAGCTGGGAATGGTTCTGAAGGTTCTCCATTAATAATTATAGAGTAGCTTATAATTTTGACACAAGCAAGCACCCACTGTAGAAATCTGTTTGGGGAATCCCAGCTCAGCCATCACCTGTTCTAAGAAGATCCATTCCACAGAATCATATGCTTTGTTAAGTCAATCTTGATCATACACCTAGGAGAGGAGTTCTTCCTTATGTATGCCTTAACAAGCTCATATGATAGGATTATGTTGTCTGATATTTTCCTTCCTGGAATGAATCCTGCTTGAGCTTCACTTATCACACTAGCAATTACTTTCTGCAATCTATTTGCTAGTATTTTAGAAATGATCTTATATAAGACAGTGCAACGTGCAATAGGCCTGAATTCCTTTGTTGTAGTTGGGCTACTCACTTTAGGCACAAGTGTAATTGCAGTCCAATTTATGGCTTTGTAAATCTTGTCAGTAATGAAAAATTCCTGAACTGCCTGCACGACCTCCTGCTTCACTATAGGCCAAACTTTTCTAAAAAAACAATGAATTGTAGCCATCAATCCCCCCTTTCCATGGAAGCTCATTCAAAAGGAGATTATGTATGCAGTCTGAAAAGTCGGCCATTTCACTTATTGTGACTGGATTACCACATTCTGTCTTGTGTGTACAACATGGCATTAAAGTCTCCACCTATTATCCAAGGCTTTGTCATTTGTACGGAGATATCATTCAAGCTTCTCCATAAAGTCTTCCTTTGTTCTACTGTATTAAAGCCATATATCAATGTAAGGCATGTTTTAAATCCATCCAACCTTCCTCTTACTATGCAATGGATTAACTGAGATTCTACCCTTTCAATACCTATATTGTATACCTTAGGGTCCCAAGTAAGCCATATTCTTCCATTTACAGCACTCTAATAGTTGCACTGTAGTGCCTAACCTGGTAATATATTTTTGAACACCCTATTGGCTCTACTCTCTTTCACTCTAGTTTCCAGAAAACCAGCTAGTTTTATGTGTTTATTCTGTAAGTATACCCTTAACTCCTTTTGTTTATATCTCTTATTTATTCCTCGAACATTCCACACTACCCAAGTCATTGTGCTAAGATAGGAGGCCCACTACCTGCTGCAGGCAAGAATTTCTGAGTCCCATTACCACCTGGGTTCCCCATTGTTTTATTCCCTTTCTGCACACTAGTAGCCAAAGTTGGAAATTCCCTGATACAGCTCAGCTCAGGGCTTTTTTGAGGAGTCTGCTCCACCTTGTGATTGTTCCTCATCATTGCTTGATCTTCACATCTTGCTGGAGGGTGCTGTTCCTGTTCAAGGCATTGTTTATCATGTAACTATGCTATTGGTTGTTCTGTTCCTGCTAATACAGCAGGCAGATCCTTCACCTCTATAGGCTTCTTTGCTCTCCACTCCTGCATCACTTTGTCCACTGGTTGAGGCACTGCTTGTGGGGCTGTTATTGCATTAGTAACTGGTCTCCTTCTCCTTCTAGGCTGCTCAAATTGTTGCTGTTCAGTCTCAACTTTCTTGCACGAGTGTCCAATTTTCAAGCATTCTTCACAAAATTCTGGTTTCCAGTCATACTCTATTGCTTGTTCAAACTGTTTCCCATCAGGTTCCCACACTGTAACACACGTTGGGAGTGGTCTAGTGACATTGATCTCAATTAGCATACGAGCATATGAAATCCGCTTCTGCTTGGATGTACACTCATCTGCATACAATGGTTTGCCAATTGCACTTGCAATTCTACTCAATGACTGAACATCCCAGCAACTCATAGGGAGATTTGGCAGTACCACCCAAAGGGGAATTTTAGTGAGAAATTCCTTAGTAAAATCAAAATTGACAGTCCATAAGAGGCTTATTATTCATTGTATATGGTCCTGAGTATATGATTTCATGCATTTCATTTACAGATTGGAACTTAATAACATAGTATCCTTCTTCATGGTAGAATACCTCTGATTGCGACTTGATTCCAGCTCTGCCTTACAAATCTGTGCATATAGTTGTATCCTGGAGTGTCCCCAATTACATAAAAAATTAAGGCACTTCTCCATTTCATTATTTCCTTCTCAACATCCTCTTTTTCTAGTTGTACGACTGTTTTCCCATCAACAATTTGAGGTGGAATGTAAGTTAGCTTCAAACCGTTTTCAGAGCTGCGATTATCTGCAAACAATGAAGTCCACGTTGCTGTTTTCCCTTTCTCCTCACTGGTGCTAGATCTGATGCCGTCTTGCTTGAACTCGCTAGATCTTCAGGTTTCTCGGTCGATTTGTCACTTTGGCCGCTTAGAATTGGACTAATACTTAGATCCAATCTCTTAGCTGGCCCTTGCTTCATCCCTTCATTTGCATGTTGCTTCATTCTAACATCATCCAATGGAACAGGAGATATCACCATGTCAGCTACCGGAGTTTTTTTCTAGTTGCATGAGAACTTCAACTGGTTTTCCAACACCAGCTATAGGCTGCAACCTTGGTCTTCTGCGAGCTCGACCCCTTCCCCGTGCCATAACCACGGTGGTCGTACGTCAGACTAACGTGTGCCGGAGGGCATTGGAGTTAGAGAGAGAAAGCGAAAGTTTTTGTACGAGATGAGCTTAGCTGCTCCACTTAGTAAAGCCTTTGCTTTAAGGCCTCAAAATTTTGAGGGCTTCAAAAAGTATTAATATTGAAATATATAATAATATTTTCGTTTAGACAATATTGAATTTTGTAGAAAAAAGAATAAAATCTTTGTAAAAGAAAGAAAGACTATCGACTTTTTAACCGTACAAATATTTTAGAACTTTGAATTAAACAATTCAAAATTTTCATATTGGTAAACAAAATTTTTACAACAAGATCCAAGGTAATATATTGCAAATACATGGCTAATATTTTATTAACTTGAATTAATTCTTAATAATATAAATAATAATATTATTAGGTGAAGTTAAAAATAGATCATGAGATTCCATCTGCTCTACTTCAACGGAAGAATCATCTTCATCAGATTCATATTCTTGAGTTGATCTTTTTGAATTCATCAACCACTTCATTATATCATTTGTGCTTCTTAAACTCCGTAGGATACTTCCATTGACTTCAAGAGGCTATTGGTGTAGAGAATGGTTCGTCGTTGGGGCCACCTACTTTTTCTCAAATTCAAGAATCTATGATCGCTAACTTTGAGAGCGCGATGCAAGAATTTAATGTGCCTGAAATAAAGGATAGACTGGCTGAAAATATGGGTTGTGACACACTATGGAGAAGAACCAGACACAAGATCAAGAAGAAGAAGGTTGTTTTTTCGCTGTTAATGAAGAGTATAATATTGCATATGTGGAATATGGAGTCAAGGCTACGAGTTTTCTTGAACTACTAACTGGTTGCAGGGGTTATGCTATGGGGAACAATCAGTTGCATTCGGTACCTGATCAACCGAATATAGTAACAACAACTATGCCTCAATTCCTAGCTAGAAGTTGGGATCGACTGTATGAATCTTCAATGTCCATGTCGTTTGTACCTGAACCGACTGCTATGCTCAATTCTAATGAAATTGCAACAAGGGAATGTGACACAACACCTTGTCATATTCAACCAGCAACTAATATTACCCTGGATTTTGAGGGACCAACAACTACTATTATTGAAATACCTGAGGTACATTTAGAATCTGAAGGGAATACTATTCTACAGTTGGAGGGACCAACCTCTGTTGAACCTGAGGTGCACACACGAGAGGGGTGTGAGTTAGTACAACTCGATGAGGGTACGAGTAACGAGGAGGATGTTTTGACGGGGGAAACAATTACTGAAATGGAATCCAACTTTTTTCTAATCTAATGGACGCCATGTTAGATAATACGCCTATGACGGAAATATTGGTTGCAATGAGGATGGATCAGACAGTAATGTTGGACCAATAATCTTGGGAGTCTAAGATGCATTTACAAGAGATGCTGCTATAAGTTTCAGCTAACTTAGTGGAATATAATTTCAGCTAGGTTCAATTCTTGACTTTGAAAATGTATTTAATGTTTCTCATGGATATGTCTATAACAAATTGTAATAATCTTTCCAGCAATTCATTTGAGATTTGAATAATAACTGTACATATTGCACTTTTGATTGTTTTCTAATTAGTCCTTTGGTTTGATGCTTTTGAGATGCTATGTAATGCTATTAGCCAGAATTTAATATTCTATTTTTACTTAGACAAAGATTCTTCTGCTGATACTGTTAAACTAATAAGCTTGATCATGTCTTACAAATTGTTTAAACTAATACTAGTACTGAAAGAGAAGAACAAGTGCTTAGCTCTACCATGTTTTAGGTCTCTTCCCCTTTATTCTTTTTCACATTTCATGCATGTTTGAGCCATTTGAAATTCACTTGAAACTGATAATGAAAAACAAGATCATGTTCGAGTTTTTTTTTGAAATTGTATAAAGACAATTCGTATTTGATATAACTATCGTGCAAGTATTTTACCATTTAGAATCAAACAGTCTCTTAACTTGTTACATATTTTATATTAATCTATTATAATTATAGGATATCCCCTTTCGCGAATGACTATTTATCCGGGTGATTTCTCATTTGCGAAGGCAAACTTGATATAATTAAAGAAAATATTAATTTATTGCGACAACTAGAGATCCTTTATCTAGTTTCTTAATATCCCACTGCATAGGCTGTGATAGACAATGAGTCAAAAGCATTTTGGAGTTGATTTACAAACAACTTAATATCTGATTTGGAGTTAGGATATGAAGCTGGATTAACAATTATGTCTGATACGCAAAAGGTATTTTACCAAAACTTTCTGGTTTAAATTTCTACTTCGTGTGTTATAATTTTGGTTTATTCATCTCTATTTTGTAGGGTTCTGTTTGATTCATTTATGTTTTGTAGGGATTGGTACCAAACATTCATGAATTACTACCAAATTTTGAGCATCGAATGTGTGCTAAGCACATATGATCTAACTGGTCAAAAACTTGGAGAGGTGAGCAGATGAGAAAGCAATTTTGGAGGTATTTTAAGGCTAGTTTTGAGGTGAAGTTGAAAGAAGAACTGGCTGCTTTGGGAAACTTGGAAAAAATATATGTGAAAGCCTATTGAAGTATAACAAAGAGTATTAATGTAGAGCGTTTTTTCTTGAACACTCCAAATATAATATTGTAGAAAATAATATGTGTGAGACCTTTAATTCTTGGATATTGGCACCTAGGCACCAGTCTATTATTAGCATGTTAGAGGACATTAGATATAAAGTAGTTAGGAAACATATTGATATGATAAAGTTTGCAAAAACTTGGATTGTAGACAGTTCTCCTATGGCAAGGGTGATTCTAGAAGAAAATAAGGAGTTCTCTAGGAAATGCAAAGTTTTGTGGTTTGTAACTGATGGGTTTGAGGTTGATGAGTATGACATACATACATACATACATACATACATACATACATACATACATACATACATATATATATATATATATATATATATATATATATATATATATATATATATATATATATATATATATAGTGAGACTTTAGGAGAAGAACATGCACTTGTAGATCGTGGCAGTTAAGAGGGATCCCTTATGCACATGCAATATGTGCAATCTATTACCAAGAAGAAGAACCATATAATTATGTGGATAGCTGGCATAGAAAGGAGACATTTCTCAAGACATATCAATACTTTTTTAAACCAATCCCTAACATGAATATGTGGCCTGATACTAATAACATGGTAATTGAGCCTCCAGCACCAAAATCAATGCCAGACAGGCCCTAAAAAAAGAAGAAAAGCCAAGAATGAGCCTTAAAAAAGTATGGCAAGCTCTCCAAGCAAGGAGTTGTCATGACCCGAAATTCCACCACAGGCGTCGTGATCGCACTTAGTCTCAAAGACTAGATAAGCCGATTACAATAAGAATTTAAGCCTTTTTTTGAACAGAATTTATTACAAATACCGAAATAAAGCGAAAATAAGCCCTATGCGACAATAGTCATAACAACCTCCCAAGACTGGAAATACTGAGTCAAAAACTCTAGCTGAATACATGGAAGGGTCTCAATGATCGAAATACAATACTGTTCAAATAATAGGTGACAATACAATATAAGGAAAGACTCCAAGGGACTGCGACGACCAAGCAGTTCTACCTTGAATCCTCGTGATCGATATGCTAACTCTGTCCGAGTCCGATATCTTCAATACCTGGCTCTGCACAAAAATATATAGAAGTGTAGTATGAGTACACCACGGTCTCTACCCAGTAAGTATCAAGACTAACCTCGATGGAGTAGTGACGAGGTACATCAAGATACTCACTAGTCAAATAACCTGTGCAGTATGACAATATACAACTAATAATGGAAGGCAAGAATCAGTAAGAACAACAATTTCAATATGTGTATATAGGCAGTAAAGCAATAAGAATACCGAGAAAACATCATTAAAATCAGATAAAGAACACAAAGGAAGGGAGGACCCACCTTGGTTGAAGCGATGCCATCGTTGAAAAATTATAATAAATATGTGTATGTAATTAGTATGAAAATACAAATATCGTACAAAGAGTAAAAATAACAACACTTGTTGTTGGACTTTTAAGCCATTGGGCTTTAAAGATGAGTTGTGTGAATTGGGTAATAGCGGGAAATTAAATGGACTGGGTTGGGCTTCAAAAACTGACCCGATTTATTTGGTTAAACTAGTTGACCCAGTTTAATAAGTAACGTTAAAAGAACGTTAAAAGACAATACGTTATCTTCCTATCAGATGTCTACTCACAGTGAACAGACACCATACCTTTTCACAAAGCCAACAATTGCCTATAAATTCAGGCATGGCTTCCATTCTAAGTACTCAGAAATTTAGAAACTAAAAAATTACTTTCCTTCTCTGTGCAAGTTCATTAATCCAAAAAGTCTTGAGCTTTCTTGTTCCTTGAAAATTGTAAGTGTGATTCTCTCCGCTCTTTGAGTTTGTTGGTATCCTGCTTCTAGTATTGCCACTGTCGCAGGAAGGTTTATTCCGTTTTATTCTGGGAGGATTTAATCCATTACCTTGGCAACTGTGAGGAGGTTAAAATTTCTTAAAGACACATAAGTAAATTGTGGACTCGGAATTATATGTTCTATTTCTTCTTCCTCTTGTTTTTCCTTAACAGTGTTGATTTTGGTTAATACACGTTGCCTAACAGCTTAAGGAATTTTATAAAATACGGCAGCGTGGTTTTGCACTGTTATTGCTGCATTGGTTTTTGCACTGTTATTGCTGCGTTTTCTGGACTGCAGCGTGTCTTTGTGTTTAATTGTGTTTGCTGCAGGTTTTGTTTAAATTCTGTAAGTGTTTGTCTAATTTTGAAACGATTTAAAGGAGAAAAATATATATTGTGATTTGGAATAAAGGAAAAGGAACATCGTTTACTGCCTCTTCATATTTTGTTGTTCCTTGAAATTTGTTTTGTTTGAAAATAAAGGAAAAAGGAACAAAATCGTTTACTGTTGCTTCTATCCAATTTGGTTTCAATCGTTTCTTGCTTCTGATTGGTTAAAACTTTATTATAGGTTTAAGAGGCATTTTTGGTGTTAGCGTTAGTTAAGTTCAATTGCTAGAGTTATTTTTATTTTGATAACAACGTTTCAGTGCTGTTTTATTTTGGACAGCAGTAGCAATTTAATCTGATTTTGCAGTGTGTTAATTTCTGCCGCAAGTTTAATCTATTTTTGTAGCAGTATTTTTGCATTAATTTTGGAGATTAAAGCTTAATTGCTTTCTACTTCGATACATTTTTTACTCCGGTTTAAAGAATATAAAAACTTTACCGGGGTATTAAATTTGAATACGATTTGAAGAATATAATAAACTTCACCGTTTATGTTTTGAATGTTTGGTTTGGTATTTAGTTTGAAGATATAAAACCGTCACTGATTTTAAAAAGTTCTATTTGTTGCCAACTATACAGAAAAGAATGGCAAATGAGGACCAAACTAATGCTAATGGAATGTGTGCTACTATTACGAGTGTTGCTGCCTCGTCGAGCCTTTCAACTCCTGCTCATGCTATGACACCAGCAGAAAAACCAAGAAAGTTTTCCGATATTGACTTCAAACGTTGGCAAATGAAGATGCTCTTCTATCTTACTACGTTGAGTTTGCAGCGATTCATCAAGGAGGATCCTCCGGTCGTGGCTGAAGGCACTCCGGATGACGAACGATTTGTTGTAACTGAAGCATGAAAACATTCTGATTTCTTGTACAAAAACTACATTTTGAGTTGTTTGAAAGATAACTTGTATAATGTCTATAGTGTCATGGAAACTTCAAAAGCGTTATGGAATGCGCTTGAGAAGAAGTACAAGACTGAGGATGCTAGACTTAAGAAGTTCGTGGCTGCAAGATTTTTGGATTTCAAGATGGTTGACACTAGGTCGGTCATAACTCAAGTTTAAGAATAACAAGTCATTGTGCATGACCTCCTTGCTTAAGGTATGACCCGAATCAATAATTTTATTAATAATATTTATCTCGTTATTAATTATGAATTTATTATTGAAGGTATGGTCATAAATGAGGCCTTTCAAGTCGCCGCTTTCATTGAGAAGTTACCTCCGTTGTGGAGGGACTTTAAGAACTATCTAAAACACAAGCGTAAGGAAATGACACTTGAAGATTTGATTGTTCGTTTGAGGATAGAAGAAGACAACAAAAATGCTGAAAAGAAGTTACGTGGAAACTCGACAATAATAAGGGCTAACATTGTTGAGGAGGAGCCACAAAATAAGAAGAGAAAGAATGCTTCTGGACCAAAGAATTACCCAAGCAAGAAAAGTTCAAGGATAACTGCCACAACTGTGGAAAGTCTGGGCATAATGTCGTGGACTGTCGTGCACCAAAGAATGATGTACAAAAGAATAAGAAGAAGAAGTATCAAGCTAACATGGTTAAAAATGTTGAAAAAATGGAGGACTTGTGTGCCATGTTGTCTGAATGCAACTTGGTAGGAAATCCTAAAGAATGGTGGATTGATTCTGGAGCCACCCGCCATGTTTGTGCTAACAAGGAGTTATTTTCTTCTTATGCCTCCGCAGGACCCGACGAGACAATTTTCATGGGAAATTCGTCTACAACCAAAATTGAATGAGTTGGCAAGATTGCGTTGAAGATGACGTCAGGAAAAATTGTGACTCTAAACCAAGTTCTCCATGTTCCAGAAATTCGCAAGAATCTTGTGTCTACCTCACTTCTTGTCAAGAATGGATTCAAATGTATTTTTGTTTCTAATAGTGTTGTACTAAGTAAGAACGATGTATATGTAGGAAAAGGTTACCTAAATGAGGGCCTTTTTAAGCTAAATGTAATAGCAGTTCCTATCAATAAAGTGAATGTTTCTTCTTACTTACTTGAGTCAAACACTTTATAGCATGCACGCCTAGGTCACATCAACTTCAAAACATTGCGAAAAATGATAAATTTGGAAGTATTGCCAAAATTTGAGTGCATTAATTCCAAATGTCAAATATGCGTGGAATCAAAGTATGCTAAGCATCCTATAAGTCCGTTGAAAGGAATTCAAGTCCTTTAGATTTAATTCACACAGATATTTGCGACATGAAGTCAACACCATCTCGCAGTAGGAAAAAGTATTTTATTACTTCTATTGACGATAGTACGAGATATTGCTATATTTATTTACTTAATAGTAAAGATGAAGCAATTGATGCTTTCAAGCAATACATGAGTGAAGTTGAAACAAAACTAAACAAAAAGATCAAAATGATAATAAGTGATAGGGGTGGCGAATATGAATCCACTTTTGAAGAAATATGTTTGGAAAATGGCATTATTCACCAAACAACTTCCCCTTACTCTCCACAATCTAACGAGATTGCGGAGAGAAAGACGTTGAAAGAGATGATGAATGCATTGTTGATAAGTTCTGGTTTACCACAGAACTTGTGGGGGGAAGATATACTTACAACTAACCAAATAATCAACTGTGTATCTCATAGTAAAACACAGTCCATTCCTTATGAAAAATGGAAAGGAAGGAAGCCCAACTTAAAATACTTCAAAGTTTGGAGGTGTTTAGCTAAGGTATAAGTTCCTAAACCTAAAAGGGTTAAGATAGTTCCAAAAATGGTTGATTGTGTATTTATTGGATATGCAACCAATAGTAAGACATATTGTTTTCTGGTTTATAAATCAGAAAATCCCGAGATTTAAGTTAATACGGTGATAAAATCAGATAATGCTGAATTCTTTGAAAATATTTATCCGTATAATAAGGAAAGTGGTTCGTCCTACGAAAAGTTCAGGAGACTTCGGGAAGAAACAACAGATATTGTTCCTAATGAGGAAAATCCGAGAAGAAGTAAACGTCAAAGGACATCCACTTCATTTGGTCCATACTTCCTGAGAAAATGAGCCTCGAACTTTTAAGGAAGCAATGTCTTCTTTAGAAGCACAATATTGGAAAGAGGCGGTCAATAGTGAAATAGAATCTATATTGAACAACCACACTTGAGAATTGATTGATCTTCCTCCAGGTAACAAAACTTTGGGTTCTAAATGGATTTTCAAGAAGAAAATGAAAGACGATGGTACTATTGACAAATACAAGGCAAGACTTATTGTCAAACGATTTATACAGTGAGAAGGTCTTGATTATTTTGACACATACTCGCCGGTAACAAGAATTACCTCCATTCGGATGCTAATAGCATTTTCCGCCTTGTATGGTCTTCAAATCCATCAAATGGATGTAAAAATAACCTTCTTAAATGGTGATCTAGAGGAAGAAATTTACATGAACCAGCCTGAAGGGTTTGTGGTTCTGGAAAAAGAAAAGAAGGTGTGTCGACTTGTTAAGTCCCTTTATGGACTAAAACAAGCACCCAAGCAATCACATGCGAAATTTGGCCAAACAATGTTGTCAAATGGCTTTAAGATTAATGAATGTGATAAATGTGTTTACATTAAGAACGTTCCAAATCATATAGTCATTGTTTGCTTATATGTTGATGATATGCTAATAATGAGCAAAGACATTGCCGACATTCAAGCTACTAAACGTATGCTTGCTAGTAAATTTAATATGAAAGACTTAGGAGTTGCCGATGTAATTCTAGGAATTAAAATCCAGAGGACTCCTCAGGGTCTAGCTTTGTATCAATCACATAATGTGAAAATGGTACTTGAAAAATTCAAACACTTGGAATTTAGAAGTGCAAGAACTCCAATTGACTTAAACTATCATCTTGTAAAGAATAAAGGTGAAAGCACGTCTCAATTGGATTATGCTTGTGTATTGTGAAGCGTATATCATGAACTGTACATGTCTTGATATAGCTTGTGCAATAAGTAAACTTAGTCGATTCATATGTAATCCCAACAAACATCACTGGATGGCAATGAAACGAGTTTTGGGATATTTGGAATATACCCAAGACTATGCTTTGCACTACAATAAATATCCTGCGGTTATCGAAGGATATAGTGATGCAAATTGGATAACTGGCTCAACAGAAACAAAGTGCACAAGTGGATATGTTTTTACTATTGGTGGAGGAACAGTATCTTGGAAGTCTTCCAAACAGATGTGCATCGCTCGCTCTACAATTGAATCAGAGTTTATAGCTTTGGATAAGGCCGACAAAGAAGCTGAATGGATTTGAAATTTCTTAGAAGACATTTTGTTATGTCCAAAACCTTTGGATCTTATATGCATACATTGCGATAGTGAGGCTGCAATAGGACGGGCAGGGAGCATTATGTATAACGGAAAGTCTCGCCATATACGATGAAGGCATAAAACCGTTAGACAACTACTCTATAGTGGAATTATCACTATTGATTATGTAAGATCAAAAGATACTGTGGCGGATCCGCTTACAAAAGGCCTAACTAGAGAGGGAGTTGAGAAATCATCTAAGGAAATGGAACTATGGCCGAGGACAAGTTATCATGGCGGTAACTCTACCTAGAATTTTGGATATTCCGAGATCTAGGTTCAAAGAGCTCAAACAAAGTTGTGATTGACCGGTTCAACATTGTCAAAGTAAAATCTTTAGTTCCTTCTCCTGATGAAGACAATGTTCAGTAACAAGGATAGAACTTTATACATTCTTTAATGATTACCTAAGTTTGATGTGGTATTTATCAAATAGTATAAATATAAAGGATTACACATTTAGGAATCACCTATGTAAGTGTGAAGTGAAAGCCGCTTCAATGAGAATTCTATAAGGCCAATTCTCTACGCACTTATGAAACCAGGCGGTGTTCATGGCTAAAACGAACACAACAATGAGAACCAAAAAACGGTTCAGGGTTGGTTGTGTGACATATGGTTATCTAGGTATACACTAAAGTTCGACGATTCAAAGATATCAAATCTACCGATTGACCGAGTATATCCGACATATGCTCACTACGGAAAGTTCAAAGGGAAACCTACTTATCCAGATGCAATTAATCTTTTTTTGCGAATCACACAGTTTCCATGTATGTTTCTTCTTTATATAGCCATTCCCCATTCATGTGGGGGATTGTTGGACTTTTAGCCATTGGGTTTTAAAGATGAGTAGTGTGAATTGGGTAATGGTGGGAAATTAAATGGACTGGGTTGGGCTTCAAAAACTGACCCGATTTATTTGGTTAAACTAGTTGACCCAGTTTAATAAGTAACGTTAAAAGAACGTTAAAAGACAATACGTTGTCTTCCTATCAGATGCCTGCTCACAGTGAACATACACCATACCTTTTCACAAAGCCAACAATTGCCTATAAATTCATGCCTGGCTTCCATTCTAAGTACTCTGAATTCAGAAACTAAAAAATTACTTTCCCTCTCTCTGCAAGTTCATTAATCCAAAAAGTCTTGAGCTTTCTTGTTCCTTGAAAATTGTAAGTGTGATTCTCTCCGCTCTTTTCGTTCGTTGGTATCCTGCTTCTAGTATTGCCACTGTCGCAGGAAGGATTATTCCGTTTTATCCTGGGAGGATTTAATCCATTACCTTGGCAACTGTGAAGGGGTTAAAATTCTTTAAGGACACACAAATAAATTGTGGACTCGAAATTATATATTCTATTTCTTCTTCCTCTTGTTTTTCCTTAACAGTGTTGATTTTGATTAATACACATTGCCTAACACTTGTCACGTTAGCTTACTATGTTAGTTGCTTCTTTTTTCTTGAGAGGGGTCATGTGTTCGAATTCCCTGGCAGACCTGTTCTTTTAAAGGTTTTTAGCCCCATCTGCTAAAAACGATTGTTTTAGTCAATAACACCTTTGTGAGCACCTAATTTTTGATTATATTTAAAAAATTTATCACTTTTTTGTATGTAAATATATTTCAAGTTTAATCTACATATTTTAGCTCTTATTTCACCTTTTATAAGTATTACTTAAGAAAATCAAAATCCCCGTTTATACTCATTTCTCTTTACAAACCCATACCCGACCCACCCACTCCCCTCAACTGTATATTCTTTATTCTTTTTATTTTCATTTTTTTCCTTTACATCCTTCTCTTAGCACAATTCCATTCAAAATCAGAAATCCAAGCAAACTTTCTGGCAAAATGAAATGAAGAAATTCGTCATTGGAGCTCTAACATTCCAGATTCAAGGCACAAAGATTTAACCAATTCTAATTTAAATAACAAGTTGCAACGTCTTTGGCAGATCAGAAAAAGTGGACAAAATACTCTTTCTTTTTTCCGATCAAGCTCTAACAAAATGGTACAAATGATAAAAAAAACATTTGATCAAGCACTGGTCTCTCCATCTTCAAATCATCATCTTGGATTCATAAATGGATTCTAATGAACCAAAGGTCCCAATAGATCTAAAATCACCAGTGAAGCCGGATTTTCGACGAAATTCCGATAAGTATCTTCACTGATGACAAGAGAAGTTATCGAAGCTTTTTTCGACCTAACTCCGATGAATTTCTTCACTGATAGTTCTTAATCATGCTTGAACATCTGATTGGAGCACACTGCAAACTTTAAGATTTGTGAATAATTAAAAGAGAAGAAAAAAAATATAGGGTGGAAGGGGAGATGGAAGGTGACGATCTGGGAAACAAATTTTTATATTTGGCCAGCGGAGAGGGCCGATGACATGGCATGGGAGATGGGTGTGTTGGGGGGTCTGGTTTGCCGGCGAGCTTTGGCAGAGAGATAGAGAGTGAGAGAGAGAAAGGTGGGACCCATAAGGTATTTTTATAAGTTGGTCAAAGAAATGGGCATGGACCTTTAATATTTGGGTTAATATTTGCCTAATTGGTAGTTTAAGAGAAGGGTCCCGCTGCCACGGTGGACTTCTGTTAGGGTTAGGGATGATTTTGTCTACTTTACTAACGGTAGGCGTATATTTTAACCGAAAGTAGAAACGAGTATAAACGTGACTAATTTTTGATAGTATAGGGACAATTTTGGCCTTTTTCCCTATTTTTTAATGAGCAATTAGCAGCAGCCCCCAAAATCCTTTTCATCCACCTTAAACCCACCTGAAAATCAACAAAATCAGACCATCAGCTGTACAAACTGTCACACCCCTTTTTACCCCAAAAAGATATATGTGTTATGGATTATGGGTTAAAGAATTATTTTCAATTAAAGTGATAAATTTGAGTAGAGATTATTTTATTTACTGAGTCGCCACTTGAAATTAATTTTTGGGTGTTCCAAATCACCTTTTATTTGAATCCCTAGTTAAAGGAAGCTTTGACTATATTTTTATCGGTCCGCGAAAATAAAGTTCGGATAAGGAATACTATTGACCAGGGAGAAGGTGCAGGGCATTCCCCGAGTCCCGTAGTTCTAGCACGGTCGCTTTATTGACTTAAATGTTGGCTTGAATTAATTTTGGACAAACTATGATTTATAAGATTTTCATGTTTTACGTATCAACTTTTATTTCTTAATTATTAGATTTATTAAGAAAAGTGATTTTTAAATACATTACGTTGTCATAACCACGCCGCGTGAGTGAATGCGTGATCGAAATAAAATTTATTAATTTTATCATAATAACGCTACGCAAGCGAATCTACAATTATGGCAAGAATTATTAGTATATTATTACTTTTGAAAAAGTTACTACATTTAAAGGAATTAATTAAATATTAACTATCGCGTTACGCAAGCGAATTCATGATTTTAGTAAAAATGATTAATTAAAGCTAGTAGAAATGATATGAGATTATTGAATTAAAATATTAAATGTTAATATCACGCTACGCAAGCGAGTCCATGAATGAAAAAAGTTAAAACGCACCTACTAGTTGCCTTGCGTTTAAATTAATTAAAGGTACTTAAGTTATTGGATTATTGTTACACATCAAGAAAATTAACTAATTCCTTATAAGTTTATTCAACTAATCTAGTATTATTTTTGAAGATGGATATTATTTATTGAGAAAGTGGGCCAATTTGCTTATTTCGTTGTGGTATTGGGCCAACATCTATACAAGGGTGCCCAAAATATTTATAGACTTCTTAAAGGCATTGGGCCTGTCGGACAGAATCCGTCTTGGCCTATTATTGGGCTCCAGAAATTGACACAAGCTGAAAGCCCAATGGCTTTAAACTGCTGATTTGCTAAGACATCCCACCTGGGCTAAATTGTGAGTCTGGCCTCTTTTCTAAGCCATTAATCTTTATTTTTAGCTAGCAATCCCAACCACCTATTTATAATCTAGCCACTTTCTACCAAAAATCCAAGGTCCTAGCAGAGATGGTCACATGTAAAATCAAAATTTTATCAAAATAACTAAAGGTTTAAGGCATGACTCTTTTGTTCTTTTCTTTAAAGAATAGCCGATCATAAACTGGCCAGAATTGCACAAGGTGCGAAAAGGGTCCTTAAACACATTACAACCTACTTGAAACGTCTAATTTAGTATGAAACAAAACTATAATAGATACTAGTAAAGACAAGTAACACATGAATAAAGCGTGTTTGAACATTTAAAGATTCATTTTCACATATGAACTCCAACAAGATATTCTTCAACAGTCAAAAAATTTATCTAGCACTCATTTATCTAGATGGAAATACTCCCAGCAATCAAGATGAGTTCAAATCTTCTTGTTAATATGAAAATATCTGCAACATAAGATTAAAGAATTACCTGGGTCGCAGAATAATAAATACAATAATGAAGAATGGAAGCTCAACAACAAAAGCAGCAGAAAACATCAACAAAACAAGCAACAAATTCATGTTGGAATAGCCCAAAAACTTAGAGAAGAAATCCGGAACCAAACTCTAAAGAGGACTTATATGTTTCTGAAAGATTTTGCACTCTAAGACTCAACCAAAAACTCACGATTTTCAGCCTACTCTTTATGTGTTCAGCTGCTGAATTTTTTTATGTTTTTGTGTGTTCAAGCAATTCTAAAGATGTATGGAAGTGTGATAGGGTGTCCTTGTAAAGTGAGAAAAGGGCAGCCCTTAAGTAGGCAAAGAAAGCTACTTTTTGGACATATTTTGGTTCACCAAAATCTGTCAAAAAAGGGACTGACTTTGTGTGTTAAACACTGTTCAAAGGCTGTCCAAAAGGTGAAAGGACATCCTGAAAACCTGCTGTAACAGAAGCAAAGAGTCATTTCAGCCACCCTACTAGTAAAAAGTAAGCTACTAGAACTCTAACTCATGATCAAACCCATCTAATCTTCAGATTTTAATAACATCAATACTACCCTATTGATTTTGAACTAAAACAAACTCAAACAACTAGCAATTGACAAAACAAAAATAAGACTTTAAATGGAACTAAAACTCAATAACTAGACTAAAACAAATTGATTTGTGCAAACTAACCATAGAACAAACAACTAAATTAACAAACTAATGCTCAAAATAGAGACGAGATGAGCATCACTAACAATCGGACGACGACGTTCAACAACTAAATAATTGATTAACTAAGCAAATGATTTGACGATACTAAGATCAGCTTGGTCGATGATAATCTAATAAAAACTAGGATAAATAGAAATGACTAATTTAAATAAACCTAATTTGAGACTCTAGTTAACAACAACAAACCAAAAATAGAAAAACCAGAGTTTAACCTACTGATATAAAAAAATCCGATTTTAAGTGAAATGATGACGATTATGCCTAACGAGCATTCCTGAAACTTTTTGAGCCACGAGAAGACGCCAGAGATGCCAAGAGGAGGATGTCCAACTTCGAAACGTACGTTTCTTTCGGGCAGACGCTAAAAAAAGGGTTTCAGCATCTTGCCAAAAAGAAACGAAGGTCTTTGAGTCAAAAATAGCAAAAACAACTGAGGTTCAAGACATTTGGTGGTTGGCAGACGACAGTAGAGGAGGTGGTGGTGGTGAGGTTTTTTTTGAGGATTTGAGTTGGAGATATGGAGAGAGAGGGAGAAGAGGAGGAAGTGGGGCAATTTTGGTGTAGTTTTTGGATGACGGGCGGTGGCAGCAGTGGTGGCGGCGCGACTAGGGTTTGATTTTGTTGATTTTTGGTGGAGATTTGGGGGATTTAGGTTGTGGATCTAGAAAGAGGGTGCGAAGAGGAAAAGATTGGTGTAATTTGGGAGTGTTTGGAGGATGGTCAACGCCGGTAGGCGATTTTCAGTGGGCGCCGCCGTCGTACAGGGAGCGAGCGCCAGAGATGGGGGGAGGAAAAAGAGAGAGTGAAGAGAGTGAGGAAGAAGAGAAGAAACAAGGGTAAAATGCGGCAAAATTTTGGGAAGTGGGGTCTTTAGATACCTAAGATAAGGGTAATTTATGGCCATTGGATCCAATTAAAATGGATGGCTGATATTGAATCTCAGCCACTTAAACAAAACTACGTCGTTTTGGAGTGTCTGGTTGGGGCATGAAGGTTGGCGGGTCAGGTACTCTTGGACCAACGAATTGGTCCATGTTTTGGGCTAATTTGTGATTTAAAATGACAAGACCAAATTCCTTTAACCTCATCACTCAATATTTATGAAATCTAATTCTAAAATCTACAAATGCACATAAAATAAACCTAAAAAAAGGGTGCAATGTAAGAGAAAAGAAAGAGCAAAAATTAGGTATTTACAGCTGCACTTCTTTGCTCGAGAACATGAAGAGTTTTCGTACAAAGAAAGTGAATGCCGTAGATAATTTTGCTCGTGTATCACTCAAATGAAAGCATTTTCAAAAAACATGATCGAACATTGCTTCAAAAGCTACCTACACATCCTTGGTTATAAAGGAATCAGGTCAGTGTAGTTCTGGGAAAATTTTGGAAGCTAGGACTACCAGACACTGGAGTTAAGACTATTGTTGTTGCTGTTGTTGCTGCTATTATCGTTAATTGTTGCTTACATCAAAAGGAAAAAAGAAGAGAACTACATATGACTGCAAGCTAAGAGTTACAAAATTCCTATCTATGTGTCTTGTGGAGTCAAATATTGATTCTTGACCTACTCGCTTGTGTTGACCTTAGATTGGATCTTGATGCTCTTTGAAGAAAATATTATAGCTCACTCTCGATTGCTTGCTTTCTGGACCAGAATTTGAGAAAGTGAAACTCGAAAGCTGGGTTGCTGACACATTATCAAAGCTAACTTCAACTATCTTGTGATCGAAAGGCTTCTTTCTTCTGATGAGAAACTTAATCGACACTTGGGTTATACGACAGAGCCTGCAAAGCCATCAAAGACGAACAAAATGAACAATGAGCTGGATCCCCCTAGGTGAAGTGGCTCTACCTGAGTTAACCTATGTAAAACACCTTGAGTGAAGAGTACTTCTACCCAGAACTATGAGCTGGATCTCCCTAGGCGAAATGGCTCTACCTGAGTTAACCTATGTAAAACACCCTGAGCGAGAACTACTTCTTTCCGAAACTATGAGCTGGATCCCCCTAGGAAAGATGGTTTTACCTGAATTAAGCTGTGTAAAACATCCTAAGCGAATAGTTCTTCTACCCGGAACTATGAGATGAATCTCCCTGGGCGAAACGGTTCTACCTGAGTTAAGCTATGTAAAATACCCTGTGCGAAGACTACTTCTACCCGGAACTATGAGCTGGATCCCCCTAGGCAAAATGGTTCTACCTGAGTTAAGCTACATAAAACACCTTGAGCGAAGAGTACTTCTACCCGAAAATATGAGCTAGAGCCCCTAGGGGAATGGTTCTACCTGAGTTAAGCTACTGATATGGGAGGTATGAACATATGCAAGCTTAAAATTAAAGAAAATGGAGATTTTAAGGAGCTTACGTTTGGTGACATTCGTCCTTTGAAAATCGCCATTCTGTACTGCTTTGTTCCTACTTCAAACAAAGAAAAATTTATGAGTTTTTAACGTGGTGGTCGGTTTGTGGCCTTAATGCCGTGAGTAGTTTGAATTCACAGCCACTCTGATGTCAAAGAACTGATTTTGTCAGTGTGGTACCGAGGTGCTCGGATACTCTGTAGCACTTTCTGGAGATCTTGTCTTTCTGACGTTGCCCCTAGTTGTTTCATACCCAGATATCCATGGTACCACTAACCCTTGTCCATAAGGCAAGGCAATTTTCCTTTAAAATCAAACTTAATTGTTTTGCACCCAGAACCAGTTTGTGTCCGTCGTGCTTATCAACTTTTCCCATGAAGCAAGTCTTGCTTAGGTGACTTTCTAGTTTCTTTGAGATACTTTGTCCGCCTTATCAAAAGAGATCACAGATGGATTCCTGCCTTCATCGGTGCCGCATATGCTCCAAATTGTGCTCCGTACTACGGGGAAGCTGTAGCCAATTTTGCAGCCACTTCTTTTCTTCGCTTTAGATGCAAGATTAGACCGAAAGGGTCTCAAAGTTATGGAAAAAAGCATATGAGCAATTGAAAACAAAAAAGGAATTGTGTCTAAACAAAAGGTGTCCCTTTCGGGGAGAGGAATAGGGAGACTTATCTGGAGGTATGTGCCGACTTTAATGAATCATGACATGCATTTTGGACTGGACGCCTGATCCATCTAAGCTGTCTAATTCTCAAAATCCATTGCAAATGTTCATCTTGAAACTGCCCTGGTTGTGCTCATGCCGGAGTATCAAAGTCCCCCATTCGGCTAGTAGCTCCCTTTACGGATTTTCGCTAACTAACCTCTCTTATTTCTCTACTCACCGTCGCCTTATGGTGCCCATATGGGTTTTCACCAATAATACCCTCTCATTTCTCTACTCATTGTCACATTACAGTGCCCATACGAGTTTTCACCGATAATATCTCTCATTTCTTTTTTTTTTTCTTTTTTTTGTGACTAAGATCCGACATGCAGAATGTTGCCCAACGCCCTTGGCATGGGGACTTTAAACATTCTCAAAGATCGATCAAAAGTTCCTAACAGGGAAGGTTTCCCAACGCCCTTGGCATGGTTTCCTCCACAATATGCATAAGGAGGATTAAAAGTAGAATTACCAACATTAAAACTCTCATAATTCCAAGATGTCATGTTTTTAAAAACCAACAAGTAAAAAAATAAATAAATTCAAATACAAGAAAACAAAAATAAAAGTTCAAACTTGCAACCTAGAAATATGTACACCTACAACTACACCGTTTGTTCCCCGGGAACCGTGCCAAAATTTGATCATGCCCAACTATGCCTTATAAAAAAGGACTAAGCTATCGTTACAAATATAATCCGATTTACAAGTCCGGAGTCGAATCCCACAAAGAACTAAGCTTTAGCTTCAGTATTCAGTATCGCTAAGAAACACAAG
Organism: Nicotiana tabacum; assembly: GCF_000715075.1. Taxonomy (NCBI): domain Eukaryota; kingdom Viridiplantae; phylum Streptophyta; class Magnoliopsida; order Solanales; family Solanaceae; genus Nicotiana; species Nicotiana tabacum. The sequence continues at coordinate 16,955,856 of NC_134099.1, read as the reverse complement.
TCCAAATAATTTCCTAATTATAAAGATTGTGATTCTTATTTTAAACTAATTAACTAGAAACTATTAAAAGTAGTAAAACTATTAACTAAGGAGACTAAGAGTTAGAGACAAGATTAAGGAAGTCTAGAGTTATGATTTCCCCAATTGCCGGAATCCTTTCCGCTAAGTCTTTTATAATTTCGCCTATGTATTCTCTACCGATCATGAGTAATTTGGGTGTTGTAGCTTTCTCTCTCTCGAGCAACTACAATAATTTACTAGACATATTCTCTCGAACTACGCTAGCTGACACTAATTCACCGCTCACTACGATTGCACCAAGGTTTCGTTATCTCTAATCCCGCCTTTAAACCCTCCGTATTGTTCTTTCACATACGTTAGGAGTGATGTTATTCAATATCTACCTAAATATGTACTCTCTCTCGAGCAATACACACTAAATAGGCACAATCAATTGATGGCTATTTAATTAATAACAATAAACACATAGTTGAACAAGTAGAGAAATCCAACAACTTAATTATATAAAAACATAACAAGAATTCATCCTACAAAAGGTTCCATCAAAACCTTAGATAACAAATTAGCTATTCATAATAGTATGCAAAACTACAATACTAGAATTCATAAACAATAATTGAAATAGAGGAAGAAAGAGGAAAAAACGTGAAGTTGAATCCTTCTCCTTCTTGCTCCTAGCGTGTTCTTACCTCTCTAAAGCCTTCTCTCCTTCCAAAGTAGTGTCTCTCCCTCAAAATCACGTTTTAGGATGTATTTATAGTGATTAGGGTTTGTTTGGGCCGAAATTACTTCTCCTAGTTTGGATTGGAAAAGTTGAATTTTTCTGCCCCGATCACGGTCTGGCGAAGTGACCCTCACTTTGTTGTTCGGGACTTTCCTGATTTCTTCTGCTTTGGTCCCGGTCTGGCAAAGTGAGCCTCGCTTTGCAGTGCGGGACTTTTCTCTTCAACTCTTTTTCACCAATTTTTCTCCCATTTGATCACTTTGTATCCAAGTTTGTTCCTACACATAAGAAACACGTAATGAGAATATTTTCACTTCAAAAGCGGTGTGATCATCCACAACTCACCCAAGAAATAATACATAAATATACTCAAAACATGAACGTTTCACCATTTATCACACGCCCGTCACCTAGCATGCGTGTCACCTAAATACCAATCACATAACACGTATTTTTGGGTTTCATACCCTTAGAACTAAGATTAGAAGTGTTAATTATCTTGAACAAGCCTATTCCAACACCGAACAAGCCAAACGATGCTCCAAAAAAGCCATCACGCGTGTAGCGACCACTGAACGGCCGAAAACTAGTCAAAAGCAACTCAAATACATCATACAAAGCCCAAAGAAACAATTACGAATGATAAAGATCGAATCCTTAATCAAAAGTCAAAACTGGCCAAAAATCACACTCGGGCCCACGCCTCAGAATCCGACAAAACTCAAAAAATCTGACAACCCATTCAACTACAAGTCCAACCATACTAGTTTCACTCATTTTCGACTCCAAATAGATGTTCAAAACTCAAAAATTCATATTATGAAACTTTAGGCCAAAACCCCCAATTTCCTCTTTAAACTTTATCAACCAAAAGCTAAAATCGAAGATAGATTCACGAAATATAACCAAATCCGAGTAGAGAACACTTACCCCAATTCATATGGTGAAAATTACTTCAAGAATCGCGTCAATACGAGTTCCATAGCTCCAAAAATGTAAAAATGGCCGAAACCCTCGAAATAGAGTACTTTATATTCTGCCCAGGCCTCCTCTTACGCTAACGCGGGAAAACCATCGCGTTCGCGATGAACAAAATGAACACTGCCAAAAAAGACTCTACGTGTTCGCGCTACACCCCACACGAACGTGATGACCACTACTGCCAAAGCTTCGCGAACGCGATTCATATTACGCGACCACGATGAAAGATTCCCCAGCTCCAGTTGCCAAACCTCAACGCTATGCGAATGCGATCCTCCATACGCGAACGCGAATAAGACTTGCCCTAACTCTATGAGAATGCAGAACATACTTCGTGATCGTGAAGAACAATTGTTGTTGCCATCAGAATACATTACGCGTTCGCGATACTTGCCATGCGAACGCGATAAAGAATTGGGACACAAGACACCAAAACACACCAGCACTGAAAACATGAAAAAAATAATCTGAAATCAATTTGAAACATGCCCGAGCCCCTTGGGACCCCGTCCAAACATACTGACAAGTCACATAACATAACACGGGCCTACTCGATGCCTCAAAACACACACAACAACATCGAAACGATGTTGATACCTAATATTTCCCTCATATTTTTCAAATATACATATATAATTTCGAAATAGTACACATTCATTGTTATTGGATTTATAAGCATGCACAAGTATTTTTTATAATTTGTCTATAATTTTTAAAGACTTTAAATCAATTTATTCTTGCATTTGTTTTATAAATATTCAATAATTATCCTTCAAATTATTTTTATGATGATTTATTCATATAAATTTATTATTTATACCCACATAATGTTTAAATATTTTTCGGTACACTTTTATAAGTACATTTGCATTTTTAGGGCTAAATTGCACATTTTTAATAATAGCCCATATGCATATATAATTACATTATTTATACAGAAAATTGACTTTTTATATTTTTATAAGATTAAGTAATTATTTTTAATCATTTTTCATGCACAAGTAATTTTTTTTGTTATTTATCAACTATTTTTTTTATAAATTATTTATTTGTTAGATAGTGGGTATTTAAATAACAACCCATTTTAAGCTTATTTCAGACCAACCCCTAACCAAATTACCTAAAATACACCAGCCCAACACTCCAGCCCAAACCAAATGACCCCTAACCTAATAACCTAACCGGTACCCGTTTAATTGACCCCCCTCTTGCCCCTCTTTAAAATCCTGACCCACATTTAGCCTACCCTTTTAAATTACCTAAGCCCAAACCCTAATCATATTTTCTACCATCCACCGCCCCTAAACTCTCAAACACTCTCTTCATCTCTGCAAACTCCAGCGCTGTAACCTCTAATCCCCTTCGATTCCAAACCAGGAATGGAATCAATCGACGATTCCCTTACCATATTGACCATTTCCTGTTACTAGCTACCCATTTATGGTGTTACATAATTGCTTGCCTAACATGGCAAGCATATCTCTCTTATTTTGAACCAAATCTGATTCAGATCTTTGCCTCTTTTCATCTGTGTTCGTTCTCGTTTCTTTTATGGTATGAATCTCTGAGATTCTTCGCGATTCTTTGCTCACCCTAAAACTAGGGTTCGGATCTTCCTAAGATCTAATACTGGTTCACGATTCTTTAATTATTTTTTTAGTATTTTCGTATATATGTCCCTGTATATTTTATTATGATTTTTCTTTAATATTTCTGACTAATTTTTACTTAACCTAAAATTAGGGTTTTTAATTCTTTGAAATCGAACCAAATCTGGTTCAATCCTTAATTATTCCCGTCTATATGTCTCTTACCGTTAATTTTGACTAATTTTTACTTACCCTAAATTTAAGGGTTTTTGATTCTTCAAATCTGTTTGATTCTTTAGTTACTTTGTTAAAATCACTGTCTATATGCTTATACGTGTCTCTTTACCAGTTACTTTTGTCGGTTTATATGTTTTACCTAAACTAGGGTTTTGAGTTTTCTTCCCTTAATCAACTGTTAGATGCTTTCCTTTCTAGTACCTTGATTGATTGTTGCCATATTTGTGTGCTCTAATTTAGTGTTATTTAAACCCCTCCCCCATTCCCCTTTAAACAAAGGAAAAACTTGAATATTCTCACTTCCAAAAAAACTATACACTACTATTCTTGTTCTGTGCTTTGATTCTTGGCCGGCTGGAAGCCAAGGCCGTAAATCCTCTATTGCTTGCTTCTATTAGTGATTATTGCAACATTGTTAAATTCCTTTCTATTTCATCTGAATAGGTAAGTTGTCCCTTTCTACTTTGTCACTCGTTTAATATGTTATAGTTATTAGACTAGTTGCTTTCTGCATTTTAGGCATGTCGAATTCAGTTAATTAATTAGTAAATCTATTTAACTCATGTATCTTAAGACTGTCTTTTAGTATTAAGTATGTTTTGATACATTTCCTTAAAAAAAAGTAGTTCACCATGTATACCTAGCATATCAATCAGTTTGTTGTTAAATTTGTTATCATGTTACTCATATGATTCTGTGCTGACTATGGACCCTGGATGGCTGGTGGTATGAACTCTCTGGCATGGCACTGAAATAGGCACCGGAAGAACCCTGATGAACTAGTGGGTGATAAGAACTCTCTGGCATAGCACTGAAATAGGGTCGCACTGGAGCACCTCGATGAGGTGGTGGTGCTAGATATGTGGGCTATGACCCCTCCCAAACTGACCTCTTCCCCTAGCCGGCGCACCTCTAAACTCTCTAGAGAATCGGGTCCTCCTGTCCTGCTGCATCTGCTCTCTACCCCTCTGGTGGTAGCCCTCAATCCTCTGAGCAATCTCTACCACTAGCTGATAATCAGTGCCCATCTCAACCTCCCAGGCCATACTAGCCTAAATACTGGGGTATAACCCCGCAACAAATCTCCACACTCTCTTTGCATCCGTAGGAAGTATCATAAGTGCATGGCGATACAACTCAGAAAATCTCGCCTCATAATCGGTCACAGACATTTGACCCTGCTCGAGCTGCTCAAACTGACACTGCAACTCTTCCTTCTAGGAGGGTGGAATATACATATCCAAGAAAAGTTGTGTAAATTGGTCCCAAGTCATGGGTGGAGAACACACTGGCCCGCCGAGGAGATAAGACTACCACCATCTGCGGGCCCTACCCTCCAACTGGAAAGTAGTGAAATCCACCCCATGCGACTCTAATATCCTCATGTTGTGCAGTCTGTCCCTGCACTTATCAATGAAGTCATGGGGTTCCTCATGTCTCTCACCTCCGAAGATAGGAGGTTGTAGCCTAGTCCATCTGTCTAAGAGCTTCTGCGGCTTACCGGCCACAACTGGACTAGGCTTAGGTACGATTGTTGCAACTGGCTAGGCCCCGTCCACGGGTAGTGTACTCGGAGTCTTATACACTACAGCTACATGCCCAAGAGCCTGAGCAGTAGGGGTTTGTGCTCCCCTTCCCGCCTGGGATGTGGTTGGGTCTGCTTCAAATAAACAAGCCTGGGTCATAAAATCCATGAATCGCAACATATGGCCCATGACCTCCTGAAATCTCGGTACTATCATGAAATCTACCGGGGCAGGCTCTACTGCGGTTGCCTCACCCTGCTCGTCAATAATGGGATCATCTAATGGATCCTCCAGTGGTGCAAGTGGAGCAACTCTAGGACATCCTCGTCCCCTACCTTGGGTTGGTTCCCTTCCCCATACTCTACCTCAGCCTTTAGTAAAGGGGAGTAGCTCCTACCGAGTCTGTAACATCTGTTGCTCACGTTCTCACCATCTGTGATAGAATAAGAGAAAGGAACTTCGTATACCATCAATTGCACGATAGGAGATGAATAAAGAGTAGTTTCCTAACACCCTATAGCCTCTTGAAGATAAGTATTGACGTCTCCGTACTGATCCGCAAGACTCTACCAAGTCTGCCCATAACTTGTGAGACTTACGTGAACCTAGTGCTCTGATACCATATTATCATGACCCAATTTTCATTACAGGCCATTATGGCACCCAACACCATTGTTAGGCAAGGTAACATTGATCAAACTAGTAATTTCCCGTTTAAATAAATTATTAAGTGGTAATTTTTCCTTAATTGTTAAAAGATTTGGAAATTTGCAAGTGTAACATAAATAAATAGAAGCAATGAGTACAAATCAAAATCATGTAAGCAAACCAAAATCATAAGTCTACTAGTGTGTGTGCCAAGACCAGGTGTCACAAGTATGTGGGCAATCTAGTAGAATATACAAAAGAATGCTAGCCTATTGTCTGAAAGGAAATATATAGAAAATAAAGCATAAGAGAGACTCTTACTACTGCAGAACATCTCAGAAGGCAGCTCACGGGGAGTGTCGAGATCGGGATCAAATCTACACGCCGAACTGGTGGCCAGATGCACCTGCCTCAAATCATGTACAATCAAGTACAGAAGTGTAGCCTGATTACATAAAAATATGTACCCGGTTAGTATCTAGTCTAATCTCGATGAAGTAGTGGTGAGGGGTCAACTCCGACACTTATTAGGGCAAACAATATAATAATATGTGATTCTAATTAAGCATGATATAGAGAACTAACAATAAAACTCAGAATAAGAAATAACTGAACAATTCTTTCATCATATTTAAGAACCCAAAACACTTCCTTCATTTAAAACAATGATCTCTAAAACAGTGAATTTATACCAATTATAAAAAGGGGCTTCTAGTTCTATTATCACCCACAAATTCCATCGAGGACGTTCGATACGATCAATCATAAATGTAAATTGTGCACTGCCAAGGGTTGAACGGCTCGAACTAAAGATGCATCTATTAACCTGCCGAGGCGAACGACCAACTCCTATTAGAGTAGTGGAAATAGTCACCTCGCTCGCGGAATATACTTGCGAAGCGGTTAAATATAAAGAGAACATAACCTTTCTCAATTCTTTTCAGAATAAGAATTTACTTTGAACCTTTGAAATTCTAAAAATCCTCAACTTAGTTCTATTCAATACAATCAACAAGTATTATTAGTTAATGGTGTCCACAAAGCATGGTGTAAGCCTAAAACTACCCGGGCATAATAGGAATAGTAGCTACGTACGGACTCTCATCACTTCATGCGTACGGAGTCCCCACAAATAAACATATATTAATTAAGTTCACCTATGGGGAAATTTCCCTCTAACAAGGTTAGAAAAGAGATTTACCTCGTCTCAAGGCCTACATTTCAGTCCAAGATTATGCCCAAACCCTCAATTCGGTTCCGAACAATCGAAAACTATCCAAATAGTGTAAAAACTAATCAATATAGGTTTAAAAGTTCATATCTCAACTATTAAAGTAATTTCTCAACTCTAAATGCAAGATTCCTAAAATTTATCCTCGAGCCCATGTGCCCCGATTCTGAAAATATTCGAAGAGAGTTGTTACCCATAACCTTAGGAACATAAAAATATGATTTTCACTAAGTTCCATAGCTAATATTCGTGGTAAAATCCCATTTTATCAAAAACTTAGGTTTTCCTCTAAACCCATGATTTTCACTAATTTACATGTTATAATCTACCCATAAACTATGTATTAAACTAACATTAGGTAAAAATTACTTTCCTCGCAAAGCTAGGTCAAAATCCCCTCCTTAAGTGCTCTCAAATCGCCCAAAAGTGTGATAAATGACTCAAAAAATGCCTAAGTCCCATTTTTAAAATTCACTGCCCAGCTGCCTCATTCATCGTGAACGCGGAAGGGGCCTCACGTTGGCAAAGGCAAATGGTCCAGACTATCTAGAGGCTCTACATCACGAATGCGACCATGGTCTCGCGAATGCGGAGGCTGGCTTGGCCTACCCTTCGCGAACGCGAAGAACAGAGCAGCCCATCCCTTCCCAGGCTACTCTACGCGAACGCGAAGTCACCGGCCCCAGATCTTCGCGACCGCAGACTAGCTATCACGAACGTGTAGCACACTTTTCCCCAGTCCCATTTCCTTCTATGCAAACGCGATGGTCCCTTCGCGTCTGTGAAGAAAGAAACCAGAACTGGGATTTTCTGGTTTCTTATACTTTGCTCCGAGGGGCCCGAAACTCACTCGAGCCATTCGGGACCCCTTCAAAAGGCACCAACAAGTCTGTAATCATTATACGAATTTACTGAACTCTCGAAATGCGAAAAAAAACAATGAAACCAAGAATCATACCTCAAAACCAAATTGAATCAAACTTTAAACTTCAAGTTTTCCAAATTCTCCGAATGCGTCGAATCATACTTAGACTACTCGAATGACACCAAATTTTGAGTGCAAGTCTTAAATGACATTACGGAACTATTCCCGATCTTGGAATTCTATTTAGACCTCGATATTACTGAAACCCGCTCCAAACCAAATTTAAAGAACTTCTAAAACCTTCAAGAACCAACTTTCACTATTAGGCGCCAAAATATTCCCGGGTTATCCAAAACACGATCCGAACATACGCCCAAGTCTAACATCATCCTACGAACCTATTAGAACTGTTAAATCTCAATTCTGAGGTCTTTTACTCAAAATATTGACCAAAGTCAAACTTGGCCTTTTAAGCCAACCTTAAGGAATCAAGTGTTCCGATTTCAACCCAAACTCTTCCAAATCCCGATCAAACCACCCTTGCAAGTAGTAAATCAGTAAAATCAAGTACGAGAAGTCTTATTTAGGGGAACGAGGTTCTAAAAAGAAAAATGACCCGTCGGGTCGTTATAGTATGAGTACAATTGACCCCATGTACTCTATAACTGCCGAGCCTAACCTCGACGAAGTGGTGACAAGGCTAAGGCGGGTCATATACAATAACATGTATGCACTAATAATAATAATAATAAAAGGGAAGAAAAATGGGAAATAAAACTAAGGCAGTTAATTTGTGAAAATGAACTCAATCCTCGCAATCAGAGAACCCAGAATAACAGATCTCATAATTTCATATAAAAATGTTAAAACCCAACAAAATAAGAACAATGAGTATAACACATACAATAGATTGCAGCGCACAACCTGATCCTACCGTACACACACAATCCTCATTTATTTCACCATAGCATTAATTATCAATATCAAGAATCATGTAACGACCTGGCTGGTCGTTTTGAGAGTAATAGCCTTGATCCCCTATTTACTGCTTCCCCCATATCTGTTTCTACTTATGGGACTTGCCGGGAGGTTTTTATTATTTTTGGAATGTTTTGGGACATAGTCCCTAAATGGAAGCTTAAGTCTTAGGATTTTGACCGTAGTAAGAACTGCATGATGACGACTTCGGATTAGAGTTTTGTCGGTTCCGTTAGCTCTGTTGGGTGATTTTGGACTTAGGGTCGTGTACGGATTGTGTTTTGGAGGTTTGTAGCTGAATTAGGCTTGAAATGGCGAAAGTTAAATTTTTGAATATGACTTGTGTGCAAAATTTGAGGTCAATCGGACGCGATTTGATAGGTTTCGGCATTAGTTATAGAAGTTTGGAGTTTCAAAGTTCATTAAGTTTGGATTGAAGGATGATTCATATTTTTAGCATTGTTTAATATGATTTGAGGACTCGACTAAGTTCGTATGGTGTTTTAGGACTTGTTGGTATGTTTGGTTGAGGTACTGAGGGCCTCGGGTGAGTTTCAGATGCTTAACAGATCGAAAATTGGACTTGTGTAAATGTTGAAGTTTTTGAACTTCTGGTGTAATCGCACCTGCGATGGGTTATCCGCAGGTGCAAACGTGCATGTGCGAATGAAAGATTGGAAAAGTGGATTTAGGCAGCCAAGGCTCGGTTCGCAGGTGCGGAAAGATTTACGCAAAAGCGACTTTGCTTCTGCGGAGGGAATGTGCAGAAGAGCGATGTGGCCGCAGGTGCGGATCCTTGGTCGCAGGTGCGCATCCGCATGTACGCCCTCCTCTCGCAGATGCTGACCCAGGGGACTTAAGTCAAGTCCACACCTGCGATGGAATTTTCGCAGGTGCGATTGGAGGCCCGCAAATGCAAAATCGCTGGGCAGAAAAGGGCTACGTTTGAGGGTTTTATCCCATTTTCAGTTTTGGGACTTTGAGAGCTTGGTGTGAGGCAATTTTTCAAGGGTTCTTCAAGGAAATTGTTTGGATAAGTGATTCTAACCCGGATTGGACTATATTTCATGAATCTATTACTATTTTCATTATCTAATCAGGGATTTGAGTTGGAAATTTGGGGAAAAATAGTAAAAACTACCTAGACTAAATTTTTGAGTTTTGAAAGGCGATTTGAGGTCGGATTCGAGTAATTCTTGTATGGTTGGATTCGTGAGAGAATGGGTGTTCGTATTTTGTGACTTTTGTAATGACCCGACCAGTAATTTTGAGAATTTAAGCTCCGCTTGGTGGCATAAGGTATTGAACAACTTCATATTATGTGTATCGACTTGCATGCATGGTTGAATTCAGTTACCGGATGATTCAGAGTCGAATTGGAAGAAGGAATCTAGTCTTGGAAGCTTAAGTAATGAGAATTTGACCGAAATTTGACTTTTGTGTAAATGGCTCCGGAATGAGTTTTGGATGATGTCAGTAGCTTCATATAGTGATTTTGGACTTAGGCGTGCGTCCGGATTTGGATTTGGAGGTCTGTAGAGTAATTTGAGGTAATTTGGCGAAAGTTGGAAAAGTTGACGTTCGGAAAATGGAGAAGTTTAACTCATAGTTGACTTTTAAGATATTGGGATTGGAATGTGATTTCAAGAGTTGGAACAGCTCCGTCTTGTCATTTGGGACTCATCTACAAAATTTGACATCATTTTGGGTTGGTTTGATTGGTACCGACACGAGTTTTCAAAGTTGGAAGATTTGGAAGTTCATAGTTCGATTCATGTCACGATATGCATTTTCGGCATTGTTTGATGTGATTTGAGACCCCGAGCGAGCCCGTGTTAGGTTATAGGAAACATACAGCCGGATCAGATGACTAGGCACTCGCGCCCTCTACTAGAGCCGCCAGAGGCCGGGGCTAGGGTAGAGGTCGAGGACGTCCATGTGGTGCAGCCAGATCTCCCGCACGAGCTGCCATAGAGGAGCCATCAGTAGCTCCATTAAGCACGCAGGCACCTGAGATTCCTACTACTATTCCAGGTCTTTAGGAGACCCTAGCACAGTTCCTAAGCATGTTCGATATTGTAGATCATGTAGGGTTGATTCCCCTTACTCTGGCCACATCTTAGGCCGGGGGAGGAGCACAAAATCCCGTCACTTGCACCCAGAGCAGCGTGTTTAGGTTGATTAGATTCCATAGGTTATACTGGTGCCACATGTAGCCCCAGTTTAGCCCGAGGGTAATACAATAGTTTCTGAGGAGGATCAACGTAGGCTCGAGCGGTACAAGAAGTACCACCCTCCTACTTTCGGTGGTTTGGCGATAGAGTATGCTCAATGTTTTCTTGAGGAGTGCCACCGTATCCTCCATACTATGGGCGTGGCAGAGTCGAGTGGGGTTTTTCTCATTGTGTTCCAGCTTAGATGAGTAGCCTTTCAGTGGTGGCGTGCTTATGAGTTGGATAGTCTGGCTGAGGTAGCTTCACCTACATGGATTCAGCACTCGGATATGTTTTGAGGAAGTATGTTCCCCAGAGCCTCAGAGATGTATGGCGCGCCGAGTTTGAGCAGTAGCGCCCGGGTGTTATGACTGTGTCGGAGTTTGTAGTTTGTTTCAGTAATTTGGCTAGACATGCACCGGCCTTGGTTGATATAAGTCGAGAGAAGGTCCATCGATTTATCGAGGGGCTCCATCCCAACATCAGGATTAGCATAGCCCGGGAGTTGTAGATGGATATCTCGTATCAGCACGTTGTGAGTATTGCTAGGAGAGTGGAGGGAATGCTTGCTTTGGAGAGAGAGAGGAGAGGGGGTCCAAGAGGTCTCAAGAGTTTAGCACTTATATTGGCACTCGAGCCCCAGTTGTAGTTCGATATGGTAGGGGCTATGTGAGTCACCCTATTCATTCAGTGCTTCTAGCCGCCAGTGGTATTACGGCTACTCCTAGGCCCTACAAGCCTTATTATGCACTTCCCGTATCTACTGTACCTTCTGCATAGGATGCTTTTAGTGATCAGTCCAGTAGACTTGGCCCGAGCCAGCCACAACAGCCACGCCCTGTGAGAGCTTGTTTTGAGTATGGCGTCACTCTCCATATGGTGAGGGATTGCCCTATACTTATGAGGGGTGCACCTCCACAAACTTCTCAGGCACCACGTGCTCTACTAGGTCCTTAGGCTATGATCAACACACCAGATACCACTCCACCTGATCAGCCAGCTCGAGGTGGAGGTCGCCCTAGAGGGGGAGGCCAGGCCAGATACTATGCTCTTCCTGCTCCTACAGAGGTAGTTGCTTCTAACTCTGTCATTACTGGTATTGTTTCGGTCTGTCGTAGGTATGCGTCAGTTTTATTTGATCCATGCTCTATTTATTCCTATGTGTCATCTTAGTTTGCTCTGTATTTAGGTGAATCCCGTGACTCTATAAGTTCTCCTATTTCTGTGTTTGCACCTACGAGAGACTCTATTGTTGTTCATCGTGTGTAGCAGTCGTGTTTGGTTGTTCTTAGTGGTTTTAAGACCAAAGCTAATTTATTATTGCTCAGTATGGTAGATTTTGATATTTTCTTAGGCATAGGCTGGTTGTCGCCCCATTATGCTATTCTTGATTTTCACACCAAGACTGTGACGCTGGCTATGCCAGGCTTACCGGGGTTAGAGTGGAGGGGTACCTTAGATTACTCTCCCAACAGAATTATTTCGTTTCTTAGAGCTTAACGAATGGTTGAGAAGGGGTGTGATGCATATCTAACTTATGTGAGAGATGTCAGTATTGATACCCCTACAGTTGAGTCAGTTCTAGTAATGAGAGATTTCCCTGATGTATTTCCAGCTAATCTTCTGGGCATGCCGCCCGACAGAGATATCGACTTTGGTATTGATTTGCTGCCGGGAACTCAGCCCATCTTTATTCCTCCATATTTTATGGCTCCTCCTAAGTTGAAAGAGTTGAAGGAACAATCGTAGGAATTGCTTAATAAGGGTTTCATTCGGGCAGTGTATCACCTTGGGGTGCTCCAGTCTTGTTTGTGAAGAAAAAAGATGGTTCTATGCGTATGTGCATTGATTATCACCAATTGAACCAAGTTACAACGAAGAACAGGTATCCATTGCCTCATATTGATGACTTATTTGATCAGTTACAGGGTGCTAAAGTGTTTTCCAAGATTGACTTGCATTCAAGTTATCATCAGTTGAAGATTCGAGAGCCAGATATCCCGAAGATTGCTTTCAGGACTCGATATGATCATTACGAATTCCTTGTGACGTCATTTGGGCTGGCCAACTCCCCAGCAACATTTATGCATTTGATGCACAATGTATTTCGGCCATATCTTGACTCTTTCGTCATTGTGTTTATTGACGACATTCTAGTGTACTCTCGGAGTCGGGAGCATCATGAGCAGCACCTGAGGACTTTGTTTCAGACCTTGAGAAAAAAGAAATTATATGCAAAGTTCTAAAAATGTGAGTTCTGGTTAGATTCCGTGGCATTTTTGGGTCATGTAGTTTTGAGTGAGGGGATCAAGGTGGATTCGAAGAAGGTGAAAGTAGTGTAGAGTTGGCCTAGACCGTCCTCAGCTACAGAGATCCAGAGTTTCCTTGGTTTGGCGGGGTATTACCGTCGATTGTAGATGGTTTCTCATCTATTGTAGCACCTATAACCAAGCTAACCCAGAAGGGTGCTCCATTCAGGTGGACAGAAAAGTGTGAGGAGAACTTTCAAAAGCTTAAGACAGATTTAACTACAACCCCAGTATTGGTATTGCCTACAGGTTTGGAGTCTTATACTGTTTATTGTGATGTGTCGTAGATTGGTCTAAGTGTGGTGTTGATGCAGGACTGTAGGGTGATTGCCAACGCATCTAGAAACCTGAAGGTGCATGAAAAGAAATATCTTGTCCACAACCTTGAGTTAGAAGCTTTGTTCATGCCTTTAAGATTTGGCGACACTATTTGTACGGTGTTCCTTATGAGATCTACACTGATCATCGGAGTTTGCAACATCTGTTCAAGCAGAATGATCTTAACTTGAGACAGCGGAGATGGTTAGAGCTTCTTAAAAATTATGATATCACTATTCTATACCATCCCGGAAGGGCCAATATGGTGGCTGATGCCTTGAGTCGTAGGGTAGAATGTTTGGGGAGCTTAGCATATTTACCAGTAGCAGAGAGGTCATTGGCATTGGATGTTCAGGCCTTGGCCAACTAGTTTGTTAGATTGGATATTTTTTAGCCGAGTTGAGTTTTGGCTTGTATGGTCTCCCAGTCTTCTCTTTATGATCGTATCAGGGAGTGTCAACATGATGACCCACATCTTCTTGTCCTTAAGGACACGGTTCAGCACAGCGATGCTAAAGAGGTCACTATTAGAGATGATGGTACATTGAGGATGCAGTGCATTCTATGTGTACCCAATGTAGATGGATTGTATGAGTTGATACTCCATGAGGCTCACAGTTCATGGTACTCCATTCATCCAGTTACCGCAAAGATGTATCAGGACTTGAAGCAGCATTATTGGTGGAGGAGGATGAAAAAGGACATAGTAAAATATATAGCTCGATGCCTAAATTTTCAGCACGTGAAGTATGAGCATCAGTAGCCGGGTGGATTGTTTCAGAAGTTAGATATTTCTGAGTGGAAATGGGAGCAGATGACCATGGATTTCGTTGATGGACTCCCACGGACTCAATGAAAGTTTGATGCAGTTTGGGTGATTGTGGATAGGTTGACCAAGTCAGCTCATTTCATTCCTGTGATGACTATTTATTCTTCCGAGCAGCTGGCTCGAGTGTATATTCGCGAGATCGTGAGGCTTCATAGCGTATCGGTATCTATCATTTCTAACTGGGGTACGCAGTTTACATCACAGTTCTGGAGGGCCGTGCAGCATGAGTTAGGTACTCGGGTAGAGTTGAGCACAATATTTCACCCTTAGACGAACGAACAGTTCAAGCGCACTATTCAGATTCTATAGGATATGCTTCGTGCGTATGTGATAGAGTTTGGAGGTTCTTGGGATCCGTTCCTGCCACTTGCAGAGTTTGCCTACAACAACAGTTATCAGTCCATTATTCAAATAGCATTGTATGAGGTTCTGTATGCTAGGCGGTGTCGGTCCCAATGGGTTGGTTCGAGCCGGGTGAAGCTAGGTTATTGGGTACAGACTTGGAGAAGGTAAAAGTGATTCAGGTTCGATGTCGCACAGCCCAGTCCAGACAAAATATTTATACGGATCGGAGGGTTCGCGACGTTGCATTCATGGTTGTAGAGCGGGTCTTGCTATGAGTTTCACTTGTGAAGGGCATCATGAGGTTCGGGAAGAAGGGCAAGCTGACCCCAAGGTTCATTGGTCCATTTGAGGTATTACGGCGAGTTGGGGAAGTTGCTTATGAGCTTGCCTTACCTCCTAGTCTAGCAGGAGTTCATTCGGTATTCCATATTTCTATGCTCCGAAAGTATCACGATGATCCGTCTCATGTGTTGGATTTCAGCTCAGTCCAGTTGGACAAGGATATATCTTATGTTGAGGAGTCGGTGGCTATTTTAGACAGGCATGTTCGAAAGCTGAGGTCAAAGAACATTGCTTCAGTGAAGGTTCAGTGAAGGGGTCAGCCGGTCGAGGATGCGACTTAGGAGACCGAGCATGATATGCTAGAGTTATCCTCATCTTTTCACCATTTAAGGTATGTCTCTTTGCTCGTTCAATGATTAAAGATTGTTTTAAGGGGGGATGTAATGACCCGACGGTCGTTTTGAGAGTAATAGCCCAATTCCCTATTTATTGCTTCCCACGTATCTGTTTCTACTTATGTGACTTGCCAGGAGGTTTTGTTTTTGGTTTCGGAGTGTTTTGGGACACTTAGTCCCTAAACGAAAGCTTAAGTCTTAGGATTTTGACCGTAGTTGGAACTGTGTAAAGACGACTCCGAAATGGAGTTTTGTCGGTTCCATTAGCTCCTTTGGGTGATTTTGGAGTTAGGGGCATGTCCAGATTGTGTTTTGGAGGTCTGTAGCTAAATTAGGCTTGAAATGGCGAAAGTCAAATTTATGGGAAGTTTGACCGGAAGTGAACTTTTTGATATCGGAGCTAGATTCCGATTCCGGAAGTTGGAGTAGGTTCGTAATGTTGAATATTACTTGTGTGCAAAATTTGAGGTCAATCAGACGTGGTTTGATAGGTTTCGGCATCGGTTGTAGAAGTTTGGAGTTTCAAAGTTCATTAAGTTTGGATTGGAAGGTGATTCGTATTTTTAGCATTGTTTAACATGATTTTAGGACTCGACTAAGTTCGTATGGTATTTTAGGACTTGTTTGCATGTTTGGTTGAGGTATTGAGGGCCTCAGGTGTGTTTCAGATGCTTAACGGATCGAAAATTGGACTTGTGTAACTACTGAAGTTTTTGAACTTCTGGTGTAATCGCACCTTCGGTGGGGTTGTTCGAAGGTACAGACGTGCATGAGCGAATGGAGGATCGCAGAAGCGGATTTGGGCAGCCCAGGCTGGGTTCGCAAGTGCAGAACGATTTACGTAGAAGCGGCTTCGCTTTTGCGGAGGGAAGTGTGCATGAGCGATATGGTCGCAGGAGCGCATCCACAAGTGCGGCCCTCCTCTCACAGATGCGGACCCAGGGGATTTAAGTCAAGTCTACACCTGCGTTAGAATTTCCGCTGGTGCGGCGTCGCAGGTGCAACTGGACACCTGCAAATGCGAAATCGCTGGGCAGAAAAGGGCCAAGTTCGAGGGTTTTATCCCATTTTCAATTTTGGGACATTGAGAGCTCGGTTTGAGGCGATTTTTCGAGGGTTCTTCAATAAAATTGTTGGGGTAAGTGATTCTAACCCGGATTGGACAATATTTCATAAATCTATTACTATTTTCATCATCTAATTAGGGATTTGAGTTGGAAATTTGGGAGAAAATGGTAGAAACTTCCTAGACTAAATTTTTGAGTTTTGAAAGGAAATTTGAGGTCGTATTCGAGTAATTCTTGTATGGTTGGACTCGTGAGTGAATGAGTGTTCGTATTTTGTGACTTTTGCCCGATTCTAAGATGTGGCCCATAGAGGCTTTTAAGGCGATTTTCGAGTTTCTTATTTAAGTCTTGGTTTCATTAATTAGATTGGTCTATTATAGTTGTATTTTATGATATGTAATTGCTTTTGGCTAGATTTTGGCCATTCGGAGTTGGATATTCATGGAAAATGCATTGTGACCGATTGATTGAGCTTGGTTCAAGGTAAGTGCTTTGCCTAACCTAGTGTGGGGGAAACTCCCCTTAGGATTTGGTACTGTTGTGATATTTGAGCGTCGTGTACGTGAGGTGACGAGTGCGTACACGAGCTATTTGTTGTAAAATTAAAATTTTACTGAGTAATAATCTGTTTTCTTCTCATTTGAGTTATACTAGCTATAGATACCCAATTTTTCTCTATATATTTTTTAATATTCAAAATACCTTCAAAATAGCATATGTATGCATATATAAGCATGTTCAAGTGTTTTATTATTTTTCCATAATTTAAAAGTTTTTAAATTGATTTATTTTCCCTTTTTATCCATAAAATACCCAATAATTATTTCCAAAGTTATTATTTTGATAATTCATCTATTGAATTTTTATATTTATGCCAAAATATGGCTAAAGTAATTTTTACATATTTTTACAATTATATTTAGTATTTTTAATGCTAAATTGCATATAATTGCAATATTAGCCCTTTTAAAGGTTTAATTAGGTTTTTTATTCATAAAATTGGATTCTTTATTTTAAATTGTTATTTATGTGTTATAAATCATTTTAGCCTTTTAAATTAGTTTTCAGAAATTATATATTATTTTTATAAAATTAAAAGGAAAAAATGGCTATTTAACTTATAGCCAAAATTGGCTTTAAAATCTAGCCCAAATCGAATCCCCAATTCCCCAGCCCAATTCCAATTCAAATCCAACCCTAACCCAATTTTAACCCAAGCCCAAACCGGATACCTACCTACCCATTTGATCATGACCGTTGATCATTTAGATCAACGATCCCCTTTTCCCCTTACCATTTTTAACCCAAAACGACCCCTAACCTAATTAATTTATTACGGTCCACCGCCCTTGAATCCCCTCTCCTCTCAAACTCTATCTTAAACCTAAAGCCAACCCTAGCCACCGCCACACAAACTAACCCTAATCCCATTCGATCCTCACCCAATCCATGGACTCCCATGGCTGTTTGAGATGTATACCGGTCTCCTATGTCTACTGGTTGCCTGTTTGCGTGATTTCATGGATAGATCTCAAAGAGATATAGTACAGTTTTTGCTCAACTTCTATCCATGGTCTCTTTCTGGCCATCCATGGCTGTTCGAGTCAGATCCTTGACTTTTCCGGCTAGATCGGTAACTTTTCGAAGTCTTTCTCATTTTTCTAGGTTATCCGAAACCCTAACTTTAAAGTCTTTCCGATTTTCTTTCAGGCCTATCTTAGATCTGTGTATGTTATGAACCTCTTAAGTGTTGTCCTTAACGGTTTTTCGATTTTGTCAAAATGACTCTTCGTTTTCAACGATTAGGGTTTTCGTAACCTCTTTTAAAAGATCTCTTCTCCGATTTTCAGTTTCGTTTATGATTTTACTATGTTTAAATGATTTGTTCGTGTTTTTCTTCTACCTAGTTCATCGTGTTAAAACCCTAAGTATCTTTGGTTTACCGAGGTTCTGAAACCGTCTTTTATTTTGTATACTTGTTTCGACTGAGTTCTTTGTGTTTAGATACTTTTCTTTGTTTAACTTGACTGATTCTGAGTTCTTACCTTTTTTTAACTTAGCTTTATTAAAACCCTAATTTCTTAAAACTTTCCTCACCTGTTACCGTGAGCTTTTGAAGACTTCCTTTACTTATTTCGGTGTGTTGGTCTAATTTCCTCTACCTGTTGCTATGTGGTAGACTGTTTCCTTCATTTTTGGTTCTATGTGACTACTTGACTTTGTTGACTACCATGCTTCGAGTAGGTCCTTTTCGGCTGAGTCCTAGCCTACTCCTGTTATTGTTGTATGTTTGTGTTCATCTAGTTTCTTCCTTTGTAATATGGTTGGCCTTGCATGTCTGATACTCTTGTTCATTCTTCTCTAATTATATGCTGAAATGCAGAATCATGATTCTTTCTTGATTGATCTTGATTTCCTCAAGTTACGACTGATTGCAAGGGTTTTCTTATAAACACTTAATTTTACTCATTTGTTTAAATTGATTGATTCCCTTCCTTTATTTGCGGTGATGTTTCACCCCTGCTGAATCCCTTCCCCAATTAAGTATATAATGTACCTAGACTCAATTGTACTATATTCTTACTATCCCTTATATGGTCAGAAATCAATCTTCCTCTAATTGATTTTCTTTCCTTGATTATCCCTGCTAGTATCCGTTAAGCAGTAATTCCTTGATTAAAGGAAAGTACTTGTATTAATTGATTCTGATTGTGATTACTTATTATTTGTGCTAAACTTTACTTGTTACCTTATTTTCTACTCGTTTTCAAAGCTATAAATACCCTACCCTCTCTTCTCAAAAGGACACGAACAACTGAGTTCAAAAACACAGACTTACACATTCAAACTCTCTTTCTTTCTCTACTACTTATGCTACTGCCTTGTCTAGCCGGCTAAAAACCAAGGCTAGACTTTGGAATTCTGACTACTTTACTTTTTCTGCACTTTGCTCCTTCAACTGGTATGTTCTTAATTTAAATTCTGAAACTCAATTCTATGTGTTCCCTTGTTTGTCAATCCTTGTCTCTTTCTA
Organism: Nicotiana tabacum; assembly: GCF_000715075.1. NCBI lineage: Eukaryota > Viridiplantae > Streptophyta > Magnoliopsida > Solanales > Solanaceae > Nicotiana > Nicotiana tabacum. The sequence goes on along the minus strand of NC_134099.1, from coordinate 16,936,264 downwards.
CACTAACTTAATGGCTCATGTTGTTGAGTTGTACTGTTTGTTTATTGCTTTACTTAGCATGCTTAAAATTCTGCCCTCCTTTGTTCAAATGTGATAAGCATATTTACTTGTTCCGGTTTATGTCCTTCAACTAGCATGTCTATAATGTACCTAATTCATGACTAATTGTGTGTTTCTGATTTGGGTCCTCTATGTCCCCAACCCCTTCTCCCCTGTTTGTAATTACTGAAGCATGTAATTCTCTCTGAACTTGTTCTGTGTGTGTTGTTGTTGCTCCTACCCCATTTCCCGTTCGAAAACTATTTTATTAGGCAATTATTCTACTATTTTACAAACTCACTTCAAACATGTTGTTTCTAAAACAATTTTCCAATTCAACTCCTTTAAGTCTATGTCCAGCACTCTCACATACACTCTTAGATCATTAGGTTCTTCCCCTCTTGTGTGAGCCTTGCTTTGGGACCCTTGAGCTCTCTCTGAACCTGGACACATAAGAGCTGGTCCTTCCACACTGCACATATTCTTGGTTATACAATCTGGGTGTGAGCACTGCCCGAGATCCCTTAAGGTCCTTAGGGAACTCTGACACACCCAGATATAAGAAAAGCTTTGGAACAATATTGGCTTTTGAGGTAGTTTATCACATAACTCAGAGAGGAAGTCAGGATCAGGCTTCCTATGGTTGTAGCTTCTTATTTTTGCATTTTTCTTATGTAATTCAATCACATGGTCTATAATAATTTGTAAACAAATATTGGGGTGGTTAGTGAAAAGGAATGGGAAAATATGCATGATATAGTTAAAGGGTAGAAAACATGTTATTAGGTTTATATTCCAAGTTGTGCAATAGAAATCATGTTTAGGACTCATACAATGCATTAGAAATCATGTTCTTAGGATTCATGTTTCCTGCTTCAGCATCTCATTCATTAAGCCATGCTTCGTGTCCAATACTTAGAAATCCTACTTCTAGGACGAATAAATAAAAACCGTTACTCATGAAGTCGTTTCTTAATAATTTTGCAACTCTTTCGTATATTTAGAAATCATGCCTTAGGAACTCTGCCATCTGCATGTGCATATTAGATATCATGTTTTAGGATCTTGTTTACATTTTGTTTAAAACGCCTAGTTAATTACTGATTCATGAAAAAGGTAGTAAGGTAATAGTTTTCACATTGTGAAGTTTCTGAATAACTGGTAATAATCTCTGCAACTAAAACAGCATGTCGTAGGTAATAATAAGCTCCAAACTATCTTAGCAATTCTGAATAACTACTGAATACTGCTTATGCCTAGGCATGCCTTAGGTAATGACTCAAATAAAACTGGAACTGCCTTTGTTTAATTATAGACTATCACAACCAGCAGGCAGGCCTAACTCAGACTTCTTTCCTGAGTCATGTGATAAATCTGGTTTTGACTTAAACACCCTGCTTTAGGATTCTAAATTCAGACCTTAATTGTGTATAAGTCGTGATGTTATGTGCACTATTTGCGGAGGTATAACCGTTCCTTCCATTTGCTTATATGTTTCCCCCTAATTGCAGCCTTACATGTTTTGTATGTCGCTTTAGCATTTTTGCCTTTAAACCTGAGGGTCTGCCTGAAACCTCCTTCTTATAGGAATAGGAGTCCTAAAATTCCCCCGAGACTGATAGGAAGGGACGGGTAACAGCATGCAATAGTGTTCAAGACCAACCCTCGCTTTAATTACCTTCACGGGATGGGAAGGATAGATATGGATATGATGACCGATGCGATAATACCACGTGTATCCCCTCTTTTGAGGAGTGTCATACTGGGTATTGCATTGATGTGATCCATATTACAAATAAACCTAGGACCCCTTTACATTCATAAGCATGCTTAAATTATAACTCTTTTTCAAAACCCTGCTTTTATTAATTGTTTTCAAACGCATGTGTATTTAAATACCCTATTATTTGAGCCCTACTTGTTTGTTTGCTAATTGCACAAATTCACAAAACTGTCTGGCCGGGAACCACACTAGTGGATCCTGAGGGGTGCCTAACACCTTCCCCTTAGGATAATTTAAAGCCCTTACCATATCTCTGGTTATCAAAACGTAGTTATAGATAAACCCTATAGGTTCCTTAACGCACCTTAAAAATCGTTAGGTGGTGACTCTCCAAAAATAAAATACCCAATTCCCAAAAGGAAATGAGTCATTACACCCCATGGATGTCGAAACCCGGACCTCTCTCCGTAGAGGGAAAAAGGGGGCACGATAGCAGTGTGACTCTGCTGGGGATATTTAGGCTTTTACCATCTTAGATTGTTCTTGTGAATTTATACTCCTCCCTTATATGCAATTACTTGTTTAATTTCTTTAAGCGTTTAATTTCTTCTTCAAAAGTGAAACTGATATGTCTTCTTTATTCCCTTCCTTTATTGTTGCTTTAAATTATAAAACTATTGTATTTATCGCTTTCTTAACATGAAAATACATGCCAACATGCTTTTAATTATTGCCTAATCATGCTCAAACATCATACTCCACTCATGCCAAACAAATACTATAGCAACGCTTGATGAGTGGTTGCGCCCTTCCTATATCATTACCCCCTAAATTTAGAAAGGCATATTTGTGGTAAAACTAGTCGATCAGTGGTGCAGTCGACAGTTCCGTACCTTCCCCCTCGAGTTGTCCGCTTAAGGGTACCAGTCTAAAAACCCCATAGAAACCTTACTCTGTTTAAATTGTGCATGCATCATGGTCAAACCTAGCTGGGTCAGTTATGTTGTCCACATAATGATCATTTAAGATAGCCTTGTCCAAAGTCCAATAGATTTCTCTAAACTCAAAAGGACATCATCACTTTCTGTGCATTTATTTGGAGAACTAAATGATTTATTCTAATTGTTGATATTAAATAGTCGAGTCTGGTGGGGGTAAAGGCCTAACCTTATTTGCCTTGCAGAAATATGAGGCACGAAGTCCCCATATTTGGCATAGTCACCAACATCCACCCAAGATTGCTAAGCTGGTGGAGAGATTTACACTCTAGCGACCAAACTCTCGTCAGAAAATATTTGGGAAATCTACCATCCCTCCTGGAGATCCAACATGATCGTAGAAGCTGCCACATTGTTTTGGGATTGTGAAAGGACTGTGTTCCGCTTTGGGGATATTGAAATGACACCTTTGCTAGAGGAGATAGGAGGACTGGTCGGTCTAGTGTGGGAAACTCTGGGTTTGCTAATGCCGGAGAACCGCAAAGGCAAGGGTTTCCTTAAAATGATGGGTTTGATGAAGAATGCAGAATCGGTATGCCTGAAGGAATCATACATCCCTTTTGACTACCTGTATGAAAGGTACGGTCACAGCAAATCATATCATACCTACCATGACGAGCTTGCCATCACGTCCTTGGGACATATCCATCGTAGGGTTTTTGTCTTCATGTTTTGCTTCCTGGGTCTAATCGTGTTTCCAATGAAGAAAGGGAGAATCCATACCAGGATAGCTATGGTAACTAAGACCCTAATGGAGGGGATTGGTGGGCAGACATTCAGCATTATACCCATGATCATTGCAGAGATATACCGAGCCTTACAGAAGTGTCAACGAGGAGCAAAACACTTCGAAGGCTGCACTCTACTACTTCAACTTTGGCTCTTGGAACATCTCCAAAGGGACGAATACCGACAAGAAATTCAGTGGAGGGACTGGGATGATTACATCGCTTTCCACCATCCAAAGCGAATGAATTACATCCCCGACATGTTCGCTCAGCTGGAGAATGCCAAAGAATGGGTTGAGCTCTTTGGTAATCTGACTGAAGAACAGGTTCAATGGATGTTCGAGTGGTTTCCGACTAAGGAGTTCATTGCCCAATCCATAGATGCACCTTTCCTGATACTAATTGGTTTAAGAGGAACTTACCCTTACGTCCCTCTCCGAGTTATGAGGCAGGCTGGTAGGAAGCAAGTTATACCCAGGGTTGACAAGATGAGCCATTTCCGAGCTGACTTCCAGAATGATGATAGTCCCTACAAGTGCCAAGCCCAGCATAGATGGCACTGCAAGATCGTAATGGGGAAAGACACCATCGATCCAGACAGATATCATACTGGTTGTACTCCTTCCTATTCAGGTTGGTTGGAAGACAATCATGATGGTCTGGGCCAGCCAGGGTTTTTTCGAGGTCATATAATTATAGATAAAAAGGCCGAGGCAGAAGTCAAGTACAACCAGTTGCGCAAGAGGATCCATGAGTGTGAGAGCGAACACCACGAGATACAAGAATCCAACTAGAAGCTGATTGAGGAATGGAAAGACATGGCTATCAACGCCAACAAAAGGCTAGGATACTTGGAGCTAGGCATAGTAGAATTGGAAAGAAAATTTCTCAAAAGGGTTGAAGATTGTCAACAAGCTGAAGGGACCAAAGGTGGACATCTAGCAAGAGCGTACTTGTTGTTGGGACTTCGCGAGTTGGGGAAGCTGTTCGACGGAGCCAAGGATGCCGAATTTAAGGAAGGTCCTTCTAGGACCAAGTAGATAGAAGTTTATCTTTTTCGCTTTATAAATGTAATAAGGCCAATGGCCATTAGTGACTTTTATTTCTTGCTTATTTAGTGTCGATTTAAGATTCGTCTGTTTTTTATCAATAAAATGAGGCATTTAGCATTCTAATTTCTCCAAGTCAATTTGTCTCTAGGCCTACCTCGGGCACAAAGAGGTTCCCAAATTAGGACTCGATTTACATTCCCGCACTATGTGTTTTAATATTGCAATACTTTTTATACTCCTCACTAACTTGATTACCTTTTGTTTTCATTTTTGCTTTTGTTTTTATTATTACCCTCCCCAAAGGTTAGTTCGTGCACTCTGGCATCATCATCTTATTTCACAAGATCCAGGGGCACCTCTCAAGAATTGGACCATCAGGACAACCAAAGCCCAAAGAGCCTCAGGGTAGCAAGGCTAAAACAAGCATTATTCATTGCTTTATTTACTAAATGATTTTCTTTTCGCATTTTTCAATTCCCGCAATAAGATCTTCGATGTTCAAAACAGTTATTCAATTTATCAAAAGTATTTTTGATTTTTCTTATGATTTAATATTTATGGCTATCTCTCCTTACTTTACCAATACAACATTACTATTACTTATCTTGATGAACCAACGACTGTGACATGCAATGAGACAATGCAACAAACGGACATTGATTCGGAGGAAGATGACATACCTGACGGGATTGTCAAAGAAGTTGAGAACTTTGAGAACAGACCTAAGTCCAACTTGGACGAGACCAAAATTGCCAACTTGGGAGATGCAGAAAACGTCAAGGAAACACGAATCAGCGTTCACCTTGGCCATCAGAAAAGAAAGAATACACAGAATTTCTAAAAGAATATGAGGACATATTCGCCTGGTCGTATGATGACATGACTGGTATGAGTACGTCTATTGTGGCTCACAAACTACCAACTGATCCAATGTGTCCGCCGGTAAAGCAAAAGCTCAGAAAGTTCAAGCTTGATATGAGTTTGAAAATCAAGGAAGAAGTCAACAACCAGATCAAAGCTAAGGTTCTCAGGGTAGTTGAATACCCGACATGGTTATCCAACATTGTGCCAGTGCCGAAGAAGGATGGGAAGGTTAGAGTCTGTATCGACTACCGGGATCTCAACCGGGCAAGTTTAAAGGACGACTTCCCTTTGCCAAATATACACATCCTGATTGACAATTGCGCCAAAAATTAGCTACAGTCATTCGTGGATTGTTTCGCTGGTTATCATCAGATCTGGATGGATGAGGAAGATGCTGAGAAAATGGCTTTCATTACGCCGTGGGGAGTGCACTGTTACAAGATGATGCCATTCGGCCTGAAGAATGCAGGGGCCACCTACATGAGGTCCATGACTACCATTTTCCATGATATGATACACAAGGAGATAGAGGTATATGTAGATGATGTTATTATCAAATCCAAGAAGGTTACTGACCACATAGAAGATCTGAGGAAGTTCTTCAATAAACTGCGGAGATACAACCTGAAACTAAACCCCACAAAGTGCTCATTTGGGGTTCCTGCTGGGAAATTGCTTGGGTTTATTGTGAGCCGCCGAGGAAGAGAACTGGATCCATCGAAAGTCAAAGCCATTCAAGAACTACCACCACCAAAGAACAAGAAAGATGTGATGAGTTTCTTAGGGAGACTTAACTACCTCTGCTGATTCATAGCACAATATACAGTAATCTGTGAGCCAATATTTAAGATGTTAAAGAAGTACGCCACCACTAAATGGACCGATGACTGCCAAAAGGCCTTCTACAAAAGAATACCTGTCAACACCACCAGTCTTATTCCCGCTCAAGCCAGGTAGACCCTTATTACTCTGCCTTGCAGTGTTAGATGGAGCTTTCGACTACGTACTAGGGCAGCACGATGAAACAGGGAGGAAGGAGCAAGTTATTTATTATCTCAGTAAGAAGTTCACCCCATACGAGGCCCAGTATTCTCTATTGGAATGCACCTGTTTTGTTTTGACTTGGGTAGCTCAGAAGTTGAGACATTACTTCTATGCCTATACTACATATCTCATATCGAGAATGGTTCCCTTGAAGTACATCCTTCAGAATACCATGCCACTGGCAAGCTAGCCAAGTGGAAAATCCTGTTGAGTGAGTTTGACATTATTTATGTAACTCAGAAAGTGGTCAAGGGACAGGCACTGGCAGACCACCTTGCTGAAAACCCCATGGATGGAGGATACGAACTCCTAAAAATGTGTTTTCCTGATGAAGAGGTATTATTCGTAGGAGAAGACATTACAGAATCCTATGACGATTGGAGAATGTTCTTCAATGGAGCAACAAACTTTAAAGGAGTTGGCATAGGAGTATTCCTAATATCAGAAATCGGTCAGCATTATTCGGTGTCTGCCAAACTCAGGTTCTCGTGCACCAACGATATGGCCGAGTATGAAGCCTGCATCTTAGGGCTCAAAATGGCCATTGACATGAACGTTCAAGAGCTGCTAGTAATTGGAGATTCAGACTTACTTTTACATCAGGTACGAGAAGAATGGGCAACCAAGAACTCCAAGATACTCCCGTATCTACATCACGTACAGGAATTAAGAAAAAGGTTCACGAAGACAGAATTCCAACATGTTCCTAGAATCCAGAATGAGTTCGCCGATACATTGGCTACCCTATCATCTATGATACATCATCCATACAAGAATTTCATTGATCCTATTCCAGTGAAAATCCATAATCAACCAGCTTACTGTGCCCATGTCGAAGAGGAAACAGACGGAAAGCCTTGGTTTTATGATATCAAGGAATATTTGGCAAAAGGAGAGTACCTGGAGCTTGCTAATCCAATTCAGAAATGCACACTTTGGAGATTGTCCAACAATTTCTTTCACAGCAGAGGAATCCTGTATATGAGGACTCCTGATTTGGGATTATTAATATGTGTCGACGCGAAAGAAGCATCCAAGCTACTAGATTCATGTTAGGACATGTGATCCACATATGAATGGTTTTGTCTTAGCAAAGAAGATACTCCGGGTTGGTTACTTTTGGATGACTATGGAAACAGACTGCATCCAGTATGTCTGAAAATGCCATCGTTGTTAGATTCATGTAGGCATGATCAAGGTACCTCCGAGCGAGCTCAACACAACAAGCTTACCATGGTCGTTCGCCGCCTGGGGAATTGACGTTATTGTTCCAATTGATCTCGTTGCTTCCAATGGACACAGGTTTATCTTAGTAGCCATCGACTATTTCACCAAATGGGTTAAAGCAGCATCCTACAAAGCAGTGACTAAGAAAGTCGTGGCAGACTTTGTCTGCGACCGCATTGTTTGTCAATTCAGGATTCTAGAGTTAATCATTACTGATAATGGATCCAACCTCAATAGCTATTTGATGAAAGCTATGTGTGAAACCTTCAAGATCAGACACAAGAATTCCACAACCTACAGGCCTCAAATGAATGGAGCTGTAGAAGTCGCCAACAAGAATATCAAGAAGATATTGAGGAAAATGATAGAGAAGCATAAACAGTGGCACAAGAAGTTATCATTTTCTCTATTGGGGTATCGCACCACAATCCGCACATCAACCGGGGCAACCCCTTATATGCTAGTGTATGGTATAGAGGCTGTCATTCTCGCTGAAGTAGAAATTCCTTCCCAAAAGATCATACAGGAAGCTGAGCTCGACGATGCAGAGTGGGTGAAGAGTCGTTATGAGAAACTACCACTTATAGACGAAAAAAGAATGAATGTAGTTTTCCATGGTCAACTCTATCAGAACAGAATGTCCAGAGCCTTCAACAAGAAAGTCAAGCCAAGACAGTTCACATCAGGGTAGCTGGTGTTAAAGAAAATTTTTCTGAATCAAGATGAAGCGAAAAGGAAATTCTCTTCCAAATGGCAAGCTCCATACATGGTTCACTGGGTTCTGACAGGAGGAGCCCTCATACTTGCATAAATGGACAGAGAAGTCTGGCCAAAGCCGATTAATTCAGATGTATTCAAGCATTACTATGTGTAATTTTTATGCTTTCCTTATATGATGTAAATTGAACTATGCCTGACCTGATTCCCGTTTAAGAGGGGATACGTAGGCATCCCTATGGGTTCGGTCACAATTCAATAAAAATGTTATTTCCCCCACAATTGGAAACTGGGGCAGAATTTTGAGGAGGACCCTCAAAATTCCGAAGTAATCTCGGCCAATCGTCGTATGAGCATCAGTCAGAAACGTCAACCCATCAAACTGGGGCAGAATTTTGAGGAGGACCCTCAAAATTCCGTTAGCAGGAGAGGTCGCAATGTCTTGAACTACGTCACGGTCGTCGGTTCATCTAAAAGTTATTTTTAATTATACATTTATGAAATACTTTTACAAAATCATGCATGTTTATTGTTGAAACTACTTTGTTTAGCAACGCTACCCCAATGATACAGACGGTTTCACTATATCAAAGCCGGATGACTCAAGCAAAGCCAACGGGGATACGAACTAACCTTCCCCTTACAAAACTCACAAATTTTCTTTGGATGCAGGCACTAGGATTGTGAAATCATCAGACATACTATACGCCCATAGGGTAAACATTGTTCAAAATACGACTCTCAGAACCATTGCACTTGCAAACATTTGCTATCAGCACACACCAGTGATGTCCCATATGTCACGATGCTCCCAGTAATCACAACGCCGCAATCTTCTATCAGCTAAGAAAACTCTATTGTCATTTGTTATTTTATTTCTTGCATAAGGCTAACATTCTGCCTTCCAATTTGCATAAGGCTACCATTCTGCCTTCCGAGACTAAACGATGTCTCCATCTGCATCTGCATTGCATAAGGCTACTATTCTGCCTTCCAATTTGCATAAGGCTACCTTTCTGCCTTCCGAGGTTAAGCTCTACCTCTATCTGCATATGCATTGCATAAGGCTACTATTCTACCTTCTAATTTGCATAAGGCTACCATTCTGCCTTCCGAGACTAAACGTTGTCTCCATCTGCATCTGCATTTCATAAGGCTACCATTCTGCCTTCCAATTTGCATAAGGCTACCATTCTGCCTTCCGATACTAAACGTTGTCTCCATCTACATTCTTTCATAAGGCTACTATTTTGCCTTCCGAGACTAAATGATGTCTCCATCTGCATTCTTGCACAAGGCTATCATCCTGCCTTCCGAGGCTAAGCTCTGCCTCCAATTTTCTTCGAAACCAAGTGTTATCCCAAGCACTGTCTATCTCGTCTCTTACAGCCTAAGCATTGCCCTTCAATTCGCAAGACTAAGCTCTATCTTGTCCGCATCATACTACTGCATCCTTCATGGGCTGAAATATTGCCAACTCATCCAAAGGCATCATCGTTCAGAGGCACCATCTTCATAGCCCGAGAACACCATGTCATGGCCTGAGGATCCCTTTCAATCTTTTGCATATCACTATTCAAAGGCGTCATGGTTCAGAGGCAACCATCCTCATAGCCCGAGAACATTATTTCATGGCCTGCGAATCCCTTAACATACGCATCATGACCCAGGACATCATGGTCTAAGGACGTCATCCTCATCGTCCAAAGACAACATTCATGGTCCAATGGGAATTTGCATCATGTTTAAATTTATGCACAATATATGCTTGTATTTCTTATTTGCAGGTAAGACGGCAAGCAACGGCCAACCCGACAGGAGCGGTTCCGCTCTAGTACCCACAGCCATACCAAACTTAACCATTCTTTTAAACCTATGACTCACCCGACTCTAGATATTGCGTCCGTTCTTGAAAAGTCTCCATCGGCATACTCCGCCGACGGATCCTGAACTACATATGGCCTGATTCTTGTAAAACCAGGGATATGTAGGCAACTCAGAAGCCAGGGTGTGGCCTAAATCTTCTTCAAACTATTTCGCTCGGTCAACTTTGGCAATCATATCTTTACCCGACAACTCTTTCATCCTTCCCGGGTAAAGAGGGGCAGTTGTTGATACCCAATTTTTCCCTATATATTTTTCAATATGCAAAATACCTTTAAAATAGCATGTGTATGCATATATAATCATGTTCAAGTATTTTATTATTTTTTCATAATTTTAAAGGTTTTTAAATTAATTTATTTTCCCTTTTTATCCATAAATTCCCCAATAATTATTTCCAAAATTATTATTTTGATAATTCATCTATTTAATTTTTATATTTATGCCAAAATATGGCAAAAATAATTTTTACATATTTTTACAATTTTTATTTAGTACTTTTAAAGCTAAATTGCATATAATTGCAATATTAGCCCTTTTTAAGGTTTAATTTGGTTTTATATTCATAAAATTGGATACTGTATTTTTAAATTATTATTTATGTGTTATAAATCATTTTAGCCTTTTAAATTAGTTTTCATAAATTATTTATTATTTTTATAAATTTAAAAGGGAAAATGGCTATTTAACTTATAGCCAAATTTGGCTTTAAAATCTAGCCCAAATCGAATCCCCAATTCCAATTCAAATCCAACCCTAACCCAATTTTAACCCAAGCCCAAATCGGATCCCTACCTACCTATTTGATCATGACCGTTGATCATTCAAATCAACAGTCATATTTTCCCTTACCATTTTTAACCCAAAACGACCCCTAACCTAATTCATTTGTTACGATCCGCCGCCCTTGAATCCACTCTCCTTTCAAACTCTCTCAGAAACCTAAAGCCAACCCTAGCAGTCACCACCCAAACTAACCCTAATCCCATTCGATCCTCACCAATCCATGGACTCCAACGGTTGTTTGAGATGTATAACGGTCTCCTATGTCTACTGGTTACCTGTTTGCGTGATTTCATGGAAAGATCTCAAAGAGATATAGTCTAGTCTTTGCTCAACTTCTATCCATGGTCTCTTTCCGGCCATCCATGGTTGTTCGAGTCAGATCCTTGACTTTTCCGGCTAGATCGGTAACTTTTCGAAGTCTTTCTCATTTTTCTGGGTTCTCCGAAACCCTAACTTTAAAGTCTTTCCGATTTTCTTTCAGGTCTGTCTTAGATCTGTGTATGTTATGAACCTCTTAAGTGTTTTCCTTAAAGGTTTTCAGATTTTGTCAAAATGACTTTTCGTTTTCAACGATTAGGGTTGTCGTAACCTCTTTTAAAAGATCTCTTCTCCAATTTTTAGTGTTATTTTATAATTTTACTATGTTTAAATGATTTGTTCATGTTTTTCTTCTACCTGGTTCATCGTGTTAAAACCCTAAGTATCTTTGGTTTTATCCGGGATTCTGAAACTGTCTTTTATTTTGTATACTTGTTTCGACTGAGTTCTTTGTGTTTAGATACTTTTCTTTGTTTAACTTGACTGATTATGAGTTCTTACCTTTTTTTAACTCAGCTCTGTTAAAACCCTAATTTCTTAAAACTTTCCTCACTTGTTACTGTGAGCTTTTGAAGACTTCCTTTACTTATTTCGGTGTGTTGGTCTGATCTCCTCTACCTGTTGATATGTGGTAGACTATTTCCTTCATTTTTGGTTCTATGTGACTACTTGACTTTGTTGACTACCATGCTTCGAGTAGGTACTTTACGGCTGAGTCCTAGCCTACTCATGTTACTGTTGTATGTTTGTGTTCATCTAGTTGCTTCCTTTGTTAATATGGTTGGCCTTGCATGTCTGATACTCTTGTTCATTCTTCTCTACTTATATGGTGAAGTGCAGAATCATGATTCTTTCTTGATTGATCTTGATTTCCTCAAGTTACGACTGATTGCAAGGGTTTTCTTATAAACCCTTAATTTTACTCATTTGTTTAAATTGATTGATTCCCTTCCTTTATTTGTTGTGATGTTTCACCCCTAGTTAATTACGGATTTATGAAAAAGGTAGTAAGGTCATAGTTTTCACATTGTGAAGTTTTTGAATAACTGGTAATAATCTCTGCAACTAGAACTGCATGTCGTAGGTAATAATAAGCTCTAAACTGTCTTAGTAATTCTGAATAACTACTGAATACTGCTTATGCCTAGGCAAGCCTTAGGTAATGACTCAAATAAAACTGGAACTGCCTTTGTTTAATTATCGACTGTCACAACCAGCAGGCAGACCTGATTCAGACTTCTTTTCTAAGCCATGTGATAAATCTGGTTCTGACTTAAACACCCTGCTTTAGGATTCTAAATTCAGACCTTAATTGTGCATAAGTCGTGCTACCTATGTGCACTGTTTGTGGAGGTATAACTGAGCCTTCTATTTGCTTATATGTTTCCCCCTAATTGCATTCTTACATGTTGTGTATGTCGCTTTAGCATTTTTTCCTTTAAACCTAAGGGTCTCCCTAGAACCTCCTTCTTATAGGAATAGGAGTCCTAAAATTTCTATAGGACTGATAGGAAGGGACAGGTAACAACATGCAATAGTGGTCGAGACCAACTCTTGCTTTAATTTCCTTTACAGGGTGGGAAGGGTAGATATGGATATGATGACAGGTGCGCTAATACTACGTGTATCCCCTCTTATGAGGAGTGTCATACCGGGTATTGCATTGATGTGATCTATATTACAAACAAACCTAGGACCCCTTTACATTCATAAGCATGCTTAAATTATAACTCTTTTTCAAAACCCTGCTTTTATTAATTGTTTTCAAACGCATGTGTATTTAAATACCCTATTATTTGAGCCCTACTTGTTTGTTTACTAATTGCACAAATTCACAAAACTATCTGGCCGGGAACCACACTAGTGGATCCTGAGGGGTGCCTAACACCTTCCCCTTAGGATAATTTTAAGCTCTTACCCTATCTCTGGTTATCAAAACATAGTTGTAGATAAACCTTGTAGGTGCCCTAACGCACCTTAAAAAGTGGCGACTCTCCAAAAACAAAATACCCAATTACCAAAAGGAAATGAGTCATTACACCCCATGGATGTCGAAACCCGGACCCCTCTCCAAGGAGGGAAAAAGGGGGCGCGACACTAGCATGTGTAGTTATCTTGTTTAGCCTAGAGTAGCATGTCTACGTGCCTTAAATGCTTATTTGAACTCTGTGCAGTATGCTCGATGGATTTCCTGCTTTTTCCTTGACTTGTACTTAGTCTAAATTGTAGGATTTTTCCTACTGAACGATATTTCGGGATATCCCCTTGCACATTTACCTTTGGAACTACGGGACGGTATCTTGGGAGATCTCCCTGCATATTTACTTTTGGGCTTACGAGACGGTATCTCGGGATATCCCATGTTGTTATTCTTGTATATTGTACTATTATTCTTCTATCATTTTTATCTTGTTAAATTTCAATCTTTTATTATACTGCGATATTTTGTTCTGCCTTATTTAATATATATATATATATATAGACACACACCAGTAGGACCCTGACCTGACCTCGTCACTACTCGACCGAGGTTAGGCTTGGCACTTACTAGGTACCATTGTGGTGTATTCATGCTACTCTTCTGCACATGTTTTCGTGTGCAGATCCAGGTACCTCCTACCAACCTCGCTTTTAGTTACATACTTGTTGCTGCTTTGGATACTTCAAAATACATCTGCCTGCATCCGCAAACCTCGGAGTCCCCTTCTATCTCTTTTATGTTGTTTTTCCTTACTTCTTCTAGATACTGATGTACAGTTAGACAAATCTTAGAAGCTTGTCACTTATGATGTTCCGAGTCTTGGGGAGATTTTATGTATATTCGAGAGTGGATATTGTACATGCCAAGCGGCACTTATATCAGTTGTTAAATTATCTGTTGCAGTTAGTTGTTAAATTTATGCTTTCATTTTCAATATTCTGCTAATGTTAGGATTACTTAGTCGTAGAGACTAGGTACCGTCACGATTTCACCATAGCATCATTTATTAATATCAAAAATCACATATACAATACGTTGTGGCGCGCAACCCGGTCCCACCATATCATCATAATCAATGTCATAATCCTCCCTTATTACACCATATTATCAATTATCAATACAAGTAATACATACACAACTGTTGTGGCGCGCAACCCGATCCCACCATATCATCAGAATCAATGTCATAATCCTCCTTTATTTCACCATATCATAACATTTGCGGCATGTAATCTGTCACGCCTCTATTTTCTACCCGAAAGGGTATAGGGTAGTTTTTTCAATTAAAGTGACATTAATAAAAACGGGATTATTTATTCAAACTCAGAGTCACCACTTGGGATAATTTATGGTGTCCCAAGTCAACTAGGGGTGGGCATAAAATCCGAAAAATCGAATTCCGAATCGAACCAAATTAATTTAGTATTTCGGTTTCGGTTTTGTCGGTATTTCGGTCTAATTCGGTACTGGATTTTCGGTATTTCTGTTCGGTTTTCGGTATTATAATTTTACAATTTCGGTAAACCGAAATACCGAAAATTTGGTGAACCTATATAATATATATGACTATATCTAAGCCCAATTACCTATTTAATAGCCCATGCCCCATAGTCCCATACCGTCCCGGCGTCCCACCTAGGCCCAGCTCCCCCAACTCCTAAGCCCAATCCCAATCAATTACCCAAGTCAGTTAATACCCAAGACCCAAGTCGAGAATCAAATTAGGCATTCTCATCAAAGTAGGGCATTAGCCATTAGGGCTTACTGCTTAGGATATCATCGAGAAGAAGAAGACGAGAGTCGATTGCGAGTCTAGGATATCAGTCTGCGAGTCTAGACGAGAATCGACTGCTTAGGATATTAGTCTACGAGTTACGACTTACGAGTTACGACCAGTCGACAGTCGAGCTCGAGTCTCATCTCATCTTCACCGGTTAACTTCACTACTTTTGTAGGTTTGTAAGTCTCATCTCATCTCATTCTCATCCTAGTACTCGACTACTCTCTGAGGTTTTTTCTGAGTTTTTATATTTTTAAGTTTTGAACTTTATGAGTTCAGAGTTCAGACGTATAAATTTTTTAATTTCTGATTTTCTGCATCAAACTAATTTAGGGTTATAGGCGGCGATTTCCAGCTCGATTCGATTCCTCACTCCTCACAAATTCCGGGCAAACGAAGTGTCGAAGACGCTGCTGTCCTGTTCCAGTGTTCCGAGCTCGATTCAATTTCAATTCAAAGGTATGTTTCGCTTTCTTTTGGTTGTACTGCTGATTGAATGAACTGTTGTTCCGAGCTTTTCCCTTTAGTAGGAAAATATCATCTGTATCACGTTCATGCTGTTTAATTCATTTGCTTGTATAATAACAGTTGTGAGTACACGACTATGTGTTAGGCTTACCATATGATTACTTTGTTTAGGTCTGATTTTTAGAACTTTCGTTGCATTTTTCTTGTGATAGACACTTTAGGATGATGACAGTTGAGTGAATTCACTGTTAGTCTTCTTTGTTGTGACATTCTTATGGTTGCTGGTTTGAAAAGATTTAAATAATTGTGGAGTGTGGACTTGTCACTTTTTTTTTCAAGGTAAAATATAATTCGTGAAAAATATTTTCTTACATTCTGAATGCACCCAAAAGAGTAACAAGAACACAAATATTCAAGAATGTATGAGCAACTAACAATAGCAGACTACTCTCTTTGAAAATCATGAAATACAGTATCTTCTAGTATGTTGGCTTCTAGAATTTCAAGAAAAGATTTAGTCACTCTCTTATTCTTTAACCCAAGATCATTTGTTGAACAATAGAGTCATTGAAACCTTCAACTTTTTTTGACTTTGGGCTATGAACTACTTGAACCTTTTCCTGTATTCAATGAAAATTAATGGACCTCAAATTTGGCCCCCTCCCTTTTATGTAGATTTTGGTTTCAAAATAACAGTTACTGGGAAAATACAAGTTACATATCAGAAAAGTGAAAATCTAATGCATAAAGAAGCTCATCCTAGTTACTGGCCAGTTGCACTGTGTTTAAGTGTTAAGACTGTTTTTGTTGGACTGTGTTTTTATTGCACTGTGTTTAAGTGTTAAGTGTTAAGTGTTAAGTTATGTAATGTGTTGTGTAGTTGTGTACAGATTCAATTGTGTACTGTGTTAAGTGTTAAGTTGTGTAATGTGCAGTTGTCCAGTTAATTACATTATTGAACTGTCAAGTGTCAACTGTGTTTAAGTTGTTTAATATAGTTGTGTAATATGCATTGTGCAGTTGGCCAGCTTTTGCTTTTCACTTGTATACTATTACTGGCGTGCAGAATGCAGATTGTAATATTGTATAATATGATACAGTATACTGGCGTGCAACTGCAGATTGCCAGATTGTAAAGAAGTTGTTGTCTTGTTCAGCTTTTGCTTTTCACTTATTCTTAAGCCATGTGAATTGGTTATCACAGATTCACAGGGGTTTCAGGTTTCAGCCAGAATTGCCAGAATATAATATGTTATTCTTGTTTCAGCCATGTGCAGTTGTGCATTGTATATCGGAAAACATATTCTTTTAGAGTGAAAATTTCAATTGTGCATGTGCACTGTTAGCATTGATTATTCATTGATTGTTAAACTGAAACCATACCGAAACCGTACCGAACCAAAATAAGAAATACCGAACCGTACCAAAATATTTTGGTATGGTATTTGGTATACACAATTAATAAACCGAATACCAAAATACCGAACCGAAATTCTTACATACCGAACCGAAATACCGAACGCCCACTCCTAAAGTCAACAGTTTAAAATCTCGAATCGAGGAAGTTTGACTCTGTTTTACAGTCCGCGAAACACAGAAATCCGGGTAAGGAATTCTGTTAACCCGAGAGAAGGTGTTAGGTATTCCCGGGTTCCGTGGTTTTAGCATGGTCACTCAACTATTATTAATTGGCCTAATTATCTGATTAATGACATGTTTTATACCTATTGTGCATTTTTAACCTTTTAACCACTTTTATATTATTTAAGGAATTATTTCTGGAACAAGTTACTTGTTTGTTTTATACACATTGTAAATCATGTCACGGGAACCGTACCCACGATCTACAAAATGTTTATTTTTATTAAAGATTCAAAGTTATGGTTGGGTCATGTGAGCACGTGATTTTTGCTTCACGGAAATTACTCCAAAAGAAATCGAAAATTTTTTTTTTACCTTTGGGTACAATTTTGAGAATTTACGTGACATTTTGGTAATTGTTTTGTCCGTAAATGTTTACCTTGTCGTAGTTAATTTAAAAAATACAAAAATACGGGTCGCATGCATATTTAGGATTTAATTGTGCATTTAGGAATTAATTAAACCATAATTTGGTTTTTAAGGGGAAAATCACAAAATATGCATTTTTATTCTATCTGTCGTCATTGTGTGATATTATTTTAACTAAACGTTTAATTTGTGTGTTAATTATTGTTGAATATTAATTAATATTTGTGCAGTTTAATTTTGGTTTTTAATTTAATTAGGAATTTTTGTTTGAATTAAAAGAATGAAAAGGGAAGAAAATACCGGATTTAGGCCAAAAATTCAATTGAAAATCAGGCCCAATCCATTACATTGACCTAGTCCACGACCTGGGCTTCCAAACGATGTCGTTTAGGTGTATTTGATCTGAGCCGTTCATCTCACTTCATCTAACGACTCCAGGCTTTCCCAGACACCCGACCCATTTCACCCAAAGACCGACCCAGTCTCCATGCGAGACCAAACGACATCGTCCCCTTAAGTGAAAAGATCAAGGTCGTTGATCATCAATGATCCAACAGCCAAAATTCAACTCCCCCGTCCCGTATATAAACCCTCCTCTCTCACCTCACGCCCCCGTAACCAAACACCCCTCTGCACCCCTTCGTCTCTATCAACTCGGAGACGAAACCATCAGCAAACCCTAGCTGTCGTTGAACCCCTAAGCCTGAAACCCGGCGGCAACGACTCTGGTGACCACCAAATTAACACCCCTAGTGCAACTCGACCCCCTGGACACGAATCTACAAACCGTTTGGCTCGAATCAACCTACATCGTCTCGAAAAACCTCAACTTATACTAACCGATCCCAAATGCACACCAGCTACTCCCCTAACCTCCCCCGTGACCAAACCAAGCCTGGTTTGGTTCGAATCGAACCAGAAAAGCTCGAACCCCTAATTTGAGCCCCAAGAACCCTAGAAATCCAAGAACCAGGAATTTGTCCAAATTAGTAGAGGTTTGGGGTCTAATAGACCTTGGTCGAAGTGTTCTCCGTTGAGAACACTTGATTAAGGTCCATTCGACCTCAAAAAGGTCGAGTCTGCGTTCAGACCTAGGTCATCTAGTTTACTTGAGGTATTTCTTTTTCCCTTTCTGTTTGTTCTATTTTTTTTTGTTTGTTTTGTTATTCGTTTGTGTGGGTAGAATGATTTTATTTCCAATTTCTGTGCTTTGTTCTTCTTCTTCTCCAAATCAGACCTATTACTGGTCGAAATTTTCGTCTGTTCATTGTTAAGTGTATACGTTAAACTATATAATCGATTGGAATGAGTTTGGTCGATTAATTAGTTTCCAGGGTAATTCCCTGTTTTTGTCAGTACAACTTGAATCACCTATGTGTGCTATTCGATTCTGATCATTAGTTATTGACTGTATATGTTGTAATTCATATGTCGATTGGATAGATGTCGTCAATTAGTTTTAACAGATTGGGATGTTAGAAACCTGCAAATTGTTCAGTTTTAATGGTCTGTCAGTTTTAATACTAATATATCACTAAGCTAATGAATAAAATAGGGATCAATAGTGGGAGTGATAATATGTTAAGTGCCTTTAGTGGTTGGAAATCAGAAATAGCATGGGGTTTAATTTTAAAATAGAAATGGCCAGTTAAAAGACTGACATGTTTTTGAATTAACTAGTGAAAAAGGTACTACTTGAGTTGGCTTAGTGACTTTACTAGTGGGAAATCAGTAACAACATGGGTTTAATGATAAAAAGGTAGAAATGCACATGAGGAGGGAATAAAAAACAGGCTGAAAAGTGAAATGTTTGAAGGATGATGGCCAATTCTAGTCTTTAAATGGACTGGATTTTGGACAAGAAAGAGAGAGTTTTTAGAACCTAAGGAGTTTTTTTTAACTAAAAAGAGAGCTCATTTCTTGACTTCAATCCGAGATAGACAATAAACAAAAAAAAAGCAAAGAAAACCCCCTGGGGAAGAACTCTAAAATTCCAGAAAAGGCACTGTTCCATTGGTTAAATCCACATTCAGTTTGAGATTTAGGCCCAACCAAAGATACTCTAGGCTTGTTTATTTTGAGCTGTTTGTTGTCAGATTTGTCCCAGTTTGACTTCAAGTTAGTGTTTGGTCCATTTCCAATTGGTTTTGGGTCGACCTGTTTAGCTCTTTTGGTTTCTTTTCTAAAAACATTTCTGGATCTCTGAGCTTCACTGGGCTATTTCTTATTTGTCACATATTGCTGATTGTGGTGCTACTACTGCTATTTGTTATCTGATGCTGCTGATTTACCTCTCATTTTTCTCACTTTCCAATTCAGGTACACTCTTGTCTCCATTTGAATGTGGCATCTTGGTTCAAGTGTATAAATGATCCAGAAAGTCAATGACAAGGAACTTTTGTTAATCTGAACCTATTAAGAATTATTGTAGTTTTAATACTCCATTTAGATTACTTATGTTCTCAAGAACTATATTGAACTACTAGACTGATTTTGGTTGTTTTTGGCTGATTTTGGGTTTAAGTTAACAATTAGCTTGGTTTAGTCTTCACATTGATAGTGTAATGCATGATTTTAGTAGGTTCCTGAGTGTATTCGAATGAACTGTATGAGATTGTATTTGGACTGAAAAAATGGATTTCGAGTTAGCTAGATCATGTGAATTATTGGATTGTTAAGTATTAGATCCTCTTTTGTAGTTCGTCATTAAACGATTGTATGGTTAGTAATAAATTAGCAGGCAGTTAGAACAGCGTGAAGTAATTGATTATGTTATCATACGTCAAACCCAAGTTAAGTATTAGATTAGTAAGTTTAGTTCGAGCTAGTATCAAACTAGTTTAGCCTATGCTGAGTAATCAATCTCCAGTAGGAATAAATAAATACACATCATTATTCCCTGCGTTCAATTATCAAGTGCATATTGCAATAGCGTGAAATAACTGAGCATGCCGTCATTTTTTTTATTTATTTGAAATCTGTTTAGTAAGAATCAAGGATCAGTAGCTAATTAAAAGCTTTGAAGCGGGCCTATTAAATACCTTTCTCGTTTTGGGCAAATTTTAAGGCCCGCGCTCGAACAGTTTTCGTTAATGGATCGTTGTTTCAATTCATATTTTTCGGGCTTACTTTTGAGCCCAATGGCACGTTTATTTTAAAACCATTGTTTGGCCCGTATTAGACCTGAAACATTTTAATTAGGATATTTTCCTTTTTTAGAGACAAAACAAAAAAATATAAAAATAAAAAAAATCATAGTTGATTTTAGGCTTGCCCTTTTAAAATAAAATGAGACGAGCCTGGCCAAACAAAGACGTACAAACTGCGGGGCCCTCAATAGATGTTAATAATTACTTAGATTTCGGGAGTGGCCATTTAGCGAACTTCACGGCTTTCCCCAAAGATAATAACGCGTTAGACTCTTTAGACGCGATTTTAATTAAATTACATGTTTAAATTCGGGTGCGCATTTATGTGACCCAAATCCAAATCTCAACGGAGTCGGAACGTATTAACAACCACGGGTGCATTGATTGTGACGTGGTTCGAGATGCATTTTCACGACGTTGTAATTCTATTAAAAAATAATAATAAAAGCGGTTTAAACTTAATAAAAGCACACAAGTCATAACATGTATAAAAATCAGATATTTAGCCATTACAACAATTTAAGCGACCGTGCTAGAACCACGGGATTCGGGGGTGCCTAACACATTCCCTCGGGTCAACAGAATTCCTTACTTAGAATTTCTGGTTCGCAGACTTCATTTGGAAAGTCGAATATTTTTCTCGAATTGGGATTCAAGATAAACCGGTGACTTGGGACACCAAAAGCCAAACCTTTCCCAAGTGGCGACTCTGAATTAAATAAGTAATCCCATTTCGAATATTGTCACTTAAATTGGAAAAACTCCCTCACGCATTTAACCTTCGGGGTAGGTGCGCAAAAAGGAGGTGTGACAGCTCTGGCGACTCTGCTGGGGATACAAACCCAGAACTTCGGTTCAAGGTTCAAGAATTCGAGCTTAGAATAACTGTTATAGTTGGCTTGTTTTATCTGATTTTTACATGTTGAGCCTAATGTGCTAAATGCCGCTTTTACCGCTTTGATATTATCTGAACTATATATAAAATGTGCCAAAACCCTCCTCTTCTCATCTTCGGGGATGTGCTTGCTGGTCGAGACTCCCTATTCTGTTAGTGTCATACCCTGAAATAAAAAAAGAGTCCGGACAAGTTACAAAGCCGGACGATCTCGCGGGTCCCCGGTACGTAGCCCCCTCCTCGACTCGAGTTGTTCGCTCGGGTACACAGTCTAGAACAAATACCCAGGTTACGAACCTAGAATAACTCAGCTTCATGCTGGATCCCTAGTAGGAACGTTTGTTTGCATCATGTGCATTTGACTTTGGAGGCTCAACACAGGGGTTGGGTCTGTCTAGGACAGATGTACCAAAATGACAAAAGACCATCCTGATGCATCCAACTTGCTACTTGTGCATTTATTTGCTTCGGACTTGCATGCTGACCGGCTTTTGAATATTTTGAGGAAAGAGAGATAGAAGTACGATGGTTAAAAAGAGTTAAATCACCTGCTTTGAATAAACTAGTAGTGTCGAAACTCTGTCGAATTTTTGAGAAAAAGAAAAAAAAAGGAAAAAGAAAAAGAAAAAAAGGGGTTTTAGTTGGTCTTATTTGCCAATAAAAAGAGTCTTGTTTTCAAAAGAAGTTTGTTTTACCAGCCCGAACTACGCCGGTTTGATTCTCACAGGGTGTGAGATACGTAGGCAACCCTCATCGGGTCCAACCTCCCCTTTTTCAGAAATAGCCAAAATGTCAGAATTTTAATTTCATCATAAATGAGTCGGGTGATGCCGCTTTTGTCAAATGTAGCCGAATGTTCCCGAAAGAGACGCGCCGGAAGGCTGACTTTGCATAAATAGCCGCTTTTGGTCATTTCTTTGAATTTTGACTAATTTGCCCAACAGCCTTAGAATCCTCGTCCCCGAGGCTCTGTGAGGCTGTGAAGACTGACCTCCTTGATTCTCGTGTAAAACTCTTCTATGCAAGTCTTCTTCGAGGAACCATAACTCAAAAGCTCGGAACGGTGGCAGAGATGTTCAGTCATCCATATTTGTAGCAGCAAATTACACCTCTCGAAAAAATTCCCTCTGGCTTTGCAGGCTGTGAGAGCTCGAAGACATCAGATACTACCATAGGCACGAGAGTGCTTTCATTTTGAGTGAGCAAAGTACTGACGACCCCGGATATTTTCAGATCAATGTTTCCGTCTTTCCTTGGAAACACCAAAAGGCCCAAAAATGTTATCATGAAAGCCACTCGTCTATGCTCATCCCATTTCTGACGGTTACCTTTGCTGCATAACTTGTTACCCGGATTGTTGAATCCTCCTACATGACCATATCTGTCGTATATGAAGCGCGGATTACAGAAACCTGCGGCCAAATCTGGGTTATGGACCGTCCTGGGTATCTTTAATGAATCTAGAAACCGATGCACAGTGACAGCTCTTGGGGCAATCATGTATTTTTGCCTTAATGGAACTTCAGCATTTTCGATGTACCCGGCTATTTCCTCCAGAGTCGGGGTGAGTTCAAATCGGAGAAGTGGAAGACATTGTGTGCCGGGCCCCAATAGGTGACCAAAGCTCTTATGATATCTCCCCGAGGCTAGATTTCCAATAAACCCGTGAGACCTTTCAGATATTTCTTGACCCCATCTTGCCCTTCACCACCTAGATCATCCCACCATAGCCGCAACTTGACAGGGACTTTAGTCATTATCGAAAAGTGTTCATTTTGTATTGTGCTCATCCTTCACATTTATTAAGGTGATTTAAGCAAAAATTATTTGACTCAAAAATGATTTGACTATATTTTAGAAAGAAAGATCCGATTTTCGAACACAACCTTTCAGCACTTCAGGGATGAAGATTTTAAGGCTGTGAGGGTTGACCGATCAAAACTCTAAAGGATGATCGAAAGTGGCCGTTTATGCAGAGTCAGCCACGGCATGGACGTCATTCTTTCGAACCCTCACCGCCAGCCAAATACAGTGGACACTGGGATGGTTGCCTGTTGATGAGGTCATATATATGCCGGCAGCTAGGACCCACTTTCTATTGATGGGACTTAAGAGCATTCAGCCTTACGCGCCCTATCGAGTTTTGAGACAACTCGGGAGATGCCAGATAGTGCCACACAAGGAAGATCTTAGTGCTCAAGCAATTGAGATTAGCCCTGACGGACAATTTCCTGAAGCAAAAGTCCGCCAGATCTGGAATGAATGCCAATGTTTAAAAGCAGATACTTGCGTGCAGGATAGGGCCAAAGGTGAAGTAGCACCAGGGTACTTTGTGTGGTACAGAAGGGAACTTGAGCACAAAAGGCCGGCTAAGACCTCATATCCTGAATTTTGCCGAGTCATTACAGGAGCAATGGGATTGGTTAGCAAAAGAAAAAGGCTATCGGGCTGAAATCAGCAAGCTGAAACAACAAATTAAAGGTCTAAAATTTGAGAACAACGTGCAAGTTGCTACTGATCTTGGAGAAAAGAACAGGTTGGCCCAGGAAAACGAGACGCTTAGGGCCCAAATCCAGCAAATGAGGATAGCCGCTGATAACCAACAAAGGAGCCAGTCGGATGAGCGACTGATAAAAGGTTTAAAAATGGAAATTAGTGAGTGCCGGAGTGAGTCGGAGAATTTTGAGAATACCATAGCAGGACTCGAGGCACACTGGGCAAAAAGAACAGAGGAGCGCAACCGGTACCTGCAGCAGTTGAAAAGGGATCACAAGCAAACCATTGCCAATTTGAAGAGAAAGGTGGCCACTCTTGAGGACAGAGCAACTGAGCAAGCCCGAACCTTTGAAGCTGAAAATAGACATTGCTATGATTTGTTGGCCCAGATGGAAGTAGAAATTCAGCAGTGGCAGAATCAACATCTCCAGGATTCTCGGGTTTTGAAGGCCCGTAATGATCAAATAGAGCGCATACTTATAGAGAAGGGGCAAACCAGGGATAAGATTAAGACCGTTGCCCATGCCATCGTTAGGAGGTGTCTACGGTACGAAGATATGACCCGCACTACCTTCTTCTCGGCAGTGATGATTTATGTCAAGCGAACCATGTATGAGCTGGAACAACTTGAAAGGGACCTCGCACCTAAGCCCGCGGCGAGGCCGAACGATGCCCCGCGGGCGCCAATTTGTAAAGCTTTAATGTAATTATAGGTCGAGTCTGTATTTTCCGTCTTGGCGCCTTTTGTTTGTCTTTTCGCATTAGGGTGTATCAGTAGTTTTTGAGTTTGTATTTATTTCGAGTCTGTTATTCTCCCTTTTTCAAAATGTTTAGTTTGTAATAGAATGTTTTAGTAATAAAAAAAAATGTTTCTTTGTTTCTACACTTGTTTGTCTTGAACTACGTAATGATCTGATTCACGCGGCGTCGTGATACGTAGGCAATCCTCATCGGATCCGGTCACGTTTTTAACTTCAAATAAAAAAAATATAATAAAAAATAAATAAAGGGGAGCATAAAGAGAAGCCGGAATGACGCATGCCATCGATGCAAACATGTAGAAACTCACTTAACTGTATAGGTGCATCACACCCCAACGTGAGATTACCTGTCTGTTATTTGTTTCAAACTAACCGTTTGCTTGCTGCTAAATTCAGGTTTTTAGAAAGGTGGTTTGGTTTTGTTTAAGTCTGGCCTCACATTCATACTTTACAAGGTCGAAAGGAAGTGTTCAGCTGCCCGTCACTAAGTCGAGAGGAAATATTCACACTTACTTCACGAGATCAAAGGGAAGTGTAAAGATGTCTTCAGAAATTCCTTTGCCAACGATTCCTATTTCCGAAGAGAGTTCAATCTCGGCCATCCCAACTTCCGAATCAGCAACTGCTGAAGAAAACAGAATCTTGCGGCTTCGCATGTTGGAATTGTTGGATGACTAGAACAATGGAAAAGAGCCACCGAGTGTAATCCCTGGATTCCCCGAGCTATTCTCTAGGACAAGTGGGACTTCCAACGTCTCCATAAGTTATCTGACTAGCACATTCGGGTATCCTACCATTTCAGCTCACTCCGCTGGATCACCCTCCGATTCTTATCCCCGGGTGTCAACGATAGATGTGGCTACAAACATATTCACAGCACCGCCCTGTCCAATTGCAGCACAACCCGCTATACACAGGCCTAATTTTGAATCTTCCTCATTCACATTTCAAGCACCATCCTTCTCGCTGGAACCAACTCGGTTTACCACCAGCGCTCACCCTCAGCAGCCTCAATATGAGTTTACGCCTGGGCAAGACCGAAATCCCAAAGCTCCTGAACAAGATGAAATGGCGAGAAGAATGAGGAGCCTCGAGCAGAGCTTAAAAAATATGCAAGGCTTAAGCGGGCAGAAGAGTGTCTCCTATACTGATTTGTGCATATTCCCTCACGTGCACCTGCCCGTAGGGTTCAAAACACCGAAGTTTGAGAAATATGATGGGCATGGAGATCCCATTGCTCACCTCAAAAAGAACTGCAACCAATTACGTGGGGCTGGCGGCAAAGAAGAATTGTTGATGGCATACTTCGGAGAAAGCTTGGTGGGCATAGCCTCAGAGTGGTATATGGATCAGGACATATCTCGATGGCACATTTGGGATGATCTTGCCAAAGATTTTGTAAGGCAGTTTCAGTATAATATTGACATCGCGCCAGACAGGAATTCTTTGTCAAACTTGAAGAAGAAACCCTCAGAAAGCTTTAGAGAATACGCTATTAAATGGTGCGAGCAAGCATCAAGGGTAAAACCTCCCATGGATGAAATAGAAATGGTCACTACTTTCCTCCAGGCTCAAGAATCAGATTACTTCCAAAACATGATGTCGGCCATGGGAAAACCTTTCGCAGAAGCGATTAAGATCGGAGATATGGTAGAAAATGGGCTAAAAATGGGCCGAATTCTAAGCCAATCTGCTATCAGAGCTACCTCCCAAGCCATTCAGGGTGGGTTTGGAGGAATAGCAAAGGGAAAGAAAAGGGAAGAAGCATTCATGGCAGCGTCGGGTACAAGGAGAAACTATACTCCCAGATCCCTTTTCTCAGAGAGGACCCCGCAGCACTATTACCCTCACCAAGATTTGGCCTATACTCCTCAGCCATACTCGGTCATGAATACTAAGCCTTATGTCCGGCCACCACAACAAGCCAATCGGAGCCAAGCTCCACCTCCCAGAAATCAGCCTCCTTACCGAAACCACTATAATCCACAACTACCCCAGAATAACTTCCGTCCTCAAGAACTACCCAGAAGACAAACTTTCACACCCATTGGTGAACCGTATTCTACCCTATTCCCAAAACTGGTCCAGATGGGTTTCCTGCAACCAGTCCCTCAGACAAGGCAAAATCCAGCATCACCTACTTACAGAGCCGGTGTCAGGTGTGCTTATCATTCGGGAGCAGAAGGGCATGATACCAATGATTGTTGGACTTTAAAAAGGGCGGTAGAGAACTTAATAGAACAGGGAAAGATAGTATTAAGGGACGAGGAGGTCCCAAATGTGACCGACAATCCATTGCCCGCTCACAATAATGGGCCATTGATTGGGATGATCTGTGAGGACGAGGAGTTTGATCCTGCCCTGAAAGTTATAATCGCCATTGTCGATGCAGAGAGAAAGCCTAAATCAGCCCCGAAGCAAGAGAAATGGGAAAAGAAGACAAATACTCTCAAGGCTGAGCTCGAAAAGAAGGCTGAGACAGAGACGGAGGCGATGGTGCCTTCGAAGAATGAGGTTCTCTATATTCCACGAGGTCGATCAGAGAAGCCACAGAGATTCGAAATGAAAAGGGGAATACTGATGTACGTGTTGAAAAGGGCCTATGTGGTCTGGGGGACGATTAAACCGCCTCGGCTGAATGAGCCAGCGGTTATCGGACGCATGCCATAAAAGCCAATGACAAACCCGTCTACGGTACCGTGGAATTATCAACAAACATTGGTTACATACAAAGGCAAAGAAATCACGGGGGAACTTCCAGAAAATACTTCTGCTGGAAAATATTCAGACATTCAAGAAGTGAACAATGCCACACGGAAGCGCTTCCCACCGAAGAAGCCTGTAAGTGCTGAAGAAGCATAGGATTTCTTCCAAAAGATGAATATACCTGACTATGAAGTGGTGGATCAGTTGCGCAAATACCCTGAACAACTGTCTATGCTATCTTTGCTAATGAGGTCCGCCGAACATCAGAAGATCCTGCTCAAAACCTTGAATGAAGCATATGTTCCGGCTGAGACTTCAGTTGAACAACTTGAAAGAATGACGGAAAGGTTCTTTGCAGTTAATCAAGTTTCTTTTAGCAAGAACGATTTGCCTCCGGAGGGAGAAGCTCACAACAAGGTTTTACATCTGATAGTCAAGTTGGAAAACTACTACGTTAAGCGAGTAATGTTGGATGGGGGTTCGGGTGTTGACATTTGTCCTCTCTCCACGATGCAAAGAATGGAAATTGGGACTGGAAGGATTCACCCTAATAATGTTTGTGTAAGAGCTTTTGATGGCATCAAGAGGGACACCCTCGGAGAAATAGACCTGGTATTGACTATCGGGCCGACGGAGTTCGAAGTAACTTTCCAGGTACTGGATATGGACACATCTTACAACTTTCTCCTCGGAAGACCTTGGATTCATGTTGCAGGGGCTGTACCCTCCACTCTCCACCAAATGGTGAAGTTTGAATATGAAGATCGGGAAATTGTGGTCCACGGAGAAGACGAACAGTCTATTTATCGGGACCCATCCATCCCATATCTTGAAGCAAGAGAAGGAAGTGAACACACAGTTTATCAGGCTTTCGAAGTTGTGCTGGCGGAGCAGTATGAAGAAGGGAGACCTTGCCCTCAACCTTTCTTGTCCAATGCTTCAATCATGGTTGCTAAAGAAATGATCCGACGGGGATTCAAACCGGGAGAAGGACTTGGAAAATCGTTGCAAGGAATAACTGAACCTATCACCTTGCCTTCCACTAAGAAACTCTTTGGGATAGGCTTCCACCCTACTCCGAAAGATAAAGATTGGGCAAAGAAGAGAAAAAATGAGGGATGGAAGTTTCCTCAACCATTGCATATTTGTACGAAACTTTCGTCAGACCAAAGTACACTGAAGAAGAAGATGATAAGGCCTTTACGGCCGAAAAGATTGAGGAAATATATGGGGTGATGAGAGAAATGCTTTACGAAACCCACATGGTTCAGCTGGGAGAAGGCACAAGCACCGCTGAGGTGCTATACATGGGGCCAACACTAAGTTGCAAAATTGGGAGGCTACACCGTTCCCAGTCAGGCAGGAGTCTGGGTAGACTTGTCCTGCCACCTTTCCTGCATCACGAGTTATCCCAGGGTGTAACTCGGATGTTTTTCTTTAGTTTTCCTGTTTTAACTTCCTGAAATATAAACCTTGTTATCTTCCCAATTCCAAGGAATAAAATCAGTATTTCATCATTTTTTCTTTATTCTTTCTGATTTTTGCTATTTTTCTTTTATCTTTTCCTTTCAGTTATAATAATGCGGCTTTAAATAATATGACATGCTTGCGGACTTCACGCCTAGATCCAAACGAGCTGTTTAATTGTGAAATAATGAACCAAGAACCGGAATATGACGAAGAAGAGGCTTTTAGGGAAATAAATCGAGAATTGGAACACTTTGAGAATAAACCTAAGCTGAATTTGAATGACACCGAACCGGTTAATTTGGGAACTCCTGAAGAAATCCAAGAAACCAAAATAAGCATTCACACAGATGAGGAAACGCGAGATGCAATAATTCAAGTCCTCTTTGAATTTAAAGATGTGTTTGTTTGGTCATACGATGACATGCCAGGATTAGGTGTTGATCTAGTGGTGCATAAATTGCCAATTTATCCTGATTGTCCTCCAGTTCAACAGAAGCAAAGGAAGTTCAAGACTAACATCAGTGATAAGATCAAAGAAGAAATCACAAGGCAGTTGAAAACAGGAGTAATTCGGGTAGTCCAGTATACTACGTGGTTGGCTAATGTAGTTCCTGTACCAAAGAAATATGGGAAAACTCGGGTGTGTGTGGATTATCGAGATTTGAATAAGGCAAGTACCAAAGACAATTTCCCGTTGCCTAACATCCACATCCTTGTTGATAACTGTGCCAAACATGAGATACAATCTTTCGTAGATTGTTACGTTGGATATCATTAGGTGTTGATGGATGAAGAAGATGCCGAGAAAATCGCCTTCACTACACCTTGGGGTACTTACTGTTATCGGGTTATGCCGTTCGGTTTAAAGAATGCTGGGGCAACTTACATGAGAGCCATGACTGTCATTTTTCATGATATGATGCATCAAGAGATAGAGGTGCATGTAGACGACGTGATAGTCAAGTCCAGGACTCAGGACGATCATGTTCGAGACTTAAGGAAATTTTTTGAGAGGCTGAGAAAGTACGACTTGAAGCTGAATCCGGCTAAGTGCGCCTTCGGAGTCCCATCGGGCAAGCTTCTGGGTTTCATAGTAAGCAGGAGAGGTATCAAGTTAGATCCAACAAAGATAAAATCTATCCGAGATCTACCTCCTCCAAGAACGAAGAAAGACGTGATGAGTCTATTGGGAAGGTTAAACTATATCAGTCGATTCATTGCCCAACTGACTAGCACATGTGAGCCCATATTCAAGCTATTGAGGAAGGATGCAGCAATCAAATGGACGGCTGAGTGTCAGGAGGCTTTTGACAAGATCAATCTTTCAAATCCTCCAGTTTTGGTCCCGCCAGAGCCAGAAAGACCCCTGTTCTTGTATCTGACGGTCTTGGAAAATTCTTTCGGTTGTGTCCTCGGACAACATGACATAACTGGAAAGAAAGAGCAGGCGATCTATTACTTAAGCAAGAAGTTCACCGGTTATGAGGCCAAGTACACTTTGTTGGAAAGAACGTGTTGTGCTTTGACGTGAGTCGCTCAAAAATTGAGACATTATCTCCAAGCTCATACTACTTACCTTATAACTAGGTTGGACCCTTTGAAGTACATATTCCAGAAACCGATGTCTACTGGGAGATTAGCAAAGTGGCAAATATTGCTTACTAAATTCGACATAGTCTATGTCACTCGCACGGCAATGAAAGCCCAGGCGTTAGCAGATCATTTGGTTGAGAACCCGATTGATGATCAGTACCAATCATTGAGTACTTATTTTCCAGATGAAGAGATAAACACCATAGGAGTAGTCTCGGAAGATGCTCATGCTTGGAAGATGTTCTTTGATGGGGTTGTAAACGCCAAAGGTGTAGGAATTGGGGCAATCTTGATCTCACCCATTGGTCAACACTATTCGGCTACAGCTAGGCTTTGTTTCATTTGCACGAACAATACAGCTGAATATGAAGCCTGCATCATGGGCATAGATATGGCGATTGATCAAGATGTTGAAGATTTGTTGATTATGGGGGATTCTGATCTGATTATCCGACAAGCCCAGGGTGAATGGGAAACTCGAGATGTCAAGCTTATTCCATATCGGCAGCACGTGGAGGATCTCAGCAAGCGATTCAAATCAATAGAGTTCAGGTATATCCCGCGGTGTCACAATGAACTAGCCGATGCACTTGCCACCTTAGCTTCAATGTTACCTTATCCAGGCAATGCCCACATCGATCCCTTGGAAATCCAAATCAAGGAAAGACACGGTTACTGTAATGTAATCGAGGCAGGACCAAGTACCAAGCCATGGTACCATGATGTTAAGAGGTTCTTGAAAACACAAGAATACCCGGAACATGCTACTGGAGATCAAAAGAGAACTATTAGGCGGCATGCGAGGGGATTCTTTTTTAGCGGCGAGGTATTGTATAAAAGAACCCCGGATCTCAATTTGTTGAGATGTGTTGACGTAGAAGAGGTTGGAAGAATCATGCATGAGGTACATGCGGATTATGCGGGCCCCACATGAACGGGTATGTTTTAGCAAAAAAAATCCTTCGAGCGGGTTATTACTGGATGACCATGGAAAAGGACTGTTTTAGTTTCGTTCGAAAGTGTCATCAGTGTCAGGTGCACGGTGATTTGATTCATGTACCTCCCACAGAACTGCATCCCATGTTTGCACCTTGGCCATTTGTTGCCTGGGGTATGGATGTCATTGGTCCGATTGAGCCCAAAGCTTCAAATGGGCACAGATTCATATTGGTCGCTATTGATTACTTCACAAAATGGGTCGGAGCTGTCACTCTCAAATCGGTCACTAAGAAAGCCGTGGTGGATTTTGTACATTCAAATCTTATCTGTCGTTTCGGTATTCCTGCAACTATCATCACTGATAATGCGGCAAACCTAAATAGTCACTTGATGGAGGATGTATG
The DNA here is from genome assembly GCF_000715075.1 of Nicotiana tabacum. Lineage (NCBI taxonomy): Eukaryota > Viridiplantae > Streptophyta > Magnoliopsida > Solanales > Solanaceae > Nicotiana > Nicotiana tabacum. The sequence goes on along the minus strand of NC_134099.1, from coordinate 16,904,232 downwards.
CGAACAGTTCAAAATAACGCATAGGAACTCCACTCCTTATCGGCCCAAGGCCAATGGCGCTGTTGAAGTAGCAAACAAAAACATCAAGAAGATTTTGAGGAAGACAATCCAGAGTTCCAGACAATGGCATGAATAATTACCTTTTGCCTCGCTGGGATGGATATCGCACTACAGTGCGCACATCAGTAGGGGCAACCCCATACTTGTTGGTTTATGGAACAGAGGCTGTGATACCGGCAGAGGTAGAGATTCATTCGCTCCGAACCATTGTTGAAGCAGAGATTGAAGACAACGAATGGGTTAAGACTCGATTGGAGCAGTTGACCTTAATTGATGAAAAGCGAATGGTTGCGGTCTGTCACGGGCAGTTGTACCAACAAAGAATGGCCCGTGCTTACAACAAGAAAGTGCGACCCAGGAATTTTGAAGTAGGTCAACTAGTGTTAAGGCGCATTCTTCCACATCACCAGGAAGCGAAAGGAAAATTTGCTCCTAATTGGAAAGGTCCGTACATCATCAGGAAGATATTGCCAAGAGGCGTGTTGTATCTGGGTGATATTGAAGGAAATGATCCTGAAACAGCTGTGAACGCGGATATAGTCAAAAGGTACTATGTCTGAGTTTACTTCGGTGATGTGTTGGCACATTTGAGATGATGAAGGCTTTTATTCCCGCTACCCAAACACTATCAACTCTTTCTACAAACCCTTTGAGCCGGTTACATTTCTTTGGCTACCCTCTTTGGAATCCAAAAGCACCGTTTGAAAAAAAAATGATTAGCCTGAACTACGTCTGACTTGATTCCGAAAGGATACGTAGGTAGCCTCTATCTGGGGTTCAGTTACACCAAAACAAAAATCCAATTTTCTCTGAAGTTGAAACTGGGGCAGATGTTATAATGGTTCAACCATGGGCACACCAAATGGTTCCGAAGTTGTAATTTCATCCATAATTCTTTTTACCAAAAACCAAGTAAAAGTCCTTCGGATCAATTGCCAAAGGCGGGGGAAACCAAGAAATATCATGGTTGGAAGCCGATGCATTCTAAAATTGAGAGAAATAAAATGAGAAAGTCTTGTCGGTGAAAACCTTCGGGCACCATGAGGCGACGAGAGTAGAGAAACCAAGAATGAGAGAGTCCGTTTAGTGAAAACCCGCAAAAAGTACTATCGGGCGACGGTGAGAAGAGAAATGAGAGAGGTCGACTAGCGAAAACCCGCAAAGGGCGCTGTCGGCCGAAAAGATGATTTCACCACAGAAAGTTCTGGCAAGATTCCCTGGATGGGAAACATAGATCCGTTTTGGTTCATGAGGAAATGCAAGTTCGTGAGGTTCAGGCGTCCAGTCCAAAAAGCATGTCATGTCAGTTTAAAGCCAGCATGCACCTCACATAAGTCCTTCTTTTCCCCCGAAAGGGACGCTTCTCTTTTAAATTCGTTTTTCCGCTCTTTGTTTACCTTTCCTTGAATCCCTTTCGGCTTAACCCTAAATTTCAAAATGTGTTAGAAAGAAAAGGTGGCAGGACCGGTTTTAAAAAGCTCCGTCTGGCAAGAGGTGAAGAAAATACCCAGCCTAAGTGGTGCGTCAGTCCAATCCCGACCGATCATGATGTTTGATTACCTCCAAAGTAAAGGCATTGAAAAAAAGAAAAAAAAAAGAAGAAAGTCAAAGGCAAAGGTCTGGAAAGCGGAATGAGAACCAAAGCCTTACACGGGCGAGTCATCATGAAATCCTGAAATCTGAGTCTTATTAGTTTGAAAGGGGGTTGCCTTTGAAGCCAATCAATGGCAAAGTTTCTCAACAGAAATGAGGCCGGGACCAAGCAATTGGAATGATCAAGGCCACTGAACCAACCACCGTTTTCAAACTGACAATTGTTCTTTGTTTGGAAAATTGAAACAGGTGCAATCCAAAGCAACTGTGCAAGAAGCAGGTGCAACCAAGAGGGAAAAGAAATGCACAAGTGCAAGAAACAGCTTTGCAGCAAGGAATCAACCCAAAAGGGAAGTTTCTTCCAAATTCTTTCCTGCATTTTTACTGAACAAAAAATAATTAAAAAAAAAACTAAAAGAGAAATAAGAAGAAAATTCCAAAAAAGGGGTTAGTGTAGAATCCCCAATATCAACCTATTTTTCGCCAACATTAGGGCTCCAATCCCTGAGTTGAGATTTTAGACATAGGGTCTCCATTCCCTAGTCACCTTTGCCAACATTAGGGCTCCAATCCCTGAGTTGAGATTCTAGACATAGGGCCTCCATTCCCTAGTCACCTTTGCCAACATTAGGGCTCTAATCCCTGAGTTGAGATTCTAGACATAGGGCCTCCATTCCCTAGTCGCCTTTTGCCAACATTAGGGCTCCAATCCCTGAGTTGAGCAATTTTTCCTTTAGCCGACATTAGGGCTCCAATCCCTGAGTTGAGGGATTTTTCTTTTAGCCGACATTAGGGCTCCAATCCCTGAGTTGAGCAATTTTCCTGTAGCCGACATTAGGGCTCCAATCCCTGAGTTGAGCAATTTTCCTTTAGCCGACATTAGGGCTCCAATCCCTGAGTTGAGCAATTTTCTTTTAGCCGACATTAGGGCTCCAATCCCTGAGTTTGAGCAAGTTTTCTTTAGCCAATATTAGGGCTCCAATCCCTGAGTTGAGCGTTTTGCCCTTTTACAAACATTAGGGCTCCAATCCCTGAGTTGCGTCTTTTAGACTTGAGGTTTCCAATACCCTCATCAATTCTGTAGATTTTTATGGCAATTAACTCACGAAATTTTCCTAGTGAAACTGGGGCAGAAAAATTTCGTTCGTTTGTTTGTTTCGTTGTCTGAGCAGGTTTGACCTCGAGGCACAGGGATCGAGATGACCTATGGAGTGAGTCTCAATCCAGAATAAAAGAAAGGAAGAAAAGAACAAAAGAAGATGAGCCCAAATACTTGAACAAACAAAGGTGCGGATTGCTCAAAATCTGATTGAAGTCACAAGCTCCGCCAATCCTGTCTTACTCAATGCTGCAGAAATAAACAAGCACCTACAGCTTGCGAGCATCAAGATTCATATCGAAGTCTACAGTAAAATCAGCTAAGACTCAAGATCAAGTTTCAAAAGAATTGTAGATAGGAATCTTGTAACTCATAGTTGATAGACATAGCTAGTTTAGCTTCGATTTTCCCTTTTGGTGTAATAAGGAGGTCAGCAAGCAGTAGCAACAGCAGCAACATCGGTAACAGTAAAACCACAGCTCCTGGTAGTCCCAGCTACCAAAACTTCCCGAACTACATTGACCTGATTCCTATTTAGCCCAGGATATGTAGGAAACCTCTAAAGCAAAGGTTCGGTCAAATCTTTCAAAAAAAAATGCTTCACACGGAGTATTCCAACGGGCAAAAATCGCTCGTATCCGCTCACTTTATCTTTGCGCGAAAACTCTTCGCGTTTTCGGACAAAGAGGAGCAGCTGTGAGCACGTGATTTTTTCTTCACGGAAATTACTCCAAAAGAAATCGAAAAAAAAAGTTACCTTTAGGTACAATTTTGAGAATTTACGTGACATTTTGGTAATTGTTTTGTCCGTAAATGTTTATCTTGTCGTAGTTAATTTAAAAAATACAAAAATACGGGTCGCATGCATATTTAGGATTTAATTGTGCATTTAGGAAATTAATTAAACCATAATTTGGTTTTCAAGGGGAAAATCACAAAATATGCATTTTTATTCTATCTGTCGTCATTGTGTGATTTTATTTTAACTAAATGTTTAATTTGTGTGTTAATTATTGTTGAATATTAATTAATATTTGTGCAGTTTAATTTTGGTTTTTAATTTAATTAGGAATTTTTGTTTGAATTAAAAGAATGAAAAAGGAAGAAAATACCGGATTTGGACCAAAAATTCAATTGAAAATCAGGCCCAATCCATTACATTGACCTAGTCCACGACCTGGGCTTCCAAACGACGTCGTTTAGGTGTATTTGATCTGAGCCGTTCATCTCACTTCATCTAACGGCTCCAGGCTTTCCCAGACACCCGACCCATTTCACCCAAAGACCGACCCAGTCTCCACGCGAGACCAAACGACGTCGTCCCCTTAAGTGAAAAGATCAAGGCCGTTGATCATCAATGATCCAACGGCCGAAATTCAACTCCCCCGTCCCGTATATAAACCCTCCTCTCTTACCCCCACGCCCCCGCAACCAAACACCCCCTTACACCCCTTCGTCTCTATCAACTCGGAGACGAAACCATCAGCAAACCCTAGCCGTCGTTGAACCCCTAAGCCTGAAACCCGGCGGCAACGATGCCGGTGACCACCAAATTAACACCCCTATTGCACCTCGACCCCCTGGACATGAATCTACAAACTGTTTGGCTCGAATCAACCTACATCGTCTCGAATCTTCATCTGAAGATTCGAGCCAAACCTCAGCTTATACTAACCGATCCCAAATGCACACCAGTCACTCCCCAAACCTCCCTCGTGACCAAACCAAGCCTGGTTTGGTTCGAATCGAACAAGAAAAGCTCGAACCCCTAATCTGAGCCCCAAGAACCCTAGAAATCCAAGAACCAGGAATTTGTCCAAATTAGCAGAGGTTTGGGGTCTAATAGACCTTGGTCGAAGTGTTCTCCATTGAGAACACATGGTTAAGGTCCATTCGACCTCAAAAAGGTCGAGTCTGAGTTCAGACCTGGGTCATCTAGTTTACTTGAGGTATTTCTTTTTCCCTTTCTGTTTGTTCTATTTTTTTGTTTGTTTTGTTATTCGCTTGTGTGGTTAGAATGATTTTATTTTCAATTTCTGTGCTTTGTTCTTCTTCTTCTCCAAATCAGACCTATTACTGGTCGAAATATTCGTCTGTTCATTGTTAAGTGTATACGTTAAACTGTATAATTGATTGGAATGAGTTAGGTCGATTAATTAGTTTCCAGGGTAATTCCCTGTTTTTGTCAGTACAACTTGAATCACCTATGTGTGTTGTTCGATTCTGATCATTAGCTATTGACTGTATATGTTGTAATTCATATGTCGATTGGATAGATGTCGTCAATTAGTTTTAACAGATTGGGATGTTAGAAACCTGCAAATTGTTCAGTTTTAATGGTCTGTCAGTTTTAATACTAATATACCACTAAGCTAATGAATAAAATAGGGATCAATAGTGGGAGTGATAATGTGTTAAGTGCCTTTAGTGGCTGGAAATCAGAAATAGCATGGGGTTTAATTTTAAAATAGAAATGGCCAATTAAAAGACTGACAGGTTTTTGAATTAACTAGTGAAAAAGGTACTACTTGAGTTGGCTTAGTGACTTTACTAGTGGGAAATCAGCAACAGCATGGGTTTAATGATAAAAAGGTAGAAATGCACATGAGGGAATAAAAAACAGGCTGAAAAGTGAAATGTTTGAAGGATGATGGCCAATTCTAGTCTTTAAATGGACTGGATTTTGGACAAGAAAGAGAGTTTTTAGAACCTAAGGAGTTTTTTTTTAACTAAAAAGAGAGTTCATTTCTTGACTTCAATCCGAGATAGACAATAAACAAAAAGAAAAAAGCAAAGAAAACCCCCTGGGGAAGAACTCTAAAATTCCAGAAAAGGCATTGTTCCATTGTTTAAATTCACATTCAGTTTGAGATTTAGGCCCAATCAAAGATACTCTAGGCTTGTTTATTTTGAGCTGTTTGTTGTCAGATTTGTCCCAGTTTGACTTCAAGTTGGTGTTTGGTCTATTTCCAATTGGTTTTGGGTCGACCTGTTTAGCTCTTTTGGTTTCTTTTCTAAAAACATTTCTGGATCTCTGAGCTTCACTGGGTTGTTTCTTATTTGTCCCATACTGCTGATTGTGGTGCTACTACTGCTATTTGTTATCTGCTGCTGCTGATTTACCTCTCCTTTTTCTCACTTTCCAATTCAGGTACACTCTTGTCTCCATTTGAATGTGGCATCTTGGTTCAAGTGTATAAATGATCCAGAAAGTCAATGACAAGGAACTTTTGTTAATCTGAACCTATTAAGAATTATTGTAGTTTTAATACTCCATTTAGATTACTTATGTTGTCAAGAACTATATTGAACTACTAGACTGATTTTGGTTGTTTTGGCTGATTTTGGGTTTAAGTTAACAATTAGCTTGGTTTAGTTTTCACATTGATAGTGTAATGCATGATTTTAGTAGGTTCCTGGGTGTATTCGAATGAACTGTATGCGATTGTATTTGGACTGAAAAAATGGATTTCGAGTTAGCTAGATCATGTGAATTATTGGATTGTTAAGTATTAGATCCTCTTTTGTAGTTCGTCATTAAACGATTATATGGTTAGTAATAAATTAGCAGGCAGTTAGAACAGCGTGAAGTAATTGATTATGTTGTCATACGTCAAGCCCAAGTTAAGTATTAGATTAGTAAGTTTAGTTCGAGTTAGTATCAAACTAGTTTAGCCTGTGCTGAGTAATCAATCTCCAGTAGGAATAAATAAATACACATCATTATTCTTTGCGTTCAATTATAAAGTGCATATTGCAATAGCGTGAAATAACTGAGCATGCCGTCATTTCTTTTTATTTATTTGAAATCTGTTTAGTAAGAATCAAGGATCAATAGCTAATTAAAAGCTTTGAAGCGGGCCTATTAAATACCTTTCTCGTTTTGGGCAAATTTTAAGGCCCGCGCTCGAACAGTTTTCGTTAATAGATCGTTGTTTCAATTCATATTCTTCGGGCTTACTTTTGAGCCCAATGGCAGTTTATTTTAAAACCATTGCTTGGCCCGTATTAGACCTGAAACATTTTAGTTAGGATATTTTCCTTTTTTAGAGACAAGACAAAAAAAAAATATAAAAATAAAAAAAATCATAGTTACTTTTAGGCTTGCCCTTTTAAAATAAAATGAGAAGAGTCTGGCCAAACAAAGACGCACAAACTGCGGGGCCCTCAATAGATGTTAATAATTACTTAGATTTCAGGAGTGGTCATTTAGCGAACTTCACGGCTTTCCCCAAAGATAATAACGCGTTAGACTCTTTAGACGCGATTTTAATTAAATTTCATGTTTAAATTCGGGTGCGCATTTATATGACCCAAATCTAAATCTCAACGAAGTCGGAACGTATTAACAACCACGGGTGCATTGACTGTGACGTGGTTCGAGATACATTTTCACGACGTTGCAATTCTATTAAAAAATAATAATAAAAGCGGTTTAAACTTAATAAAAGCACACAAGTCATAACATGTATAAAAATCAGATATTTAGCCATTACAACAATTTAAGCGACCGTGCTAGAACCACGGAATTTGGGGGTGCCTAACACCTTCCCTCGGGTCAACAGAATTCCTTACTTAGAACTTCTGGTTCGCAGACTTCATTTGGAAAGTCGAATATTTTCCTCGAATTGAGATTCAAGATAAACCGGTGACTTGGGACACCAAAAGCCAAACCTTTCCCAAGTGGCGATTCTGAATTAAATAAATAATCTCATTTCGAATATTGTCACTTAAATTGGAAAAACTCCCTCACGCATTTATTCTTCGGGGTAGGTGCGCAAAAAGGAGGTGTGACAGGTCACATGAAATGTGCACCCGAATTTGGGAATTACATATCGTGATCATGCCACGGAAACCGTACCCATAGTCACGATGATTCATTTATGCGCCTAAAATTTTGCCTACCCAAGTGTTAACCTAAATATGCTCTTACTGATCCAATCAATTAATAGAGCGGTAAAAATATTTCAAGCCCATTATCAAATATACAAACGGCAAGTCCAAATTCACTTTCAATCCAATCCCACACCCAGATACTTGTTTTGTTATCTCACCCACCACCAAATTCAATTAATAAAGTTATGAGTCATCAAAATTTTAACCAAAATGCCTTAAATATCTATATCTTAATGAATAGCTGTGACAAGTAATTTAAACTCGTTCTAGCCATTAAACTTACCCAAACAGATTCGCTAAACAACTTACAAACAAACGGGCAGCAGCAAAAATGCGTAACAAATATCAAGGAACTCAAAATAGGGCAATCAGATGCTAACTCATAGCACCAGCTAAACAAATCAAGGATAGACTAAAGGAGCGATGGAATCGTGACATTAATTAAGCACATCACAGTTTCAATCCGAGTTTTTATCCTTAAGAGTTCAATTTTAACTTTTGTTAAACCAACTCAACAACACTTAATTGAAAATCATATACTTGTTAAATATAAATGCAAAAAAATTCTAATAATAGAATCAAACACAAACAGTAGTATGATAGATATACTTGTTAAGTACAAAAGCAAAGAAATTCAAGTAAGAATCGGACACAAACACGAACAGAGGAAACGAAGCCTGAACCACTGACCGGAAAAAAACTCGTCGTCGACTTCAACGGAAAACTCGAACTCGACCCTTTCCCACGTAATCTTTCGCGAAAACAGAGCTTGAGTTATGATGTTTGGGGTTGTTTCAATGGAGATTTGTTGCTGGTTGTTGTGTTGGTCGTGAGTGAGAGTTGAAGAAGCAATAGTGGCTGCTTGTTGTTGGTCGTTGGTGTCCTTTTGGGTGTAGAAGAAGATGAAGTTCGGGGGTGTCGTTGGTTTTTTATCTAGGTCTAGGTCTAAATGACTGAAGCTTCCTAAATTGGCATTAGGTTCCTATGATTGGGGGGTTTGTTATTCTTTCCGTAGGAGATGATCGTTACTGTCTTCTCTAGGGTTGAATGGAGACGGAGATGAGGTGAAGAAGAAGGGGTCTCGTATGCTTGGTGAGGGTCTGTTGTGTGTGTGTGTGTGTTAGCTGCTGAAGGTTAGGGTGTGGAGAAGATGGAGAGCTAGGTTAGGGTGCGTTCTTTTTGGGGTTCCTGTTTTTGTGAACAAGAGGGGGTAACGGCTGGGGCTAGTTTTTCGCTAGGGTTCTGTAGGTATTTTTTTTTTTTTTGAAGAAGCCAAGTGTGCTGAAGGTTACGAAAGGTTTAGTGGAATTAGGTCTTTTTTAGGGAAGTGGGGTATGAGCTATGGGCTATGGGCTATGGGCTTGGAATTATATGCTAAGGTCCGAATTGGGCCAAATTTTGGCCAAAATCTTAATACTTTTTCTACAAATAATGTAAAATATATAATATAAAATAAATAACTAACTCTAATTAATTAAGTAAATAATATAATATTGTGAAACTATTTTTTGATATTTTTTCAAGATTATAAAATATGTGAAACTGCTAATATAGCTTGAAAACGTGGCGGGTCAAAAATTACATGTCTACAGTTGCCCCTCTTTAACTGGAAACACGAAGAGTTTTCAGACAAAGAATGACGGGACAGGTTTTTTGACCCGACCCTTATTTAGAGAGACCAAAAACTAAAAGAAAGGAGAATGTGATCGAGCCCTGGTATCTGAGCTGCCTACATATCCTTGGCAATGAAGGAATCAGGCCACGTGTAGTTCAGAAGTGAGAAGATCGATGGAGGACCAAGGTGGAGAGCCGATTGAGGTGTCGTCGAGGTTCCGATCTGCGGTCATGTTATTACATTAAAATTAAAAATAAAAAAGACTAACTAAGCCTATCAGCTATCAGTTACAAGATTCCTATCTATAAGTCTTCTGAAGCTTGATCTTGAGTCTTGAATGGTTCTTCATACAGACTTTTGATTTGAACTTTGATACTTGCTAGTTGCAGGTGCTGGTTCATTCTTCCACGGCTTCTTCGGATCAAGACCGGACATGTAGTGCCCGTGACTTCAGCCATGTCTTGAGCAGTTCACATCTTTCTCTGCTTCTGCATTTTGGATTCACTTTTTCTTTTCTTTTATTCTGGATTGAGACTACTTCTGTTGGTCGTCTTGGACTGTTGACACTCATTCTTGCCACGAGCTTCTGCCACTTCTAACCTGAATTGAATTCTGAAATGACTTCCCTTGTTCTGCAGGTGGGTTCCTGCTACTGATTTGAAACTTGAAATAATTCTAAAACGAATTTCCTCATTCTCTAAGTGGGTGCCTGCAATCAAAACAACAAAACACACAAAATTTTCTGCCCCAGATTGCACTCGGATGATTTGTGAGTTGTTAGCAAAACTGTAAACCACTTATGCTATTGATGCAATGATGAGAGTCAACTAAAGACTCGACTAGGATGCGCATCTCCTGAGAGTAAAACCAAGAAAATTTGACTAGCAAATGCATCTACTAAAAATAAAACCTGAATGACCCAGATTAGGAAATGCGTCTCCTAGAGGTGAAATCTCAATTTAGGAAGTGCGTCTCCTAAAAGTATATCCTGAAAAACCTCGACTAGGATGTGCGTCTCCTAGGGGTGAAATTTGAATGAACCAAAACTAAGAAGTGCGTCTCCTAGGGCAAAATTCTCAATTTAGGAAGCGTGTCTCCTAAAACAAAATATAACCTGAAAGACCCAGACTAGGAAGTGCGTCTCCTAGGGATGAAACTTGAATGAACCAAACTAGGAAGTGCGTCTTCTAGGGGTAAAACTTGAATGACTCAAACTAGAAAGTGCGTCTCCTAGGGGTGAAACTTGAATGAACCAAAACTAGGAAGTGCGTCTCCTAGGGGTGAAATCTCAATTTAGGAAGTGCGTTTCTTAAAACAAAATATAATCTGAAAGACCCAGACTAAAAGGTGTGTCTCCTAGGGGTGAAACTTTAATGAACCAAACTAGGAAGTGCATCTCCTAGGGGTAAAACTTGAATGACTCAAACTAAGAAGTGCGTCTCCTAGGGGTGAAACTTGAATGAACCAAAACTAGGAAGTACGTCTCCTAGAGGTAAAATCTCAATTTAGGAAGTGCATCTCCTAAACAATATAACCTGAAAGAGCCAGAATAGGAGGTGCGTCTCCTAGGGGTAAAACTTCAATGACTCAAACTAGGAAGTGCATCTCCTAGGAATGAACTTAAATAACACAAACTAGGAAGTGCGTCTCCTAGGGGTGAAATCTCAATTTAGGAAGTGTGTCTCCTAACAGTATAAATTGAAAGACCTTGATTAGAAAGTGTGTCTTCTACGGGTGAAACTTGAATGAACCAAACTAGGAAGTGCGTCTCCTAGGGATAAAACTCGAATGACTCAAAATTATATGACCCAAACTAGGAAGTGCGTCTTCTAGGGGTAAAATCTCAATTTAGGAAGTGTGTCTCCTAAAGATATATTCCGAAAGACCCAGACTAGGAAGTGCGTCTCCTGGGGTGAAACTTCAATGACTCAAACTAGGAAGTGCGTCTCCTAGGAATAAATTTAAATGACCAAATCTAGGAAGTGTGTCTCCTAACAAGTATAATCTACAAAACCCCTACTAGGAAGTGCATCTTCTAACGGGCAAAACTTCAATGACTCCAACTAGGGCGTGCATCTCCTAAGGATGAATTTAAATGACCAAAACTAGAAAGTGCGTCTCCTAAAAAAAATATAACCTGAAAAACCCAGACTAGGAAGTGCGTCTCCTAGGGGTGAAACTCTAACCTAAAACTAGGAAGTGCATCTCCTAAAGAAATAAAATCTGAAAATCCCAAACTAGGAAGTGTATCTCCTAGATTTGAGATTGCGCTTGAGGAAAATTATAAACTGAGCGTGACTAAACTAAAAAATGAACATATTCTCCAAGTGGGACCCCTGAACTCAAGAAAAACTAGAGATTAAAACTTAAGGAAGCTAACAATTGACCATATTCTCCAGGCAGGACCCCTAAGCTTAAGAATACTAAAGACTAACAATTGGAGGAAACTAAAAAGTGACCTTATTCTCCAGGTGGGACCCCTAATCTAAAGGAATGCTAAAGATTAATGACTTAGGAAAAATTAAAAACTGGCCCTATTTTCCAGGCGGGACCCCTGAACATAAGAAAACTAAATATTCTTCACAATTAGGGGGGTGTCTAGGAGGCATGGTTCTTCTCAACTAGGGAAAATTCTTAGGATATGATGATTTTCTCAACTAGGGGGATCCCTAGGAGATAAAAAAAACATTCTCAAATAGCCTTTGTGCTACAAAATTAGGCATGACACTTGAAAGGTTCAAGCTTCTAAGCTTTGATTTAGACACAGTATTCGTCCCTGTTTCAAACAAAGAAAACTTGTGAGTTTTTAACATGGTGGTTGATTTGTGGCCTTAACTTTGAGGGCGATTGCTCCTTCACTTCCCATGATAACTTTGATTTCAACTGGAAAGACCTTGCTTGTTTATTGACTAACCACTTTCTCTATCAACCTTATCACAGAAAATACCTCTGATCCATTCAAATCCAATACGCTTTATCTGTTGCATTGTGCTCATGAACTAACATATACTGAACCTTTGCATTTCACATGAATCCCAAAGCACGTAGATTGTTACCAACTCAGTGCGCATACTGTTCTTTCCTAACTTATGCCACTTTGATGTGCTAGCCAGATTCCGTTTTGTGCAATTGCAAAGCTGGTGGAAAATTTTGAAGTCATTACTCACTTGTTCTGACCAAACAGACTCAAGAAGATAAAGTAAACAAAACAAAAAGAATAGAGTAAGGGACAATGGAAAGAGATGATACCTAACAAGAAAATTACAAAGTAGAAACTTATCAGATGTGGATACCTACTCTAATGACCATGACATGCACCTTTGGATTAAGTGGCCTAATCTGTCAAGCAAGTCTAATATTCAACTCTTGTTGTACCTCTTCGCTGTGAAGCTGGGATTCAATGCTCTGATTATCCTATCTGACTCTCTATCTTTACCCGACTTGTAGTGCCCGAAGGGTTTTCACCATCAAGCCTCTTTCATTTTGTTCTTTCTCTCAACTTACCGTCACCTTATAGTGCCTGTGAAGGTTTTCACCGATAAGACTCTCTCATTTTGTTCTTTTTCTTTTTATTTTCCCTGATTCTATAGATGACAATGCATTAACCATAGTAAAAACATCATATGCTCCTGAAATGTCTAGCTTGGCACTCTCAAAGATTATCTGGGAGGTCTTTCTTTGGATTGTAATGTGGCTTTTGGACAGGGTTAGAAAGAAAGCATATCATAAAGGCTCAAAATAACTAAGATAATGTGGTTAATTTATTTACAACTTTTGGAATCCATTCTAAACTTTGCCCCAATTTCTAAAATAAGAGAACTTGATTTATTTATTTTTTGAAATGGAATTTCTAAGGAAAACTACCCCACTCTCGACTTCGTGGGATTATGAAATATTTTATTTGGTATGACCAAACCGTAAGTCTACCTACATATCTTGTGGTGACAAGAATCAGGTCGAACGTAGTTCAAAAGGATGCTTTCTTTTTGTTGCTATATTTTTTTTTCTTTTTCTTTGAAATTTATTTTGGGATGAACTTTCTAAAAAACCTATGGGGACATGAATTTTTTTTTACTAAACTCGATTCCAAAAAATGGGAGGTCAAGAAAATTAGCATAAGCTCAAAAGGGGTACCGAATGGTATAAAGTATTTGGGTAGCTGAAAGAGGGCCTCCCAATTCCTAAAAATGCCAAGTACAACACATGCAACTTAAAAATGAAAAAGGAAGAGCTCACACAATATTTCTTTTACAACTTCGGCATTGATATCACTGATATGCTTTGCACTTTTTTTAGTGCTTTGTCAAGTACAGAACTCTCATTGGGTGATTTCTTCTTCACGATGGATACCCTTCATCTATTTGGAGCAAACTCCCTTGACTTTATTTTGTAAATTGAGGTGTACTCACTTAAAACTGCTCACTTCAAATTGTTGGGACGCACTCTCTTGTAACAAATTCATGTTGTCCTATTAACTTCCCAAACTATCTGCCCCAGTTTCACACAATTCAGGCTTTAAGTAATCCCAAAATGCCTTTACTTATTTCCCTCAAATGTCCCTATCATCTTCAAAAAAAATTCATTGCTTCATTATTAAACTAACTTTTAAGACCAGGCCTAGAATTATGCGTGCATGTCATGTCACTAGAGCCAGCATGAAAAGAACTATAAAAGGAAAAGAGAACTAAACAAAATGACTAGAAATAACAAAAAATAGAAACTTGCATTAGACAAACGGTGAAAGGGTTTGAACAACAAAATAAGCAAAATAAACTGGGGTTACAACCCTAAAACAAACCTAGATAACATTAAATGAGTTACTCCGACTAAAGAAACTAGGCAAAATAAAAGGATATAAGGGTTTGAGTCACAAGACAATATTCGAATTACAACCCTAAAATAATCTGGACAATATAAATGACAACAAAATAAACCACCAAGACTCATCCCTAGCTAGCCAAGAAAGGAGCATCTTTCCAATTACCAAGCTCGACATCTTAGCCACTGAGTTCCACATCAATATTACCAAGACCATTATCAATTTCAATATCATTAACTTCAGTCAGCAAGTTCCCAAGAGGATTCTTATACTCTGTGTCACCACGCATTATCCCCACAAAGTGTGCATCATGATGTACAGGTAAAGGATTTTGCGCGATATTCTGGGTGTCACTGTCCTGGACCACAATTATCCCTTCTTGAATCATTCTTTCTATCTCCCTTTTCAAAGCACGACAGTCTTCAATGTTATGCCATTAGACATTAGAGTGATACATGCACCGTACAGTAGGATCAAAACCTTTTGCATATGGGTTGGGAGTATAGCCCAATCAAATAGTTTATAAGAAAAAATACTTTCACCAAATAGAGGATGATATACAAAAGGTTCAAATAATAAAAAAGGATCAAAATACAAATAATGTTCTTTAGAAAGGTCTTCCAATCAAGTATACAAATTGGAATACTTTTGAGTGCTTCAAAGTCCAATGATAGATAAGAAAATGTATGATGCCAGCAATTTCGGAAACGAACTCTATGCCGCCAAAGGATCTCCCTCCGCTCCCCCCCCCTCTCTCCCTCTCCAAATTTTCCACTTCAATGTATGTGGAATCACTGCCCAAAGCTCACCCCCCCTAGTTTATTAGCAGCACTACATTATTTGCTTGACTGAATTTTGCATGATCCACCAAACGTCCCTCGAATGCAACATTATATTCCAGAACTTGAAAATTTGCATTGTACAAGCATATGGTTTCTGACCAGCTAGGAGTCATATAAGGACCTTACAGGAAACCCACATTTCCTTTCCCCTAGCCATTCCAAATTTTCAAGTTCCTAAAGAATTTATAGTTCAAAAATATTCTATTCCATGACGCTAGATTGTATCAAATACCATCACTTGAGGCAATTGCATAAAGCTGTTGTTATCTAGATTTGAATATGCCCTGCCTACAGCACCATTGTATCCAGAACTAATTCTCTATCCCTAATAACAGGTATTTCATCATAACCCCCCCCCTTCCCCAGGATTAGTGTTTAACATTTTAAAAAGTTACCCTTTAATTTATAACAATCTGAATCTACACCCTCCCAATAGCCAGAAAAAGGAAGATTCCTAGTTCACAACTCATCCCAACACTTAATTACCTCTCTCCATAAATTTGCTCTACAACAAAATGTTATGTCTCTATTTCGCACTTCTCTATTATCATAAAGCTAGAATTTTCCAGTACTTCTCAAACAATGGCTTCCACAAAATCATGTCTTCAGATGTTTTGCTACCACGGGCAAAATAGGATAATGGAAGTTTCAACCCCACACCCAAAACAGACCTAAAACACACTACCATAATCAGCTTAGAACTTTAAACCTATTTTAATGATTAGCACATAGCTTAAATCCACTCGAAATATCATATTTATGAGGAGAAAACAGGTAAAAGATAAGCAAGAAAGAGTAGAACATACGCAAAGGAAAATA
Organism: Nicotiana tabacum; assembly: GCF_000715075.1. Classification (NCBI taxonomy): domain Eukaryota; kingdom Viridiplantae; phylum Streptophyta; class Magnoliopsida; order Solanales; family Solanaceae; genus Nicotiana; species Nicotiana tabacum. The sequence continues at coordinate 16,888,489 of NC_134099.1, read as the reverse complement.
TGAAAAACATAAAGAAGGGAAGATTGAAAAAACCTTCAAAGGCATGAGGAATAGCTTCAGCTTGTATTTTAGAAGGAGTTTTCCAACCCAAATTATCACAAGCCTCATTCAGTTGATCAGAAACTCCCAATTTTTTGAAAGACTTCGCTTCCTCTTTGGATTCTTCCATTTAGCGGCTCTCCACAGTGGATTCTATTAAGACAGTAACTTCAAATCAACAAACTGAATCACGTTACGGAAAAGGGACTTAAAGCAAACCGAAAAGTAATCATTCTCCCAAATTCTTTCTTTTTATTCTAATCCGTCTAATAATCCTCTTTATTTTCCAAAGACAAATAAACAATCTCTCACAGAAATCGACTCTGGATATAACCCTTCAACTTTTCAATACTCAAAGCAGCAAATTTATTGGGAAGATTAAAAAAAATGACTTAAGAAGCAAAATATATTCAATATTAACTTATTGATGAATTTGTAACTCTCATACTTTATCTATGCCATCTATGATTATCAAATAGCTCATTCAAAGGCATTTACAATCCAATGTAAAGTTACTTTTTTTATTTCAGAAAAAAACAATCCAATGTGAAGTCACCTAAGATAAGAAAGACGAATTGTACCATTTAAAGGACAAAATTTATCTCGTGTATAACTCAACAACATATTAACAAATAACAATTCACTGTAAGTCATCATTAATCACAGCCATAAACAATAGGGGTGGGCATTCGGTATTTCAGTTCGGTATTTAATAATTTCGGTTCGGTATTCGGTTTATTTATACCAAATACCGTACCAAAGTATTTAGGTACGGTTCAGTATTTATTATTTTGGTTCGGTACGGTTTCGGTTTAATATTTGCTGATAAAGAACAACGAAATGCTGATAAAATCCTGCTTACACACACTCCTAATCTGTTTCTAAACTTTAACATTGCACTAAATGAAACTTTAACATGGCACTAAAACACGTGAATTTGTTAATACCAACTAGTACCAAAAGTCCGAAATACCAACGGTAAATGCAGCAGAACAGAACAAACGATGGCACTAACAAAACCCAATATTCAGCACGTGCTGATGAATCAAACAACACTACGAACAATTTTAACTCAGGTTTTCAATTTCAAACTAACAGCTAGAGAAGAATTATAAAAAAGCAAACAAATGTAGACAACTATTGTAATCAATGTAAAGTCTAAAACTCATCTGCCTAATATCATCTCCATCTCTGTACAGTGTACACCTCCCATACAGAAAAAAAAGGAGAAAGCTTTCAAGTAAATTATGGAGGAGTGAGTGAGGAGTTGACTGCCGTCGCCCGTCCCACCGTCTGCCGCTCGCTAGTCGCCCGTCTGAGGAGTTGTGCCGTCGCCCGTCTGCCCGTCTGGGAATTATAAAAAACTAGTGAATTTACCGCGCATACAGGACCTAAATAGTGTTTTTCTAATATCTAACATATATTATTCATTATATATAAATATACCTGATTTCAAAGTATTAATTAATTTTCAACATAATTTTATATTTTCTATAATTTTTCATCATTTCGGTTTAATTAATAATCGATTCCTTTTCTAATGACCTATATAGATAAAACTATTCCTTTCTCTCGTCTTTTAAATATGTCGAATATCAAATACTTAAACTCAAACATAATTCTGAAAAAGTAGTCCATTAAATTAAGCTATTTATATTGATGAGTCTTAATACACTCAATTCAGTCCAATAAAATTAAGTTATTGTTATTGATGAGTCTCAATACACTCAATATTGCATGAGCACATGAAAAAATGTTAGATTATGGGAAACAATATCATAAACGATAACATCCCGACAAAGGAAACAATATCATAAACAATAACATTCCGGGAAGGGAACCAACAATATATCTCATCTCGTTTCCACAATCACTTCACAACATAAGTCTCAACTTGAGTCAATGCTCAACAATGGTCAATTACCAAAAATACTTTTATAAGCCTTGTTCAACATTTATAATCATCATATTAAGCATGGACAATACATAACGGAGTCACAACAATCATAGTATAAGACTCACGGGCATGCTTGACACCAACGTATAGATACTCGTCACCACACTTATACGTCGTACTCAACACTTAACACATAGCAAACAAGACCATAACTCCTATTCGCTCAAGTTAAGGTTAGACCAAACACTTACCTCAGTGCCACGAACAGAATCAAGCCTCAACTACCGCTTTACCTCTCGATTTCACTTCCAATTTGCTTGTATCTAGTCACAATTTACTTTAAAACATTAATAAATGTTAAATAAACCAATTCTAATGCATGAAAATAGGTTTTTCCAATGTTTTTCCCAAAAAAATCAAAACCCAACCCCGAGCCCGCTTGGTCAAAACCCGAGGTTTGAACCAAAACCCGATCACCCATTCACTCACGAACTCAAATATATAATTTGTTTTAAAATCGGACCTCAAATTGAGGTCCACATCCCCAAAATTTGAAAATCCTAAGTTAAACCCAAAATCACCCAATTTCCCATGAAAAGCCCCTTGATTTTGAAATGAAATCATGTAAAAAGATGTTATAGATTAAAGGAAATAAGTTAGAAATTACTTACTAACGATTTGGAGAAGAATCTTTCTTTAGAAAATCACCCAAGAGAGTTTAGGGTTTGAAAGAGTTTGAAAAATGAATGAAATCCCGTCTAAAATCCCACTTATCAGGTGCAGATGTCGCAATTGCGACCAGGGGTTCGCAATTGCAAACCCTTTAAAAATCTGTTGTCTTCGCAAATGCGAAGAAACTGTCGCATTTGAGACCCCTGATAATTCCTTCCATCTTCGCAATTGCGAAGCGAAATGTCGCATTTGCGACCTCTAGCCCATCTGACAGCCTTCGCATTTGCGAAGAACATCTCGCATTTGCGAGGAAGGCTGGCCCTGAGATCTTCGCATTTACGGTCCCTAAGTACATCTCAATTGTGATGCCTGATCTTGCAATTGCAAGATCAAGGGCCTGCAACACATCAGAAATCTCCCTGAGTCCAAAATCACTCTGTAGCCTATCAAAAACTCACCCGAGCCCTCGGGGCTCCAAACCAATCATGCACGCAAGTCTAAAAATATCATACGGACTTGTTCGTGTGATCAAATTATTAAAATAACATCAACAACTACGAATTCAACCTCAAGTTCATAAAATTACTCAAGAATATTGAAATTTCCATTTTCTCAACTAAAAATCCGATTTATACCAAACGAACTCCGATTCTTACCAAATTTTACAAATTCGACTTAATTATTATTTTAAACGTGTACCAGGCTTCAAAACCAAAATATGGGCCCGATACCATTAAGAAAATGCATCATTTCACTTCAAAAAGCCTTTATATTTACCATCAACCAATTTTCTTTAAAAAAAAAGATTTCGGGCTTGGGATCTCGGAATTCGATTTCGAGCATACGTCCAAGTCCCATATTTTACTACGGACCCGTTTACCAAGAATGTTGACCAAAGTAATTTTTTTTAAAGGCCAATTTCCTTATTTTACTTAGATTTTACATAAAAGCTTTTCGAAAATGCGCCCGGACTGCGCGCGTAAATTGAGGTGAGATAAAAAGAGGTGTTTAAGGTCTCAGAATATAAAATTTACTTTCAAAACGAGACACTTTCCCCTATAAATAGAAGATTCTATTCCATTATAATTCAACCTAAAATCAATAAGAATTCTCTCTCCATACTTTTTTCTGCATACTTTTCTTCTTCTTTTATTGTTTTATAACACGTTATCAGCACAAGACTAACCAATTGAGTAGAAACTTTGGGATTGAGCATAATGATTGTCAATTGTCCCATGAACTTCCTTCATGATTAAATTATGGATTTAAGGTAAGTATTTTACTTTATTTTTCTCTTTTAAATTCTTGACATTCTATAATTTAATTTTAAATACAAGCAAAAGCGATAAATTTTGATTGTAACTCTAATAGAGTTTAAAAATAATTATAACCACCCAAAGTGGTAAAATTTCTATGCATTACCATGATCAAATTCATGTATGATTGCGGGCACAAGAAATGCACACCCGCCCCATTGAATTTGCTTCATTCTCATTCACTCAAGAGAATGTGGTAGCAATATGTAACAAGTCTAAAAAAGATAAAATTATTACAGAAAAACTCAGTAGCTAATTCTATTTAATGATGGATTAACGACAGTTTATTCAAGAAATTATATTAGTAACGAGCAATTTATCAACAAATTAGCGATGAAGTTCATCGCTAATTTTTTAATTTTTTTGTAGTATTAAATATAACTTACATTGTTCCAACTACTCGTAGGGTATTTGCTTCAACTTCATCCTTCTTAAATATTCTTAATATCAATTCGCTTGTATCTAGTCACAATTTACTTAATAACATTAATAAATGCTAAATAAACCAATTCTAATGCATGAAAAATAGGTTTTCCCAATGTTTTCCCCAAAAAAATCAAAACCCAACCCCGAGCCCGCTTGGTCAAAACCCGAGGTTCGAACCAAAACCCGATCACTCATTCACCCACGAACTCAAATATATAATTTGTTTAAAAATCGGACCTCAAATTGAGGTCCACATCCCCCAAAATTTGAAAATCCTAAGTTCAACCCAAAATCACCCAATTTCCCATGAAAAGCCCCTTGATTTTGAAATGCAATCATGTAAAAAGATGTTATAAATTAAAGGAAATAAGTTAGAAATTACTTACTAACGATTTGGAGAAGAATCTTTCTTTGGAAAATCACCCAACAGAGTTTAAGGTTTGAAAGAGATTGAAAAATGGATGAAATCCCGTCTAAAATCCCACTTATCAGGTGCAGATGTCGCAATTGCGACCAGGGGTTCGCAATTGCAAACCCTTTCAAAATCTGTTGTCTTCACAAATGCGAAGAAACTGTCGCAGTTGCGACCCCTGATAATTCTTGCCATCTTCGCAATTGCGAGGCGAAATGTCGCATTTGCGACCTCTAGCCCATCTAACAGCCTTCGCATTTGTGAAGAACATCTCGCATTTGCGAGGAAGGCTGGCCTGAGGTCTTCGCATTTGCGAAGCAAAAGCTCGCATTTGTGGTCCCTAAATACATCGCAATTGTGATGCCTGATCTTGCAATTGCAAGATCAAGGACCTGCAACACATCAGAAATCTCCCTAAGTCCAAAATCACTCCATAGCCTATCCAAAACTCACCCGAGCCCTCGGGGCTCCAAACCAATAATGCACGCAAGTCTAAAAACATTATACGGACTTGCTCGTGTGATCAAATTATCAAAATAACATCAACAACTACGAATTCAACCTCAAATTCATAAAATTACTCAATAATATTGAAATTTCCATTTTCTCAACTAAAAGTCCGATTTATACCAAACGAACTCCGATTCTTACCAAACTTCACAAATTCGACTTAATTATTATTTTAAATGTGTACCAGACTTTAAAACTAAAATATGGGCTCGATACCATCAAGAAAATGCATCATTTCACTTCAAAAAGCCTTTATATTTACCAGCAATCAATTTTCTTTAAAAATTCTTTTCTCGGGCTTGGGATCTCGTAATTCGATTTCGAGCATACGTCCAAATCCCATATTTTACTACGGACCCGTTTACCAAGAACGTTGACCAAAGTTAACTTTAAATTTTTTTTTAAAGGTCAATTTCGTTATTTTACTTAGATTTTACATAAAAGCTTTTCGAAAATGCGCCCGGACTGCGCGCTTAAATCGAGGTGAGACAAATAGAGGTGTTTAAGGTCTCGAAATATAAAATTTACTTTCAAAACGAGTGATGACCTTTTGGGTCATCACACTTTCCCCTATAAATAGAGAATTCTATTCCATTATAATTCAACCTAAAATCAATAAGAATTCTCTCTCCATACTTTTTTCTGCAATACTCTTCTTCTTCTTCTTTTATTGTCTTATAACACGTTATCAGCACGAGACTAACCAATTGAGTAAAAGCTTTGGGATTGAGCATAATGATTGTCAATTGTCCCATGAACTTCCTTCATGATTAAATTATGGATTTAAGGTAAGTATTTTACTTTATTTTTCTCTTTTAAATTCTTGACATTCTATAATTTAATTTTAAATACAAGCAAAGACGATAAATTTTGATTGTAACTCTAATGGAGTTTAAAAGTAATTATAACCACCCAAAGTGGTAAAATTTCTATACATTACCATGATCAAATTCATGTATGATTGCGGGCACAAGAAGTGCAAACTCGTCCCATTGAATTTGCTTCATTCTCATTCACTCAAGAGAATGTGGTGGCAATATGTAATAAGTCTAAAAGAAGATAAAATTATTACCGTGAAGATATCAATGAATGTGTACGTGGAAATAGATGAAATTATAATCATCATCATGTGGTAATGAGAATAATAAGGATTCTCAAAATAATCTTTCACTCAGTGAAAGTAATATTATCATCACTTTGACATGAGATTTTTTCAATCACATATAGATAATTATGATCCATTCACGATGTGAATGTGACAATATGTGATTTATGAATACATATTCATTCTTGGAAGAATATGAATGTGCTAGTGGTAGTGAATATACCACACTCACCTCTAGAGGGAGGTTTGAGATGAAATAAGAAAATAATGTCATTATTATGGTATGAATGATCACTGGTCACGTATCTATTGTACGCTAAAATATTTTGGCAATGTGATTATTAAAGGACAACAGTGATGCAAGAAACAGATCTTGCATATAATTTTGACAATTACCATAATGGTATAACTTTCTCTTTGAAAGAGATATTCACCATATGAATGTTAATGAATATGTAGTAGTATTAAATTAATTGAGAGCTCTAAAAGAGCCAATTATTACTATTTTGGAGGAATACAATTAATTATCAACGAGGCATTATGTTGTAGTAAGTTTCAAGGAAACTTATTGAGTTTCTAAAATATTCGCAAAAGCGATTGGTTATATTGAGACTATAATAAAGGAAAGATTTAATATTTTCTATTACTACAACTTGTAGCGGGGTAATATGTATGTGAAATACTGCCCTCTTTATTATCCAATTTGTATTACACAGCTAAAAGAATGCCACAATAAAGTAAAAGTTTATTGATATAAAAACTCATATCATAATAAACTTATAGTTTATTGATAATTGCACACGTCATGGTGTAAACCTAAAGTTTAACAATATTGATAATTTATCCAGTTGGCATAATTGGTTTAGCCAAATTAATTTAAGTATGATGTGCAAAAATAAAAGAGAATTCACATGGGTAAATATTAAAAACACTAGAAAGTTCTTTATGAATTCTCTTATATTGCTTGTTCTCATTAATTAATAGATCAATTAAAATTGGGAGTGAATCCCCTGGATACTGAAAATATCAAAGGTGAATATGGGTTCATTCACCTGCCATGTATACCACATAAGATGCATCTATGAGATGGTTATATGTGCGATTATTATTAACCCGCAGTCTGTGTTTGCGAGGTAACTTGCTCAATAATTTAATTTAGAGCATAATTTTCATATTTTTTATTCAAGATATTTTATCTTGATAAGTTAGTTTATATCACAACTAGTTTAGCAAGATGATTTATTGAGTGCCTCCACTTAATAGTTAAACTATTGCTTATGAGAACAAAGTTATCTATATTAGTTTGATATACGTTATATACGAAAGTATATTACATTCTCCTATCACAAGTGCTTCAGGGTCAGGAATCAAATAATTCTATCGTATTATTATTAATGTGCAGTGTGTATTTTGATTAGCACCATAACACACAAAGATGGATTTCTAAAGTTGAGGAAGCAACTTAATTTTTCTAACATGGTGGGGAGACAGGATAAACAATTGAGAAAAGGTTATATGGAATGAATTATTATTTATACATCTCGATCCTCGGATAAGATAATATGAACTTGAAGTTCATAAAAAGATAATTCATCTGCAATATATTGCAAAGCATGTCAGACGCATTTGCTGACCCAAAAAAAGTTACTATATTCTCACTACAAATGCTCATATTAGAATAAGTCCTAGAAGGATAAAGTCTATGGTACGCTTAAAGCGTATAGACAAATCGGTTTGAAATAAACTTCTTGATAACGAAGATGAGCAAATGATCAAAATGATCATAATAAAGGAGGCAAGTGTTCTAGAAGATCACATGACATAACACTTCATAAAATCTCAGGAGAGATTCAGGTACCTGAATATATAAATGAAGAGATCTCTATGTTATGTTTATATGAAAATAAGGAAGTTGGAACCGATATAAAATGTTTGTCGACGACATCGATAATATTACTAAATATATATATGAGGATCTTAAGTATAGAGAAACAATTCAAGTAGAATTTGGTTTCAGATGAAAGACAAGTAGTTTTGGACATGTAGTTCAAACACTCGAAAGTGTAAAGTCAAAAGGTGTGTGCAGTCACTTTCATGTATTTTATATGTGGCCATGACATGAAAACTTGATATGCATCTAAACTCTATTTAAATGGCTTATATGACTATACTTATATGATAATCCCTGAAGGATTTAAATTGCTTGAAGCATATGCAATTCTTGATCTTGAAGTACCACATCCTTAGAGCAATTTGTGCACATATGTATCGTGCTATAACGATAAGCATGATAATGTGATAGCGAGAATACCTCTATGGAGATATTGAAAAGCCATTCCACGACATTATATGAAGATATTATATATCTATCAAGAATGATGATTTTAAGGTGCAATATATTCATTCAAGTTAATATAGCTGATTTGTTTATCAAATCTCTACCAACGATCTTTTGAAGATAGTGCACAAGATTGGAATGCGAAGGCTCAAGGTTGTGAATTGATGCTCTCGTAAGGGGTGTTAATACGTGTTGTACTCTTTTTCCCTTATAAGATTTTGTCCGAGTGGGTTTTCCTTGCAAGGTTTTTAACGAGACAACCAAAAGGAGTATTGTTAGATATGTGTACTCTTTTTCCTTCACTAGAATTTTTTTCCCACTGGGTTTTGTTTTAGTTAAGGTTTTAACGAGGCGCATTATCTGTTGAATAGACATTCAAGGGGGAGTGCTATAAATAGAATTGTATTTAAGGTAAATGTCTATATTTTATAAAGATTCTAGGGTTTGTTACTTGGTGGCTAAGTCCAGAGGCGGATCCAGGATTTAAATCATATGAGTTCAACTCTTAAGATTTTTAGCATTGAACCCATTATACTTTTAAAGTTATGGGTTCATATCCACTATTTTTATAATTTAGTGAATTTTTACATATAAAGTTTTACACCGCGTCGAAAGTTATGGGTTCAGTTGAACCCGTTCGTTGCTAACTACATCCGCCTCTGGCTAAGTCACTTTTTCCCTATAAATAGAGGGTTCTATTCCACTGTAATTCATCCCAAAATCAATAAAAAAAATTTCTCCCTACTTTTCCCTGCAATACTCTTCTTCTTCTTTTATTGTTTTATAACAATTAGGTTAAATTAATTTCTTCCACCAAAAGTAAACTTTTTTTGGAAACTTTGTAATCAAGAAATTCGTTTTCCTTTTCTTTTATATAAATGCCTTTTGTATTCTCGCTTCACTGATATACTGATGATAGGCTATAATTGCGTATTTTAGTCGATTATTATACTCTAATTTACTGCACTTTAGTTGAGTTTGAGCTTTGATCGCTAGTGTTTTGCCCTAAGTGTGTGTTTTATGCCTTGTAGGAGTGATTCCGAGCTATGTAGATGTTATGGAATGAATTCAAGTGATTTGGAGCTTTGAAGTCTGAGTAAAAGCCCAAGGAATTAAGTCGGGATCGTATTCGGGGATCAATGGTTGATAGAGCAACAAAACAAAGAATCGAGTAGGCATATTATGCACTGTCTAGTAAAATGCACATAACTTTTTTCTCAAAACTCCATTTGGGCTTCATAATATATGGTCGGAAAGCTAACTCAATGGTCTACAACTTTCATCTTTTATGTTTATCCATGTTCTAAACGTAACAGGGTGAAAAATGCAGTCAAAACCACGACCGCAGACCTGACGCGGACTAAAACAGTAGACTTGCCAAATACCGCGTCCGTGCCGCGCCCCGACTGCGGCCGTGGACGTCCAGGCCTGGAAACTTGTCCTTTTTCGCGTAGGAGAATGTATAATTGTTTGGGCCCGACCCTACTTGGCATATATACAAGGAAAAATGGTATTTGCTATCTAGGGTAATTGTTTGAGGAGAGGAGATCAATTTTTGACACAGATTCGACCTAAGAAGGTAGAGACACAATACGAGCAAGGCAGAAAATTCTTCTACGAGTTTTTCCTTCCTCTTCCTATTTTTCATTGTTGGTTATGACCTTTAGTATTGTAGTTTTACATACTATTATGAATAGCTAATTTGCTATCTAGGGTTTTGATAGAACCTTTTGTAGGATAAATTGTTGTTATATTTTTATATAATTGAGCCGTAGTATTTTCTCTATTTGTTCAACTATATTATTCTTGTGGTTGATTGAAGGGACGTTAATTAGCTGTGCCTATTTAGTATGTATTACTCGGGAGAGAGTGCATATTTAGGTAGTTGTTGAACAACATCACTCCCGACGTATGTGAGGAATCAATAACCAAGGGTTTAAAGGTGAGATTAGGGATAACGAAATCTTGGGTGCGATCTAAGTGAGCTGTAATTAAATCCGGCTAGCATAACTCGGGAGAGTATGTCTAGTAAATTGTCGTAATTACTTGGGAGAGAATTAAAATACGTAGAGCGCTCATGATCGGTAGAGAATACTTAAGCAAAATTATAGAAGACATAGCGGGAAGGATTCCGACAATTGGAAAAATCATAACTCTAGACCTCCTTAATCTTTTCTCCAACCTGTAGTATCTTTCGTGTTAATTTATTATTTTAATTTGTTAGTTAGTTAGTTAGTTAGTTAAACACAAGAATCTTAATATCTATAAGTTAGGAATTGTTCAAGCTTGTCTTCTTGGTGATAGTGAACAACTGTAGCTAAGCCTTAGTTCTCTGTGGGATTCTACTCCGGACTTGTAAACCGGATTATATTTGCAACGACCGCTTAGTCATTTTTTTAAGGCATAGTTGGGCGTGGTCAAATTTTGGCACCATTGCCGGGGAACTAACGGTGTAGTTGTAGGTGTACATATTGCTAGGTTTCAAGTTTGAACTTTTATTTTATTTTTTTGTATTTGATTTTTTTATTTTTTTATTTTTTTATTTGTTTATTTGAGAAACATGGCATCATAAAATTATGAGAATTTTGATGTTGGTAATTCTACTTTTAATCCTCCTTATGCATATTATGAAGGAAACCATCCAGGGCAAAATTATCAAAATATTCCTGAGAGCGAGTTTTCTGCACCAACTCAATCTTATGTGTGGAATGTGTGTGATATGTGTGGTGGTCAAGATGGTCACTTTCACAGTTGTGCTTATATTTCTTACCTTCCCCCAACTCCTTACTTTGATGGTTCTTCTTTTTCTGCTGAAGTTAATATGAACAAAGAACCCAGGGAAGCTGACCTAAAGAAGATTGAAGTTATGTTAAAGTGCATTTTGGAACAACATAGTAAATTACAACTGTAGATAGAAAGGCACGAGGAAACTATTCACAACTTGAAAGTTCACATGAGTCAACTGGTTGAAGTTTTTAATGCTCAACAAGCCAATATTGTGAATAGTATCCAAAAATGAGCGTGAATTAGATACAGAAATTGAGGAGCTAGAGGAGAAGGCCAGAGTAAAACACCGACAATCAATCGAACTAGATTTTGAGGATGTCGATGTCATAGAAGAGATACTAGAGTCAACCAAGGATATTGAGGAAACATATTTAATTGACTTTATTATCATTAGTGTTGAGAATGTAGACAATCCCAATGTTTATGTAGTTGAGCGCATTGGTCCTCACTCCAAGCATTTTTCAACATTGTGTTTGGATGATGATATAGAAATAGAGTCATCTGAGCCACTTGAGGAGTCAAGGAATGAGGAATAAGGTGCTTATATTCTGGAGTTCTTCTTGCCAGAAAGTCGGAATTACACACCTCATCTAAAGGCCAAGAAGTGCAGAAAACTACATTATTTTAGTGGGCCAGTCAGATTCGTTCCACCACCCCAGGAGCATGATCATAGAGCAGAATCAAAACTTGGGGTCTGATTCATAAGTTCAAAGTGGAGGCAGAAAGTAATTCGCGTCGTGCCGCGACGTTAAATCAAGCGCTTGTTGGGAGGCAACCCAGGTTTACTGCTTTCTTTTATTTTTATTTTTATTTTTTTATTGTATTATTTTTGTAATGCCGATTTTTAATTTTCTAGGAGCATGGAAAACAAAGCTATTGGAAGGATGCAATAGTGAAACAGATGGTTGGAACTAAGTGTGAGGTACCCGCACGAAGGACCAAGCCTGGAAGAAGTCTGAGTACCCCATGAACTGCTAGTGCTTCGGCCTTTGGTCTACCAAGGAGTTTCTTTTACCCTCTTATTAGTATGGTTTGCATTGGGTACAATGCAAAATTTTAAGTGTGGGGTGAGGATATTGTCTGGGTGACTTTCTATGCTATTTTACTTGTGTTAGTTTAGTTGATTTTTTTTATTTTTTAGAAAAACAAAAAACAAAAAATAAAAAGATTAGACTTTTCCCGACGATGGATATCCTAGACAATTTTCTTGAGGGATTTAAGTTTAAAGAAAAAAAAGATTTTCTTTGTAAGTAGTGTAATAGCTCCCCCTTGGTTTTTCTTTGTGCTGTGGTTCTTTTCAAGGGTTTTATTTAAACCGGGTATAGTTAGTTTTTTGGGAGTAGGAGCCATTGTGTTGTGTTTTGAATTGAAGCAATATCTCTTGACTTGGTTATGCCTTGAGAATAGTGAGTACTTTGGCTGTGACATTTAGGCTCAGTTTTTGACTCTTGTATAAGTACCTTAAATTGTATGTTCTTAACTTTGCTCAACTGCTTTGACTAGAGTATCTTGATGATCCAATCTTGAGTGAGTTATGTGCCATCTGTGTGTGAGGGTTTTTGTATTTTGTGCATTGCATTTGATGTCTATAACTTGCCCCATGTGTTTGCAAAGCGAAATAGTAGTTTTTTCAGTCTTGGAAGTGATATAGGCATTTCTTTGTTGAGCCATATATGTATTTTACCCGCCTAATTGTTATGTATCATAGTTAACCCTTTTGAGCATGTAATCATGTTTCTTTGGCAACCACATTACAAGTCTTACCCAATTGTTTGAATTAACCATCTATTTGAACCCGTTCACCTCTCATGAGCACTTGAATTGTTATGAACTGTGTAAAAATTAAAGTGTGGGGTGGTTGGTTTGGCATTTGAGTGGAAGTAACGAGATAAAGAGAAAGGTGCATTGTATTAGGAAAAAAAAGGTAATAACCACTTGAATTGAAAAAAAAATAGTTGTATTGTTGTGAAAAGAAAAAAGTATTCCTTAATAAGTGGTAACTCTTGATGTAATTGTACTTAAAGAAGTATGGGGTAATATACATTGATGTGAAGGTGGAATTTGGTTTGACATAAGTATGATGTTTGAATGTTAAAGTATATGTATTAAAGTGCTTAGGGAAGTGTAGTCACTCTTATATCCAAATGTATCATACCCGTCCCGTAGCCGACATTACAACCAAATAAAGTCCTAATTGATCCTAGATTGAATAAGCTCGATTAGTGGAGTAGTACACTATGGGTAAGCTTATGGTGCATCTTTTGTGGCATATGAATGTTATTTCTGAGAGTGAGTGAATTATTTCTATCTTGAGTTCCTAAGTGTTCTTAAATTTTATTGTGTGGAACTACTCTCTTTTATTGTGTGAGGGCACTTGATTCATGAAGGAAAGGTAATGTCAGTGACCTCTATGTTAGAGTAAGTGGGTGAGTTGTGAATAATGCGTGGTACTTGTGAGTCAAATCTTGAGGTGAAGATGTTATGCTTTTGTGCTTAGTCTATTTTAAATATTCTTGGTGTGATGAGTTAGGAGAATTGTTTAAGAAAAAGGTCGTGTCTATATAAAGTATAGTTTGATTACTCGAGGACGAGCAATGGTTTAAGTGTGGAGTAATAATTATGATTCATTGCCTTCATACTATTTTCTACTATCCAATACAAAAAGTCAAGATAACAGAACACTTTAGTAGAATCTGTATTTTAACTTGAAGGCTTGATTGACACAAATGCATCAGAAAAAATTCAAACATATTAAGAAATAGACATAACTATGGACATGCATAGAGAAATTACACTTGCTAAATGAGTGATAGACACTTGAGATTCTCTGTTCTCTATTCATCCTCGTCATCCTACTTCAAGCTGATTTAGTGTAAAGATTCGGGCCAGCCGTTTCATGAGTCACAGTCGTGTTCTCTCCGTTTCTATTTCTTTATGTGTTGTTTAGCTGTATTTCATCATGTCGTGTCGGTTGTTCTGTGTTTGGATTGATCATGGAGTGAAATAAGACACTTAGTCTCTATTTTGGAAGCATTAGTTGGAAAAGTCAACCGGAAGTTGACTTGTGAGTAAACGATCTCGGAATTTAGTTTTTATGGTTCAGATAGCTTTGTTAGGTTATTTGGGACTTAGAAGCGTGTTCAGAATGTAATTTGGAGGTCCATGGTAGATTTAGGCTTGAATTGACAAAATTGAAAATTTGGCATTTTTCGGTTGCCAGTGTAAATCTTGATATCGGGGTCGGAATGGAATTCCAGAAATTGGAGTAGATATTTGTGAGGTGTGCGCAAAGTTTCAGGTTATTCGGATGAAGTTTGATAAGTTTTTGGATCGATTGCGGAATTTGGAAGTTTGGAAATCCTTAGGCTTGAATCTGAGGGTGATTTGGTGTTTCGATGTTGTTTTGAGTGTTCTGAGGGTTGGTATGAGTTTGAATGATGATATGCGACTTGTTTGTATTTTTGGTTAAGGTTCCGAGGATCTCAGGATGATTTCAAAAGGTTGTCGGAAAGTTTGGACTTGAATTGGAGCAGTTGAAGCTGTTGTGTTCTGTCATAACCGCACCTGCGGATTGGGGACCGCAGGTGCGAGCCGCAGAAGGGACATGGTCACAGGAGCGAGTAGTTAGACCACATCTGTGAGCCGTAGGTGTGAGACCTGGGTCGCAGGTGCGATGTCTGAAGAGTTAATGGAAAACCGCATATGCGGTTAAGTTGACCGCAGATGCGATAATTTTCCCGCAGGTGCGAAAATCGCTGGGCAGAAAGTATATAAGTTCCCCTTCGTGAAATTTAGCACATTCCACCATTTTTGAAGTCGTGATTGAAGCTTTTGGAGGGTTTTAAAGAGGAAATCAAGGGGATTCTTGTTGAGGTAAGATTTTTGAACTTAATACTTGTATCTATGGTGAATTTCAGTTGATTAAACATGGAAATTTATGAGATTACGGGTGAAAAATTGAGAAATTAGGGCTTGAAATTGGAGAGGTAAAATTGGGGATTTGAGGGGCCATTTTAGGTCCGATTTTGATGTTCTTGGTATGTATGGACTCGTGAGAGGATAAAGATTCTAGTGTTGTAATTTTTATCGAATTCCGAGATGTGGACCCGGGGGTCGGTTTGACCAATTTCGGGATTTTGAGTTTTATTTGATGATTTTCGCGTGGGCTTTGTCCCTTTGGCTTGTATTGATATTATGATTCTGATTTTGGATAGATTCGGGACGATTTGAGGTCAAGTCGAGAGGAAAGGGCATTGCGGAGTAGATTTTCATCCGGTTCGAGGTAAGTAACGATTGTAAATCTAGACCTGAGGGTATGAAACCTCGGAATTTCGTACTGTTTTGATAAATGAGGTGACGCACATGCTAGGTGACGGGCGTGTGGGCGTGCACTCGTAGGGATTGTGACTTGGTTCATCCCGTGGCGACTATAGAGTTGCATATTTTGATAAACTTTATATGATATTCATGTGTTCTAGAAATGAATCTGTTAACTTGGACTGAATGCCATGTTTGGGGCCTTGTGCCAAGCTGTTTGGACCCTTAGGGGTATTTTACTACTTTCCTCGCACAGTTTTGATTTGAAAGAATATCCTCAGTCATGATTTTACCTGTTTATTGTCTAATTCAGTTTCTTTACTCTACTTTCAAATATATGAAAACTGTTTGGGATGAGTTCCCTGATTTTCACTGAAATTCCCGAGTGGCTGTGAGGTTAATAAATGAGAGAGAGGTCGAGGACCTGATGGTGAGGTTTATTATATATATATATATATATATATATATATATATATATATATATATATATATATATATATATATATATGGATCGGGCTGCACACCGCAACGATATGTTGGATCGGGACGCTTGGGTTATAGGAGCCCCTCCAGAGTCTGTACACCCCTAGTGAGCGTAGTCGACTATATATATATTTATGGATCGGGCTGTACGTCGCAGTGGTTATCATTACGAGATATCTACTGAGCGGGAGTGCTGAGTGTGAGTACTAATTGACGAGAGCTGAGTCACGAGTGACCGAGAGGCTTGCCCGAGGGGCTATACTTATTAGTGATACTTTGAAGTGGCTTGTTTATGAGATTTCTGTTTTCACTCTTCTTTTATATTGAGCCTCTATTGAAAAATGTTGAATAAATGCTTTAAAGGATTTTCATTGAGACTGGAGTTTTTACGAGATATTTGGTTATTGAACTACAGATTTTGACTTTGATATTTCTGTTGAGATTATTGATAAAGTATGTATATGATTTTAAATGCTCGTCACTGCACTTAGCCTTTATTTACTTTGGTTAGTTACTGAGTTGGCGTACTCACGTTACTCCCTGCACCTTGTGTGCAGATCCAGGGGCCAGATCCTCCGAGTGAGAGCTGTTCGTTGCCTTCAGAGTACTATACGGAGATTGCAAGGTAGTTGTATGGCATCCGCATCCCTGCCTTTCTCCTTCCTATCCTTAGTATTTTATATTTCAGACTTATCTTGTATTAAGAAAACAATGTTGAGTTGTATTTAGTAGCTCATGGCTAGTGACACCAGGATCGGGCTGGGTTGATGTACTTACATATTTGTCTTTTTTCACATATTTGATATATATTAAAATGAAAGATTTGAGAGTTTACCTG
This sequence comes from Nicotiana tabacum, assembly GCF_000715075.1. Classification (NCBI taxonomy): domain Eukaryota; kingdom Viridiplantae; phylum Streptophyta; class Magnoliopsida; order Solanales; family Solanaceae; genus Nicotiana; species Nicotiana tabacum. The sequence goes on along the minus strand of NC_134099.1, from coordinate 16,871,349 downwards.
ATTAGAAACTGAATATACAAAAGACCTCTATATTGTTTGTGTTATTTCGGCTGACCTAGTATTGTGATAGGTGTCATCATGACTGGGTGCTTGGGGTCGTGACATTGAGACACGATGCAAAAAATAGGCAAAAAGATTGTTACACCCATGTTTTCATACGTGAGAGTACGCCGTAAGTCGATTGATGTAAGCTCAGAAATAAGATTATATTTGGAAGCATAAAAAATAAGTTAATCATGTTACCTTGGAGGTTACAAATATTTAAGATCATGAATAACGAGTATCAAGAGGTTGGAAAGCTTATAAGCTAAACCAATTGAAGAAAATAAGTTCCGTCGAAAGTCGACAAGTTTGGAATGTTATAACATGTACTTTGGGGTGAGACTAGGATTCTTAACATGATAAGGAGGTAATGCTATGAGTTCTTTTTAGTCGTATGATAGTCATTTGCTACGTTTTGAAGGCAAGAAAGTTGTGGAACAAAAGTTGACAAAATTCATCACAATTTACATTCATAATTATGCTGAAAATTAGGTCAAATCTAGATGAAATTTTCTCCCAATTTACTTTGAGTTATGGGGTGAGTCTACCTACCAAATTGAAGATCTACGAGTCTAGTTTTTAATGCATTAAACCATGTGTGAATACGATATCGGAGTAAAGATATATTCGCATTTTTGCAAGACTACGCCAAGCAGTTCTCAATGGGACCCACAATGGCGGTTGAGATATATTGATATATAAGATGCCTCAACCATATTTTAACTCATTCTTTTTCAGTATCTTCAGAGCCTAGACACCTAAAAATACTCTCTGAAGGTTCTCTCATGATCCAAGATCCAAACAAAGGGCAAACAACACAAATCAAGTGTCGGGAATCCTGTCGCGCTAGAAAGTTTCTTGTTCTTCTTCTTGTTGCTAATTTTTGGGTGGTTCCAGCTCGTGTGGGAGGTTGTTTTAAGTGGTTTAAGTTCTATAAAATACTCTCCCAAGGTTTTCATAACAACCCTGGGTTATATCAAGTCTTGCAAATGGATTACACTATATTTCAATATCAAAAGTTAGTTCTAGTGAAGAACAACACCTCTTTGAGGTTGTGTTGTCATTGGGGACAGTTGTGGTTTGTATTTGGAAAAATTTCAAGTTTTTGCTACTGTTTAAGGTGATTATAACAGCCTACTAATTGTGCTTAAGCTTTCTTGTATGTTGTTTAAGTTGTTAGGATGATAAACTACAAGATACTACTTGGATTAGCTTAAGTCACTTCTATGGTGTTGTATTTCCATTGAGGGTTGTTGTAAGATAATTATAACTTAGATTTTGACTTGAAGTTATTGTGGGAGGTATGTGTATTGTGTTCTTGCATGTTGTTAAGGTTATGTTGATGTTGATTAAGTTAAATGGATGGACTAGACATGAACTAGTGAATAAAGTTGCTAATTGAAGACAGATGGAGTTGTGGATTATTTCCTTTGTTATAAATATATGGCGTAAGGATGGAATGATTGATGAATGACTTCATTATCATGGTAATGATATTGTTAAGTTAATTTAAGAAGTCTATAAGGGGTGATATGGATTATACGGATTCCAATCGGAGCTTGCCGCACGTCGTGAAGTAGTTCTGACATGTTGTTATTATATGGTGTCTTGTTATTCTTTAAATTCATTTTTTTGTTAATTATATTATTAAGTTTTAATTACAAATTACATGTGTCGTTTGTTGATTGGCTCATTTGACACGCCATTGGCAAGTGTAACTCACGCATCTGGTCTGGTGCACTCGGGTGTCTATTTGATTTACTTAACAGTCACTTGAAGTGTCTAAATGATAAAGGGGTCAATTGAGGTGTATGGCTGATCGTTGAGGACAACTTAAAGGGGCGCTTTATGTATTCGCCTATTAATATTTATATGTTGCTGGATTTCTCTGGTTGTTGTTGTTGGTATAGGGTATTGGAGGAGGCCCTTGTTACAGGGAAGATGCTGCCCTAATTTACGTAAACGAGCTATTAGCTTAAGATACAAACTTAGCCTTTGCTCAGCACTAATTTTGAATCTCCATATGCTATGATAGATTGAGTTGACTTGTTTGAAGAGTTGCTTGGAGGGTATTAAGGACTCAACGGGGTTAAGGTATGTTAGGCACTTCCTTCTTTCTTTTGGCATGATCTCATGTGAAATGGACGTAAACGATATGCTATTTCATAACGAATCTACTCCTAGTAACTAAGGTTATCCATGTTGTTCTTTTCTTATAAAATTATTCTAATCATGTATGTATTATGCTTGAATTATATTAAGGTTCATACTGATGGTATGATGTCCATAACGTTAATAGAAGGTGCAACGACCATACGTCACTCCGAAAGATTTAGAACGTGATTTCATGAATCTAGCATGCATTATATATGTATCTACTTTACTCTACCGAGCCACACTATAGTCGGCCGGGTACGATACATATTGTACAACCACTAATTAGTTGGGGTTTACCGAGCTTCACGTGACCGGGTACGATTCTACCGAGCCTTATGGTAGTCGGGTACATTTTTACCGAGTCCTCTTCGAGACTGGGTACGATATGATGATGATAATGCCCACATAGGCATATGTTTTAAAAAGTTTATGTATAGATGTATCATTCATGTCAATAGCCCTCAGAGACACTCAGATGCTACAGGATGTATCTCATATATCTTTCTTTAAATTACTGTTTTTATTTATGCTTTCTTGCCTTACATACTCGGTACTTTATTCGTAATGACGTCCCTTTTGCCTGGAGACATTGCGTTTGATGCCCGCAGGTGCTGATAGACAGGTTGACAGTCCTCCTAGTAGGCTATCAGCTCAGCGAAAGGTGTTGGTGCACTCCACTTGCTCCGGAGTTGCCTATTTGGTCAGTATGATTTGGACATATATTGATTGGTATGGCGGAGCCCTATCTCGACCTTTATGACGTTTATGTACTCTTAGAGGCTTGTAGACATATGTCATGTATATGGATACTTGTATGGCCTTGGCGGCCAATATTTTGATTGTAGAAATGATCATGTCGGCCTTATAGACCCGTATGTCACATGTATAAACTTATATATCATGTTGGGCCGTCCAATGTCTGGTATTCCCTTATGTTTTCTTTTGATTATATCATGACGGCCTTTATGTCCCATTTTCCCATAATGGTATGATAAAAAAAAATACGTTATATTAGTACTCGATTGGATAAGGAGGGTACCCGTCGCGGCTCATGGGTTTGAGTCGTGACAAGAACCAGCGCCCTGAGGGCAATTTGGGTTAATATCTGTTACAAGAGTTTTTCCGCATTTATGTCTCGATTTAAATAATCTAGATTTGTTGCCTGCTATCAAATTAAAGGAGCTAGCACATCAACATGATAACAATATATGTACGGTTAAACAAGCAACTGTAACAGTAAATTAGTTATCACACTAATCAAGGGAAGGCTATTTTCTCAGACTACTAGGTAGGCTGTTTTCATCCTTCCTTACAAGAACTTTCCACCTTATTCTTGAGGAGACTCAAACTCACAACCTCTTAGTTGTAAGTAGAGGTTGCTTACTATCAGAGCAACCCCTCTTGTGTTTTCTGGTACTAAAGAATAGAAAAACAAGTTGAAGAAGGAACAGTTAAAAGTCTTCCCATTAACAAGTTTCACGACCAAGTGATTTCAACACACAATTACAACTCGAGCAACTCTAATCTTCTTACTGTTATTAAATTGAGCGCCAACCGAATGGAATAGAAAAAAATTAGGCGTTCAAAAGATATGTTGAAAAGACCAAAGTACCCCCGGACGACCAAGACCTCTTTATTCTCACTTCTAAATAGTACTAGTAGGGCATGGCCCGTGCTGAGCCCGGGCCCAAACCTAATAAGTAAAAGGTATATGCTCCATCCGTTTTAATTTAGATGATGTAGTTTGACTCAACACAGAGTTTAAGAAAAAGAAAAAAACTTTTACAACTTGTGATCTTAAAAGCTTAAGGGGTAAAAACATTGTGGAGTCATGACATTTGTATGGTTATAAAAGCTTCTCTTTAAGGGTAAAATGGGTAAAATAAAGAGTTTAAAGTTGAATTATTTCCAAATTTAGAAATGTGTCATATATTTTGGAACAAACTAAAAAGGAAAGTACCACATCTAATTTGAAACAAAGGGAGTATTATTTTATGAAAGAAGTAAAGAACTTTTCACAGAGAGTAACCTATACTATGATTAATTTTTGGAGTTGTGATGCATCAATTTCAAGTACTCAATCTGATGATTTGTTATTTGAAATATACATGTGCAAGTCTACGGTTATTAGCGCGTTGAAGAGATCACCTAAAAGGCTTAAAATTTAAATTTTTTTCCACATGAAGTATGATGTCTTAGTAAAATAACTATATATTCAAAATGTTGACCAATAAGCAGGGGCGTATTCACATGGTGGTGACACCGCTTCGTCGAAATTTTTTACTATTTGTATATATAAAAATAATAAGTAAAACAGAAATACAAGATAAAACTATTAAAAGTGACACCACTTGCAACAAAACATCTTAGTAGTCTAGTTGTTGTTAGCTTCAAGTATTATGTGAGAGGTCTTAGGTTCAAACTCCCTTGGCTTTGCAAAATATTTTTTGACTGTTACGGCCCTTTTACTAGAAATAGTGACACCACTTATGAAAAATCTTCTGCCAATAAGTAATATCTATGTTTTTACATCTGAACAAAGACGAATGTCTTTTCAATTTTGTGCACTTCTATTTGTGCTATTTGCTGTTTTTTTCTGGCAACAAAAATTATACTTAAGATATTAAATAGACTATATTGGAACTTCTCAGATGGATACCAAAATTATATTAAAATAATTGTTCTAAATAAAAGAACGAATATTAAGAAAAGTAAAAAGAGAATGACGAGGCTATACTAAACTAATTGCAACTTACCAGTTTCTCATAGTAAATAATCGTTTAGATCTATGTTTCTAAGTGAGATAACCTTCATAGGTCAATTATTGGAGCATTTGTTTTGCTGCTCTCATCATATGTACCTCATATGATAGAAGCTTTGATCTCATCTGGGGCACTCAAATTGATTGGCATGTATGAGCCCTTCCTTAAGGGCAACTTTCGGTTGATCCTAGGCTTTTACTCTCTTTATTCCTCTCCTACATCGTGCTCTTCAAACAAACTACGGAGAAAACTTGATGTTTTCTAATCTCTCAGATCGTAGAAGGGAGAAAACAAATTCAAGCCACAAAGAAGATAAGATTTATTGTCGAATCTTTCAAAAGCAACTATTTACGTTAGTTACCGGACCAATATACTTTACTGAGTAGCAAATATAAATGTACAAACCAAAAAATTACTTGAAGTAACAATCATCAGAAGCACTTTATAAATGTACACTTCATTTCCATCAAAGAAATCCATCTTGACGGCTTGGACCTTACAGGGTAATACATGACAATAGACCCAAAGGTTCCATTTGATTTTCCTTGTCCTTCATGTTATACATATGTTACACAAATTTTTTTTTTTACTTTTCATTTTTAATGAATTTCCTACTGCTCCATTGGTGCTCTTGGTCTCCTGCAAACAGAAAAATACATGGTTCATGGACAAGACTATTAAGAGCCCCCTTATATCTAACATTGCACACACCATAGAACTAATTCCTATAGAAGAGAACCAAAGAAGATTTAAACTTTACAACTCAAACAAACTACACGCCAATTTTTAACAAGACATGGACCTTCATAGAGTAAATATTGACATTTTTTAATTTAAAAAAGACTTCAGGGAAGAAGAGGGAGAACGTAATTTATCTGAGCAAGGCATAAGAGAGTCAAGTAACACTTTTGACCTGGATATTACGTTTAGTGTAATCCTTCTACTAAACGTCCTTCAGTGGGGTATGCTTCCATCCTACCCCTTTTATGTTGATGCAAAACACCACTCACAAAATAGTAAAATACAACTTGTTCAACCAAATTAAACTAATTGAACACTATTTACTTAAGACGTAATCACCCATTAGGAAAGTTAACTGCCAGAAAAGTAACATAAAAATAATTTTTGCAACAAGATAGTCCTAAATGTCAAATGATTAAACAACTATTACTGAATTCATCTTGCTAGAGCAGTGATTCACAAGTTCAATATGGTAGTACTGTTTACCATCAAACCTGGAAAAGCTTCCACTGGTGATAAATCTGTCTCCCACACCAAAAGGAGGGAGGCCAGAACAGAAACAAAAATATACGTAAAGAATGTTCATTTCCATGAGGTCAAAGTAGCGTTAAATCAATGTCACTGTAGAGTCATCCAACAATTCTAGAATAAGAGATCAATATTTTAGATCAATGTGCATCGGTTGGAGGACATTTTTTAAATTGAGATGAATGCAATTAAAACATATATGTGTTATAAATATATTATATTATGGATGTTAATTTAGTACTCCGTTGTAAATAAGCTTCTTGAAGAAGCTTATCCATATGGGACTCCCCGTAAATATGTTTATCTATTTAGTACTTTATTGGAAATAAACTTCGTGAAGAAGCTTATCATTTCGGTACCCGGTTATGGATAAATATTACCTCCGGTAGAAGATTATCCATACCGGGTATAATAAGCTTATCCTTTCAGTACCCAGTTATGTATAAACATTACCCCCGGTAGAAGATTATCCATACCGGGTATAATAAGCTTATACTTTCAGTACCCAGTTATGGATAAACATTACCCCCGGTAGAAGATTATCCATATCGGGTATAATAAGCTTATCCTTTCAGTATCCAGTTATGGATAAACATTACCCCCGGTAGAAGATTATCCATACTGGGTATAATAAGCTTATCCTTTCAGTACCCCGTTATGGATAAATATTACTCTCAGTAGAAGATTATCCATATCTGGTATAGTATCAGCTTACACAACAACTTCCTTTCTTCTATAAATAGAAGAGATTTCAGTTCATTATGTACATCAGTTTGAATTCGAATAATATAACAGTTTCTATGTATACTTGTCTTTACTTTACAGTCTTTATTTTATAACACGTTATCAGCACGAGACTCTGACATCTCGAGCAAATACTTTGAAAGTATTAGAGGTAAGAACTTTCTTTTCCTAAATAATGTCAAATCTTTCTAAACTTGAATTTGTAGCCCTGGATATATCGGGCAAAAGTTACATGTCTTGGGTGCTTGATGCTGAAATTCATCTTGATGCGATGGGTCTGGCAGACACCATCAAGGATAAAAATCAGGCATCAAATCAAGATCGTGACAAAGCAATGATATTCCTACGCCATCACCTTGATGAGGGCCTAAAAATGGAATATCTCACTATTAAAGATCCAGTCATACTGTGAATAATTTGAAAGATAGATATGACCACCTGAAGATGGTCGTTCTTCCACAGGCACGTTATGATTGGACTCATCTAAGGCTACAAGATTTTAAATCTATTGGTGAGTATAATTCTGCTATATTCAGAATTATTTCCCAATTGAAATTATGAGGTGATAATATTACTGATCATGATATGTTGGAGAAAATTTTCACCACTTTTCATGCCTCGAATATGCTCCTGCAGCAGCAATATCGAGAGATGGGATTTAAAAAGTATTCTGAACTTATCTCACATCTTCTTATAGCAGAGCAACATAATGAGCTATTAATGAAAAATCATGAAAGTCGACCTATTGGTTCTTATCCATTCCCTGAAGTGAATGAGACGAACTTCCACCAAGCTAAAGGTGAAAGAGGTCGTGGCCCTAGTCGTGGTCATGGCCGTGGTCGGGGAAGAAACCCCAATCATGGTAATAGTAATGCACCAAAGAAGCCTCCTCACCACCAGCAGTGGAAAAGGAAGGAACAAAAGCATGAAGCGGTGCAAGCGCCAAATGCAGAAAATGCATGTTATATGTCACGACCCAATTTTCTAACCCGGTCGTGATGGCGCCTCTCGTGAAGACAAGGCCAGCCAACTAACCCAAATCGTATCTTTAACAATTATTAAACATAAATGAATAAATAAATACAACTTAACGACAATAATAACCAGTGTTTAAAGCCCAACATAACCCGACCGGGGTGTCACAAGTCACGAGCATCTAAAGAAATCCTGAACACAACTACAGGGCCAATAATATACAAAATTAAATTCTGAAATTCTAAAGACAATGTCCGGTGTCGCGAACGCTGGCGGTAACCTTGCTCAGCTACAATAGTAATACCTTCAATGAGCTAATATCCCGCTACCGGGTGATCAATACCTGAAGCTGTATGCGAGGTGCAGGGAGTAAAGTGAGTACTCCGACCCAGTGAGTAATAAAAGTAACTACAGTCCGAAGATAAGAAAATCCAGTAAATACACAAAGTAAGCTAAAATCCAAATATACAGCAACATATGGAATTGAGCAGCTAAACAACAGTATAAATAGAAATACATGAATGCAATGCAATGCATATGATGGTACATTCCAGTACCCACTGCGGCATGCAGCCCGAGCCATCCATATTTATTTATCGTCGATGGCGCTCACTGAGGGTGTGTACAGACTCCGGAAGGGCTCCTACAGCCCAAGCGCAATATCTTGGTCAGTCAATGTTACCTGACCGGTCAGCCCATTGTTACTTGACCAATTTACATCCTACAGTGTCATTGTTACCACTGTTTCAAGTATATCATACAGTGTCATTGTTACCACTATTTCAAGTATGTCATATAGTGTCATTATTACCATTGTTTCAAGTATATCATACAGTGTCATTGTTACCACTGTTTCAAGTATATCATACAGTGTCATTGGACTCCGGAGGGGCTCCTACAGCCCAAGCGCAATATCTTGGTCAGTCATTGTTACCTGACCGGTCAGCCCATTGTTACCTGACCAATTTACATAATACAGTGCCATTGTTACCACTGTTTCAAGTATATCATACAGTGTCATTGTTACCACTGTTTCAAGTATATCATACAGTGCCATTGTTACCACTATTTCAAGTATGTCATACAGTGTCATTGTTACCACTGTTTCAAGTATATCATACAGTGTCATTGTTACCACTGTTTCGAGTATATCATATAGTGTCATTGTTACCACTGTTTCAAGTCACTTTATAATCAGTCCAGAAAATAATATAATAAGCCCCTTGGGCATTTACAAAATAGAAGTTTCCAGCCCGAAATACATTTAAAATGTCATTTGAGTTTTCAACACTTAGAATTACGGCTAAGTTTGCAAAACAGTAATTAAAACCTTGGACTGAAATTAAATGATATTAATCCCCGAAGGATTCTACAAGTCGGCACAAGGCCCCCAAACGTGGCATTAAGCCCAAATATCATCAATACATGTGCGTATCAGTCGCCAACATAATATAAGTATCAATACAATGTGCGAATCAGTCGCCAATATACTATAATTATCACTCGGGATGGACCAAGTCACAATCCCCAATCATATACGACCCCGCACCTGCCATGGGATGCGTGTCACGCCTCAATATAGCGTTACGATGTGAAAGTCCGGGGTTTCAAACCCTCAGAACAACAGTTGCATCAATTACTCACCTCGAACCGGCTACTTCTTTAGCTCGCGACGCCTTTGCCCCTCGAATTGGCCTCCACGTGTGTCGAATCTGCCCAAAATCGCAACGAATATGTCTCATTATGCTAAAGGGACAATACCCAATCGAAAGCAATCGAAAAATATCGAAATTCACGAAATTTGCAAAACCCGAGCCCCGGGACCACTTCTCAAAATCCAGAAATTTTTACATCAAAATGTTCCTTATATCGCCACGAGTCTATACATACCAAATTCACAAGAATCGGAGTCCATTTGACCCCTCAAATCCCAAATTTAGAATTTCAATTTCAAGTCCTATTTTCTTACAATTTGGCTATATTTTCATGAATTTCAAGGATGATTGCATAGTATAATCATGTATTTAGTTCATAGGACTTACCTCCAATCACTTCCCATCAAAACCCCTTCAATTCCCGTCCAAAAGCTCTCAAGGTTGCTCAAAAATGGTGGAAAAATGAGTTGGGTTCGCGGATGAAATGTTAATATTTCGGAAGTACTGTTCACGGGTCACTATTTACGACATTGTTCACGGGTCACTGTTCAATGTTCACTCGCGCGGTTACTGTTCACTGTTGCAGAAAATACAACAGCTTTTTATGAAATTTGCAGCACAACCATTTTTTACTAAAATGGCTCTAACTCCATCATACAAACTCGTAATTAGACGATTCTTGTTCCTATGAGTCACAAATAATAATACGAATACAACCCTTCAATCGAAACTCAATTCGGAGCTCGTTTGGCCAGTTCAATACCCATTTCGCTCGTTAAACAATTAACTCACATTTCACGTCAAAAACCCAATCGCGACTTGATGAAATTAAACCAAAATTTCCAGATCAGTCCTATCATTCATGATTTAAATTTTTAAGTCTCGAAATCAAATTTGGATCTATAGAACTACAAATGAACCTTTAGATCATTACATTTATGCTCAAAACGGCAAATCTACCAAAAATGACCCGTTGGGCATCCGAAACACACCCGAGGCCAGTGGGACCTCAACCAATCATGCCTACATAATTCATAACATCATTAAAACCTGCCCCAATCATCAAAACACCTCAAACAATATCAAATTATCCAAAACTCATCGAATTCAAGCCTAAGTTTCCAAAAACTTCCGAAAATACACTTTTGATCAAAAACCCGACCAAACGATGTCCGAATAACCTGAAATTTTTCACACACATCACAAATAACATAAAAAAGCTACATCAACTCTCGGAATTCCATTCCGACTCCCGGATCAAAATCTCACCTATCAACCGGAATTCGCCAAAATACTAACTTTGCCAATTCAAGCTTAATTCTACCCATTCATCACAAAAATATTCTGGACACACTCCTAGGTCCCAAATCACCTAACGAAGCTATCCGAACCATAAAATTTGCATTTCGAGCCCTCTAACATATAAGTCAATATCCGGTTGACTTTTCCAACTTAAGCTTCCTTAAAAGAGACCAAGTGTCTCAAACCTTACCAAAACTAGTCTGAATGACTTCAAATTTTGCACACAAGTCACATTCGATATTACGGACTTGCACCAACTTTCAGAATCGCATTCCGACCCCGATATCAAAATTTTCACTTCCGGTCGAATTTTCTCAAAAACCTTCAAATTCCTATATTTAGCCAAATGACTTCAAAATGACCTCCGGACATCCGAATTCACTTCCGATCGCGCTCCCAACTCCAGAATCACCATACAGAGTTATTCCCAGACTCGAAATCCCAAACGGACATCTATAACTCTGAAATGCCTTCCAACCCAAGTTTATGAAATTCTTCTAAAATACTAACTTCCACAATACACGCCGAAATGCTCACGGGTTATCCAAAACCAAATCCGGACATACGCCCAAGTCCGAAATCATCATTCGAACATGCTGGAACTTTCAGATCCCAATTCCAAGGTCGTTTACTCAAAATTCCAATCTTAGCCATTTTCTTCAACTTAAGGTTGCCGCAACGAAAAATTTCTTTCCAATTTGACTCCAAAATTCTTGAAATTCAATTCTGACCATACGTACAAGTCAATATACCTAAAATGAAGTTGTCATGACTTCCAACTGCTAAACGACGCGCTAGAGCTTAAAACGACCGGTCGGGTCGTTACACTATAGATGTGGAGGAAAAGGGCATTGGTCACGTACCTGTCATACGCCAAAGCACATGGTTGAGCTTTATCAAGCCTCCCTGAAGAAGACAGAGAAAAATGCTGAAACAAATTTTATTTCTGAAGATAATTTAGACTTCATGCATTTGGATGTAGCTGATTACTTTGCACTCCCAGAAAGAGAAACAAGTCATGTAATCGGTAGTGAATCTGTAGAAATGTAAATATTTTAATTTTTGTTGTTTGTAATAGATAGTATGGTTATGTAATTGTTGTACATAAATAAAAGTTATACTTTGATAATGATGTTTACTATAATATATTTTATTTATGTTATTTTGAAGAATATGGATAACCCTCAAATTATGTTTGGATCAAAGACAAATCATGAAGATATTTGTGTTATTGATAGTGGAACAACTCATGCCATATTCAACGATCAGAAATACTTTTCTTATTTGCATAAGGAAAAAGCAAATGTTTCAACAATTTCTGGTAATATAAGTTTGATTGAAGGCTCCGGAAGAGCTATAATATTTCTGTCTAAGGGAACAAAACTTATTATAGACAATGCATTGTTCTCCTCCAACTCCCGAAGAAACTTGTTGAGTTTTATAGATATCCGCCGAAATGGGTATCATGTTGAGACAATAGATGAAATGAACAGGGAATATCTTTGTATTACAAAGAATATTTCTGGCCAGAAATGCATTGTATAAAAGTTACCAACTTTATCTTCTGGCTTATACTATTCAAAAATTAGTACAATTGAAGCACACTTCAAATACTTTTGTGCTTTGGCATGGCCGTTTGGGCCATCCCGGATCAATAATGCTGAGATTAATTACTAAAAATTTGAGTGGGCATCCATTAAAGAACTTGAAGATTCTTACAAATGACGAATTTTCTTGTGATGCTTGTTATCAAGGAAAAATGATCACTAGACCATCACCAATGAAGGTTGGTATTGAATCCCCTGCCTTTTTAGAGCGTATACATGGGGATATATGTGGACCTATTCACCCACCAAGTGGATTGTTTAGATATTTTATGGTCCTAATAGATGCATCTTCAAGATGGTCTCATGTGTGCCTACTATCATCTCGCAACCTGGCGTTTGCAAAGCTATTAGCCCAAATAATTCAATTAAGGGCACAATTCCCAGATTATCCTATAAAGGCTATTCGCCTTGATAATGCTGGAGAATTCTCATCTCAAGATTTTGATGATTATTGTCTATCCGTTGGGATAAAAGTTGAACATCCTGTAGCTTATGTTCATACTCAAAATGGCCTTGCAGAGTCATTTATTAAACGCCTGCAATTGATAGCAAGACCACTACTTATGAAAACAAAATTGTCCACTACTGCTTGGGGCCATGCTATCTTGCATGCAACATCACTTATCCGTCTCAGACCGACACATTATAATAAATATTCTCTGCCACAATTAGTTTTTGGTCATGAACCAAATATTGTCCATCTACGAATTTTCGGATGTGCTATATATGTGCCAGTAGCACCACCACAACGTAGTAAGATGGGACCACAAAGAAGGATAGGAATATATGTTGGGTTTGAATCACTCTCTATTATTCGCTATCTTGAACCATTGACAGGAGATTTATTTACTGCTCGATTTGCAGATTGTCGGTTTGGTGAAACAAATTTTCCACAATTAGGGGGAGAGAAAAAGGAAATCAAAAGAGAAATTATGTGGAAAATTTCATCATTATCTCACTTTGATCCCCGTACCCCTATATGTAATCAGGAGGTCCAGAAGATCATCCATTTACAGAATATAGCAAATCAAATGTCAGGCGCATTTACTGATTTGAAAAGGATAACTAAGTCACATATCCCAGCAGAGAATGTGTCTATCCGAATTGATGTCCCAGTAGGACCATCTACTAGCATGAGAGATAGTGAACCTAAAGCACGCCTGAAGCGTGGTAGGCCTTTGGGTTCTAAGGATCGAAATCCTCGAAAAAGAAAATCGACAAATGATCAAAACGATACTATGAAGGGATCTCCTGAAGAGACCCAAAATCTGATTAGTTCTGAGATTCCTGAAGAAACCAATGAACCCGAAGCTCATGTGAGTGAGGAACTTTTAATAAGTTCGATCGGTGATGGGATTAATTTAAATCGATCTGAAATAGTGGTGGATAATATTTTTGCATATAATGTTGCACTTAATATTATGCAAGATAGTGAGGATCTTGAACCTTGATCTGTCGAAGAATGTCGACAAAGATCTGATTGGCCAAAATGGCAAGAGGCAATTCAATCAGAATTGAAGTCATTTTCTAAAAGAGAGGTCTTTGGACCAGTAGTCCAAACACCTGCTGGTATAAAACCAGTTGGTCATAAATGGGTTTTTGTGCGAAAAAGGAATGATAAAAATGAAGTTGAAAGATACAAAGCTCGCCTTGTTGCACAAGGATTCTCACAACGACCTGGAGTCGATTTTGATGAAACATATTCACCTGTTATGGATGTCATAACATTTCGATATCTCATCAGTTTAGCAATACATGAAAAGCTTGAAATATATCTAATGGATGTAGTTACAGCTTATCTGTACGGTTCACTTGATAATGAAATTTATATGAAAATCCCTGAAGGATTTAAAATGCCTGAAGCAAAATCTCAGGGAATGTATTCAATCATATTACAAAGATCTTTGTACGGTTTAAAGAAATCTGGGCGCATGTGGTATAATCGCCTTAGTGAATATTTGCTAAAAGAAGGTTACATAAATGATGTTATTTGTCCATGTATTTTTATAAAGAAAATGGCATCAGAATTTGTTATACTTGCTGTTTATGTTGATGACATAAATCTTGTTGGAACTCCAGAAGAGCTCCAAAAGGCAATTGAATATCTTAAGAAAGAATTTGAGATGAAAGATCTTGGAAAGACAAAACTTTGTCTTGGTCTGCAAATTGAACATTTAGCAAACGGGATTTTTATCCATCAATCTGCCTATACAGAAAGGGTCATAAAATGCTTTTACATGGACAAAGCGCATCCATTGAGTAAACCAATGGTTGTTCGATCACTTGAAGTGAATAAGGATTTGTTCCGACCTCCAGAAGAGGACGAGGAACTCCTTGGTCCCGAAGCACCCTATCTCAGTGCAATTGATGCACTAATGTATCTTGCTAATGCTACAAGGCCTGACATAGCATTTTCTGTTAATTTACTAGCAAGATATAGTTCTTCTTCTACACGGAGACATTGGAACGGGATTAAGCATATATTGCGATACTTAAAGGGAACTCTTGATATGGGTTTGTTTTATGCTAACAAAGATAGTGCAGACCTTGTTGGTTATGCAGATGCAGGTTATTTATCTGATCCCCATAAAGCTTGATCTCAAACCGGCTACGTATTTACATATGGAGGTACTATCATATCATGGCGCTCCACAAAGCAATTTATTGTTGCTACTTCTTCAAATCACGCTGAGATAATAGCTATTCATGAAGCAAGTAGGGAATGCGTATGGTTGAGATCAATAATTCATTTTATTCGAGAAAAATGTGGTTTGGAATGTGAGAAAAGACCCACAATTTTATACGAAGACAATGCTGCATGCATAGCCCAATTGAAGGGAGGATTTATAAAAGGAGATAGAACGAAGCACATTTCACCAAAATTATTCTACACACATGATCTTCAGAAAAGTGGTGACATTGATGTGCAACAAATCCGTTCAAGTGATAATCCAGCAGATTTATTCACTAAATCTTTGCCAACTTCAACTTTTGAGAAGATGGTATACAAGATTGGAATGTGGAGACTCAAATATTTGAAACAAGGTTTTCATCAGGGGGAGTAAAATACGCGATGCACTCTTTTTCCCTTGCTAAGGTTTTTCCCATGGGGTTTTCCTTATAAGGTTTTTAATGAGGCACCTAGCAATGCGTCTTACTAAATATGTGTACTCTTTTTCCTTCACTGGGATTTTTTCCCACGTGGTTTTTCCTAGTAAGGTTTTAATGAGGCACATTATCTTTTCATGAACATCCAAGGGGGAGTGTTATAAATATATTATATTATGGATGTTCATTTAGTACTCCATTGTAAATAAGCTTCTTGAAGAAGCTTATCCATATGGGACTTCCCGTAAATATGTTTATCTATTTAGTACTCTATTGGAAATAAGCTTTCTAAAGAAGCTTATCACTTCGGTACCCGGTTATGGATAAATATTACCCCCGGTAGAAGATTATCCATATCGGGTATAATAAGTTTATCCTTTCAGTACCCAGTTATGTATAAATATTACCCCCGGTAGAAGATTATCCATATCAGGTATAATAAGCTTATCCTTTCAGTACCCAATTATGGATAAACATTACCCCCGGTAGAAGATTATCTATATCGGGTATAATAAGCTTATCCTTTCAGTACCCAGTTATGGATAAACATTACCCCCGGTAGAAGATTATCCATACCGGGTATAATAAGCTTATCCTTTCAGTACCCCGTTATGGATAAACATTGCTCTCAGTAGAAGATTATCCATATCTGGTATAGTATCAGCTTACACATCAGCTTCCTTTCTTCTATAAATAGAAGAGATTTCAGTTCATTATGTACATCAGTTTGAATTCGAATAATATAACAGTTTCTCTCTATACTTGTCTTTACTTTACAGTCTTTATTTTATAACAATATGGTAGTTTTTTCTCAGACATACTTTTGTAGCAGTTATATTTTGGATGATAGAGCTTCTTGGATATAAAAATGTCATTGGGTTCTTTCCTAACTCCTTACTTAGCTAATAATAAAGAGGTTTTCATCAACATAAATAACTAAAGGTTAGATACAGAAATTCAGGTTGGAAAATTCAAACACTTTTTTGCTTCCTACAAAAGCAAAGCCGACACTCCAGCATGTCCCTAAACATCAAGCTCTGCACTGGAAAAATGAAAGACAGATGCTCGGAAAATTATCTTTGTTTCAATATTCAGATGTGTAGTTGTTAATTAAAGTTATCATCCAAGAGTAGACTGATTTTTGAAGTTCAATGAAAAGAATAAAATGAATCATTATAAGGATCGCAGTTACAAAGAAGAATGTTACTACCTCTCTGATTGCTCCATTAAATCACCATGTCGTAAAAAGTAGTGCTACAAACCTCAAAAACTCCACGAAGTTGGCGGGTCAAATAGATGCACAAGAAGCAATGCAGGTGTTTGCCAAACACAGGCCCATAACTAAGTCGCAAGCCATAAAAATGGTAGGAGCATATATTACGGGGAACGCCAAATCTACTCTTTCTTTTGTTAAGTAAACTGATGAATAACTAAAATGGTCAATCTAATGGTGGATATAAAGTACTGCAAATTCCCCTAATTAAAAAATAAAAAAGAAACTAAGCTTGTAGCTCAGCTGGCACCCTTAGTCGCCAGTTTCCAATTATGAGTAGCTGGACACGACAAATAGACGAAACACACAACAACCAACAACTAAATAAAAGTATGAGGAATTTTAAGAATCCTTGTGTTCATTACCATTTACAAATTAAATAGCAGAGTTGAAATGCAAACTACCAAACGTAAATAATGTAAACTTGGATTTTGTCAATCATTTTCAAGACAAAAACCAGAGGAACTGAATGTAGACCTTTTTCATAGTTAACTCCTCACTAATCTTTACCTGAAGTTCAGTCGTCTCAATGTCAGAACCTAAGAACATATTTTTGATAAGTCGGAACCCAGCAACATATTCACAATAAGACAAAAAAAAAAACTCCTTCATTTTGTTATTATATTTAACACCTCTTTATAAAGGAAAAAATATTAGTGGGAAAACAGCAGTATCCATAAGCTCATAAATCAACCACCGACTCTGCAAACTTTCATCCTATAAGTTCTAAGCACATTCTCACCTTAAAACAAAGTTCTAAGCACATGTTTAACTGTTCAACGTTGGATCAACAACCAAAGCCAACTTTAAAGAATCAATACATACGGGGAATCGTACTATATCATTCACTCCTAATACTATACCACAGAGTATAATACCTACAAAGGAGTATGTAGGATGTTCTATAAGTAATGTCAACATTCGAAGAAATGAACAAATGAACAAAATTGCTATATACATTTTAAGTTTGTTGTTCCTCGAGGACATCTGATTAAAAAAAATAATATTCCAATTTAAGTTTTCTTGAATAATCTTGTTTAAGGTTGTATCAAGTATCAACTATCAACAAATTAATTGTCTAAGTTATGCAAATAAAAAAAGAAAAAGAAGTTTATTATGGAAATGAATCGTAAGTTGATTGCTTTGTATTATCTCACTTGATAAGGAGTTATGGTTCAAGCCTCTCTCTCACAACCTGTATGTTTCAGCAGACGGGTAAAAGACTGAGGTGTGCACTAGGTTATTTTATCAGTTGTTGTTCAGAGGCTATTTTTGAGAGCTAGTCTCTAGAGTCAAATAGAGCTAGTTTGTAAACAACCTAAATTTGGCAGAAATTAAAAATTTTACTTTGACCATTTTTTTTTTAATTTTAAAAAAAGCGCAATTCATGACCAAGGTTTGAACTCTAGACTAAACTCTGAATAGTAGGCGCTTAACCATCAAGATATAGAGCTATTTGTGTTGCAGTGTCATTTATAATGTTTGTATAGGTATTCTGTCATTGCATATTATGTATACATACATACACATACATACACCGTTTGACACAATGTGACCCCAAATGTCTACTAATAATCAGAATCCAGTAACTATTTAACGTTAGATAAAAGTCTCTTATCAACAACTGGAACCAACCCCAAAGAATCATAACATACTGACATAATACCATAGAGTAATATCCATTGATATATTAGAATCACAAATCACATTAAAAACACACATTAACTGACATTTTTTAAATCAAGCAGATTAAATATTATTCGAAAAAATTGCATTTTTTGCAGTTTTCCTAGTAGAAAACACGGGTGCCCCAATGCAAAAACACAATATATGTAAGACACATGTACCTTTTTTTTCAAGGAAATTGACCATCTCCATCAACAGAATTTTGACTAAGTGATTCCAGTTGCCTAAAAAAGCCTCTAGACTCACACAGCAGATAACATACGCACAAGAACCTATAAAGAATACAAATACAAAATTAAAAATTACTACAAAATAGCAAAGACTTTTCTTAGAATAAAATCGAGGATTCAGCCTACCAATTTCAACAACAAAATACGAAGAACCTGAATTATAGACTACAATTTTAGTTAGCTCATAAGTAGTTTAGCAATTGGCTAAGGTAACACCTATTAAATCAGGCAAACCAACCTATTAAAGTAACTCAATTGCAGCCATTAGCTAAAAGTTATAACCTGGACAACAACATCAAACACATAAAACAACAATTAGGATCACCAAGAAAGAAACTCAAAAATAACAACCTGACCAAAGAGCTACCTACTAAGATTCCTCATTCATGAGTCAATGTTGCAAACAGAAAGAAAGCCTCCAACGATGTTGTTTCTTGGTAGAGACTTTGAGGGTGACAACATGCAGAGCATCTTGTCTATATATTCTTGTTCTCACCGATATTTACCTATTAGCCATGGGAGACAAGTAAGAACGCAAAGTAATCAAAGTAGTGTCAGCCACCGCCCTAGACAAAATAAATTTACAGAAATGGGCTATAATAACGTGGGTAATAAAGCAAATTAAGGGCGTAAATGTACTTCTCAAAACGGCCCTTCTTTTAAGACGACGCCATAACCACATAAACTCAACCGCACAATCTTAGAACGCAAAAAAAAAAAAAAAGAGTTTTCGAAATTAGTGTGAAAGAACACATTGGGCATAAGAAATACTCGATAGAAATTATTTTCTGCAGAAAATGTAGCGTCATTGTCTCAAATTTAATAGTACAAGTAAGAAACAATATCATTGTTGTATGCTGCTGGGTTATTCCAGTGGTTTATAATATAGTTCGATTAACAGATCAAAAAACATGTAATTCTCCAATTTTCACCTAAAAAACTTTCAAGGTTTAAAAAAATAGCATTTCTTACGGAGTTTTGCAAAATTCTTTGTCATAGCTAGCATTGAAAAATAATTGTGATAGATAGAAGTTACTGGTTCCGGGAACCCATACCCGACACTTGCCCCAACACTTCCTACAAACTGTTGTAGTACCTTGCCCTACTTCTCACTTTACAACAATGCTTCTTGAGGTCGTTTTTGTTAATTGTTTCATTATTGATAAATATATTATTGTCTACCTTGTGAGCACGTAATTGTTTCACCCACGAAAGTTGGATACTTGGATCGCTCAAATATTTGAGTTCTTACATTGATCAAACATAAGATGAGAGAAGTAATAAGAAAGATTACAATATCAATCTTTTATACTCTACATTCCGCAAGATAAAATAAAAAATGAACCTGACCGACTATTTTTGTAACAATCCCGGCATTTTTTTTTGAAAAACTTATGGAAAAATGTTTTTCAACTAAATACTACTCCTATTAGAAAGAAGCTTTTTTATTTTTTGCAAAGCTGAAAAGCACCTCTAAAATAGTTTTTCAGTGTGCTAAAAAATCTGAAAGAAAAAAGTTGCAGAAATAATTTTCGAAAAAAAAAATACCTGTTTCTTGAAACAAACGCAATCTAGAGTGGGATCCAATCTCAAACCAGGTAATTAATTCTAGTTGTGTGGCCTAATTAGAGACCAATTGGCCTAATTTTTAGCCAAAATGCTTGCTCACAATTTCTCTGGCCAGCGATTTTGGTAACTATAATAACAATTAAATTTAATAATTCTTGGAAAAAATAATATACGAATTAAAATTATCTCAAAAGATACGTGAATCATTTAGGGCCTCACTTCTTTCTTTTTATTTTTTTTTTGGAGAAAAAGAAAACGTTTGGACTTCATTGTAGTAGGTTGGAAAAGTCCACTTATTAGTCTTTCTTTTTTTATTAATACTAATATTTATTCAAATTTATTTCTTTGGCTCCAGCTTTCACTTTCAAGAACAAGCTACGTGGTCATGGTGACTAAACTTTGATAACCATACATAATTCCACCTATTTTTTTCTTCTATTTTTCGTAAATATGACTAGCAATTGCTTTTAGGAATAAATTGTTCTGTTTGATATTGAACAATATAGAGTGCCTTTTGAGCTATCCTATTCCTAATATCGTTAAGAGTTTAAGTTCTATATATTAAAATTATAATAATCGGGTCAATCATAATAAAATTATAATAAATATCTACTATAAAGATAAATTTGTAAATTGATAAAGATGATAACTAATTTGCTATTATACGTTATTAAACTATATTGATCGCGTAAAATTTTTTATACTATCTGTGTATATAACTTAAATCGTGTTGTTATCTACGGAATTATGCTATGTTCTTTGTGGATTTTCAGAAGGGATAATGTTACTATCATAGTTTCCACGTCTTCCTTATCATTGAATAAGTAATTAATTAGTAGCTTTTCGTTTTCCAGTTCATACTTTCTCCATTTCTTTCTTTTCTTTTTTTCCTAGTACAACTTGTTTTTTAGATCATCTACAATCCAATAATATTTTAGCAGAAATAACTTCCATTCTCTCTAAAACCTCAAAGATTGGTAGCTTTGATAGTTTTCTTTTTTTCAAACAGTGATGTCCAGATCAGCTTGTACGTACATCGACTATTTCAAGGTATACCTACTAGCTAGCTCATACATGTATTGGCTAAATCTGTCCACCAAAGCTTAAGCTAATGGAAAGAAATCTCCGGAATTTTCATTCAATTTGAGGGTCGGCTATATGAGTCTGCACTATTCATATCGCTCCGTTTAAGCTCGTCTTAGTCCAATTATAATGAATGTTCATTGTAATAATATTAATCTTGGAGCCTTAGAAAGGAAAGATCAATTTTTTGAAGAAATAAGGTATAGTTTTGCTTGTGCATGAAGATAAAAGAATATGGAGTTTTGGGTTGTTGTAGCAGCTGCAGGTGCTGGTTATGTAGCACAGTATTTGCAAAGTTCATCAGACAATAAGGACAACTTACTACAGCAAAAGCAATTTTCTAAAATCTCAACACATGAGCAATCAGATAACAAGAATTTGGTGTACCAAATACGTGAAAATCTTTGTCCATTTCGAAGATTAGCTCAAAAAAGAGCTAAAAAAGAAATTACTGATGAAGGGGTTTTCGGATTCAGACGTCTTAATCTTGATTCATCAGCAAATTGCGAGTTTGAGGTCCAATGGGAACCAGGAGATTATAATGGAAGAGAGCATACAATTACCTGGAACAAAGTTTCTAGTGGACAATTCAATTCAACAGGTTCTTTCAACTTCAATTATTATACCAAAATTTATTTTACACTGATAATATAAAGAACTTGTATGCTATCACTGTACTTTAACTTAGTGAAGGGGAG
This sequence comes from Nicotiana tabacum, assembly GCF_000715075.1. NCBI lineage: Eukaryota > Viridiplantae > Streptophyta > Magnoliopsida > Solanales > Solanaceae > Nicotiana > Nicotiana tabacum. The sequence goes on along the minus strand of NC_134099.1, from coordinate 16,849,189 downwards.
TCTTGGCGTAACTGATAAAATTGCTGTCATGTTACCAGGAGGCCACGGGTTCGAACCGTAGAAACAACCTCCTACAGAAATGCAGGGTAAGCCTGTATACAATAGACTCTTGTGGTCCGGTCTTTCCCTGGACCCCGCGCATAGCAGGAGCTTAATGCACCGGGGTGCCCTTTTTATAGATTACCATCCAATTTATTTGGACTTAACTATATATACTAATAATATAACGAACTTTTACGCTATCAGTATACTTTAACTTATTGTAGAAGGTAACCTACCTTATTTTCTAGGTTACTAATCTCACTTTTTTATGGATGGTTACCTATAATAATCATAGGGGACATGTTAGTATGCAAGTTTCTTTTACATGGCCGGTTTATATAAGTTAAACTCAATTTATCTCAGTTGATCTCATATATTCTTGTTTCATTTTCATTTTCACTTTCTTGATGCATAAGTTTCTACTTAAGGAATCTCTTGATATTTATGCAAAGTTATCTATTTTTTATGTATAGTAATGCTTTATTTCTTCTTTATTCTTATTGTTCCTTGAGCTGAGTGTCAATCGGAAACAATTTCTCTACCTTTATAGGGTAGGGTAAGGTCTACGTATACACTATCTTCACCAGACCCCATTTATGGTATTAAACTGGGTTTGTTGTTGTAGTAATGCTTTATTTCTGATTCTACTTTGCCTTGATTCAAGCAGGGCTACCAAATGGATTGGCTCTATTTTATATGGGAATCATTACTGGAATGATGTCTGCTATTACTGCAAACAGAGGAGAGATAGAAAAGGTAAATGAGAAGTTAAAGTGGAGCAAGAATTTAGTTCAAGAATTACAAGAGGAGCCCGTGAAAGAGATTGCTACTGATGGCTATGAAAAGCCAAATCTATATAGTCCCTCTATGTCAGCTGTTGAGCCAATGTCATCTTCTTCTGAAGTTCAAGTTAATGAACCAAAAACTAGTGAAAACACAAATCATCAGGTAGCTGAGAATCACGAATCGATGAGTGAAATTGAGGCAGAGCTTGAAGCTGAATTAGAAAGGTTGGAAATGAGCATGAAGGTTGAAAGATTATCTGATTTTGTTGAGGTAAGCCTGCATTTAGCTACACTTTTACTGGTATTTTAGAAAATGCCCTTTTTGAGACTTTGACTAAGGCGACCTTAAATGGAACGACATAGACAGTTAGGATTCATATAGCCGACCCCAACTTGCTTGAGATTGAGGCACACTTGTCATAATCCTAGTCACACTTGTAACTCCACCTTTCTGCAAAAGTATAGTCGGTTCTAATCACCCGAAAAAGGACGATTACACAAGGTTAACAGCCAACATAAAACTAACTTAATTATGACAAATCCTCAAATAGCGACAAATATAAAGGATCATATAGCTGACGTCTTCTAGTCTGGGATTGAGGTGTAGTTGATTGATTGATTGAATCCTATTCAAACTCATAGATGTTGGTCTACATAAAAGAAAGCATAGACTTCATAATTAATTTGGTGTCTGTGTTAACAATACTTGGAGATCTACTGCTGTTTAACTTTTTATCACATCATCTAAGTCTCTTCAGTCTTCCTTCTGTGACTAACTAGAGTTGTATTCTGATTTATGTGTTTCACTTTTGCAGCTAGATCCAGAAGATGAAGTAGATGTGGCTCAAGGAGAGTTGAAACTAGATTACCTCAATATGCAGTGTTCTGATTCATCAGAATCAGAATGGGATACTAGTGAAACTAGGATTTATCATTCTAAACCTGCAAATTATCCTGTTTCCCCGAGGGAACTAAGCTTGCGCCTGCACGAGGTAATAGAATCCAGGCTTGAAGCTCAAATTAAAGAGCTTGAAACAGCCCTTTACAACAGCCAAATCAGAGCTTATTCATTGGAAGCACAACACATTCTATCTCAAATGGACTATGCATCGAGTGAATCGGAGTCTTCTGCATATCCACAAAGTCCATATTGTTATCATGAGGCCAATGAAGATACCATCAGGACCATGCATGGAAGTGAAACTACTTTTGAAATTGATATAAGAAGTCCTCCTCTAGATATAGCACTGATTGATAGACCAAACATGGAGGGAAAATGATCTTGTTGATATTATGTTAACATGACATCTGAAGATGGCTTATATCTTCATGTCTTGGAGAAAATGGGCAGGGAGAAAATGAGGTTGTTCTTTACATATTTTTGAGAACTTGATCAGCATCAATTTGTAAAGGGGAGCCTTGGCGTAACCGGTAAAGTTGCTGCCATGTGACCAGGAGGTCACGGGTTCGAGCTGTGGAAACAACCGCTTGTAGAAATATAGTGTAAGGCTACGTACAATAGACCATTGTGATCCGACCCTTCCCCGGACCTCGCGCATACTGGGAGCTTGGTGCACCTGGCTACTTTTTTTTTTTATCAGCATCTGTTTGTCTTACCTTATTGTTTATGCTAGGTCTGTGTCTTCTACTCTTGTCACAATAGAGAAAAGATGTACAGTGTACATATAAATATTGAGGAAATATGTATAGATCAATAGACATATTGGTGAGAGAGTGTCAATATATTTTGCTTATGATGATGTATGTATAGCTGCTCAAGAAAAGGAAGAATACCCACCCAACCCTCACAAAGAACAAAAAAAGGAGAATAAAGCTCCAAAACCAACTACAAAGTTTCAAGTATTATAAAATAAAAGCAATACAGTAAAATGTAAATAAGAAGAGATAGAAAGAAGGAAGAACTTTTTTCTTCTTTAACTTTGGTGTATCTTTCCATTGCAATTACATAGCCTTTTATAGGCATAAAAAGTAAAGATGATGGACATAAAATAGGAGATTTAATCTTTAAGCTATTCACAACATGGGCATCCAATGTAGCATCCAATGTACAAACTATTTATAACATCAAGTTATTTGAATTATTTCTTGCTCCCAAGTTAGCTTTATTATATTACTAGCAACAGATCTAAGTTTAAACTCTATGGGTTCAATTTTAAGATTTTTAATAGTAAACTCATTAAAGTTATAGTTCATATCTACTATTTATTGCAATTTTAGTAATTTTTTATACATAAATTTATACTCTACATAGAAAATACCGGTTCATCTGAACCCGCTATCTTGACGCTAGATATGCCCCTGACTACTAGGATAGATGTGGCAGGATCATGTGCTAGGTGACTAGGCATGCCACTAGAAGAGGAGTGACAAAGGTTCATCTATAGGACCATTACCAAGTAGGAAATGCCAACAAACAAGTCCAAGACAGAGGTGGATGGAGCCTTCGTGATGTGGGTTCGACTGAACCCATTATTTTCAACATAGAACATAGATGTAAACAAACAAAATTACAACAAAATTAGATTCTAAACTCATAATTTCGGAAGTGCAAAGAGTTTAGTGCCAAGAACCATAAATGTTGAACACATTTTGTTTACATCCTAGATTCGCCTTTGGTCCAAGCTGAGAAACTCAATGAGAAAAAACACCAAAAGATCATCACTACATTCTCTGCAAGTAGAAAGGCATATACATATGGAGAAAACTTCATCTCCGGCTAGTCTATTTTTCTGCAATCAAATACAGAAAGCGAGAATAGTAGGCTCAGATAAAAGCTAATAAAAATTCGGCACTATCAAGTTACTGCATAAAGGGGCTCCCAAGCAAGACGAGAGAACGAAGAATCAAATGACCGTGTGGCAATTTCAACTCCACCTTCATTTAAAATGTTAAGATTTGTTTACAGTGGAAAGAGTTTCTTATGCTTAAAGTAAATCAAGAAAGCAATGTACAAGACCAAACAGAACAATCCAGTAATGATAAGAACCCAGTTAAATCCATCTGGATCGTTAAAAACCGTGGTTTTCAGGTTCATTCCGAATACTCCAGTCACCATAGCAAATATAGCAGCCACAAAAGTTGCAGCTGTTAGAAGCAACTCAAATTGTATTAGCTGATTCTGGACAGTCCCCTGTTACAGAATAAAAACTGGAGTGAGTTTCATGAGCTTTAACACACACACACACACACACACACACACACACACATATATATATATATATATATATATATATATATATATATATATATATATATATATATATATATATATATACACAGAAACAAGTGAACACTCAAAGATACTATCTGCTTGTTAGTCTTACCAGTTTTATATTGATCAGATCCTCTGTATCGTCGATATATTCTTTAAGCTGCAACACCAGAGACAATGGAAGTGAGAAATACAAAAAAGGGAAAGGAAACGAGTTATTGGCTATGTTGCTCATACTCTCCGAAAATATCGTAAGGTGTGTGTTTGATCCTCCAAAAGTAGGGTATTTTTGGAGGACCTAACGGGGGTGCGGCAGCATTTTGAAGAGTACACACAACTATTGGGAAAGATCTCGGCCTATGCAATTTTTGACTCTATTGAAGATCTCTCATGTCCTGTGTTCGGTTTATGAGACTAAGATAAGCGGTTTGACTGAACCCCGTGTAGTCCGCAGTATATTCTCCCAGAATTATTCACACATAAAAAGCTAATAACTAGGGGTAGATTAAGTACTTAAACAACTTACATCCTAAAGAAAAAAGAGAAAGAAAGTGAATGAGTCGCCCAAGGTTGGAAAGAAATGTAGGGGTCAAACGGTAATATAAGGTCGATCGGAAACAACCTCTCTATCTTCGCAAGGTAAGGGTAAGGCAGCATAAACATTACCCTCCACAGACCCCACTTGTGGGATTACACTGGGTTTTTTGTTGTTGTAAATAGTAATATGAGGTCTACTTAATTTACCCACTAATATATTAATCAGGTGCTAGATTATTCCCATAATTCTCCCCTTATCCATAAACCAGAACCTGAGGCTATATATAAGGAATAAAATTTAAGATTGTTGAATTTTTTTGTTGTTGGTCAGAATGGTAATTTATCTCTAAAAGCATCTCTTGAATCTATCAGGAACTGCTTACTTTATTCTAATGTAATTAATGTTGCACTATAAATATAAGATTTTGTGGACAATATTCAAGAAGGAAAGCAAGTAAGTAGCTTAACATAAGAATCTCTTACTGATAACAACTTGTTGAGAGTGCTGTCAATGACAACAAAGTATGCTTCAAGCAACATTTCAAGTTGATCGATATTTTCTTGACCATTAGATGAAGCTGAAAAGCTTCCGTATTTGCTTGAGCTCACATTACTGAATGCTCGTTGCAACTTCTGCACCCCCGAAGTTGATGATACAGGTGAGATCGGAGCAGATCTTGCTGCTCCTCTATTTTTGCCAAATATATCTGGTTGATCATATAAATCATTATTAAGAAAATCCTCCTTCCTTTGTTTCTTCTCTGTTAAGTACATCTCAGCCATGTCACCGTCATCATCCATTAGATGTTCTATTTCATCACAGACCTGAACATTTGTTTAAAAAGTTTATAAAGCAGCCTAAGAAGTTACCAAGCGTTGTCAGACTGTGTACTACAATCATACCTTTTGGACTCGCTGAGTCAAGGCAAGCAGCTGACCTTTCAATCTACGGACTCGTTCCAGATTTAGAGTGTTAATAGATGATGCCAGTTCATCAAGAACTGGGTATATTTCCAGTTCTAATTCTTTCACCTGTTAAATTTAGAACGAAATGAAAAATAAGTTTTGATTAAGAACATATATTTAATCATGAGAAATTACTGCAATTTGTTTGAGGTACTGGATACAGAGAAAAGAAAACCATGTAAAAGTGCACTTATATTTTTCGGCCAACACCTCACAGTATGGTAATAATAAAACTGAGTAATAAACAGCATGGAGGGGATAATCTAACATCCGAAAGCAATTGATGCAAAGCATCTTGAATCCATTATTAGTTAACCAACAAAGAACAAATGAAAGCTCTTAACTTAGAATGGATCAAACTGCAATTGAGCTTTAAGATATTCTATAACTCCTCTTTGCAGTTCTTGATGGTCCTTATCGCATTATGCATCAATGGCATATATTAGTGCAAGTATATTATTGCCTACTATGGACAGAAATATTGTAGTTTATTACAGAAAGAAAAGTTTCAATCAGCCACCAAGTGAGTCTGCCGCATACCTGAGCATCAAGAGACAAGCAAGTTAGCTCCAAAGCAAGCTCAAGGGCTCTGAATTCGAAAGGAAGACCATCTGAATTAAAACACCACTCATAGTGAAAATTTTGAAATATATCAAATTTACCATAAATCAAATGACACATCACATTGGAATAAAATGGATATAGAGGATTCATAGAACAGACGCGAACAAGTTCGGAATGGTGTATTTGCTGTTGTATCAAATGGCATATGACATTATAGTAAATAAATGAAAAGGAGAGAACATTTCAGAATAATCACCGTAATTACATGCAACACTCAAACAACAAAAACACCATCCGTTGCTGAACATGCTCAAGTATCGTACATTTATAATAGAGGGGATAGGCTCAATTGCTTCTAATAGCTATAGATCTGTTTCACTGACAAGTGAAGAGCTATAGATAATAAGTATAGAAGTTTGATCAAATTAAAGTCAAAGATGTAAGCCAAGCTGTCATTCGAGAGCACCGACAAGGAGGAACCAGAAACATTTTAAGGCTAATTTTTCTATTTCTTTCTGCAATAGCAACAACAACAACAACAAACCCAGTGTAATCCCACAAGTGATGTCTCGGCAGACCTTACCCCTACCTTCAAGAAGGCAGAGAGAAGGGCAAAACTCAAAAGTAGCATTTGTGAAAGATCTTAATAAGTGCATGCTACATGGACAGAAGCAGCTGGATAACAAACTTGGAGTTCAAGAAAGACTATACTCAATACCTTTAATGTTTATCAGTTTTCTTTTTTCCTATATTTCCTTTTAAATGAGATCTTTATGCCCATGATGCACAGTTAGTGTCATGGAAATATCGCGGTTACACAAGATAAAATTTCCAGAATAAAAAGTCATTTTCCAATAGTGATAAAAAAAAAAAAAAAAAACTTATAGCATTATGCAGGTACTCCATTCTTTTACTTTAAATGATTCCCCTTATTTATGCAGACTCACGGACAGCTTCAGATTCTATGAGAAAAAGCTAAAGGAGCCAAGAACTGTTTCAGGACTTCTTGATCTGTGGGGTGTGTGCGTATGTGGGGTGCTCAGAAGTTCTATTATGCTTGTACAAACATATTGACAATCGTTGATCAAATACCAGATACAAATATTAAAAAGAAAAACCAAACAACAAGTGGTTTCACTCCCAACATGGAACGGCACAAGCTTACCCCTTATTCAACTTTTCTCATTGAGGGGGAAGACTAATCGATTTTAATAATTAATCTTGCATTTCTTGTATTAGTGGTACCCATATGTCCAATGACTTAGAGTTACATGGATCTGATTCAAACATAAAGACTGCCATTTCTATGATTCCAATGTAGGCGCCTTACAAAAATAGGCTCTCTGTATTCCGCTCTTTACTAATACTAATCTAACTCTGAGAAGTACAGCTGTGCGATTTGTTAGTCTTTTTTGCCTTTCCAAGAGTGAGACAGGTTTTTCCATGAGAAGTAGTTTTTCACTTCTCCTTTTAACCCTGGAATGCAGAGTCTTAAGTGCTAGTATATCCAAGTAGTTTCTGAAACTGTTAGTTTGCTTTCAATACATTAACCATTATCTCACTTTTCAAGTTGGTCTAGTGGGTCTTGAAAAGCCACAACTAACAGTTAAACCAGCACGGAGATATAGCAGAGACTTAATGGAGGGCGGAATAGTTTATTTTTGTCAAAAGTATGATGCAAGACAATTAAAGATTGTCTAAAGCTATGTAGAGACGAAAGGAAGCAACCTAGCTATAAGCTTGCACGGAATAGAATTTACTGGCTTTCAACTCTTCCACAGAAACTAGTATACACTGGTTTCGTCGCTTTGAGAAAAACTAAGATTTGGTGCAGAAAGACTAAATAGAAATGGGAATTTACCCGGCTGATCTTTATTTGTCTGAAGGCGTTTACACAATTCAGACTCGTATTGCAGTACACAACCATCCAAAGAATTCATCAGTATAACCTCATCAGCTGTGATGACGCATCTGATCTGTTCAAGGTTTACCACAATAGCTTGCTCTCGCCCTAATATCGTGGAAGGATAGATAAACTTAGGGTCCAAAAGACGGAGATCCCGGGCTGGTAAAGCACAATGTCTCATAACAGTAGCCTTATCCAATTCCAAAATCTTTGAATTCCCATGCTCATCAATCTTTATCCAAGAGCGACTCCCATGACCTTGGCCTCTCCTCTTAAGACCAGGAAGACCTGGCCCGTGAAAGTTGTTATTTGCCTGTACATCTGTATTAAATCTAGCAGACGTAGATTCTTGAAAATCTGTAAAAACAAATTGACCATTTTCTTCTGCCATTTGCTTTCACGTTCTGTGAGTTAGTAACAAATCTCAGAAACAAAGATTTCAGCATTGAACAAAGCCACTAGTACTCTTAAGCCAACTGCAGCACTGTTGCTTTTAGCCGAGTGTTAGTGTAAGCAACAGCAGTAGCTCTTCTTATTATAGTTCCTGTAACCTTTTTATTTTTCATATCTGCCTGCTCCTGTAAGACAAATTGTGAACAGAACGGATAAAGAAATAATTGTAACTTATCAAAGAACAAAACAAATAGATGTAATTTTCACTAATAGCTTCATCTGGACACCAAACAACATAAGTACATAAGAGCCTCAGAACAAAATTCATAAGCACGTTAATCCTGAATCACGCTTCCCAAATGGTTACTAAAAAATGAGACAAACACGTGGTCATTGGTCCAATCCTAAACGTCCCCTTGATTTTCGTCCCCCCCCCCCCCCCTCCCTTTCTTTTTTTGCTAAATAATTTTCATATTGGGGCTAGTGCTAGGGGTTATGATGATGTGCATGGCGGGTACGGTTTTGGGGTTAGGAATGAGGGAGGTAATTCACTGTTGGATTTTGCTAGAGCTTTTCATTTGGTTATAGCTAACTCGAGTTTTCCGAAGAGGGAAGAGCACCTGGTCACTTTCCGAAATTCAATGGGCAAGACTCAAATTGATTATCTTCTCTGCAGGAAATGCGATAAAGGTATGTGCATTGACTGCAAGGTCATCCCAAGTGAGCACCTCACGACTCTACATAGGCTCCTAGTTATGGACCTAGAGATCAAGAGGAGTAGGAGGAAGAGGGCGGGGTGCAGGCAACCTACGATCAAGTGGGGTAACTTGACCAAGGACAAAGCTTAGGAGTTAGGGGAGAAGTTGTTGGCTATGAGGGCCTGGATGAGTAGGGGGGACGCGTCTAGTATGTGGTTCACGACTGCAGATTACATTAGGGTAGCTGCTAGAGAGGTCTTAGGGGTCACAAAGGGCTCTCCTAGGTGTCATAAAGGGGACGGGGGGTGGAATGGAGAGGTTCAAGGTAAAGTGGAAGCTAAGAAAGCTGCATATTTGAAGCTAGTAGAGAGTACAAACGAGGAGGAAAAAAGCACTTATCGGGAGTGTTACAAAAAGGCTAAGAAAGAGGCGAAGTTAGCAGTTACGACGGCTAAGAACGCGGCGTTTGCTCGTTTGTACGAGGAGCTCGAGGGCAAAGGCGGGGACAAGAGGTTGTACCGGTTGGCCAAGGTGAGCGAGAGGAAAGCCCGCGACTTAGACCAAGTCAAGTGCATCAAGGACGAGGATGGAAAAGTGTTGATGGACGAGGCACTTATTAGGAGAAAATGGCAGACATACTTCCATAAACTGTTGAATGAGGAGGGGGATAGACGCATTGTGCTGGTGAGTTGGAGCACTCCGAGAGTCGGCGGAATTTTGGGTACTGTAGGCGGATTACAGTAGAGGAGGTGGAAGGGGCGATGCGTAAGATGTGCAGGGGCAGAGCGACGGGGCCAGATGAAATTCCGGTGGAATTCTGGAAGAGCGCGGGGCGGGCAGGTTTGGAGTGGCTCACTAGGTTGTTTAATGTTATTTTTAAGACAAAGAAGATGCCCGAAGAATAGAAGTGGAGTACGATGGTTCCGCTTTACAAGAACAAGGGTGATATCCAAAATTGCAATAATTATAGGGGTATCAAGCTGTTGAGTCACACTATGAAGGTTTGGGAGAGGGTGATGGAGGCCAGGGTGAAGAGGTGTGTGTCTATTTCCGAGAATCAGTTTGGATTCATGCCGGGGCGTTCGACTACGGAAGCGATTCATCTGGTAAGGAGAATAGTGGAGCAGTACAGGGAGAGGAAGAAGGATTTGCATATGGTGTTTATTGACCTTGAGAAAGTATACGATAAAATTCTGAGGGAGGTCCTGTGGAGGTGTTTGGAGGTTAGCGGTGTTCCGGTAGCATACATTAGTATGATTAAGGATATGTATGATGATGCTAAGACTCGGGTGAGGACTGGGGGTGGTGACTCGGAACATTTCCCTGTGGTGATGGGGTTGCACCAGGGATCGGCTCTTAGCTCATTTTTATTTGCCTTGGCGATAGATGTATTGTTGCGTCACATCCAAGGGGAGGTGCCTTGGTGCATGCTATTTGCCGATGATATAGTGTTGATTGACGAGACGCGTAGCGAAGTTAACGCGAGGTTGGAGGTTTGGAGACAGACCTTGGAGTCTAAAGGTTTCAAACTGAGTAGAACCAAGACAGAATACTTGGAGTGCAAGTTCAATGACGAGACCCATGATGCAGACGTAGAGGTTAAGTTTGATGCTCAAGTTATCCCCAAGAGAGCGAGTTTTAAGTATCTCGGGTCTATTATCCAGGGTAACGGGGAGATTGACGAAGATGTCGCGCATCGCATTGAAGCGGGATGGATGAAGTGGAGGCTCGCTTCCGGTGTTTTGTGTGATAGGAATGTGTCGCTAAGACTTAAAGGTAAGTTTTATCGAGTGGTGGTTCGACCGGCTATGCTGTATGGGGCTAAGGAGGACAAGATGCGGGAGTCGAGGCTGAGATAGTTCAGACATGTTAAGAGAAAAAGCATGGATGCGCCTGTTAGGAGGTGTGAGAGGTTGGCCATGGAGAGTTTGAGAAGAGGTCGAGGTAGGCCTAAGAAGTATTGGGGAGAGATGATTAGGCAGGACATGGCGATGCTTCAGCTCACTGAGGACATGACCCTTGATAAGAGAGTGTGGAGGTCGAAGATTAAGGTAAAAGGTTAGTAGGTAGTCTATAGTTGTTCACCGATAGTCTTAGTAGTATGCATGTCCCTTCATATTCTTAGATTTTTATTATGTTATGTGGTTTTGTTCGCCTCAGGTACTGTATTCTCTGTTGCTATTATTTGGTACCACTTATCCTTTATCTCCCCCTTTTTTTTTATCTACATCTTTTTCCTTCCTTGCTTTCCTCTTCTTCTTGCCCTTCCTGAGCCGAGGGTCTATTGGAAATAGCCTCTCTACCTGCATTAGGTAGGGGTAAGGTCTGCGTACAGACTACTCTCCCCAGACCCCACTTGTTGGGATCAAACTGGGTTTTTTGTTGTTGCTAAATAATTTTCATATCTTCATCAAAATAAGTTCCTTATGTCTAAGCATAGGCCAAAATCAGGGACATGCAAATCCTATTTCAACAGCATATGTCCGTTGCATTTGCATTCATGGAGATTAAGAATTAGGAATTAACTAAAGGAGTCTGATATCATGGTTTCATAATCTGCAAAATAAGAAATGGAGGATATCTAAAGAGGAGATTTTAACTTGAACTTCGTACAAGCTTATCCAAGCATTCATGTATGTTCCTACCCAAATCCCAATTACACAATGAGAAAGTGTATTGCAAGCATAATAAGAGATCCACTCTGAAATGCAAGTCCAGTTCATGCAACCCCAAACTAAGAGTAGCATGGAAACTCAAATTCCAACATCAAAAAAGATCATTACACACGCGAAAAAAGGAAGAGTTAGAAGATATCTAAATAGGAGGTTATAACTTGCCTTAGTATAAATTATTCATGCACTTAAGCTCCTGATCCAACCCCAATTCCATGATAAAAAGGTATGACAAGCATCAAACAAATGCACATTTGCATGTATATGAAATGTAGAACTATATATCGAAATCGAGCTTTTTTTAGATTCTTTATTTTATTTTTTATTATCTATTTTACAACTTAGAAAGAATGACATTGTTGCTATGGTTGATCAGATACTGAATAAACGAGTATCTCCTTTAGATGGAATAAGGTTCTCTTTCAAAAGTAGTTTTGTCCCATCGGCTAGAGCTTGAAAACTTTTTATGCCACATTTCCTTATGCCTAGTATACAAATTTGACTTTTCTTGTTTGTGGGTAGGTTTAGTTAATATAGTTATTACGATTGAGTTATACTAAAATTAGATCTCACTCTTAATCATCCATAGAGTGTTTCAAGCTTTTGATCCGTTTAATGAAAAAGATTGGCATATTTTTTTTCCTCCTCCTTCCTATTAAGAATACAAATCTATTGATACATGTCATGAGCTTATGGCATTGAAATCTGGCAATAGTAACATAGTGTAACATAGTCACACTACTCCCCACTCAGTTTTCATGCAACCAAAGATCAAAAACAGCATGGAAACTCAATTCCAACGTCAAAAATAAATTTCCGCAAACTCAACACTATTCCACAAGAAATCAATAACCATGTTAAAATCCATAAACCAGTCAAGAAACTTTTTTTCAATTTCAAAGACTCAAACTATCTGGTGCATATTCATAGTGAATCCTGGCCGCTACCAGCTTAACTAAATGTCTATTCAGCAAATAAATAGCAGCTTTTTTTATAAATATGTATGGTCTTGGATCATCAATAATGATTTTTCTTTAGACTTCGGATACTTGATCGACCCACTTACTTCTATTATGTCAATATTAATCACTACTGTTGGAATCATGGTTCTTACTTATAGTGATAATTAGGAAGGGGAACCTTGTAGCAACGGTTAGGAGACAAAGCTTGTCTCTGTGTGACCTATAGGTCACGGGTTTGAGACTTCGAGCCGTGGAGTCATCAGGGTAGGCTGACTACATAAAATCCCCTTGCCTTCTCCCGACGCTGCGTGAATGTGGAATGCATTGTGACAGGACTGCCCTTTTTTATTCATAGTGATAATTGTACGGCTACACTAAAATAGCTATAAAAGAGCAAAAAGTTCGAGTCTTGACACTAAAAATTAACAGTACACTGCCCTATTTACCCAATATTGAACCCCCAAAGATTACAAAATCCTCAACTATAGACAACTGAAGGCTAAGAAAATTCAAGCTCAAATAAAGAGAAAAAATACACTAAAATAGGTGTGGGGAGAAAAAGCACAAAATTTGAATCTTTTTATCAGTTTTTTGATTGGTAAGCACAAATTCTGAATCTTGACACTCAAAATTCACAGTATACTGAACCACAAAAGATTACAAAATCTTCAACTATATAAAGCACTAATCACTACGAAAATTAAAACCCATGAGCATCTCAAATCAAGAAGCTGAATTAATAAAACTCAAAACACAAAAGTGGCAGCAAAGAGAAAGCTCATACCTTTTTCAAGAAAATGTTTTTTGGGCTTAAAGGGCCTGCAACATTCTTGAAGTCAAAGGGAGAAAAGAATACAAAAGGTGAAATGAATACAAAAAGTGAAAAACAAGTAAATGAGAGCACGTTTTACACACTGAAGATTTGCGGTGAATAATAAAGTAGTAATAATTGGGGAATGGGGAGCGAAGGGTCCTAGGAATCTGGATGAATCAAACGAGGATCTAAGATCAAGTGGACAACGTAGCTACAATCTAAACCGTTTGTTTTTACAAACTGTGAGGAAAAGAATACTAGAAAGGAAGGGAAAATAGGATGGATAGAAAATGAAGGAAAAGAATGTGAAAATACCTTTTCTAAATTGGGAAATGACATTTTATAGCCGCTCTCAAAATAATAATCGAAAATATACATATTTTTTGTATATTTATATATTTTTTTGTATGTAATATACAAAAAATATATAAATTTGTTAATCGAGGTAAATAGTTTCGGCTGCGGGTTAAAAGTAATTTTTGTCCTTTTAAAAGAAGAATTAGCCCAATAACCACTCACCTAATTTTTTAAACTAAAAATAGCAGGCAAATATATAATATATGTATAATTCATGAATAATATATATATAACTGTATATAATCTATATATATTGACAAAAAAAAGTAAGCATTAAATTCGGCCGGCTATTTCTATAACAAAACAATCCCTTTTAAAATCCCTTGTTTGGTTAAGACTCAAGGGGGATAAGACAATATGGAAAGAAAATTATTTAGGGGTGAAATAGTCATTTGGTTCACTTGATAGTTATGCCAGGATTATAATATTATACCGCGAATGTTTTTTATGCAGTGATTAATAATAATAAATCATTATACATAAATTACTTATTTTAAAAGATCTTTAAATAGTTTAATTTCAGTATTATTAATACACATATTTTTATTTAATATTATATCATGCATAAAATATTATATAAGTTCATGCATTACTTAATATGAATATGATTTTATTGCCAGATTTTGTGATTAATTGCTTTAATATCACAGCCAAACAACTCCGAAAAGTTAATTGAATTATATATTAAAAAGGAAAAGAAAAGTTTGCATAAAAAGAAACTCTTTCCATCGAAATCCTACAATTTTGCAGAATGATTTTTTTTTTCGCCATTGAAATTGCTTTTAAATTTTTTTCCAACAAATCTTGTCTAATTTTTTTTTTCAACGAACAACCTAAGAGATCTTGTCTAATAGATGCATAAAAATGACTGAAAGATTAACTTTTCTTTACACTATTTTTTTCATTTTTCCCCAAAATTACAGAGAAAAAATAAGTGTTCATTTTCTGTCTTTTCTTCATTTCTCTTGGCTTACAAGCAAAGGGACAATGGTTTATACCAATATTATAACTTATAATTTACTTTTCATAAGTAGGAATCTTGTCAGATGTCACAGTATATTCCTTTTAATTCTTTCTACTTTTAAATTCGGATCTGAAATATAGAGATATTCACATTGCATTGGGAAAAGAGTATTAAAATAGTAAAACTCGTCCTAACTTGGAATATGATGCTCCAACTTGTGACTCTTGTTGTTTGGTCGGGGTATAAAAATAGTACTCAATAAAATGTATCAATAATATTGAAATTAATTATGCTTAAATTATTTTTATCAATAGTTTGGTTTTGTGTATCAAAAATAGTATGCATATACAAAAATATTCTTAAAAACGGTTGAAAGGATTAGGAAAAAGATTTAAAAAGGCGGTACTATCTTTATATATGTTTATCCATATATTAAAGGTTATGATATTGCTAATGTCATGGTTTACTATGTATGAGTATTTACCCTTAAAATTAGATAACAATTAAACTTATAATGTATGTAAACATGTGATTTTTGATATTCCCCAAGATTTTTTATATTTTAGCATGTAAATGTTTAGTTTAGGCCTAATATCGCTATTTTAATTAGTTTTGACTCACAAAAAATGAAAATTACAAGAAAAATAGTTTCATTAACGTTTTGTAGTCATTTTTAATCTTGAAAAATACCAAAAATAGGTTTGTTTTAACGGTTAGTCTTATTTTAATAGTTATTTTATTTAAGTAGGGTTAGTTAGTAAATGAGGTCGTATTTCAGTGTCGTTCACGGAGAAGGAATAAAATTTGGTCTCAGCGACCCATTTTCAGGCCTAATTTTTGGACTTAGCCCATAACAACCCAAACCCAATCCCCCTAAAACCCTAGGAAGACACTTAAAAGGGACCTTAGACAATTTTGGATTGGGAGCCGTTTCTGAAAATAAAACAAAAACCTAAAGATCTAGAGCCTGTTTGGCTTAGCTGATTTAGAGTAGCTGATAATCATTAGCTGCTGAAAAATACTTTTAAGTGCTGAAACTGATTTACAAAATAAGCAGTTACGTGTTTGGATAAAAGTGCTGAAACTAATAATAACAGCTGAAGAACTGGGTATACGAAGAGTTTTGTTTAAAAAGAATTATTTTAGGGATAGAATAGTAAATATTTTGGTCAAACCTAAAGTGCTTATAAGCTGAAATTTGATAAGTTGAGGGAGACCAACTTATGACTTTTTGCTTATTTTTGGCCTTATAAGCACTTTTAATTTTACCAAACGCGTAAATAAGCCAAAAAGTGCTTATAAGCCAACTTATAAGCTTAGCCAAACACCCTCCTAAAACTTTGGACACAAAAAATTATCTGTCGTTTTGAAAAAAGGAGAATCCCGATCAGATTTTCATTCCTTTGCCGAAGAGTCCAAAAACCTTGGGTTTAATCTTCTTCTTCATGAATACAAGAAAACTCAAGACCCTTGAACCTAAGGCAGCCGCCCACCACACCAACGAACCTAATCTCCACAACCCCATCGCCACCAGCGACAAACAGAAAAAGCAGAAAAGTTTCGGATTTTTGCTTTCTCAAAATAGAGTTTATGTGAAGTGTTCGAGTTCGAAACTGGATTTGCCGTCCGAGGTTCGAGTGTTACGACCTGCTGTTCTAGTCCATATTTGGAATACGTTTGAGGTCCGATTTTATTCTTGGCCAGTTCATTTCTGAAAGTTTGTTGCTCTTTGAACTCGCATGGAGGTCTCTCGTCAGTTTAAATTTTGATCATTGTTTTGGGCTCCACCTGAGGTCGACTCCTTACTCTGTTCTCTACTTAATCTAGCTCACGTGCATGATTTATGCCTGTTCGCGCTTCGTGCATTAATTATTATGCTATGACTGATTTTTATTTATTTTTAAATCTGTTTGAACTGAATTTTCAAATATAAACATTGTTGAATTCCTGTTTTTGTGTATATGTGTTGATGCGTGAGAAAGATAATCTTAATGAACCAGTAAATGATTTCAAACGGAATGATAAAAGAATGGACATTAACTGAGTCGTAGGAGTGGTATTGGATGGGATAAGAATCTAGTTAATTGGGGTTTAAATGGGCTTGAGCTTTGGTCACAGTTTACACGTGTGAACTGGATTTAATATAAATTTCACTTAATATCATTTTATTTTTAATCACTAGGAGTATGCTTAGGCCGTTAGGATTTTTGTTGGTTTCGCGGCGAGAGGTCGTTCCTTTAGTTGAATATATCCGGGGAATGTCCCGAAAAATTTGTATATATTTTTATCCGGGGTATGCCCCGAAGTATTTGTGTTTGAAGGCCAGTGATGGAACACTTTGAGGAAGCATAGAATAGTATTTTTATTTTTATTTTATTAGGTGGGGATGACCTCGAGCCTCTTTTGATCGCTTGTTTCTTTTTGTGTTTTTTTTTACCTCAATCTGAATATTCTTTAAAGCCAACTTGATCATGTACGCAACCATACTAGTTACGGGACTCGGGGAATGCCTAACACCTTCTCCCCGTCAAATGAACCCCCTTACCCTAATCTCTGGTGCGGACTTGGTTTTAGAGTCTAAAATGTTTTAAAAGGAAAAATTATTTGTTAAAGAAAAACGGTGACCTGGCACACCGAAACGAATGTCAGGTGGCGACTCTGAGTTAATTCTTTTGAAACACAATGCTTTTTCACTTTTTAATTAGAAATCCTTTTTTGAGCTTTACAAATCTTTTATTTATTTAAGAGTGTTTAGTGAAGTTGGTAAAAAATGGGTGTGACAATGTGGTTTTAAGGACACATGATTTCACCTAATACCAATTGATGCATGTAAAGATTAGTAGTAGAAATTAACAATGAGATAAAGAAAACTAGTGTTGAAACGTAATTCAGCCCTCGAGCTTGAGTGCCCTCGAACTGATCGGTACTTGAATAGTTGAGAAATAAGCAAACTAATGAACAAGAATATAAGCTAGACATAAAGTATTTTATTGCTTATATGCGCGAATGTCAGGTCATTGCAAAATGATTAGAACCCTCTTTATGTAGTAGAGGAATCCTATCTATTGTACAATTCTAATTACGGAAGTAAATCTCATGATTAGCCTAAACAATCGCCTTTGATTTGATCTGTTCCGAGATTACCGCCATGATCTTCGACCAGTCATGAATATCTCGCATTTCCTTTACTATGCAGTCATCGATCTTGTTCGTTGTCTGTCCCACTTGGCCTCGATCACTACTGGCCTCGATCTCAATAGGCATCTCGAATCCCGAACTCGGTACCCAATCTTCGTGCCTTGGTGCCCAATTTTCGATTCTTCAACCCGGTTCCGGTAAGATCTACCACAGAAGCTATCCACCTTATTAGGAGGATGGTGGAACAGTACAGAGATAAGAAAAAGGATCTCCACATGGTGTTTATTGATTTGGAGAAAGCGTACGATAAGGTTCCTAGGAAGGTCTTATGGAGCTGCTTAGAGGATAAAGGGGTCCCGAGTAACTATATTAGGGTGATTAAAGACATGTATGATGGAGCTAAGACTCGGGTTAGGACAGTAGGAGGCGACTCTGAACACTTTCCAGTTATTACGGGGTTGCACCAAGGGTCTGCGCTCAGCCCATTCCTATTTGCCCTGGTGATGGATGCACTGACTCATCATATTCAAGGGGAGGTTCCATGGTGCATGCTATTTGCTGATGACATTATTCTAATTGACGAGACAAGAGGCGGCGTCAACGAGAGGCTAGAGATTTGGAGACATGCTCTTGAGTCTAAAGGTTTCAAGTTGAGTAGGACGAAGACGGAATACCTCGAGTGCAAATTTGGAGTTGAGCCGACGGAAGCGGGAGTTAAAGTGAGGCTTGACTCTCAAGTCATTCCCAAGAGAGGTAGTTTCAAGTACCTTGGATCGGTTATTCAGGGGATCGGGGAGATTGACGAGGATGTCACACACCGTATAGGGGTGGGGTGGATGAAGTGGAGGTTAGCGTCGGGAGTCTTGTGTGACAAGAAAGTGCCACCGTTACTAAAAGGTAAGTTTTATAGAGCAGTGGTTAGGCCTGCCATGTTGTATGGAACTGAATGTTGGCCGGTAAAGAACTCACACATCCAGAAGATGAGAGTAGCAGAGATGAGGATGTTGAGGTGGATGTGCGGGCATACAAGGATGGATAAGATTAGGAATGAAGATATTCGAGAGAAGGTGGGTGTGGCCCCCATGGAAGACAAGATGCGGGAAGTAAGACTCAGATGGTTCGGGCACATTCAGAGGAGGAGCACTGATGCACCGGTGAGGAGGTGTGAGGAAGACCTAAGAAGTATTGGGGAGAGGTGATCAGACAGGACATGGCGCGACTTAGGATTACTGAGGACATGGCCCTTGATAGGGAATTATGGAGGTCGAGCATTAAGGTTGTAGGTTAGGGGAGAGTGTGAATATTTCTACAACACAATAGAGGGAGACTATCCAGTTAGGAGTTAGACTAGGAATGTCATTGGTCGTCTATCGATGCCGGGCTTTACCTTCTAGTTGTACTATACCAGCCATCTATTTCGTAGTTCGTATTTCGTATCCTGTATTTCATATTTCATATCTCTTATATATTATTGTTATTTTTATTACGCATTTTTATGGTACTAATATATCATCTCCTGTTGCTTTTTTGAGCCGAGGGTCTCCTGGAAACAGCCTCTCTACCCTTCGGGGTAGGGGTAAGGTCTGCGTACATATTACCCTCCCCAAACTCCACTTATGGGATTATACTGGGTCGTTGTTATTGTTGTTGTTGTTGTTGTACTAAGTGGTTGTTTGGAAACAATCTCGTTTTTTTCACTGGCACTTAATGAATCTCCAGCTTAAGAGCAATTTTAAAATACAATAAAAATTGAGGGCTATAAATACACCTTTTTTTCTTGAAAAACTTAAATTTCAGTAATTGTAAGGATAAATACGAAACAATTGAACAAGAGTATCAATGGACCAAAAGTAAAATGGATGACAAAATGAAGCAATATTCAATAATACAAAGGGCAAAATTTGAGCCATTTTCCTTTCTTCTACTTGGTTTTAACATAGCTAGTTTAAATATTGCAATTTGGATAAAGCAAGTGTCCCTAGCTTAATGGTAGAGCACTTGACCTCCTCATGTCACTAGTTCAAATCCAGTTGAGCTCTTTCATTAATAAGTTGACTCCATGGCCCAATGGATAAGGCGCTGGTCTACGAAACCAGAGATTCTGGGTTCGATCCCCAGTGGAGTCGATTTTTTCTTCTTTTTTATTTTGCCTAAAAACTGTTCTTTTTTGTAGCTCTTTTATCCAGATTATTCTTTTATTAATTAATTCCTCATTCACGTATATTAGCAGTGAATTTCAAAAATAATAAATGTAATTGGAAGTTGTAGCTATAAAATTCGCTTATTTTAAAAATGGACCTATTTTCTGCATACCAAATAAACAGTAAGATAATTAATTAAGATTAAGGGGATATAATCTCTCTCATGTTTAAATGTGGCGGAGCATCTTCGCGAAAAATTACCTAGCTAAGTAAAAATATATATATATGATATGAATATACACTACATATCGATCCCCCTTGACTTGTTCGTTGCTATACTTCTTATATTTTGATTCCCTGGAAGTATTAGTATTACGCCCGCTTTCTCTTATTCTTAGATTTCTAATAGTACATGTTGTTTGCTTTAGTTATCCTAGTTTTTTTGCTCTAGTTACTGTCTATTTTTTTTCCTGCTATTTTTATTGCTTCTTTTCCATGACTACGTCACTATTATATTTCTTTTCAGCCAAAGGTCTATCGGAAACAGCCTCTACCTTCAGAAGGTAGGGTAAGGTCTGTGTACACACTACCCTTCCTAAATCCCACTCGGAGAATTTCACTGGGTATATTTGTTAGTAATCTGTATTTGTAAAACAATTCTGGAGAAAATAAAATAACATAAGCAGAAATGTAAACAGAATAAAAAAAAACACCAATTCGAGCCCACTGAATTCACAGTGTTTCCTTAAGGAATTTAATCCCCTCCTAGTACCCAAGGTTATGGATTATTTCCTCCGATAGAACGAATTACACACTGGTGTAGTGGTACTCCAAACTCCAGTGTTTCAGAACACAAAGTTCGATAGCAAATCACACTTACTGTTGCTTTCTTTGAAGTTAAAATATGCAGAAGAAAGGAGAAGAACTCAGAAATTCGTATGGAAAATCCGAGAGATTTATTTTAATATTAATATTTTGTTATTAAACTAAATATTTAATAACGTTTCTGTTAATATTTACTATTAACAAATAAATTTGGTCCAAAAATTAATCAATCCATTGATCATTTGATGGAATCCGAATCTGAGCCGAGCGACAACGACGACGACACAAGGCTTGCCTTCTTCTCAACTCTTTATGAGCTAAAAGAAGAGCAATTGCTTATATACTCATCAAAAACTTTTTCCTCTTCTCATATGGGACAATCAAGGAGGGAAACTCAAATATTACTCAAATACTTCATTTTTCCCTCTATTTCCCATTCACCATATTTTTAAGTATTACTAGCTTAAAAACCCAACAATATTATTATTGTTGTCGTTGTTCTCCCTTAATGAAAATTCTTTCTCCACCATAGGTGGGACGACCATGAGTTGGAGAAATAGCGTGAGAATGTATTATCTGATATTTTGCCGTTTACACTGTTTGTATTTGTATTTCCTCTGTTACGTAAACTTCCATTTTATGTGATATTATTATTATTATTATTTGTGTTTTTTCCTCTGTTACATAAACTTTTATTTTATGTGATACTATTATTGTTTTGGAATTCGAATAACTTTTTTTCCCTAATAGGAACCACGTGTCCTTGAACCATACGATGAATATAGTAAAGGACCACCTATATAAGTCCAGCCAACAAACACTTTTCCTCCCCCAAACAGCTTTCTTGACCTCGGGCAATATAATGGTCCCAAAATTCTGAAATCTCTAGAGACGACTACTTTAAAATGAGTCTCCAGTTTACAACACACCACAGACATTTATCTATAGGGACCATGCTTTAGCAGTTAGTACAGTTGGATAAATATTGATTCAGTGGCAAAGTCAGAAAATTTAATAAAGGTGTTTAATTTTTAAACACCCTTTGCCAGTGGGTTATGCAAGGATGTTCAAAGTCTATTTTTTAATTAATAACACATATATTTTACCTTATACGTAGTATAATTCTTCGACGAAGGATGCTCATTTGACTAGTACCCTTGGGCCAACATAGCTTTGCCCCTGGTACGACTTATAGGTCACGAATTCGAACTGCGGAAGCAGTTATTAGTGTTTGTATTAGGATAAGTTGTCTACATGATATCTCTTTTGGTGCGACCGTCCCTCGAACCCTGCGTGAATATGAGATCTTTCGTGCACTGAACTATCGGTAATGTGGGCTTTTAGATAAGGTTAAAAAGAAAGGATATCAGAGGCTCAAAACAATTCACATGGATTCAAAATTACAACTTTTAGAATCAGTGTAAAAGACTTTTTATTAATAATATAATTTTACCAATTCTCATATGTTATTATCCATTGTAATAGTTCATAGTAAAATCGTGAAAGAAATTTTTATAAGTAGAGATTGATTTTCTTTTATAAACATGAGCATTAACTACTTTTTTCCCAATCTGATTGTCCTATGTGTTCTTTGCTTGTCGCCTAAATTTTTACCTTTTAAAAACCTTAGGTTGTCTAGAACTATGTAGATTTAGAGGTCCTAAATTCCTCCAGGATCATAAGGAAGGGACGGGTAGCAGCACGCTTAGAGGTCGTTAATTAAACTCGCTTTTATAACGACTAAAGGGAGGGTAATGGATAGTAAAAGGATATGATGACCTGTGCGGTAATGCAACATGTAGCCCCTCTAATTGAGGAGTGAATATGAGATCTTTCGTGCACCGAACTGTCGTTTTAAAATTAAGCTGAACTATGTTAAGGGTTAGAAGGTCCAAAGTAATATCATTTGTTCGTACAGTCTGTTTATATTATTTGATAAATAAATGTTCAATCGTGTAATCATAATCACCTCATCTACAAACCTATACGATATGAACCAATATACATTTATTTACTTTATATTATATTTACAATATACGTCGACATATGAAACTGTTTTTCTTTCCTTCTTTTTTACGGCACAAATATACGAGCATTCATTTTTATGATGGGTGACAATAAAAGTTAAACTGAAGGCCATTGCCAACATACCACCTGGAATGCGTAATTAGCTGAGTTAAAATCTTGAATTGTTAAATAAGGGAAACTTTCATAGGGAAGTGCACGGTTAACCACTAATTAAAAATGACTTTATTCTTTAGCCACTATTTAATATGTATTTACTCTTTAACTAGTGTTTAATAAATTTTTATCCGTCCGGACGAAAATACCAACATAGGTGATGCGTAAATATTAAGGACATGATGTCCTTAACTTCATGAATGCTGTGTAAATATTAAGGACAAAGTGTCATGTCATGTCCTTAAATTCATATGTGCAGTATAAATGTTGAGGACATGACGTCCTTAACTTCATGTGTGCGCAGTATAAATGTTAAGCATAATGTCCTTAACTTAAATTTGCACCTTTTGTTAACTTCATATATGCAGTGTAAATGTTAAGGATATAGTATCCTTAACTTCATATGTGCGGTGTAAATGTTAAGGACATGACGTCCTTAACTTCATATGTGCAGTGTAAATGTTAAGAACGCCATGTCCATTTACACAGCACCCATGAAGAAAGGGTAAAACCATCTTTTCGTATTAATTTTAATAGAATAGTGGTTATTTTTGCTCAATATTAAAAATACTGAATAAAAATTAAATATCATGTTAAAAAGTAGTTATCCCACGTTATTTCTACAACTTTTATTATCTACTTATCTTTTCAAAACTTTGGGCCCAACTCTCGAAAAGTCAGCTGATGAGGTAGTGTTTGCCCATAACCTCAACAAATGTAGACTCTATGAACATGTAGTAAACAACAACAACGAATCCAATGTAATCTCATAACATGTAGTAAACAACAACAACAAATTCAATGTAATCTCGTAAGTGAAATCTGGAGAGGGTAGCATGCACGTAAACCTTACATATAGGTAGAAAGGTTATTTTCAAAATAAAAAATATATATTTTTAGCTGCTCTTACAAATAATAGCCGACAAAATAAATTATATATATATAAAATACACACACTTTTTGACTAGAGAATATAATTAATTTCGAGCATAATTAGTTTCAACAGACTGGTCAGTTTTGTATTTTGGCCAACCAAGATTATAAAGGGCCAATATTAGACAAATCAAAATTATTTATTGTTTGAATTACATTTCTTAAAAGACACGTTTTAGAGCCCGTTTGGACATAAGAAAATTTTTTCTTTTTTTAGAATTTATTTTTCTTTTTTTTCGAAGTCGCATTTGCTCATAAAATTTTAAATTTTCACTTGAAAATGCATTTTGAAATTTTTCGAAAATTTGAAAAACTTCAAAAAGATATTTTTCAAAATTTTCACTCAGATCACACAAAACTTCAAAAACAACCCAAAATTATATTCATGTCCAAACACACTTCTAATTTTCAAAAACCATTTCACTTTTTTTGAAATTTTATTTTTTTCACTTTTTTGGAATTTTATAATTCTTATGTCCAAACGCCCACTTAACATGTATTGTATAATCCCACTATCATTATTTAAAAGAACAAAAACAAATCTGAATTCAACCACATGTTCCTAATCCATGTAATGAACACATTAAAGGGCAACCTATAATTGCAGCCAACAAACACTTCTTCTTTACCCCAACAGCAGAATGATTCAATCATTCAATATGGTCCCCAGAACTTAAAGCCTCTAAACACTACTCATTTAAAATGAGTCTTGAGATTATAACAAATCAGCCTCTTGCTGAAATGCAGGGTAAAACTGCGTACAATACTCTCTTGTGGTCCGGCCGTTCTCCGGACCCCGCGCATAGCGGGAGCTTAGTGCGCCCGGACTGCCTTTTTAGACATTTTCAATATACAGAAACCATGTAGCACACTTGGATACGATGTATATAAACCAAACTATAGTAAGGATGATTAGAGAAGACCATGATATCATTCAAGATTCATTCCTCTGAATTTCCTAAAAAGAATCCGTAAATGTACATAAAAAACTTTTTCTTTAGACCATTATCCCTCCAACATGTGCACGACTCGATACATATATCTCACTCTTAAAAAGAGGAATAGAAAAAGCAAAAATGGAAATGAAAAAGTTCTTACTGGTTCGCATGTAGTATTCTGCGATATCCTCTTCCTCTGAAACCCCGTGGTATCAGTCACAGGAGGGGAGAAGCATTGGGGTTTACAACTATATGCTTGAGAGGGTGAGCAACATCGGTACCTCCAGCGTGCTTGACAAACTCGGCTGGTGAGTGAAAACTACCGTGACATACGTACATAATTCTTACCTCCTCCCCTTTCCCGTACTTGTATAATATTCCGTCTACTCTTCTACCATTAGGACCATCTCCTTTTGTGAAAACGCACGGCATATCTCCCAACATGTTTGCTCCCGTTTCCTTTGCCTGACTTTTTGCTGCACCGAGTCTCTTAGATGGACTACTGTCCATGTCACCTCCCGACAGCCTGTTTACAATTTCTCTCATTTTTGACCCAGATGAACCAACGTCTTGACTCCCTCCTCCTTGTAATGAGTGGATACTGGCAGGGCTTAGCTCGCCAGACCCTGTAGCCGGAATTCATCAGGGTTCTAGAAAGATGGTCAAGATGATAGACGGACAGAAAGATAGAAAAGCAGATATCATATATAAACTGCATCTTTTCGCTCTTTCCTTTACGCTGTAAGCTCCAAAAACAATTTAATGTCATACAAATGAACATACCATAAATTGCAGTAAAATGCAAAACTATTAGACACTACTGAATGATTATAGAACAATCAATACAGACCAGTACCAGATCAAACGATCTAATATTCTCTGGTGACAATAATGAACTCCACTTGCGTAGTGAATAGTCAATAGCATATTCAACATTCTTTGACTAAATAACCATTTATTGTACAAGCATCTAAGGTCAGCAAACTTAGGATAACAGGAATTAAGCAGCTGAAATAAATTCCAATATTTTAATTCGATCGACTTGCTGATTTCATGACAATAGATAACTATTAAAAAGATTGAATTTCCTCAGCAATATCGTGGAACTTCATTTAGGAATAGGACAAGTGAAAAAGAATTTAAATCTGGTCATAGGACATAAGATACTGATCTATTAATTCCCCAACAGATATTCCTATCTAGCAACAAAGGTCCTCATGCATCAACTAGCAAGGCAAATTTACATCTATGTGATATTTGTAAAATTGCGCGATTCCAAGGAGCTGACCTGGACCCTAATCTGTTCTATCGCATGGACCACAACCGAAAAGGTAAATAAGAGAGCCGGAGACAATCTTGATTGCCCAATAGGTAATTAACGAAGAAGACTAATTGAAAAGACTGTTGCTTATCTAAAAGTAGCACACGTAGGGCAAACATCTGAAACCATGAGGTGTAAAATCCATCAGACTTTAATACACATGACTAACTCCCTTGGGTGAGAAGGAAACTGAACCATCTAGAGAGATCTGTTAGTTTAATCGAGACTAGAGTACTTTCAAGTAGGTAGAGCTAAGTTGTCAAGATTTTCGAGAGCAGACTGGAAATTGGCATTATACAAACATAGTGGCATGTATCACACAAGGCCTCTTTTATTTTATCAGACAATAAAAGAATGAATGCTTTCTATTTTACGGTGCAAAGTACCCCACGAATAAATGATCTAGTTTGGTTTCCCAAGTCTACAAATAATAACGGTCCATCTTTCTCCTTGCTGTTTAATTGGAAGTAGTGAGCTCTGGTTAATCATTTTCGTGGAAAAGATATGAATCTCGAGTTTCTGCGGAAAGGGTATCAGACTTGGTCTATATAATACTACAAAAAAGAAAATCATATAGTCAAATCAGCAGTAGCAGACGCTCCCTAGGGTTCTAACCTACTGGAGTTCACATCAAAGCAAGCAATTGAAGATTAAGAAGGTATTTTACATCACAGAACTTTTTGCTCAAAGAACTGCACCTGCAATTTTTATCATATGCATTTTCCTGTATCTTCTCATCTCCTGCATTTCTTCCGGCAAATTTTGTGACTTCAGCGCATATGGCAACAAAGAAAGTTCCCAAAGGCACCTAGATAACCTTATTAAACATACGGCATAAGTACAACACTTGACAGTGACAATCAGACAGTATCTCCAAACAGTCAATATAGCATAACATTCTCGAGGTGTCGAAAGTAGAAGGAAGCGCGATACCACAATTTTAAACCACGAATATGGTGACAAGGGAGGGTTTTCTTAGTGATAGAACACCTTCACCTCGAACCATTAGGTTAGAGGTATGAGTCACCAAGAGGGAACGGGAACTACTGTTGATCCCTTGAGGGGCGAACAGGGATGGTCGGATGGGGTTTTCTACTTCTTCTTTTTTTTTTGTGTGTATGTGTGTGTGTGGGTGGGGTGGATAACGGTGATGTCCGAGTTAGCTTGGGCGCACTTCGACTATTCCTACCTCCACCAGCAGAAATACCGATAAATTCTCTGTTGGGAATCCTAGTTTTCACCTACTTCATTGACTGCTAGGCCGCACGCTAAGGTGTGGTCCAGTGGGCTTTGAAAAGAATCAAGAATGTGGTAAATGGCAATAAGACAGAAGACATGAACAAGTACCAAAGAAACTAGCAAACACTGAAAGCGAGGGGACCTCATCAGCAAGTATTGACTAAATATATTGAGATTTATTGAACAGAACATAAAAGCAAATGCCACATTTCTGGCAATGGATAACTCCGCAGTAATCATTTATGACCAATGTTACATAGCATGTTTTAAACCATCCTCATTGCAACATGTGATAACCACTCCATACCCAAAAGATAAGAGTACCAACACAACAATCAAAAATTCAAACCCAAAGTAAAATCATTCAGTACTACAAATCTCCAATTCAACTGGCTATCAAGTCTCAAGGATTTAATCAATAAAGAAGTTACATAACAATGAGTAAAAAAAAAGGGCAGCCCGATGAACGAACAAGGTCCGGGAAGGGCCGCACCCCAATGGTTGTGACATAGGCAAGCTACCCTGTGGCCAATTCCAAGGCTCGAACCCGTGAC
Source organism: Nicotiana tabacum (assembly GCF_000715075.1). NCBI lineage: Eukaryota > Viridiplantae > Streptophyta > Magnoliopsida > Solanales > Solanaceae > Nicotiana > Nicotiana tabacum. The sequence continues at coordinate 16,821,027 of NC_134099.1, read as the reverse complement.
CTATAGGCCACACGGAGACAACTTTATCATCGCTCCAAGGTTCCCCTTCACATAAACAATGAATGCTAACATAAAATAAAGGGAAATGGTGTACCTTGTGGAGGTTTACTTTCCAATTCAGACATACTTGAAGAACTACCACAGCCACCTTGGGATTCCACAGAACCTTGTGATCCCAATTGCCCTTGTCCTTGCTTTTTACTACCAGAATAACTTCCTTTACCTTTTCCCATTGCCAAATCCATTCCACCTCCTCCCAAACTACCTTGTCTAGCCACTGCAGCTAACGTTGGAGATACCGATAAACCAAACTTTTTAGCGGTCGCCAAGTACTGTTCTTTCTCCAATTTACCTTTCAAATTCACCTCAATTTCCCTCTTTTCATCTTCCACACATCCTCCACCACTTTCTTTATCACCACCCCTTAAATTCCTCTGCTTCTCTGATCTTCTCCTCTTAGCTTCCATTCTTCGCAAAGTCTGCAACTCTTTCCTTTTCCTCCATTCTTCCTCAGTCTCCACAGGTAAAGAAGATGTTCTCACTAAACTAGCTGGATAAGAAACTGGGGGTGATGGTGTTAAAGCATCATCATCTCTAACTATTGGCAAACAAGCAGCTACAGAACTAGACCTTATCAACTTATTATTACAAGATTTGTCCACACCAAATCTACCTCCTAATGACAATCCAAGATTCAACTCTAATTCTCCCTCATCATTTTCCTCATCCTCATCCTTTGCTCTTGAACTACTACTCCCCATAAATCTTTGCAATAAGTCCCTTGAAAATCTACTACTTTCCATAGAAAAATTCTCCATTTCCCGTACTCTACTACTTTTCTTTTTCTCATCTGTATTATCTCCCATGGCAAACCATAAATTACCCACAAAATATATTATCAACAACACCACACTAAACCTCTTAAACTTAACTATTTCCACATGTACATGCATGTTTAACACTTCCATGATCTAATTTAACCAACCCCAGGTGGAAAAATCTAATCTTTAACTGCATATTAGCTTAAATAAGCTCCAAGATTAAGTCTTTAGAGGCAAATTTTGAACTTTAAAATCCCAACTGGGAAAAAAAGTAAATATGACCGGAGTTTTTCCCGGAGAAGGAAAATCCACCAAAGATTATCATACAACAAAAGAAAAAGAGAAAAAATGGATAAAAATGTAATCTTGGTGAGAAAATGCTGTGTTCCGGCAAAAGGGTGGCCGGAAAATCAAGAAAACATGAGAAGCAAAGAGCTACGGAAGGGGTAGAGTGTAAGAATACAATGAAATAATAAACCAAACAAGACTCAGAAAGATAGAAACAGGTAGGGGGAGAAAAAGACTCAAAAGGAAAATGAAAGGAAAAAAAAGTGAGGAGGGGGTAGTGGGGTTGGGAGTGTAAAGACAAAAATGCCCTTTGTGTTTTATAGGGGGCTGGGGGGACAACAGAAAGTACTGGGAGAGGACAAGTGGCAGAAGTGAGAGAAAGGAAAGAAAGACACGTGGGACTGAGTGAATAGCTCCCTCTTTGGTGGTGTCTCTAACGATAGAGTTTTCACAGAAAGATGTTTATATGTGGGAAGTTTAGTGTGTGGGTGATTCACACTTGAAACCCTCACTATTTTAGCCAATCATGTTTGTATGTAAAATGTATGTAATCTTGTAATCTAAAAAGTCTTTATATGGTCTGAACCTAATAATAACCTTTAAGGCATCGTTTGGTACGATGTATAAAAAATTAATTTTGGGATAAAAATTTAGTACCACTTTATCCCTTATTTAGTTACTAAACTTGGGATAATTTATATCTGTCGGAGGATAAAATACTAATCTCAGGATAAATCAATTAAATTGACAATTCTTAGATTAATATAACATACCAAACAATCAATAAAACAAAAATATCAGGATAACTAATTTCAACATAACTAATCGCAGCAATAAATGTCTTCAAACCAAATGATCCCTAAGGAATCGTTTGGTAGGAGGTATTAGACAAACAAATGCAAGCATTGGCTTTGTGCATTACTAATATCTTGTTTGGTTCATTTTTTTCCGGCCTGTGTATAACTAATGCTTGTATTAGTTATACATCATATTTGGTATTATCTTATGTATAAGTAATGCATAGAAAATCATGACATTAGTAATACCAAGACTATTAATGCATGCAAAAGTATGGTTAAAGATAAAATTGTCCTTAAAGTCCCTTAAAGCTAGAGAATATGGAGGGCATTTTTGTAAACATCTATTTTTCTTTAAAATTATGCAATGCATTATAATTTTTAATACACCACACCAAACAGTAAATAAGAAATAATATTTACATAACTAATGCTTGTATTACTAACTCATGCATTACTAATCATTGCATTACTAATACACCTTATTCTGCATTATTCTTATACATCCTACCAAACGACCTGTAAGTGTCATAAACAGTGTATTTATCATTTTCAATGAGTAATAGCCCATTTGACCATGTTTTTTTTTTGTGGTCAAAAATACTTTTTTATTAAAAAAAAATCCAAAGTTAAGATTTTTTGTCAAGCTTTTAGAATTTTTAAAAAAAGGCCTTTGAATGGAAGCACGAGCAGTTTTTCAGAAGTAGAAAAAAATAGTTTCTCCCCAAAAATATTTTTGAAAAAAAAAAATTAGAACAACAATAATAACAACAACAATAATAATAACAACTATAACAACAACAACAACAACAACAATAACAATAACAATAACAACAACAACAATAATAAAAAAAATCCACTGAATTTCAATAAGTGGGATCTGGAAATGTAATAGGTATGCAGATCTTACACCTATCTTATGAGAGAGATTATTTCGATAGACCCTTGGCTAATAGCACAGGAGCAGTGGCAACAAGTAGTAATAACAGTAAGTTATTAATCAAATTGAAGCGAAAGATATGAGCACTTTAAGTGTTTTCTAAATTGATTAGTCAAACACTTAAAAGTACGTTTTAAAAGTTGAGTGAAACACTAATTGTTGCTCAAAAATAATTTTCAAATTAACTAGCCAAACACAAACTAATAACCTGTTTGGCCAGGCTTCTCAAGAGGCCAAAAGTGTGTTTTTCCCAAAAGTACTTTTTTTTCCTAACTTGAGGTGTTTGGCCAAGCTTTTTGGAGGGAAAAAGTAATTTTGGGAAGAAGCAAAAGCAGTTTTGTTTTTTTTTCTTACCTAAAATATTCTTAACAAAATATAGTATATACCAAAATAACCGTTAAACCTAATACTTAGGATATTAATGTATAATGATTTTTTCTTATTTTTAGGATAGTTTTCTAATATATAGTGACTTTAGGAGTGAATGTTTTTATATTTGTTGAATGAATTTTAATATATTTAACTTATATTAAAAGAATTAAGTACTTTTTAATTTTATTTTCATATTTTACTTAAATAAAATAAAAAAAATTTAATTATTGCATGTAATAACAAAATTTTGATATTATTTATTTACTTATAATATTAATTATTAAGTAAATCTATTCATGTCCTTATTCGTAATTTGATATTTAAAAACACTTTCTAAACAACTTGGCCAAACACAAATTATAGTTCAAAAGTACTTTTTAGAGTGATTAGCCAAACACAAACGATTTCTCTCCAAAAATACATTTTTAAAAAAATACTTTTCAAAATAAACTGATTTCTCTGGCTTGGCCAAACAAACTATAAATGTGAGACATCACAATAGGAGGGGGAGTGGGGGCCCTTGCAAGTTGCAGCTAGTAGGGTACACAAGGGCTATAGTAAGGAGTACAACACTAGAACTACTAAAAATGTTAGAGAGAGAGAAAATGTTTTTTAATTTTGTGGGACACGTGTTACCAAATAAACAAATCAGAGAGAACACGACACGTGTCAAGGTAGTTTATGGAGACAGAGAAGCTGACACGTGGATAGTATCCCTCTCATTCTCAGCCTCGTAAAGCAGAGACATTGTCTTTCATGTTTTTTTTAATAATTTTGAATTAAATCTTTAGGATGATTAATAATTAATCACACTTAGCTGTCAAGAAAGGGAAAGGTGGGTAGCTGTGCTTTTGGATTAGTTTATTTAAATTAGCTAATGAGTGTTTTCTTGTAGTAATTAATACTTACATGGGACACGTGGGTGATAAGCTTTTATAGCTTTGAATTCAAGTCTTTCCTTTGGTCAATTTTGGGATATATACTTACATGTAGGTAGAAAAATAATTTTTGATGGTGAAGGAATATAATACCTATTAATAATTAACTCATAAACTCATATTTCTCAATGCATCTTAAACTTCTTTACAACAACAACAACAATCCGGTAAAATCCCACTAATAGAATCTGGGAAGAGTAGTGTGAACGCAAACCTTACCCCTACCCTGAAAAAGTAAAGAGGTTGTTTCTGAAAAATCCTCGACTCAAGAAAACAAAAAGACAAAAGGAAACAAAATATAACTAGCAAATATCACATTTTATATAATTAAATTTCTTCAATTGTTAATTAGTTTTCCAACAAATAAAAACCTTTGATATAATAGTATGATATGCTCAAATATTAGAATACTATTCTAGTATATTTGTAGACTACAAGTAATTTGTTTATAAATATAGGATAACTAGGTAAAAATTCCTAGAAACTAAGTAAGCATTTGAACACTAAAATATGAACTCAAGCTACAAAATAATATTTGATGTTTGACATTATGTTTAGACACGCGTTTCACTTTAAAAAAAATATTACAGTTTTACGAGGGAAAACGAATTTATTGTTTGAACAAAAAGTTAAAAACTCTTTGCCAACTTTAATTATCAATACTAAAGAAAGTAAATCTTAGCCAAGTATAATTAATTTCAAATCCAAACATATGCAATGAAAAATAACAAAAGGTAGGAATATACTAAATTAATTAATGTCATAATTTTGCATCAATCACGAGAAATGAGATTACATCGAAAGCCAAAACGAAGTGTTACTGAAGAAGTAAAGAGGGAAAAGTGAAGTAACTATTCATCAGTAAGAGATTCTTTTTTTTCCTTCTTCTTCTCCTACTTCTTCCTGCAACTTTTATCATTCTTTCCCTCGACTGTCCCTTTTGTCATTACTCGAACATAGTATGCTTTCGATGATTTGACCCCGAGGTCGATCGAGGTATTCTTTGCTATTTCGCCGTCTGGGCGAGATCCCAACTTGATCGACCACTACGGTTAGATTTTGACCCATACATTTACTTGAATAAACTTGAAACTCATCTTCAAAAACTTTTTCAAAAATTCAGTCCAATTAACCAAACAATGATTTGAAAAATGTTTTGGAGAAAAAAATTATGTCCAAACGACTCCCAAGAGAAGTGGGTCTTACGGGCTTTCGGCTCTGTTTTCTGTAGAACTCTAAATAACATAAGTAGTATACTTATCCTTATCCAAAATTATTACTATATATACTAGTGAAATTGGAAGCGCAGGAGTAACATCATCATTGAATTTTCAAAATGATACTTTTAACTTTTTCTGAAAAAAATTTCATGCAATCTGATATTTTACTAATTTGATTTTTTCTTTTCTTGTTCACTTAGAGTTATTAGTTTGACTTCAATATAAATTCGATCAACATTTAATAATAATTTTTTAAAAAAAGTAACTAACAAATAACCTTCTTTACAACGTGAGCCAAATTTATTCATATTTCTCGCACAATCACCTTACGGACCGAAGCATCTGGCCAAGATAACAATGTGTTTTATATTTATAAAATGCCTAGTTTTATTTCTCAAAATTATTGGAAGTCGATCTTTGATCGACCCGAATTCAATTCGACTACCAAATTCGTTTTTCAAGGGATAATAAATTCTCCAAAACTTTAAAAACTAAATAATAATATAGACGCTGATCTTAGTTCTATAAAGAGTTGAACTGCAAACAAAAATAAAAAGTAAGAAAAATTAGTTAGCCATAACAATGAAGAAATTAATCAATAACAAAGATCGAAAGACAAAAAAAGAATGTAATGTATTAAGGTTAGAGAAATTAAATAGAAAAGCGTAAAAGCACTCAATCAAATTAAATTCTATTTATCTTTTTTTATTATTGTACTCCCCTACAAGCACAAATCAGGAATACACTTGCACTAAGCTGTTACTTTAATTTGAAAAGCTTAAATGCTTAGATGCCTTACCCCCGAACACGTGAAATTAGATTATGTGATTTTATGTGACCCCGAAATAAAGCAGGAAAAAAGAGAAAATATTCTTATAGTTTAAGTAAACATACCTTTATCGACACATGAGTAATTTTGTTGGTCTTGATATGCTGTAGAAGTTCGGAACTTCTAAATTGGAATGAGTGTTCCTTGAAACTGATCCTGGAACTATCTGAATATCACTTTTTTGTGATCCAAATTGAAAGAAAAAACACATGACAAAAGTAGTCTCATAGTTAAAATGCATATATTGTTGAAACAAATATACCGCCCGGCCATCCAGATCTAGCTGCTTAGTACACTTTAAAGGTTGGCGGTAGTCCGCACGACCAATAAGGATTCGAAATATACGGAAATTCTATTATAGTTTAATGACTGTATGGAAGGATCTATATCCTTTTACCCAAGCACGGGGCCTGTCTAAGCCCGATACATACTCTTACTGAGCCCATGTGTCTAGCAGTTCTAACTGTGAAAGAGGTAGCCCTTTTGACAACTTCAGCGGGCTTTAATGTCACAGCTCGCTAGACGTAGCCACTAAGGCAAAGCCAATAAGAGTAGTACCAGAACCGACTGTACCACCATCTTGGAACCAAATCAAGAAACTATATTAAAATTTCTTTATATTTTGAAAGAGTCTGGATTCTTCATGGTTAATATGCAAGAGAAATTAGTTCTTCAACATAGATATGAATCCGTTTAGCCGGACATAGTCACGGCTGGGGAGAGAAACTAAGTAATTAAAATACTAAAAAGAAAAGAGAATAAGTACCTTGAAGGCCGAGAAGCAAGGCCCTGAAGATGAACTGAACTTCAAAACTTTTATTTAACTTCCACTGATTTACAAACTATAAACTAAATCTTTACAAAAGGGGTTGGTTGAGAGAGAGAAGAGAGAGAGAGAGTAGAGAGAGAAGGGGGGGTTCCGGCTCTCCTTCTTCAAATGAAGAAGCCTCCTTATATAACAAAAAAAAGAATCTAGAATAGTAAATTGGGTCCCACATCTGGGTCCCTACACAGTGTTTCTACTGTAGTTAAACAATGTTTCTACTGTGAATGAATAGTGTATCTACTGTTTAAGTGGGTCCTGGTGGTTGATAAGCTGTCAAGTCTTCTTTTTATCCAAATTGTGCATTTGTTGGAGGAATTCTTCCACCTTGTCGATATCTCTGTCAGATAGTATCATTTCTGGCTGTATTGATTATGTATCTTCTACGAGGTCATCACCACTCGTTTCACTTCTCATTGAAGTGTCTGATTTTTCGCACTGATCTAGATTGGAGCAGATTTCTTTTTAATCCTTCTAAGTATTGATTTATCAAATCAATTTTATCTCCGTCTTGAATAGAGATTCTTCGAGCAATATGTTTAACAGTGCTTTCTTCTATTATCCTCTTTTGAGGGGCCGTTACATATAAATGGATTTGTGTTTTGATAGAATCTAATAATTCTTGTCCGTATAACGTTTTTGTTTTGGGATCAGTCTTCATCAATTTGTCCCAAAAATTGTTGTAGAATACCCTATATAAACAAGGGATTTGTTCTTCCGTATAACCTAATTCCGGCGTCCATTTATGGATCCAGGGGATAGAAAATTCAATAAAGAAGTAGATTTGATCAATTTTTTCTAGGTAGCAGATATGATCTGCGTGATATAACTCTGTCAAGAACGGAGAGGCTTTTGTCCATTCTTTGTATAACTTTAGGAATGATTCAGGCAAAATCTTGGTAGTAGGACCGTGGTATGACCACTAGTTTAAAAACCAGTTAGGGATAGGTCCTGTAAATACCTTTGCGCATACTTTGATAAACCAAGTATGCTTATGTATTTCATTGTTATAATAAAGCACTCTATCAAATGCTTGAATATAATCCCAATAAGTGAAATTCATAGGTGATTTATTAAGGCTTATCTGTCTTTCTTTCATTGTTGAAATACCCCATTCTTCAACATATATAATCTGTTTGATAATGACTTTTGAAAAGTTATAAACATTTTCATACGTGTTATAACCCGAAAAGTGCTGGAATTCTGCACTACCTGTACTGATCAGGATAGTCTCATAATAGGTGCGGGTTTTATATGATTCACCCGGATAGTATAATCCATTAATCAGATATCTCTGAAATATTTTTCACGGTTCTTCTTTTCTCTGAATCTCAGAGTTTTCAAGGAGAAATATCATTTCTCTCTTTGGTAACTTTTCATATGACTTGATATCGTCATTGTCTTCTTCTTTAGCAATTGAAGCAAAAGTATCACTTTGCTTTTTGGATGCTAAATAAGCCTGTAGATGTCCATATAACGGACTATCTTCTGGAATATCTTCCAAATGTATAGAATGTCCTGAGGATTCACCTGTATGCGGTACCTTTGAGTTTATCAAACTCTTTTTCCCTCTTTGTATTACTGGGGAGTTTGATGAGGATCCGTATGACGATCCCTGAGAATAAGTCCTACTAGGGGACGATCTTCCCTACCTCTGCCCCTGGTGACCCACGAAGGGTCCATTTTGCAGAAATTGTAAATCATCAATTAACTGAAGAATAGCAGTAACTTCATCAGAATTAGAGTATTCTTCTTCCATATTATCAATTTTGTCAGCCGTGATTTTATCAAGTATGAGTTCTTTTAAGTCTCTGTTTAAATTAATCACTCTAAGAATAGTGATCAATTCCTCGTTATCAAATAGAATGGTATAATAATTCATAAATTATTCTAAATATTCCCGGGACAGAAAATCCGGAAGGGAATTATCAATTCCTTTTTTGTATTGTATTTCAAAATCGAAAGGTGCTAGCTGAGCCTGCCATCTAGCAAATATTAATTTAGAAGCATCGTGCTTAAAATCTTTGTCAAACATGTATTTAACAGATTGACCATCAGTTTTTATCAAAAACTTTTGGTTATATATGTCGTCTTGAAATTTTAATACACACTTAACAATTGTTAACATTTCATACGCCACAGTAGCGTATTTCTTCTGGGCTTCGGTCCATTTACTAGAGTGAAATATTATTAAGTATTCACTCTTATTATTGGGATTTACTTGTTTCTAAATCCCTCCATATCCAACATTAGACGCATCTGTCTCGATAATCTTTTGCCAAGTAGGATTGACAAGGGTTAAACAAGGTAAAGATTTAACACGCCCTTTAATGCTTTTGACTAACTCAGTGTGTTGGTTAGTCCAAGGGTGTTTATGATCTTTCTTGAGCCGATCGTATAGAGGGGCTAGATCTCGTGACAAACTTTTATAGAAAGGGGATATATAATTCAGACTCCCCAAAAATCTCTGTAATTGAGTCTTGTCAGTAATAACATCAGGAAATTTTGAGGCAAAATCAATTGATCTTTGTATTGGGGTAATTTTTCCCTGGCAAATATTATGACCTAGAAAACGAACATTCGTTTGGAATAGACTCATCTTGGGTTTAGAAATTACTAAACCGTTTTGTATAACAATCTTCTTGAAAATATCAAGATGCTTAATATGCATCTCCAGAGTCTTAGAAAATACTAATATGTCGTCAATATAAACGATGATAAAATCCAAATATGGGTTAAAAATATCATTCATAATTTTTTGAAATTCAGAAGGGGCATTTTTCAAACCAAATGGCATAACATTCCATTCATATTGCCCAAATGGAACATTGAAAGCAGTTCTATAAGTATGCTCTTTAAATATTTGAATTTGCCAATAACCAGATTTAAATCAAATTTTGAAAATATATTGGCGTCATATAACCTAGATAGCAAGTCTCTTTTATTAGGGATATGATACCTAATCCATTTTAGATGTTTATTTAATGGTTTATAATTTATAACTAAGCGAGGAATACCTCGTTCCTTTTCTGCCGCATTATTAACGTAAAAGGCAGAACATGACCAAGGAGATTTTGAGGGTTTTATCAAACCTTTTTGTAACAAACTATCAATCTCTTTTTTGCAGAATTCAACTAGCTCAGCATTCATCTGGAAAGGTCGAGATTTAGTAGGAATATCATCCTCAGAGAAGTTTTCTTCGTATGGAAGAGTTACAATATGCCTTTTCCGGTTCCAAAAGGCACTAGGGTGATCGGCGCAAACATCAACGGCCATTTTTTCAGCAATCAATTTAATCTTTTGCTGAACTTTAACAGATTGTAAAGTATCGAATATATTCATGCTAAGAATTTCTAATTGTAATGAATCAATATGCCTTTGTTTCATATTAATCAAGGCATTAATATCTCTAGTTACGAGATCTGTAACAAAGGAATAACTTATTCTTTTATCTTGATAATTAGCATAAAAACCATGTTCATCTATATTATTGAACGGGTAAATAGCATTAATAAAAGGTGTTCCAAGTATAATTGGAGGGTATAACTGGTTTTTTACCAAAAAGAAAAAATGTGGAATACAGACTTTATTTTGGCAAATATGAGTATAAGGCAATTTGTATTCTATATCTAAAGCATGACCAGAAGCGGATTTCACCAAATGAGTGGTCTTTTGAAAATACTTAGTAGGAATTAATCCTTCCTGAATACAGCTTACATCTGCATCACTATCAATCATAGCTATATCTTTTATAGAAAAATTATTATCTATCAAAATAGTACATTTAATATACCATTTGTGTGCAGTAATAATTTGCATCATACCTAGAAATAAATCAGATTTTTCATCAGAAATTTCTTTTCTTTTATCATTAGAAAAATCAGAAATTCCTTTAGTCGAAGATTCAGGTAGAGAATTATTTTTCTCAATTTGAGTAATACGGTGATCGCAAATCATTTGATTTTGCTTAAGAGACTTAATATCTCTTTTCAAATTCTCAATTTCTTCTTTTAAATCTTCAAAAGAAGTATCTCGACTAGGTGTAATTGACTTTTGAAGTCTTCTATTAATTTCAGATAAAGAATATGGTGCAAAATTTTCAAATTCGTTCTTGTATTTTTCAACAGATTTTGAACTACTAGAACTGGAATTTGCAGCTAAATTAATAATTTTTTCACGAAGTTTTTCATCAGTAACTTCTTTTAAAAGTTCTATTACATTGTCAGATGTAATAGTTTTTATATTAAGATTATCAAATTGTGATTGCAATTTATAAAATTCGTCACTATCACAAGTACAAATATCACCTTTACAAGCATTGCAAGAAGTATCAACATTTTTATTATTATCAGAAAAATCAATTAACTCAACTTCAGTTTCAGATTCAGTCTCTGAGTAATAGTCAGATTCTGATCTCGAAGTGTATAACAAGCCATAAACCTTATCGTGTAACTCATCATCGAGTTCTAAGGTTTTTAGATTTTGAAGCTTGAAATTTGGAGAAATATGACCAAACTTTCCACACTTATAATACTTAATATCAGCGAGATCACGTTTGGATCTATTCTTCGCAAATCGAGTAGATTTCCGATGCGCTTTTCTAGTATCACGTTCTTCCTTAGGCCTATATCTAGACCTCTTTTTCTTATACGGGCTGTCCGGGTAAGGATACCTATGATATTTGGTTTTCTTCTTCCTACTTTGAGTGGAAGTTCCGGGTAAACCGAACTGGGTACAGAAGTCACCTAATTGGGACTTTTCTTTAAGCTTATCAATCTTAAGCTGTCTAGAAAGCCTTAACTCATTACACAATTTCAATCCTTCTTCTGTACAAACACCTATAAGCTTACCATAGGTATAATTATTATACAGAATCTCGCCGCAACTACCTTTTAATACATTCCTCACTCTTTCAGCAAATAAGGAAGGGAGACCATCTATAAACTTGGCTTTCCAATGCTCAAATTTATTGTCGGGTAGTTCCATAACTCTACTCATAAAAGTGTCTTTATACCATCTAAATTCACTAAGGGTCTTACTTCTAAGCCCATTAAGTAAAGTTCGAATGGTCTGATGATTCGAGGTAAATCTACCATTGAAATGTTCTAAGATAGTAAGGATAAGGGTATAAACTGCATCTTCCCTACCCATTACTAGAGCCATACCTATGTTATCAACACCTTCGTCGGTTGCCGTAGCATTAATAACGAAAGCCTTTTCTTCTACAGATAAATGATTGTCCCACCAGCCACGAAGTTGGCCAGTAAATCCTGCAATGATCATTTTGCAAATATTTCTATCTGTATTTTTAACACTTTTACAGATAGTCGAATACATAAGCATTTTGTGTACGAGAATGGTTAATTGTCTATCAGTTAGACCATCAAGATTCCATTCATAAATTTCGGAACCGTTATAAGACGTATTTGTCTGATTCCAATCTCGTTCCTCAATTAACACATCTTGAGGAGTAGGACGAGGATAATAATAGGTCTGCATCCTTGGTTTGTCAGCATACCTATGATTTTGTTTAACAATCCCTTTAAGTTTATTAAACTCTGACCAAGTCTCAGTTTTATAATCAGAAACAGTCTCAATTTTATCAGCAAATTTTTTTGATAAATCAATAGGTCTAATATTTAAACCAGAAAGCTTTTTATCTAAAAGTTGAGCTAAGTCATCAAGAGATTTAAATTTAAAATCCTGAATCTCATGAGGTCTTTCAATATGAGTAGGAATAGCTTGATCAACTGTTTTACTTCCTGAAGTGGAGGCAATATCAGTTGGTCCTTTCTTAGTACTCATTTCCTTTATTAAAATAGTCAAATTATCAAGTTTTTTATCAAGAGAACAAATATGTTCTCCTAAATTTTTTACATATAAACCCAAATAATTGTTTTGAGAAATCAATTTATTAATTTCTGCAATACTAATAGCTGCCACGTTATCATCAATAAATTTTTGAAAGGCAGTGAAGGTAATACCAGTATTATTAGGTAGAATAAAGGGAGCCTGAGGAGGATAAATCGCTTTAGTAATATTACCACTCCCGTCTTTATAAGATCTTTCCAATACCTTTATATAAAGAGGTAAATAAGTTGTTATAAACCAAGGAACAAAATACATAATTTGATTATGCAAGGCACAAGCTTCATAAAATTCTTGAGATATATTATTCAAATCATCTTTACTATAAGTATCAAAAAACCATGTTTTAAACTGGTTCCATTTTTCACTAAAAAATTCTTTTTGAATATAAATACGGGCCCGAGAACCGGGGCTAAAATCAATTTGGTGTGGAATCATTAAATATTATTGGGGTCGAAATCCATCCCGGATACAGAAGGAATATCCTTATCAGAAATATTGTCATTATCTTGAACAATATTTGTTTGAGGGTTAATCTTAACCCTTTCAACCCTTTTAACCTTTTGATCAGGCTTATCACTAGCAATAGTGTGTAGAGAAGCTGCACGATTGCGAGCTGGACCGTAGACTGGTTCAATAGGGGAAATATGTTGAATAGAAGGTAGAAGTCTATGATTAGAAAATGAATGTCTATTATAAATAGTAGACTTATCATCAAATTGAATACAAATCCTACCATCCGGATTTTGAGTGACATGCGAAAATTCAGTATTTGACAAGTCGTTAGTAATCTGACTTGGGGATATAACAGAATTTAAAGTCCATGTAGTTGGAAAATTAATTTCCTCCCACCTGATAGGTCTCCTAGTGGTGACCTTGGACTTTGCAAAATTGGTTTCTACCAATATGGTCTGATCCGATGTATCGTATAACTTACATCTAGGATTCAAAGTAGATAACAATTTGAAATAAATCCTATAGGATAGACATATAAGTTCAGAACCAGGCGCATAATTATAACCATGCGTTTTCACATTTAAAGTCAAAGCATCAAGAATATTAACATCAGAAAGAGATAATTGCAAATTGGGTTGAGTATTAAAATATACCGGACCATAGGCCACTATAGATTCTATCGAACCCATTAGAGACTGTCTGAAATTCAGATTTCTAGCATCTCTAAGAGCTGCTAAAAATGTCTCTGGTAATCCTTTAAGGGTTAAAGGTTTAAATGCAATTTGAACCATACCAATATGCACATAATGGTAATGATGTTTATATAAATCTATATCATGCTTATTTAACAAATGAATAGTCTGTTCAGACGAATTTAATGCTAAAGACTGTTCAGTCGTTTTTATCAATTGTTTAGAAGAAAGTTTATCAAACAACCATAATCATAAATGGTTTTTATAGAAACTTTAGGAATTGTCCATTTATTTAATAAATCAAGGTTTTGAGGTATATCTACCTCTTCAAGTCTAGTACTTTTAGTACTTGTTTCTCCCAGATCCATTCCAAAAGCTTCATATCTATGTTGAATCTTTCATATCTTTTACACATTTACCATGAAAATTCCTAGGCTCTGGTACATTTGGGTATCCTATCCCAAATCAAGAAACTATATTAAAATTTCTTTATATTTTGAAAGAGTCTGGATTCTTCATGGTTAATATGCAAGAGAAATTAGTTCTTCAACATAGATATGAATCCGTTTAGCCGGACTTAGTCACGGCTGGGGAGAGAAACTAAGTAATTAAAATACTAAAAAGAAAAGAGAATAAGTACCTTGAAGGCCGAGAAGCAAGGCCCTGAAGATGAACTGAACTTCAAAACTTTTATTTAACTTCCACTGATTTACAAACTATAAACTAAATCTTTACAAAAGGGGTTGGTTGAGAGAGAGAAGAGAGAGAGAGAGTAGAGAGAGAAGGGGGGGGGGGGGTTCCGGCTCTCCTTCTTCAAATGAAGAAGCCTCCTTATATAACAAAAAAAAAGAATCTAGAATAGTAAATTGGGTCCCACATCTGGGTCCCTACACAGTGTTTCTACTGTAGTTAAACAATGTTTCTACTGTAAATGAACAGTGTATCTACTGTTTAAGTGGGTCCTGGCGGCTGATAAGCTGTCAAGTCTTCTTTTTATCCAAATTGTGCATTTGTTGGAGGAATTCTTCCACCTTGTCGATATCTCTGTCAGATAGTATCATTTCTGGCTGTATTGGTTGTGTATCTTCTACGAGGTCATCACCACTCGTTTCACTTCTCATTGAAGTGTCTGATTTTTCGCACTGATCTAGCGATTGGAGCAGATTTCTTTTTAATCCTTCTAAGTATTGATTTATCAAATCAATTTTATCTCCGTCTTGAATAGAGATTCTTCGAGCAATATGTTTAACAGTGCTTTCTTCTATTATCCTCTTTTGAGGGGTCTGCATCCTTGGTTTGTCAGCATACCTATGATTTTGTTTAACAATCCCTTTGAGTTTATTAAACTCTGACCAAGTCTCAGTTTTATAATCAGAAACAGTCTCAATTTTATCAGCAATTTTTTTTGATAAATCAATAGGTCTAATATTTAAACCAGAAAGCTTTTTATCTAAAAGTTGAGCTAAGTCATCAAGAGATTTAAATTTAAAATCCTGAATCTCAGGAGGTCTTTGAATATATATATATACATACATACTTCCTTACAAGTAATAAATCAAGGCTTACCAAAGTACTGGAGTCATGAAGAGGCCGAAGAACACAGACAAATTCTTCATCATGCTATCTTTACATAAACAGAAAGAAGAAGAAAAAAAAAGGTGCCAAAAGAACATCAGTTTACATAGCTATTAGTTAAAATGCATCAACTCAGTTACAGAGACAGAGACATGTGAACTTACCTCAAAATTTGAGGCTTAAATCAGCTTCCATAACTTTGAGTAAAATAATTTTTGGGCAGCTTATAAAATGATCCATAAGGAATATGAAAGGTTGTAATAATAATTGAGGCACTTAAATATCGGGACTTCTTAGTTTTCTAACGGTAAGGAATATGAATTAGTGTAGTAATAAATGACACATTTATTATTATAACTACAATAACATTTATTCTTATTATTAAATAAATAAAAAAGTAGAGAAAAAGTCAATAAAAGGAGAAAAAAGATAAATAGAATCATTGGCCAAAGAGAGGTGACATTTATTCTTATTATTAAATATATAAAAAAGTAGAGAAAAAGTATATATATATATATATATATATATAGATTTCAAAAGCACATTATGTTAAGTAGTCTCTCTCTATATATATATTAAAGCAAGAAAGTTATCATATATAATTGTATTGTGGTTAAACCAAGTGGCAAACTAATAAATGCAAATAGTATATGGTAACTTTATTGATAGTTTCTAATTGATAGTTTCTATAGCAATATTCAAGTGTAACAAAAAGTATATTTAAAAAAAAAAACTAGTATGACATGAAATATTTTTTTTAAAAATGTAAACAAATTATTTCAAAATGGGTTTTTTTAATATAATGTAATTTTAAAAATAAATGGATAAGGTATTTTTTAATTTTGTAGAGTTTTTAAATTATTATTATAATAGAAGTAATATCATGGATAAAATTAAGAAACCGAAATCTTATAGAATATTTATATAAATATCTGGTCAGATTTATTGTTTACGTTTTATAGCTAATATCCATAGATGATATACTGGCAACACACGATTATACCCATATTATATATGGATTACATATAAATTACACAATCTTCAAATTTTTAATTTAAGTGGTAAGGCGAGCACATATTTAGATTGATTAGATAAAGTCGAAAGAAAAATATGGAAGAATTTCAACTAAAGACTAAAAATATAAATAAAGTTCTTATGTAGACAATTTATATTTAAACTAATCATTTTATAGAGAAATAAATTAATTTTTTGTAAAAAAGACATAAAAAATAAGATAAAAGAAAATAAATATAGAAAAAATATATGAAAAATCTAAAAACCAGAAATAAGGCATAATGTATACACGGGGCAAGTCATGCCCGAAGACTGGCGATCAAAGTGCAAAAGTTCAAAACGACCAGTCGGGTCGTTACATTATAAGACAAGGATATCTTTGAATATTTTTTTAATTTACATTGTGTGTCATTTTTAAAAATCACTATTACTAACAAACTGATATGATATCTGAATTTGAATATAAATGCAATTTGAGTAATTTGCATTGAGGTTAAGCCAAGTATGGTGTCGAGAAAAAACTACTTGGCAATTTTAAGACGATATATGAAATGCTATATAATAACAGTCAACTAATTTAACATTTAATGATTGAAAGAACAAAAATTCGTACATATATATAGGCGGAGGCGGATGTAGAGTGTTGACAATAGTTTCAATTGAACCCATAACTTTTCATGCTCGGCAAAAATTTATATGTGAAAAATTCTTAAAATTATAAAAATAGTAGATATGAACCTATAACTCTAAAAATATAATGAATTCAATGCTAAAACCTTAAAAATTGAATCCATAAAGTATAAATCCTAGATCCACCTCTGTATATAAGGTATTCCAAATTCAAAATCTGTGGCTAGAGATATCGATAAACTCAAAATGACGTCATATTGAAATAAAATTTCACCGGCTAAAGAATCATTTAAATTCTTAGATAGCCGACTAAAGCGAATTTTAAATTAAGAATAATATCTTCATTTGCATCATTATAAAGATAATAATTATTGATATATAAAGCTTTAGAAATTGAAACGTCAAAATAGAAATATTTTTTGAAAGATAACAACATACTAAATAAGAGTTCAAGTCGTAGTAAAAGAGTCATATCGTAACCAAAGTATCGTTCATATTGTGTCAACCTTTGTGCTTTGACATAAATACGAGTTATTATTTCACTTTTTGGCTATGTTTAAATTCCAATGACACCAATGAGAATGATACAAAAATAAAATTATCACTATGAGATTTGAGAAAATGTTAGTCTTTTTTCATGTATTGTTTCGTAATTGATATCTAACGATTATCTAGAAGGTTTAAATTTTAAGATTATTTACATATCATTCAAATAACTCGGATATTTAATATGGTTAATGTCAAATATCAAAATGTAGCTATACTGGAAAAAAAATTACTGGCTAAACAATTTTTTAAATTTTTAGACAGCCGACTAAAATGAGTTTTGAATTAAGGATAACATTTTCACTTACATTATTATAAAATAAATTATTATTTAAAAATAATATTTTAAAAATTGAAATTTTAAAATTGAAATAATTTTTGAAAGATATCAACTCACAAAATAAGAGTTCATGCATGTATTAGTAAAAAGTCAAGTCGTATCCAAAGAGTCCTTCATAGTCTCAACCATTGATTGTTTTATCATAAATATGAGTTATTATTTTGCTTTCCGCCTAATTTTAGGATCCAATGACACCGGTGAGAATGATATCAAAAAAGAAAAATAGAATTATATCTAGAAAATTTGAGAAATAGTTAATCTTTTTCATGTAATGTTTCTTAATTAATATCCAATGACTATCTATATGTAATAGAGAAAGTTTAATTTTTAATATTATTTACATATAATCTAAATAACTCAAATATATTACATGGTTAGTGTCGGCGCATTCGCGCGGGTGATAATACTAGTTTTTTAGGAATAGGCCAAATTGTTCTTTCTTGGGTCTATCTTTAATCAATGATTTCGTCCAATCACTTTAATCATAAAATTAAAAGAACGGTAGAAGGTAGACACTTCGACTAACATAAACATTACAAAAATCGCAACGAAAATAATGGTTAAAAACCACAGAAAAACTGTAAAAGAGCCTGAAAAAGAAAAATAATAATTTCATTAATGTAAATAAAATTACGAGTCAAGGTATATGGTGAGATAGATTGACTCCCTCAATTTTTTACTAGTAATTTTGAGTTTGAACCTTAGGATTGATTTTTTTTTTTTTTGGTATGGAGCAATTTTTCCTTAAATAAATTATATATATCGCAAATCTGAATTAGTTAGACAAGTAAATTTGAATACCAAATGGTTAAATAAAAAAAGGGAGAGAGAGAAAGAGAAAGAGTATTGACAAATAAACGATAGACAAGGACAGCCCAATGCACAATGCATCTTATGTTCATGCAGGGTCCGGAGAAGGATCACACCTCAAAAGGTGTGATGCCCTAATGCAAATATTAGTGACTATTTTCACGGCTCGAACTCGTGACCTATATGTCACACGAAGACATTACGTTGCTCCAAGGCTCCCCTTGAAAGGGCAGTCCGATGCACAAAACGTTCACATATGATCTGGAAAGATCGCATTCCAAGAGGTGTAAGTAAATCGCATGCCCTAATACAAACATTAGTGATTGTTTTTAGCGAAAAATAAAGGATGGGGTCATAAATTGCTTTGAGAGTTGGAATGTTGAATTGGTTTATTTTGGTTGTTATGTAGCATACAAGTTAGGTGCCCTAGGGTGTTGACTATGGTCAAACCAAGTAAGGAAATAAGTCAACGAGTAATTAGCCACTGAGTCAAAAGCGGACTGGCGAGGAATTGGTAATGGAGCACGTAGTCCCCAAGTTGTGTACATAAATTGTTTTAAGGGATGGTCATGTGTGGGACCCACCAGGCAAGTTGAAATATTATACTCCTACGTACTTAAACAGTTGGACCGGGCGACCAGCACGGAACTTCACATGTGGCGATCTTTGGGAGTGCGGAACCAAAATATTGTTAATTTTTACTAAAAATACTCAAATAAGTGTAAAAAAAAAAGTTACCAAAGTATATATAACGCCACTAATAGTGGCGCTATACAGTAACGTTAACTGTACCGTTACTGTATAGCGCCACTATTAGTGGCGTTATACTGACAAACTTACATAGCGCCATTAATAGTGGCGCTATATGCCTTATACCTGAAGACATAGCGCCATTAATAGTGGCGTTATATTCCTTAATACAAATCCCCCCTCTTCTTCTTCTTCGTTCCATCTCCGTCTTCCATCTCCCTCTTTTCACTTCTGGTCCCCCCCCCCCCCCCACACACACACACCACCGATCTGCCCCCATTTTTAAAAATAAAAAATAAAAATTTTGGGTCCCCCATCACACAAAAGTTTAATATTTGTGGTCCCACTGTCGAGTAGAGCTTCGTGTTATTGTGGATTCACTCTTCCGGAGTCAAAATTTCGATCTATCTACATTTCAAAAATTCTAAATCGAGGTATTTCGATTTATTTTAAGTTGAAACTTTTATAACAATGCATATTACTTGATTTGTATGTGTTCTATTTCGGTTTGTGTTTATTTTTTCCGAAACTAGCATGTTAAATTTTATCCGAATTTAATTTTAGTGTTGTATAAAAATATGTAAATTAGTTTAAAAATGTATTTGTTAATATCCTCAAGTATATTTATGTGTTTTTATGCCGTTTAGTTTAGATTATTTTTTAGCGTAGTAAAATGTATACTTTATTAGCGTAGTATATATATATATATATATATATTTTACAATTTAGTTATTAAATAAATATGAATAAAAATTATTAAAAAAACATAAAATTATTAATGATAGTTTGGTACCACTGAGTTTCAGAAAATCTAGCACGAAACCCATAATTATAAAAATTATATATATATATATATATATAATTTTTACAATTAAGTTATTAAAAAATATGAATAAAAATTATTAAAAAAACATAAGATTATTAATGATAGTTTGGTACCACTGGGCACGAAACCCATAAGTTTATATATAATTTTATACAATTAAGTTGTTAAAAAATATGAATTTAAATTATAAAAAACACACATAAATTTTAATGATAGTTATTAAAAATTATGAATTTTCAGTTGACGACATGGATGCACCTATACATCCCGGCCCTCGGACGTCGGAGCTACTACCCCTACAGCCCCAGCATAGATCCGAGCATATATGGGGGGGGGGGGGGAGTTGCTTACGCAGACTTTTCGGGGCAGGAGAGTGGATTTATTGTGGGAGTTTTTGACTCCTCCCCGCGTTCTACATCCCCGTGTGGTCCATCACCTGGAGGAGATGAGATTATATAGGATCATTAGCATTGGCCGGATATAACTCGACTATGCTTTGATCACGGCGTTGATTGAGCGGTGGCGACCGGAGACACACACTTTCCATCTGCCCATCGGCGAAGCCACCATCACACTCCAGGACGTCGAGATTTTATATGGCCTGTCCACCGATGGCTTGCCAGTTTTACTGCCTGGGAACATGAGATATTTTAACCGGGCTTCATATATGGATATGCTGCACAGGCTCACGGGCTTCAGGTCCGAGGACCCAGATGTAGCAATTGGGAGTAGTCGTATGCAGTTGGTCCCCATTAGAGACCACTTGGTGCAGATCCACGATACTATCACCGACGACTCAGCGGAGGTGGATGTGGAGCAATATACGAGGCTGTTGTTGCTCCTTCTATTTGGGGGGTCTTGTTCCCGAACACTTCGGGGAACCTAGTGAGCCTTCGTTTTCTGCATCATATTGCGGACTTTGATGATACAGTCAGCTACAGCTGGGGTGGTGCTGTCCTATCTTTTTTGTACAGGCAGATGTGCCGGGCATCCATGGGCACACATAGAGACGTTTGTGGCTTTCTGCCACTTCTACAGGTGACAACTTATTCAAATAATTTGTCGTTTAGTTCCAATTCTACCTAGTTAGAGTTAATCTTTACGTCAACTTTCTGTTTTAGGTTTGGGTGTGGGAGCGATTTCTGCAACTTCGGCCACCTCTACCACAGCTACCGGCTAATGTACATATTCCTGATCTCCCTCTAGCTTGTAGGTGGGTATTGCGTCGTAGACTTGCACGAGAGTATCATGGCCATCATAATCTCCCCTTCTGTAGGGATGTGTTGGATTTTCTGGAGGATGCACAGGTGAATATCTAACTAAACTTACCAATTAATTTTTAACTAGGTGTTGCGCAAACTAACGGTTTGTGTTATTATTTGATAGTTCATCTGGACGCCGTACAACGAAGAGCTGATAGGTACCCTGCCAGCGTATTGCACACACGGTCGCCATATTTGGAGGGCTTCCGTCCCTCTCACGTGCCTTGATATTGTTGAGCATCATGCCTCAGAGTGAGTATTTCGTCAGTTTGGATTTCCGCAGTCTATACCGACTCAGCCTGCATGGGACCCTTTACATTATGAGAGGGATGATAGGATGAGAGTGGACGACACATTTATTGAGTGGCTGACAGCGCAGTTGGGTATTTGGGATAGCCGAGGGAACTTGACCCCAGCTCCGCAACACTTTCCTATCGAAGTTTATATGGCATGGTACCACACTGTTTCCCGACTTTTTATCGGGAACCCAGTTCATCAGGTAGATGGTCGATACATCTCATACGCCGGGAGACATGAGGCTCTAGTATGTTTTCTGTTATTATCAATTACTTTAATAGTAATTTCTAGTCAAATACGTAGTTTATATTAAAAACTTTTGTGCAGGCGATTGGATTGCATACCGTATATCGTATGGGGCAGCAGATGCAGAGTTATGTCCACGACCCTGTGATCATGCAGGACTATAGTCGTTGCATAATGGATGTGGCTGCCCAGACACTGCAGCGAGGCCGATCGGATCAGCGTTTGGCACACCAGCCAGATTATGTTGACCCAGCCACATACCAGCGAGGTCGTGGTATGCCACGGGGTGGTGGCCGACGAGCTGCTGCTGCTCCACGACGACCTGCTGGTGTTGGACGACGCGGTCGTGGGCGGAGAGGAGGTCCCCAGCAAGGGGGCTTTGAGGCTCCTGCTGATGATGTTGCTGCTGATATGGGAGGTGGCATGCATGAGACTGACATGCCGTCTTACAGCCTTGGCATTTATGACACTCCAGGGACATCGCAGGTGACCCCATCGGGTCAATTCTTGATCATGGGCTCGGATTTTCAAGGAGTGGAGTTGGGTAGATATTTCCCTGGCCCGTCTACCACTGATGAGTCTCGACCGATCCGAGATTTTGATAGTGGGCACCGACTGAGTTATGGCAGCTCATCACATGCGCAGGTATGAGTTTATTAGTATTAATTTTATTACTGTTTTTACTATAACTTATTTATTTTGTTTTAACTTTATTAATTTACTTTTTTAGGCTTCATGCGATGCTGCGACAGATGACTGCATTCAGGATCCAGACACGATTATGGTAAGACAATATAAATTTTTGTGAATTGTTATGTAGTTTGTGAATTGTTATGACCCCATTATTTATAGGCTAAACAATACACATATAACGCCATATCTAATGGCGCTATATATCTAATGGCGCCATATTAGATAGCGCCATATCTAATGGCACCATATCATGATGTTGACGAGACGACTTTATGTCAGCCGGTCACACATATCTAATGGCGCCATATCATGATGTTTTCAGCTTTTTCAGTTCGACAAGACAAGACACACATAGCGCCATATGTATAATTTGTGTATTAAATATCGTGATAGCGACAAGACAACACACATAATAAATATACCGATAATTATATTAAATTATTATTTAAATAGGTAAAAAGGGAAAGTACAAATCATAATTAACAAACAAGAAAATATTATTTCATAAATACTTAAATCGTATACATAACAACTAATTATTACAACATGAACTCATGGGTAGTTAGGTACAATAGAAGAACACCCGCCCTGAGCTTGATTATTGTTGCCACCCAAAGGACATTTTCTACGGTCGTGGCCTGTTTGCGAGCATATACCACATTTGCGTGCATATACGATATCACTAACATCCATTTGGTTCCGTATACGCGTTCTCTTCTGCACCTGTCTTTTACGCAAATAGGACTTGTTACACACCATTTTAAATGGTTCTGGGGGCCAGTAATGCTCAGAACCCACTGGTTGCAGCTGACCACTATATGTGTTTACATATTTGGAAACACTATATTGTTGATCAATATAGTTGGTCTCCGCATAACCAACACGTTGAAAACACTTGATGGCATGTGAACAAGGCATGTGGTAGATTGACCATTTCCCACATGAGCATAACCTTGTGGATTCATTTACAGTATGTACATTATTACCCCGATTATTATGGATAGCGGTGCGAACTTCAAAAATACCTCGTTCGTTATCATATTGCAAAAAGGAATGCCAATGTGTTCGCCGTCTGTATTTCTCTAATCTCTTCATAGGCACTGGCATAAATTCAACACCCTTTCAATCAATTCCGTTGCAGCTGCAGACCGTTGTGCAAACCTCTCCGCCATCTGCTTGAACGACATACGCACCATGGCTGTGACGGGCAATCCTCTTGCCGACTTTAATAACCCGTTGAAGGATTCTGACACGTTTGTAGTAAGAATTCCCCAGCGTCTGCCACCATCTGCATGCAACGTCCACTTTTCAGGATCATGTCGCATTAACCAACGATATGCTGCATCGTCTTCTTGCCTGATAGAATCCATATGCCTCAGGAATTTATGTTGTTAGTGGTCTGTTGCTTCCATCCACATCAAATCATGTAGATCTTTTTTGGGATGTGCCTTCTTGAAATTGGCCTTAAAGTTCCTCACACAGTAACGGTGGTATGCATAAGGTTCTTGCCAGGCAGGAAGGTTCTCCACAGAACTTAATATACCCCCGTGCCGATCAGATATTAGACAAATACCGGAACGATGTTTGACAAAGTGCTCTTTCAAGTGGTTCAAAAACATTGTCCACGTCTCTGTGCTTTCATTTGCACAAATAGCAAAGGCTAGAGGAAATATCTGTCCATTTGCATCCACAGCCACGGCTATCAATAGCTTGATATCGTACTTTCCATAGACATAAGTTCCGTCTATGGATATTACGGGCCGGCAATACGGAAAACCATCAATTGCTGGCTTAAACGCCCAAAACACGTAATTGAATATATATTCTGGTTTACCCGGACTCCGCTCAAGCTTCCATTCAATAACTGTTCCGGGGTTAAAGTGTTGCAGTGCAGCCATGTAGCTAGGCAGATCTGCAAATGACTTATCCCAGTTACCATAGACTATTTCAAACGCTCTTTTGCGCCCAAGATATGCCTTTCTTTTAGTAATTGTGTGGCCATATTCCTGGTAGACTGCTGTAATGCACTCTTTGATTTTATACCTTATGGACGCTTCGATGTGCGGAATAAGTACAAGAGATATCAAGTCAATATCCAAGTTGAAGTGATTCCCGTTGAAAGTGTCCATTTCGCATATGTGGGTGGGAATGTGTTTACCCACTTTCCACATACCTGTTTTCTTCTTCGACGCACACAACATCCAATTACATGGCCAAAACCACCTGCGGCAAATAGCCTTGTATATCGTCGGACTTGACTCCGATACCTGCATCTCACGACACTCTTTAACATTGTGCATTTTACAAGCCCTGCTTACGCGTGCTTTATCAGGAAAAAGCATCCCCTTTGCAAGCACCGTTGGTCTAGACTCATCCCACATTGCTGTCCGGATTTAATCAAAATCCCGTGTGAGAGCTTCCACATCCGGCACAGCTGGCAAGTTATCAATATAAGGAATCTCCCTTGAATGAAACGACACTTCAGACTCGTTCACTTTTCGTCTATGGGGGGCTCTCTTCAAATCCGGTCCTTCCTCCTCGTCCTCTTCATCACCATCCTCACGAGCAAATGGTGTCTCGTCTCCCGATTCATCGGCATTGTTATCGTAATCGCTGTTCTCTTCCTCACTCTGTTCATCTTCCAGATCCTGATGTAATACGTCGTTTTCGGGCAATTGAGTGAGTACGGGTAGTTCAACTTGCTCGTTTTCACTGCACATTTCAACAAAAATATAAGCTGCTAAATTAATAAATGATTTATATATGGCTGTAGCTTTTCACTTACAAGTTGTAATGTGATGACATTCCATGATGGACGTTTTCAGTTAGGTGATGACTATCGGATGGGTCACTTGTAAAATTCATATCCGGCCGGTACCCCCTATTAAATAAATGAGCGTTAAAATTTATTTAATACGCAAAAATATACATATTAACACAAATGAAAATTGAAGTTTACCACTCTTCTTGTGAATTATGGAAAGCAGGGTATAAATTATTTTCTCGCTGCTCATTCGCCGACGGTGATAAATTTAAATCAAGAAAAATTCTTTCATCTGGAACATGTCCGGCAAAAACTGATCCAGAATAACCACCCGATGACTGGGGGTTATCTCTACTACGCACAACCTCATTTTTTGGAACGTCTTCGACCTTCACGTACATCTCCAACATTGTGATTACAAGAAATTTCCGGCATTCGTCCGGAGTCCTCAAGAAATCACTCAAAGTGTCATCATCGTCGATATTAAACTCTGAGTAAAAAGCAACCCCTTGCGGCGTAACGGAATACGGATATCTTCCGGTTACTTTGAGTATCACTGAACGTTTTCTCACACTCATTTTTTTGCATAACAACGATATCAATGTTTCGTACTCAATTGAAAGTGGCAATTTAACATTACACTTAGCAGGTAAACTGTAGCCCACAGAGTTATTCTCCATCACAACCTCACCCCCCCAATATAATGATACTCTTATTCTACGTTCTTCAGACATAATGAAAAAATGCTGGAGAATTTAACAACAATAGAAACCAACAAGAGTTAAAAAAATTTTTGAATGAAGTTGTGGCGATTCTACGATGTTTATATAGGACATGGCTAGCCGGGTAATTTTTTTTTTTTTTTTTGTATATAGCGCCACAAAAATTGGCTTTTTACACATTTAAATTATTGAACCCAGACATTATTGGTGGGGTCAGGGTATAAGGCATATAGCGCCACTATTAATGGCGCTATGTAAGTTTGTCAGTATAACGCCACTAATAATGGCGCTATACAGTAACGGTACAGTTAACGTTACTGTATAGCGCCACTATTAGTGGCGTTATATATACTTTGGTAACTTTTTTTTTACACTTATTTGAGTATTTTTAGTAAAAATTAACAATATTTTGGTTCCGCACTCCAATCTTTGGTTTGTGGAGGACGTGTCAACGTATGGTTCTTTTTCTGATTATTTTATTTTATTTTATTATTTAGGAATTTTATGTCGATGTTATCAAATTAAATGCTTTCGTTTAAAATGTTCTCCTACTCAAAAAATTTCGTTTAATTAGACTCTTAGTCGAAAGCACATTTCAAAATATTGATCCCCCATTTTTTAATAATCAGAATAACGCATCCCCCGTTTGATGAGGTTGAAAATCTACAACAACAACAACAATCTAGTAAAATTTCATAAGTGGGTTTGGGGAGGGTAAAGTGTACGAAGACCTTACCCTTACCCCGGAGGAGTAGAGATGTTGTTTTCGAAAGACCCCCGGCTCAAGAAAACAAAAATAAACGATAGATCAATGACATCAACAAAAGCTAGAAAAATAATATCAATATCGTAAGAGACAAAAATAGATGGAAAAATAATAACAATAAACAGTAATAATGCCATAGAACTATGGAAAAAATGGGAAGAAAAAAAAGTCATAGTAGGTGCACCTAGCAATAAAGTTAGAAATTTCATTAAAGGCGTTTAAAAGTATTCAAAATTCAATATATATGATTAAAAATTAATATTTGACTTATATATAATTTTTAAAAAAGGTATTTAATTGACCATGCTTCGGCATACATAGCTTTAGGTGTATGCCACGCGAATATAAATTAATGGGGCAAGTAAGTTTTTACTACCGAACAATTAAACAAATAAAAAAGGAAGAAAGAACCTCTGAACATTTAAGAGGTAAGCGCTCCCTACTAGAAATATCTTTATTTCAAGAACTCGAATACGAAACTACTGATATTAAACCTACAATGATTCCATCAATTCCACCAAATCACTGAGTGGTGCCAAGCATAAGATGGACTCATGTATAATTATACGCTTTGATTCAAACATAGCTCATTTAACATAATCCCCAAAATAAGTGAAATAAAGCAATTTTGCTATCTTTAAAAGTACTTTCTTTTCATTTTCTTTGTTCTTTTGAGGAAAATATACTACCAGTCACCACACACAACAACAACAACAACCAAAAAAAAAGAAAGAAGTGGAGATCACCCTCAACATGTCACTTTCTTAGTAACCATTATTCTTCAATATAGAATGTTTGGCCTACAATGTTATTATTCGACAATAAATAGTGTTTAAAATGAATACTTTTACAAGCATGTAACCCAATCTCTAATTGCAGAATACCTCATTACTTTTCAAAAGACTATATAGAAAAATAGGAAAACTAGATAAATTATGGTCCTATTTTCACTATGTTATGCTCTTTGGATCTTTGTATAATTGAAAGTTATTAGGAATCAACTTTGGCCATACATTATGAAACAATAAATGAGTTTCCTCATAAAAATTAAATAATGTCTCATGGATGTTAGAGAATTATAGGTATTAGGTTTTGTTATATATTTGATGCTATCACATACAATACATATGATACTAAGAATCAAAATTTTCCGTACTATACATGTAACACACTAAATATTATCATGTAATTATTTGCTATGCTTTATTTTCTTATAATATATGGTCTTTTCCTGTTGTTGAATATTCGAAAGCCGGTTCATAATGCACATATTCTCAATATATTGTTCCAATAATGATCAAGAGAAAAAGTGATAGAATTTTTAGAAATTCATGAAGTAGAATACAACAGTTTATACTATCTATCTTTTAAAAATTTTGTGCGCTTATCCAAGAAAATAATTTGATAAATCATAAAAAAATTTGATCTATTTTATCATTATCTCTCCTTAAACATCTCGTTTAAAGTAAAATAATATCCGGCACTCTCAATTCCATTTCGTTCAACAACTTGGAGGTATGATATAGTGATGTAGGAATCATTTCGTACGCAGACTAAATTATTTTGGGATTATAATCTTTGGATTAATTTATCCCACCTGGAAGGTGAAAAAAATATAATCCCAAGTTTGATGGGATAAGGTGAAGGATTGCATATAGGTGTTCGTAGCACGCAGCGGAAGACAATAACAATCCTAGGCAGATCTTTTCGTGTTTAAAATTTATTTACATGTCAATAGATCGGATCTAAGACGTACCTGGTGAAGAAAGTCTCGTTTAAATTCTTCGATAGTGCGAAGACTCTATGCGTATCCACACCAAGACCGACCCTTGCTATCAACTCTTTGTCAAGGAAACCCGCGAACAAATTGAACGAAGAATATTGTGTTGAAATTTTTCACAAAAATCTCAACTCAAAGTTATAAGAAGAACAAGAAACACTTTTTTATTTTCTATCTTGGCTTGTGTTGCACTCTCACTTTTACAGAGTGATTTTTCTTCTCGAGAAATTAATACCCAAATTCGCACGACAAGAACTGTTATTGTACGTTTTTCTCTTAATTTTTTGGCTTATGATTTTTCACCGAAAATTTCATGCCAACTGAAAAATATTTATAACCTCTGGAAAAAAACCTTTTCCACTATGATAAGGAAAGGTTATATGTCGCGACCTTTTCCTTATACAATTCTAAACCAAGTATAAGTTTTCTTTTATGAAAAACTGAATCCCATTCAATTGGGTTTTGCCGAATAGTACTTTCACGTGACTGTTCCAATTCCAAATTGGAATCACTTACTTTCATATTTATAACATACTAATCCCATTCCCAATGGGATGAAAGTGCACGTGAATCAATCCAATTCCAAATTGGAATTACTTGAGAAGCCATTTATTAATATTATTTTATATACATCTTATATACATACAAAATAAATTCTAATAATATATATATATATATATATATCTTAACCAAGAGACATAATTTAATTTTTTATTCCAAATAGAAAACTTCAATTTATTCACAATATTAATTATATCCTCTGTGCTAGCAAAGAATATAATAATATTTCATTTGGACTTAATAATTTATTTATTTGACTAATTAAATTCTTTAATTTAATTATCAAATAATAAAGTAATTAATCCTTTAGCAAAGATCAGAACACTCGTTAGTGTGCGACCCCATAGGTTCAATACTAAGCCGGTAGTAAATTGATCACATCAATATACTAATCAAGGGTGGCGTCTAGCAACACTCCTTAACGACCGGATAGCATGAAGTATACAATTTACTCTCAAGAATCAGTAGAAGAATAATGTAGTAATTCCTTCTGTCCTTATAGCTCTGGATCACCCTAGGATATGGTTCAACTGTCAAATCCTAATAGGCGACCAACTATGTGTTCATGTCAAATATAATCGACCATTGAATGACCTAAGAAACTCTTTTCTTCTTTTCATTCAATTGCCCTGGCCAAGGTCTTAATTTGGACGTTTATAATTCATGACAACATGGAGCTTAAACTCATTACCAAGAGTTGACATATTCCATCTTGATCAATCACTAATTCTACAAGCATTTAATCATACCCAATATCCTTTCAACTATCGCTCTAGGGCCATAGGTGTCTGGTATCAAAGCACAATAAATAGCTTGTCAATTACTATGACGATCTCAGGTCAAAGGAAACTTTTACATCACATCCTTCAAGAGAATATCCTATTGACAGTTTATGGTAATTCCAACCATTAGGAATTATCAAATGAGTCGGTTCAATGATCATATCTCTATATGCATCATCTATCTATGTAATTTAGTTAATGAGATCAACTAATCTTTATCCCATAAAGACGATTACATAAATATTGATCTAACCGGATTACTAATGTCCAAATTAATAATCCTTCGATCAAGAACAAATTTAGATTAAATTATAAGAGACTTTGCTCTCATTATCATGATCTCTATCACGATGACAAATCCCAAAATTTAATCAAGGACCTTATCAGATTAATCAAACAATTGATAATAACTATGATAAAAGAATGTCATATATTTTTATATCAAATAACGTTCACAAAAATATGTTCAAATCATCAAATATGATATTGGATCTAGGGCATATCTACTATATCCCTAATATAAGGTGTATGGGATTAAATTTATACTATTTTGGTAGACGTATAAACTTATCCCCAATAAATTTATACCTGATAAATTTATATTGTCTGATATAAATTTAATTCCAAACCTTATCCCACCTTATCCTGCATACCAAACGACGACATTACTTTGCTAAATCGACGACATTCAAAAAGATTGTATCTTGAACTCGGAAATTAATTTAAAAATAATAGTGTGTCATAAGAACTAGCATGAGTAGTATATATAATTAATGAAGACAAGTGGACATAAAGTGGAAAAAGGGCGGGATAGAAGATCATCGTAAGATAATATGCTAGGACACGTTAGTGATTTGGCGAAAACCTTGTCATAAAATTATCAGGAATCAAATTTAGCCAAACATTTTTTTTTTTAAAAATGATTACTTTCCTCATTAAAATATTAATATTCGGAATTAGAGAATAGTAGGTATTGGATTATGTTATGTGATGCTAACATAATACATATAATATTGAGAATGAACTTTTTCAGTACTATGTAACATACTAAATATGAAGTATCATATAAATTATTTGTTACACTTTACTTTCTTAAACTATATTGTCTTTTCCTATTCTTAAATATTCGGAACCCATATATTCTTTTAATAATTTAATACAAATGTACCAAATCAAGAGAAAATTAAAGTGATACCACCAAAGGTTGTGATATATATATATAATGGTAGATATTTTTTCATTATTTATAAAAAAATTTGTATTTTTAAGCCTTAGGAATGGAGTTGCCTTTGATATACTCCCTCCGTTCACTTTTATTTGGCACGTTTTGACTTTTCATGTCCCTTAAGAAATAATAAATAACGTGCATAATTTACCATGATACACATATTAATTGATGCATATTTTATTGGATTTGAGAAATGATTTGAAATGAATAATAAATACTATGGGTATAACATGGGAAAAAAATTGTCTTCTCTTTATATGCGTAAAGTGACAAGTAAAAATAAAAATCTATTTTTACTATACATGCCAAGTAAAAATGAAATAAGGGAGTAAAACATTTGACCTTTCAATATAAGACTTTTCAACAGGAATTCGAATTAATCAAGTCCAAAATAGATAACAAACACGAAGGTACAACAACAACAACAACAACGACCCAGTGTAACCCACAAGTGGGGTCTGGAGAGGGTAATATATACGCATACCTTATCCCTACCCTGAGGGGCAGAGAGGCTGTTTCCAGGAGACTCACGGCTCAAGAAGGCAACAAGAGACGATATATAAGTATCATCAATAGAATCATAATAAAATAACAGCAATATAAGAAATACGAAATAAATTCAAAGTACAATAATAACTAGCAGATAAAGCCCTACATCAGTAGATAACCACTAGCATCCTAGAACTAAATCCTAACTGGCTAGTCTCACTCTGGTGCACCGTAGAAATATTCACAACTTCCCCCTAACCTACAACCTTAATGCTCGACCTCCACAATTTCCTGTCAAGGGTCATGTCCTCCGTAATCCTAAGTCGCGCCATGTCCTGCCTGATCACCTCTCCCCAATACTTCTTAGGTCGCCCTCTACCTCTCCTCGTGCCCCCCGGCATGAACCCGAATTGGTTGTCTGAAATAGACATCGTTCCTCGCACTCTCATTTCTACCACTCTCTCCCAAACTTTCATGGTATGACTCAGTAATTTGATACCCCTATAGTTGTTACAGCTGTGGATATCGCCTTTGTTCTTATACAACGGAACCATTGTACTCCACATCCACTCTTCAGGCATCCTATTCGTCTTGACTATAACATTAAACAATCCAGTAAGCCATCCAAGCCTGCTCTACTCACACACCTCCAAAGTTCAACTGGAATTTCGTCTGGCTCGGTAGCTCTGCCCTTTCTCATCTTACGCATCGCCTCCATGACCTTCTCGACCTCAATGTCCCTACAGTAACTGAAGTTATGAGGACTATCGGTATTCCTCAGTTCACCTAGTACAATATCTTGATCTCCTTCTTCATTTAGAAGTTTATGAAAGTAGGTCAGCCACCTCCTCTTAATCTGGTCATCCCCCATCAAAACTTTGTCGTCATCATCTTTATTGCACCTCACTTGGTCCATATCCCGAGCCCTCATCTCTCTCACCTTAGTCAGCCGGAATAACTTCTTCTCCCCGCCTTTGTTCTCCAATTACTCATACAGACGAGCAAAAGCCGCAGTCTTAGCCTCCGTGACTGCCATCTTCGCCTCCTTCCTAGCTACCTTATACCTCTCACTGTTCGCTCTCCTTTCGTACGTAATAATCCCTTCATTTTAATTCATGTGATAATTTGATTATTTGGAGTTTAAAATTTAAAATATACTATGAGAGTTTTGTGATTATAAGTCATCAACGTAAATAAAATAATATGACGTAAAATGAGACGAGGGAATATAATTTTACGAAGGAAAAAGACATTAAATGAGAAAGGGGTTTAGGGAGGAGTGTGAAACTTAAATAGTGCCCTTTTGGGCAAAAAATACCTTTCTACTATTAAAAACAAAGTTACATAAGTACATAAAATGCAGTATAATACTGCATTTTACTTTAACGAAAAGTTAGCCATTAAAGTTAAACGCAGTACTATACTGCGATTTATTTAAAAAATATTTTTTTTAAGGAAAACGCAGTACAATGCTACGTTTCCCTTAAACGTAGTATTGTACTACGTGTCCCTATTAAAATTGGTATAATACTACGTTTTATGTGAAATTTTACCTATAAATAACGAGCGCATTCTAGTTATTTTCTGCGCTTAACAACAACCTATAGCAAATATTTCCATAAAACCAAAGTTTCTCTTTAAGAAATGTCTCAACAGCCTCTTTATTGCCTAAGGTGCGACTGCGGAACCAAAAACATGATGTACGATTGTTGGGAAGAAGTTGGACACCGCTACTGGGCATGTATTAACAAGTTTTATAGGCAACCCGACGTACCTACATGCAATTTTAAGGTGTGGATTGATGAACCATATGACCAGGAATACTACAAAGACAAGTTGTATCATCTTCATAATGTGTGTACGGGGCAGTGGGACAGAGAGCGCCAATCCAAGCAAGAAATTGCGGAGTTGAAGGCGAAACTCAAGGAGGTGGAAGAAGAGAAAAAAAAGCTGGAAGACCAGCTCAAGTGGTTGGAGCAGAGAATACTAGGCGGTAAAGACTAAACAATGGCATGTACGTGTTGAGCGGTGTAGCGTATCTTTATGTTTCCTTTGTAAAATGTTTTCATTAGTTCTACTGTTTGTTTTCATGTTAGGTTTGCAAGGTTTGTGTTTGTGTTGTACTGTTAAAGTAAAAATGTTGTTCAAACGCAGTTAAAATAAAATTGTTTCTAAAATATAATTGTTACCATTATTTACATAATGTACTATTTACACAAAGTAAAAACATAAATAAATCAATATGTCCTGCAGCCTGTGTGCTTCAGTGTTGTTGTTGGCCTGAGTCGCATCCCCTGTCGCCCGTGTACACTATCTGGATCATCATCATCAAGCCACCTCTTTATGTAAGGATGTGTAGCAGCATCGACACCACAGCTGGCAGGATCGGTAGAAGAGGTCGTCGGGCCATCAGCAACCTACAAAACAAGTACTAAGCTTAGCATGTGAAAAAGTATATTCGTATTGTACGTGTTAAGTCAAAAAATATTTTCTCACCATGTTCTCGTCGGCCTCCTGAGTATATGCATCCGTGGTGTCCTCATCAAAACATGTAGTGGCCTCAAAGATGGGCTGGGACGAAGCCTTCATAAGAAAGTTAAAAATTAATTAATGGCAGCTCATTAATGAAAAGAAAACAAATTGAAATTTTACAGTAATAGAAACATACCCGCGCCTGTGGTAGATCCGTATCAACCGCCGGGGATGAGGCATTACTCAACCTGCGCCCGTCATCCACGTCCCGGGTCGGCCAATCCTCAGCTGCGGTAGATGGGACTGCAAAGTACTCGTATACATCCCCGTCGAATGTACCCGTGATCAACAATGCTCCTGACGGGGTAACCTGCGATGCTGGCAGAGATAGCTGAAGGCTGTACGATGACATGCTGCTTGAAGGCTCATCTACCTGAGGTATATAACCCGGCTGATCATCTCCAAGATCCTCATCTACAAAATCCTCATCATGTCCCTCAATAGGTGGGTCGACAGGTACCTCAACGCCCCCTTGCTGGGGACCACCTCCTCGCCGTCTCCCGCGACCCCATGGGGAACCCTCCCTCGTGCCCTACCCCTGCCTCATGGGACAGCCCTACCCCGATGGTAGTCCTTCGGCGCCGCATACCGAGCCTCATGATCCAACCTCGTGCCATCTCTCGCTTGAAACAGGGTCCGACGAGCCAAATCTGCCACCTGCCGGCCATACTCAACGAGTGCAGCACTGTCGGCATGCTGCTGCATCTCCGTCCCAACTGGTAGACCAGGTGATGCCCAATAGCCTGTGAAACACTTAAAATATTAATTAAATAACGCTATATCACAAATATAAGATATTAATAAGCCATAAAAACATACCAGTGCCTCATGCCTCCCGGCGTATGGTCTTTAGCGCTCGCCAAGTACATGAATGGGGTTCCCGATCATCAGTTAGGTGTGACGGCGATACCATGACGTATACATCTGAATAGTGGCCTCCTGGGTAAATGAAGGTGGTGGCGGAATACGGTCACCTCGCTTCTCCCAAATATGGACCTGCTGCTCTAGCCATCCCATAAATCTATCGCCCACCCTGGTATGGTCATCCCGCTGATAATGTGTAGGCACCTATGCAGGCTCCCTCGGTATAGGCTGGGGACGGTGAAACTGGCAAAGCACACACTTTATGGCATGATACTCAACCATATTAAAGAAGATCATCGACGGAGGTGCTCCAAAGCAATCGGTCGACTGAGCAATAATCGGGCAGCTGAGCTAGCAACTCGTCGTTGTATGGCGTCCAGATGAACTACCAAATAATAATATAAAAGTGAGTATGTGCAACACAACTCAATTTATAACAAGTAAGTGTAGGTACATATTTACCTGTCCGGCCACCAGAATATCTAACACATCTCTGACAAGGGGAGATTATGATGAGCATCGGTCCCTCGGTAGTTCCCACGCCGGAGAACCCACCTAGAAGCTAGAGGGAGAAACGGATGAGCCTCACCGAGCTCTAGTGGTGGTAGAGGTGGCTGCAACGGCATGATCAGCTGCCAGGCCCAAACCTAAGATAAAAGGTTGACGTAAAATTTAAGAGTCATTTCGACCATATAGAATTCGGAGTAATGAACAGAGTATTCGAAAATATTGTCACATGTTGAAGGGGCAGAAAACCACATATGTCCACCTGGAAAAGCATGCTCGCCCGACACATGCTCCTATACAGGTATGCGAGAACAACAACACCCCAGATGTACAGGGGTAAATCATCTAGCTGCTGCAGATGATGGAGAAAGCGCATACTCACAAGCCTTCCCGAAGTGTTCGGGAGCAAGACACCCCCGAAAAGCAGGAGCAGTGCCAACCTCATGTACCGCTCAATATGGAGATCCTCCGTCTCGCCGGTAATGTTTGGGTGCAAAAATGCCATATGATCTCTGATGGTTGACAAAACAACGCGACTGCCTCCTCTCTGTACAACGTCACCCTAAGGTCTGTAACCAGTATAATGTCCCATCATATCCAAATATTGTCCACACGTCATAGATCTAATGTATTGGGGCAGTGCAACGGCCTGTCCATCTACGCGCAACCCGTACAAAACCTGAACATCCTCCAGCGTGATGGTGGCCTCTCTAGTGGGCAAGTGCAAAGTGTGCGTCTCCGGTTGCTACCGCTCTACCAAGGCCGTAATGAGAGACCAATCAAGCTGCATCCACCCAATCTGAAAAATCGTATAGAAGCCCGTAGCCTGTAGGTACGCGACTACGCGAGCATGGAAATGATGTTGCGCCATGAAGTCCCACAAATCGTCAAGTCTCCTGGCGCGGAGAGGCTGATCCGATAGATGTCCCTTCCATACAAAGGAGGACCTATGGTCGCCCTACAACACTAATAGCTGATCCTCGGCTGGTCCAAGATGCGCAAGCGGAAAGTTCATGTCGTCTACTATAATTTAAAAAAAATTAATTGTGTGTGTTAGTTTAATAAATTAAATAATTATTTTTAAAATTAGACCGAATAATTATCTATGGGTTCCAAGCTCGATATTTGAGGCCCGGTAGCATCAAGTTATCCTTAATTATTATGTGTGTCAATTTCAATATTTTTAGAATTTTGTTAGTTTAATAAATTAAATAATTATTTTTAAAATTGGACTGAATAATTATCTATGGGTTCCAGGCTCGATATTTGAGGCCCGGTAGCACCAAGTTATCCTTAATTATTATGCGTGTCAATTTCAACATTTTTAGAATTTTGTTAGTTTAAGGAATTAAATAATTATTTTTAAAATTGGAATGAGTAATTATGTATGGGTTTCAGGCTCGATATTTGAGGCCCGGTAACACCAAGTTATCCTTAATTATTATGCGTGTCAATTTCAGCATTTTTATAATTTGGTTAATTTAATAAATTAAATAATTAATTATTGAATTGGACTGAGTAATTATCTATGAGTTCCAGTTACTACATACTTAAACTACAGAGACTCTATGCTAAAAAACTCTACATTTTACTATGCTAAAAGGCTCTATATTTTACTACGCTAAAAGACCACTATTACATATAAAAACAACAAACATAACATACATATGAACAACAAACTAAATAAATAATATTTATTTATTATTTAAGCAAATAAAACATAACATTAACAATAAAAATTATTTATCAAGTTTTAACTATTTTTTGTCCCAAAGCTAATAAATCAATCCGGGTATAAATAAGATACAAATTTAAACACAAACATAACACAAATTAACATGGAAACACATTCAACAATACAAATATGCATGTACTATACGAGTTTCGACATAAACAAAATCGAAATACCTCGATTTAAGTTTTTGAAATAGATTCAAATCGAATTTTTAAACCCAAAAGAAGGAATCAAAGCTTGTGTTATATGTGGGACCTACACTCTTTCCTTTTTGGGTGACGGGTGGGGCCTAATTTTTTTTTTTTAATTTGTCGGGGTGGGTGGGGTGGGGTGAGGGGACCAACAGTGAGGAGGGGGGAGTTTTTTTAATGGAGTCCTTGTCTTGGGGAAGAAGAAGGGGCACTATATTATTAAAGGAAAACGCAGTACAATATTGCGTTTCCCTTAAAATCGAAATACCTCGATTTTGTTTTTTGAAATAGATTCAAATCGAATTTTTGAACCCGAAAGAAGGAATCCAAAGTTTGTGTTGTGTGCGAGACCTACACTCTTTGCTTTTTGGGTGACGGGTGAGGCCCAATTTTTTTTTTAATTTGATGGGGGGGGGGGGGAACAGTGATTCATGGAGTTTTTTTAATGGAGTCGTTGTCTTGGGTAAGAAGAAGGGGCCCTATATTTTATTAAAGGAAAACGCAGTACAATACTGCATTTCCCTTAAAAACAGTATTGTACTGTGTTTTCTTTTAATTAAATATAGGCATTTATGACAGAGTTATAAGGTGAGCTCAATTTTAATAGGGAACGCATTACAATACTGCATTTAAGGGAAACGCAGTATTGTACTGCGTTTTCCTTAAAAAAATTATTTTTTTAATATATTGCAGTATAGTACTGCATTTAACTCTAACGGCTAACTTTCCGTTAAAATATATGTATTTATATAACTTTTTTTTTAATAGTAGAAAGATATTTTTTGCCCAAAAGGGCACTATTGAAGTTTCGTATCTAAACACGTCAGTGATTTTGTTGTTGCCTTGCTGTTGACAAGGGGGATATGCTAGGACACGTCAGTGATCTAGACAAAAAGCTTTGCGTTGTGCCTAAAAGATTCTCCGACACAAACTTGGAGCCACGTTTAATATAATGTAGGCCAATTAAAGAAATTTATCAATTTTGTTGTTGCCTTGCCACTTCTCCCGATCGTGACCTGTCCTCCTTAGGTGTCATCTCCTTATTTTATACAAGTAAGTAGTAAGACATTATTTAGTTTTTATAAGTATAGTATAATAGTTCATTCTACTGGTGATTTGTTTATTTTGGGTCTAAGCTCGCACCGTCACACGAGTTTAAAATACATCATTACAGTCTAAACTATATTTATTTATATATTCATTATCTCTTTTGTATTTTATCAATGTAAAATTTACTTGGGATATCACATAAAGTTTAAGTAAGGAGTAGTGAGTGCAATTGTATGTTTTAGTTTTATACTATATCTGGTCAGGCAAGTGGTTATTTAAAACTAATTTTTATCATGATAATGTTCGAGTCAGTCATCTTCTTCCCTTAATCGCCATCGGCTTCTTCTCTCCCACCCCTCGTGGCTTACTGTTTCCTGGCAGAGTGGTGGTGTGGTCTTTTCTTGAAAAAATATTTTTCTTTTTCAAAAATATATTTTTTTTAAAAAAGAAAAAAAATATGATTTGGAA
Organism: Nicotiana tabacum; assembly: GCF_000715075.1. NCBI lineage: Eukaryota > Viridiplantae > Streptophyta > Magnoliopsida > Solanales > Solanaceae > Nicotiana > Nicotiana tabacum. The sequence goes on along the minus strand of NC_134099.1, from coordinate 16,781,555 downwards.
TTTATCATGTACCTTTTTGTAGTGAACTAAATACTGGAGTATATGTTATGTTAGCAAAAAGTGTTTAATATATACAGATATTGAGTGATATAGGTGTTCAATAAGTACTAAAGTATCAAACATGTTTAAAAGATCACTTATGTATTTAGCCTAATAATTACGTTCAAGTGATCTAATCACAAATATTTTTATACAGTCAGCACATATATAACTTAAATAAAATAAGGGTGTGTTTGGTATCACAGAAAAATAATTTTTGGAAAATATTTTCGCATTTTCCACTATTTGATAGCACAAAATAGCTTGGAAAATGTTTTCCTAGATATCACATTTTTCTAAAATTGGATAAAAATGACTTTTCTAGAAAAAAGTTAGGAAAATATTTTCCAAAAACTCCACCTACAATCACATCTACCCCAACCCCCTCCAACTTCAATTTTCTATTTTTTCGTTTTTCTATGCCACCCAACCACCCCAACCCCCGTCACACCCCCCACTCCCCTCCCCCCCCCCCAATTTTTTTTACTTTTTTTTTGTATTTTTAATTTTCTGTTTTCACCCCTCACCTTTTTTTCGTTTTTCTCCCACCCACCCCAACCCCCAACCCTCCCCCTCCCGCGGCAAATTTTTTTATTTTTTTTTATTTTATCAGTTCTTATTTTTTCATTTTTAGTTTACAGGTTCGAAATTTTACGAGTTCCAAAGTTATGAGTTCAGAGGTTTATGTGTTTGGAAGTTTGCGGATTTAGAAATTATAGAGTTTACAGGTTCAAAATTTTGCGGGTTCGAAAGTTTAGCGGTTCAGAAGTTTATAAAATTTGTGGGTTCGAAAGGTTGTTGGTTCGAAAGTTTATGGCTTCATGTTTATTTTATCTAAATTATTTATGAATATTCTCGAGAAATTATTTTCCTTAATTTACGTACCAAACACTAAAAAATGAGTATTTCCAAGCAAATATTTTCTTGAAAAATATTTCCGTTATATTAAAAACACCCAAAATGTGCAGCCAAAATGATTCAATCAGATTGGCTAAAGTAGAAGCAAAACCTTGTTGATGGCAAAAATAGAAACTTGGCCTTCTTTTTTGAGGAGGCAAGAAGGAAGCGTGGTAGCATATACTATGTAATGTGCTGGTGGCAAACAAGTACTGAAGTGGACCAACCACAAAAACTTGTCCTTTTCTTGATATTTAATCATTTTTGGCTCAATTAAATCAACATGTGTCTTATATCTACTTGGTCCATAAAGTTACCTACTTTAGCATCACCCAAAAAAAAAAAAAAAAATACCATCAATGCGTGTAGTAAGTTAGATTACGGGCAATAGTTGTGATGTAGTGGTAAGTATTCCTTCGTCCTTAACCAAAAATCTCGAATGTAAGTCTCCGAATATGAAATCGCCTTTGTTACCCTTAATCAATTCTCTCGTCTTTGAGTTATATGAATATTGAAACTGATGATATTAAGCATTTTCCCCTTAAATAAGTCTTACAAGCCGTAAATTTGAACTAATCGAATCAACAGATTTTGAATACCAAGTGATTATAAGAAAAAACGAAAAAATATATGAATAAAGGATAACTAGTAAGTAGTGCATTTAAAAAATAAAAAATAAAAACAGATGACCCCATCCCATGTGCTAACATATCATGAGAGAATTTCTTGGCAAAGTCTTTTCCTATGGATCAATCATTTATCGATCAAAATGGGACTATGGGATAGATATATGTGTCTCAAGAACCATCACAAATGTATAAAATTTTTGAATAAATGTTTCTCCATTTTTGGCACGTAATTTCATGACATTTTCTATTTATCCTGAAGCTCAAAATACCAATTGAATAAACAATAAATTCACCTGAACCTAATATTTTTAATATAGAATATAAATATCAATGTGAAACTTACTAGAATTTCAACTTTTAAACTCATAATTTCAAAAGTACAATGAGGAAAATACTGAAAATTTTAAAGGTTGAACTCAACGAATTTAAATTCGAAATCCACCTATGTTTATTGTTTAGTGAGAGTTTGTATTACAGTTTTCTAATGATTTCTACCGTGTAGTTGGGTCTTCTGTATTTGATCTTGTATATGTTTTGCGAGAGAAACGTTTGGACATGAGTTTTTTTTATTTTAAAAGTGATATTTGAAATTATGTCGAAAAAGAATATTTGAAATTTGATAGTTAGTTGTTTGGGACATGCATTTAACTTAGAAAGAATAACTAAAATTTTGTGAGTGAAAAGGATTTTTCACTTGAAAAACTGGTCAATTGAAAAATGCATCTTCAAAAAAATTCAAAACCTCATTCCAATGTTTAACCAAATAATATTTTGAAAATTTCTTTTAAAAAAGAAAAAGAAAAAAGATTTTTTGGTCAAAATGAAATTATATTTAACCAAAGTAAACATTTACAATGTCGCCTGCTCTATGGACTCTAGAGAGAGGACCAAGCAAAAATAGTAAAAATAGCATGGTATAGCCAGTTTCAGATTGGTCATTCAAAAATAACCAGCGTTTACGAAGTCAATGAAAAATAATTACTATTTTGTTGCAACAGAGACCGGTCCAGCATAATATACTGAAGTTCGGTGCACCTGTATATGAACTCCAGCATATTATGCTGGACCGGTATACTTTGCTGACTCCAGTATATTATACTGGACAATTATACTTGCTGGAACTCCAGTATATTATGCTGGAGTTCTAGTGTACTTATGCTGGAGTTCCATCATATTATGCTGGAGTTCCAGCATACTTATCCTGGAACTCCAGTATAATATGCTGGAGTTCAAGCATACTTATGCTGGAACTCCAGTATAATATACTGACGTATTTTTTGGGTTTTGAACAGTATTTTCGCTCAGATTTATCTTTACCTGAAAAGTGGCAAAATTTCGATTACTTTTGAAACTGAGTTATTTTTGAACGACCAATTGTAAATCTGGCTATTTTTGAATTTCTCCCGCAAAAATAACCTCAAAGTCTTCTTATGCCCTCAATTAGAATTGATTTCCATTTACATTGCCTTTGTCCTACAATATGCAGTTGTAGAGCTATTTGTCACGTCCTTAGTCTTAAACTAAGTGCACGTGCGGCACTTGGCAACTCACTCACGATCCTGCATAACTGGTTCACGTTCTTGCTATGCCAAGTCAGCCTTATTACACTCAAGATCGCTAAGAGAATGGAAGAAAGAGTACAAGAGAATTGTTAAAGGAAGTTTTGTATTAGAGAGAACTCGAATTATTTGCTTGGTTGATGAATTACAAATGAGTGCCCCTATTTATACTAATCACCTGGGGGCTAATATGTAAATAATAATTGTTCTACAAGTCCTTCCATATTTACAACTAAGTCCCTTCTCTAGAATATTCTACACAACTAGATTCTTCTAAGGACTTTCCTAATAATTCTATAAGGTTCTAGGTCTTTCTAAGGAAACCTCTATATTTCTCTAGAACCTTCCTACAAATGCATAAATATTTAGAACTTTTCTAAGGAAATTCTCCATAGTTCTAGAATATTCCACCAAGATCTTTTCCCTAACTTATGTAACCATTCCATATGGATAAAATATATGCCAAATGACACCTACGTGGCATGATGATGTGGCGGGTCATGACATATTTCTCTAAGCCTAGTAGCCTTTTCTATTCTTGTTTGCTTGAACCTGCGATTGTTTCTTTTCAACCATATACGATGAACTGCAACTGCAAACACAAACGCCAAAATATTAAACTTCATGTTCCCGCTTCTCGCTCTGTTGGATAGCCAGCTGATCCCTTCACTCCATTGGCCAATGTGCCTATTGAATCCTCGCCCAGTCGAAGAGCTTCTGCTATTGTCTGCGCCATCTTCATAACCTATCTACTGTGAAAAGTATGTTGCGGAGAGCTAACCACATTATAAACTATAAGGAAAAACTCAAAGATCACTTCTCAAGGCCATAAAAACCTGAAAAACTAGCAGAAACGACATCAGATAGTCATTCTAAAGGAATGCTATTAAGGAAATTTTAACATCCCTTAAAATGGCTATTTGTGCACTTTCCCTAAAAAAACTATGACTTTGGGCCAAGGATATATAACACCACAATGATAGTGGACCTTAACAAACTTAATGGCCCATTCAAATAGGTAAAATCTAGATCAATAAAATTCACATTCAAAGCCATTAAAAGAACTTCAAAATGAGGTCTTCTATATTTAATGAAATCCACCTGCACAGGTAGGGAGAAAATTTGCTGGAGTATAGTTTTCTAGTTTTTCAATCCAAAACCCAATATTGTTAACTTCAAAATGAAGTTGAAAACCAAAACAAAGTTTGATACAACATGTAAGCCTACAAACAAGGCTACAACACTAAGTATAAGTTGGTGCTACAATTTTTAGCACCACCTCACTAATCCCTCCTTCTGTAGTTCTGCTGGTAACCTTCTCCCTTTCGTCCCTCGGAACTTTGAGGCCGACTTCGCGAGTCATAACCATCGCGAAATCCACCTCTACCCGATGGAGAGTTTCCCCTCTCACCGCGCCCTGAAAAATTAGACACAACATGATCATTATAACATAATCCAGGTGCACTAAGTTCTCGCTATGCACGGGAACCAAGGAAGTGCCGGACCACAAGGGTCTATTGTACACAGCCTTTTCCTGCATTTCTGCAAGAGGCTGTTTTCACGGCTCGAACCCATGACCTCCTGGTCGCATGACAACAATTTTACCAATCAATTTCTTTAAAGTTTAAACAAAATTAGAAGAAGAAATTGTCACAATTCATAGTACTAAAAGAATTAACATTCTAATTATGACAGAATACAGTGAAATAAGCACACATATATCTGTACCTTTGATTCGCTTGAATCTTATATAAGCTTCTCTTCCCCTCACAATTATATGATGCGTCTAGAATTAATAGTCAAAGAAAGAAACCAAAAATCAAAAGATGATCAAACAACTCAAAAACATAGACATATTGAAAGAGAATGGTTATTGTAGAATTTATTACCTGAACTGCATTACGAGCAGACACATCATCTTGAAAATGCACGAAACCACAACAATATCCGTCCTACATTCACATTTTTTTTTAAAATTTAAAATGTTTAAGTAAATATAAACCGAAAATAACTAACAACATTTCGAAATATATATATATGTATGTATACCTCCTCATAAGTTTTGAGTTGAACGTCACGACTGTGAACTGGTCCAAATTGTTTAACAATCGAGTAGAGCTCACTACTGGTTGTGTTGGTTGGCAAGCCTCCAATATATACCGATTTACCTATAACAAGTAAACAAACAATTCAGAAGTTGCTCAAACAAAATTCATCAACTATTTCATTAAGCCAATGCAAATTTACATTCGATTTCTTCATTGGAATAGTTGTTGTGTTCTTGTGCTATAGGCATGCCATTCGAATTAGAAGCCAACGCCTTGAGTACACCATTGGCTTGAGGTTTCTTAGGCGCAGATTGGATATCAGCATTTGCAGCAACCCTTACAACTCTATGGGGCGCATTGGTTGGTGGCGCGGACCTTCCCATCATCATCTATAGGAAAATATTTTGAATTAGGCAATGCTTTAGTTGTAAGAAACAAAACATTATAATCTCCTCATAACTAACCATTGATGCATAGGTAACTTTAGGAGCACCAGTCTCAACGCTCGAGGTTGTCTCAACAACGGGTTGTTCTGTTTCATTCGAAGTGACTGAAGGTTTGTTTTCAACTTCGTCGTCAGTTGTAACCTTAGCCTCTGATTTCTCAGACACCTCGTTGACATTTTCGTCAACTTTGCTTTCAATAGCCTTCACATTTTCTTCAACTTTGTCCTCAGTAGCTGGTTCTGAATACAAATAGTTAACAATATAGTTTTAAGTTACAATAAGTGGAGACTATGTAAAACAATGAAGTGACCAATTGAGATAGTGTCAAACATAAAAGACATACCCAAAGAAGCAACTGAAGCGTTTTCGTCATCCTTATATGTGACAACCGTTGAAGATTCAACTACGCCAACAAAACGAAAAATATCGTTCAACACAAAGTATCCTTTCTCCTGTGGAGCGAGAAAGAATGTCTGAGAGAAACTTTTTCTTGATTCGTCTTGCCCGATCAAGGTTGCTGTGACCACGACAAGAAAACCTCCCGCAGCAGATACTTGGGAGTCAATCGTTGCGACTTCCACCTTAGAATCCTTAAAGTGAGAGGATTTGATAAACTCAGCTATTCCCTGAAATGATACAAAAATCATAAGCCTATTAACTTTAAATCCTGGATACGTCTCTGCCTATTAGCATCCCTTAGACAGAAACATAGTTCCAATGCAAATACTAAGAATCTTTTTGTCATAATACTTACATCAGTTGTCGTTGCGGATTTCAGTTCACCATCAGGCCGAGCCCAACTTAAGACACTTTCATCCTTGTAAAATCTATAGGACTGGTCGATAAGCATATGTAAAATGCGGTAATATTGATCAACAAAAGCATGCGCAACGGTATCAGCTGAGTGTTCGGATATTTGAGTGGCCATTTTTGCACTATAACAAAGTAAATACAAAGGGTCAAGAGATGAATAATAACAAATAGTCTTCTGTATAATTTAAGAGCAAGCTACTAGTCAAAGGCTGATAGATAGAAACTATTTACAGTTTTATAAACAAAACAAAAAAAGTTACATTGCAAATGAGATTTAAAAGAACTTCATTTTGATCAAGGCAAAGGTGCAGGAACGAGGCTTTTATGCAGGAAAAATAACATTTAAAAATATAACTACCGTTGACTCATTTTATGTGGCGCGATTTGGAATACGAAAGTGTGAATTGGGATATAGATTTTTTAAAAATAAAATTTATATGTATGAAAAACTACATAAAAGTATAAATTATAATAGTTAATAATTCAAAATATTTTTAAAATATTGTGTCAACGAGAAACCTCTTTGACCCTTCAAATAGTAATCATGTCACATATATAAACACACATACATATACATATACATGTATATACTCTACACACACATATATATATATATGAAAACGAAAAAAAAAATTAAATATGGAGTAAGATGTTATATAAATCAGAGTCAAACAGTTAGAAAGAAAATTTAACAATGAGACGGGACAATGACATTTACAAAGTGTGACCCACCTATTGAGATCTAAGGTGAACCTCAAGCCTATCCCAATTTTGTCTATAAAAAACATGTTATATATAATTAAATAACCAGTTAAACACTCATGTTCTCTTTTTATTTACGTATAAACATTGACCAAGAAGATTGATTTTAATATAAGATTAACTGAATTAAAAGATATCCTTAAGAAATTTATGAAATCAAAGCCTAAAGATTCTAACTTGGGCAAACAAACAAGGGGGAGTCCCCAAATAAAAAGAATTAAAAACAATCTTTATATACTCAAAAGACTAATTTTTTAAGCCAAAGCTAAATCCCTTCAAAGGTTTTATCTAATTCCAAGGGAAAAACACAACAATAAATTTAATTAAAATTTAAGCGGAGGCAAAATCACTAAGTAATTTCTTTCTATCGATCTAATCTTTTAGTGAATAGAGTTATCGGTATCTGTCTTGGTGGTGAGAGGTAGGAGGGCGTGAAATTAGTCAAGGTGTGCACAAGTTAGCCTGAAAATCACGTTTATAAAAAAAATATACAACAACAACCGAGAAAAAAAAACATTTTTTTGGGCCTTTTGATTCGTTACATACAACAGTAAGGAAGTAATCATAGAAACTTATTAAAAATTTTAAACCATAAAAATCTTAGAAGAGGGCATTACAAATTCAAGAATTGACAAAATAAAGCAACAACAACAAAATTAATAACTAAAATCATTAAACCTGCAAATCCAACCAATGTATATCATTCAAACAAAGGCAAGATTTTATTTTTTTTGTGAAGACTTTTAAGAAAACAAATAAAGATGATTGAAAATTTTATACAAGAAAAAATAGATAAATAAATAAAGAAGATGAAAAGGAGAAAAAAAACTAGTGGAATACCTTTTGAAGAATTGAAGACCGAGTGTTGAAAAACTAAAGAATTGAAGTGACGGAGAAAGTGAAGAATAGGTGAAATTTATAGTAGTAGGAGAGGTAATAGAAGGGCGGTAAATTTAGGGAAGATTTTCTCCAATCCCAATTAGGATTTTAATACTGGTAAATCATTAAATATATTTCTCAATATGTATATTATGATTTTTTTTTTGAAATATTTTTCAGTGCAATTGACTCTTGAATAGAAATTAGTAAATAGTTATAAAGCTTATTCAATCGGTTTTCTCGCCGTGAGTCTTTGCTTAGTCGTGAGTCCTAACTAGAAGGACCGATATAGAAGAATGACTTCGACAAAATAGGGCAAATCATTCAATCGGTTTTCTCGCCGTATCGGAAGAAGAAAATGTATTATGAGACAACATATGAGTCTTTGCTTGCTTAGTCGTGAGCCCTAACCAGAAGGACCGAGTTGGTAAAAAGAAAAGAATAAGAAAAAGGTTAAATAAAGAAAATAAGTAATGTCCTTAGGAGCCGTTTGGTTGAAACGAAGTTAGTGGGAGATTAGTTATTTCGGGATTAGTTATTCTACTTTTTCATGGGGATAAAAAAAATACTAGAATCCTGGGATAACTAATCCCGAGATTAATTATACCGTAATTTTTTTCCAACCAAACATAAAATAAACTCTTCCTAAATTTAGTCCCGAAATTAATTATTCCTTATCCGTCCCACCAAACGAGCCCCTGCTATTTAAAATTGCTTGATTTGAAGTCCCACGCAAGGTTTTGCTTAAGGTGAGGGCTGACATCTGTACCTTTCAGCAGAATCTACTTGGGATTCTGGGTTTTGATGACCGGTATTGGTGACGTCAGTAACTATTTGAATAAATTATTAATTTATCCGCAAAATAAAATATTCTATGCATCAATTATATTAATTATTATAATTAAATACTTATTTCTATCTTTTATTTGTTTACTATAATTAAATACTTATTTCTAACTTTTGTTTGTTGTCTAAAATGTTATCACATCTAATAAAATAAAAATATTTAATAATAATATCGGTCATAAAGGATATTTGACTAAATTATTAATTTATCCGTAAAAGAGTAATTATTGATCATTTGTCTTCTTGAAGTAGTAACTAGTAAGAGTGAAATTGAAAAAGACAATTAATGGTTTTTCAAGATCTTGAAAATGGAAACATCTTGAACAAATTTTATGATAAAGTGATAGATAATAGCGACTGAATGGAGGAATAAACTAGGGTAAAATATATACATAAGTACATTCATTAAATATCTATAAGTATTTTATTATGAACTCAATTATTAATATCGTATTAGCTTGAGATCGTCTGAGAACTCATAAACTTCAAATCCTATATGCTCTTCGTATTATTTGTGTTAAGGCGTTTGCACGCCCTTTAAAAAAAATTAGTCTTATCATAAGAATGCTTGTCTAAACAATCATTTATATTTTTTAAACAACTAACTTAATTAACACTATCTTAATTAGAGAAGTAAGAGGTACATTTTTTAAAACATAATAAATAATTTTTTGTTTTCTTAAAAATATCGAATATTTTGTAATTATTTTTTTTTTTCAGGACAACTAATACTTGAAAATTGTAAATTAAGTTACAAAACATCTATATGAGTAACAAATGTTATACACTTATTTATTTTATGCATGCAGAAGGACACATGTTGTTGTAAAGGACACATGTGGTTTTTGACTAAATTATTATTTTCTTGTCTTTAATTAAGTAATAATGATTATTCCCTTCGTGTTAAATTATTTGTCGTGTTTCTCTTTTACACGCCCCTAAAAAAATATTAAATAGGAAAGATTTTTGATTATTTTACCCTTATTTATGTCTTAAGATATAATCTATCTTCATTTAATACTTACACATAATTAAGATATTTGTAGTTTTCAAGAACAATTAATATTAAGGGTAGAATAGAACAAAAATTTACCTAGAACTGCTAAAATGATAAATAATTTAAGACAATTATTTTTAGAAACTACGACTGATAATTTGAAACGGGGGGACTATTTGTCTTCTTCGAATAGTAATAGTGAAATTGGCAAAAATAATTAATGACTTCTTGAAAATGAAAAATATTTGAATAAATTTTATAATAGAGTGAAAAATAAAAAAGACCGGAAGAAGTAATAAACTAAGGCAAAATACATGCTCCGATCCATATTATTTGTGTTTTAAGGCACACCCTCTAGAAAAATATTTAGTATTTTTAATAAAGCTTGTGTAAACCATCATTTATATTCTTGTAAACATCAAACTTAATTAATACTCCATTAATTAGAACAAAGATTTTAAAGAACATAATAGGTAATTTTTTATTTTAAAAAAGTCAAGTTTTTTGTAACAAATTTAGTACAAAACATATATATAAATAACACATATTAACTTATTAATTTAATACATGCAAAAGGACGCATGTAATTGTAAATAACACATGTAATTTTATGTTTATCAGGACAACTATGAATATATAATGATGTGCTGGCATTGCATAATAGCAAATATGAAATAATAAATGCAGTGTGTTTGGATTGCAAGTTTATTAATGAAACCAATTAGATTGTTGACTTCTTTTTTGTTTTTTTGTTTTTAAAATTTTAAAATCAAATCTGTGATTTACCACTTAAGATTATGGCAATAAATTTTAAGGTTAGCTACAGTTGTAGTCCAACTTCACCAGCATTTATAGTTTTAACTTTCCTGTAATTCTTAGCCTCGTGGGAATATTTTGAGTTTCAAACGTGATTAAAAATTGCGTTTGGCTGAATTCGTTATGATGTAACAACGAAAAATGTTATTTTATATAATGATCGATTTTAGTGTGATTGCATCGTTACCTTATTTTTTTCCTCTTATTTTGTCTTTCCTTGTTATTAAATAATCGTATTTATCTTTTATCCTTGTGTACGGGTAAAATCGGGGGTAGAGTATTCCTCGATTTCCCGATGAGGAAACAAAGGGGAAGCATGGCTCGACATGATTATAAGTGAGTCCCAAGGACCCCATGTATTGAAATCCGGGAGTAATGAACGATGTATCTTGAATTGCGCACAGTGAAATAACGGTCCAGACCAAGTATAGATTTTGGACCTCGGAAAATGCGGAGAACGGTTATGCATGACAAGTAGGGGGCCATAATATTCGCCCTCAACCGGATATTACGGCGTGAATCCCGTCTGATATCAATTGCGGATCTACATTTACCAAAAAAATTTTTTTTTACCTTATTTAAACTTGTACTAGGACTGAAATTCTCCTACTATATAAAGGGGAAGGTTTCTTTTATTTTGGCACATTGTGACACGCGAATCAAGGCAATAAAAATTTATTTTTATCTTCTAGCTACTGTTCAAAGTGTTCTTCATTTGATCACTTCTTTATTTGTGACCGGATTTGTATCGAGGATCCGATCGAGGACAAATCCCACTGTTCAACCTAAGATCGGGTTTGATCATCACATTGCGATTTGTTTGATTATTTATTTTATCTTTAACTTAATTACATGTTGTTCTTAATCATTCGTATTGAATTAAATCACATATCCTTTAAACCGCGTACAACTTTAATTGTTACTCATTTTTTAGGGTAAACAGTTGGCGACCACCGTGGGGCTAAGGATAATAGTGGTGATTTGATAAGAGTCTCCATAACACACCCTATTTTATGCGTGTTCTTTGAAATTTTGATTCCTGGTTGGTCCAAGGATGTCAAATTCTCAGTTTGCTCAATTGAACGTTGACGCTGAGTCAGGCTATCATGATGATATGCCCCCTATCGATCGCAATGGTGTCCCAGCAATCGACCCGGTCGATGCTAACTTACAGGTGGCCATCAACATCAATCTACCGAACGATCTCGAAAACAACATTTGTGGGGGACCTCGGCCAGCGGCTCAAGAGGGCCCCGAAGGCAAAGGTTATGGGGTGAGCCTGCGGTTGATTTTCAAAATGTTGCAGGCTCAACAAGCGGCGATAGCACAGTTACAGAACCAGATCCACGCCCTAACAGGGTCGAGCCCGAGCAGTCACGAGAAAATACTCGGAGGGACGAAAAAGTTACTGTGGAACTGAGCGAATTCAGGCCCAGGGAATCTTCCGAAGTGATGAAGATGCTCAAAGCATTGACAAAAAGGGGCGGAGTCTGGCGAGAAAAATATTGAGGCTAACGACAAAGATGTAGAAACGTATAACTCCAGGGTCGATCAGATCGCAGGAGCGCCTCCGATATTGAAAAGGTTGGACTCTAAAAAGTTCATTCAGAAGCCTTTCCCCCCGAGCGCAGCACTAAAGCCAATCTTGAAGAGGTTTTGAATGCCCGACATTCCTAAGTATAATTGGACCACGGATCCGAATGAGCATGTAACCTCCTATACATGCGCAATCAAAAGGCATGACATGGAAGACGACGAAATCGAGTCGGTTTTGCTGAAAATATTTGGGGAAACATTGTCCAAGAGAGCAATGATATGGTATAACAATTTGCCTCCGAATTCTATCGACTTGTTTGCTATGCTTGCAGATTCTTTCGTAATGACCCATGCTAGTGCCATCAAGGTCGATACCAGGAAGTCGGATCTTTTTCAACGTCAAGCAAAGGGATAACGAGATGCTTAGGGAGTTCGTGTCGAGGTTCCAGATGGAACAGATAGATCTGCCACTGGTTGTGGATGATTGGGTCATTCAGGCATTTACTCAAGGGCTCAACCCCCGAAGTTTCGTGGCCTCACAACAGCTAAAGCAAAACTTGGTGGAGTACCCAGAAGTTACTTAGCCGACGTCCACAACAAGTACCAATTGAATATCAGGGTTAAAGACGACCAACTTGAGGCCCCTTCGAGATCTGTTTACCACATCAGAACCAATGACAGGTCTAAGAGAACCATTAATTAGGAGCAGGGGTGGTCCGAGATCGATATCAGCCATACAACGTAGATCAGATGGGAAATGGATCCATGTGTCACCTAACAAGAAATGAGATGAGAAATGACTGAGGACCGAGCAATCGGGGACTAATGAGAAAGAACGGGTTTGACAGGTCGCTCGGGGGCAGGGAGGCACCAAGATTATCGGAGTATAATTTTAATGTGGACACTACTAGTATAGTGTCGGCCATAGGGCTCATCAAAGAGACTAAGTGGCCAAGACCATTGTAGCCCGACCCTACCCAGAGAGATCCCAGTTTGGTGTGTAAGTACCACGGTACTCACGGTCATAGGACTGAAGATTATCGACATCTGAGAGAAGAAGTAGCTCGATTATTCAACAATTGGCACTTAAGCGAGCGAGCCAAAAATCACTTCAGAAATAGGGACACCAACAAACAGGTTGAACAAGAGGAGCCTCAGCACGTAATCAACATGATCATTAGGGGAGTTGATGTCCCCCAAGTGCCAATGATAAAACGACCAAAGTTTCTATCACAAGAGAAAAACACACCTGGATTACGTCTCGGAAGGAGCTATCTTGTTCGCCGAAGAATACGCCAAAGGCATCGTACAACCTCACAATTATGCACTGGTAATATAAGTACTTATCAATAAATCTCAGATTAAACATGTGTGGATTGATCCAGGTAGCTCGACCAATATCATCAGATCGAGGGTCGTAGAGCAACTGGCCATAAGATGAAATCGTACCGGTGGTTCGGGTATTGAATTCATTCAACATGGCGCGCGAGATCACGAAAGGTGAGATAACTTTACCGGTAAGCATTGTCGGGACCACCCAAGAAATAAAGTTCTACGTGATTGAAGGGGATATGAGGTAAAATGCCTTGTTCGGAAGGTAGTGGGTTCACATCATAAGAGAGTGCCTTCGACCTTACCAGGCACTAAAATTTCCCACTACGGGAGGAGTCAAAATGGTCTTTGGAGAACAGTCGGCCGCAAGAGAAATGTTCGTTGTCGATGAAGTAATCCCGGTGCCCACGGTTTCAACACCAAAAAGCAAGGAACTAACCAAAAAAGAAGAAACTAAATAAAAATCAATGATACCGGTCTCAGCCAAGCCGGAAAAATAGGAGCACAGAGCGGATCATAAGGATGATTACAGCGTCTTGAGATCATTCATAACACCTGATGACGCTGACTCCACCAAATCGACGATCGAAGAGTTGGAGCAAGTTATATTGATCGAGAACCTACCGGATCGAAAGGTATACCTGGGCACGGGGTTTACCCCAAAGCTCAGGAAAAAACCTATTGATTTTCTTAAAGCTAACGCCGATTGTTTTGTCTGGTCCCATCTAGACATGACAGGGATCCCACCGAAGGTAACCACTCACAAGTTGATCTTGGATCCGAAGTTCCATTCGGTTAAGCAGAAGAGAAGGCCACAATCCGAAATCAAACACGTATTCATCAAGAACGAGGTATCCAAACTTCTGAAAATAGGTTCCATACGGGAAGTTAAATACTCGTATTGGTTAGCTAACGTAATGGTAGTGCCTAAAAGTAAATAAACTTAGAATGTGTGTAGATTATAAGTATTTAAACAAGGCGTGTCCAAAGGATCCTTTCCCTTTGCCTAACGTCGATTGAATAATCGACGAAAAGGCCGGACACGAGATACTTAGTTTTCTTGACACCTATTATGGGTACAACCAAGTTCGGATCGACCCGAGAGAACAAAAAAAGACTTTTTTCGTAACCAAATTCGCACCTACTGCTATAACATAATGTCGTTTGGATTAAAGAACGTCGGTGCCACATACCAATGCCTAGTAAACTGGATATTCGAAAAACAAATATGAAAATCAATGGAAGTTTATATTAACAATATGTTGGTTAAGTCCCTATGATCAAAGGACCATTTGAAACATTTACAAAAAACTTTTGACATATTGAGAAAATACAACATGAAGTTAAACCCGGAGAAGTGTGCATTCAGGGTTAGTTTGGGCAAGTTTCTTGGATTCATTGTATCTAATCGGATAATAGTGATCAACCCAGACAAAATAAAGTCCATAGAGGACATCACTGTACTCGACAACGTCAAGGCGGTACAAAGACTGACCGGGCGAATAGCCTCGTTGGGTCGGTTCATCTCGAGATCGTCAGATAAGAGTCACCGTTCTCCTCATTATTGGAAAAGAAGAACAACTTCTCTTGGACTCTGGAATACCAGCAAGCTTTGAAAGAACTCAAGCGATACCTATCGAGCCCCCTAGATGCACACTCCGAAGATGAACGAACAGTTGTACCTCTACTTGGCGGTTTCCGAGGTGGTGGTAATCAGTGTCCTGGTCCGGGAAGAAAAGGTACGCAACTTCCCATTTATTATGTAAGTAAAACCCCAGGCGATGCCGAAACAAGGTATCCTCGCTTAGAAAAATTATCTCTCGCCTTGCTTAGCGCTTCTAGTAAATTAAAATTGTACTTTAAATGCCACCCCATATGTGTCGTGACCTCCTATCCACTGAGGACTATTATGCACTCGATTGGCCAAATGGGATGTAAAAATTAGCGGGTATGATATCGAGTATAAATTTTGGACCGCCATCTCAGATTTGGCAGACTTTGTGGCTGACTTCATGCCGGATTTGATACTCGAGGTCGAAAAGGAGTTACTACTCACTTCGAGTATTAACTTGGGGATCTGGACCCTATTCATGGACACTGCCTCCAACGCGAAGGGTCCGGGCTCGATATTATATTGAAACCACCTATGGCTAACGTAATTTGACAGTCTATTAGAACTGTGAGATTTACTAATAAAGAAGCCAAGTATAAGGGTATGATAGGAGGTCTAGAACTTTCTAAGATCCTGAGGGCCGAAGTGACCGAAGCCAAATGTGATTCTCCTCGTCATAAATCAAGTCAACGGAACGTTCGAAGTAAAAGAGGAATGGATGCGGAAGTACTTGGATAAGTTGCAGGTGACCTTACACTAATTCAAGGAATGGACTCTACAACATGTATATCGGGATCAAAATAGTGAGGTTGATGCACTGGCCAACTTGGGTTCGTCTGTCGACACTGATGAATTTGACTCAGGGGCAGTGGTAAGGTCACCCCGAGGTAAATTCTACAAGCGCACCAAAGCTGCCAGGTTCAGCTTAGTCGAGGGAAAATTGTTCAGAAGATCTTTCTCCAACCCAATAGTTATGTGCTTGGGCCCGGGAGATACTGAATACGCTTTGAGAGAGGTCCACAAGGGCACTTACGGTTACCACTCGAGGGCAGAATCCCTAGTTCGAAAGTTAATCAGAGCCGGGCACAATTCACTAATATCATCCCCACTGTTTTCTCGTCAATTTTGCAACCTTTAAAATGAGAAAAATTAATAATCCTAGGTCTAAAACATGCATCTGAAAACTGAAAAAAGTATTACTACATACAAAAAATAATATTCAGTGTAATTACAGTAGTATGACGCATTAGCAGCAAGTTTAATCATACGGCGATGAATATGGAACCAACTATCATTATGTCCAAAATTATAGGCCATTGGATGGCAAAATCCACAACTTGAAGAATGTGTTTGCACAAATTTGTTGTCATCTAATGATGCTATAGCGAGACATCATTTTGGGGAAACAAGGGAAGCTATTGCTCTCTATTTGAGATTTAGAAAATGTAGAATTTTGTGGAAGATTTCATCTGGTAAAGTAGAAATTAAACTATTAGAAGCCATGAGTTTTGCTTGTAGACGATAATTCGTGGGTTTTAGCTGTATATATAAGCCTAAGTGGGGCTGTTAAATTTGACCTGAGCCAAAATGACCTGTCAAACCCGTCCAAGATTGGGCTAGTCATTGACTCGTCCTTTATTGAACTTAGTTCATCTTGAGTCAATTCATCTCAATTCATTTATAGTTGGAGTGATTTTTAACCCAAACTAAACCATGAATAACTTTGCCAAAATATCTTTAAAATAATTTTTTTTGCTTGATATATTATATATGACCATAGAAAAATAAAGTCTTATTTAGTAATTATAAAATTAATAAGAAAACAAACCCACATTAATTAAAATTTAGTAAAAGTTGGACAGGTTATTTATTGACTGATCCCATTTTAATCTGTCCAAAATTGGCCCAACCTCCTCATTTGACATTCCTAAGCGTAAGTCTCACTGAGTAGCATATTCCAGAATTATTTCAAATTATGGGTTTGGCCCCTTATAACTCGTTGTTTTGAATGTCCTAAATACCCTTCGTCTTAATAAAAAAAATATTGTAACACAACAAACATATACACTATATTTACTATGGGTGTTTATCGGGCGGTCTGGGACGGGTTGAACGGGAAAAACCCCAGCCCGTTCGGTTAGCGGGCGGGCTGTTAGCGGGCTCTTAGCGGGCTGTGTTTTTTCGGGTTTTTGTGGGCCCGTACGGGTTAGAGCTCAAACGAGCTTGGGCGGGCCCGGCTCCAGTTTTTTTCTTTTTTTTTTTAATTTAAATTTTATTTTTCTTATTCAATGTTATTGATAGTTAAATATTTGCAAACTTTTAAGGGTTAGAATTAAATTTTGAAGTTTAAAGTTTTAAATTTGAAAATTGTATTTTAAAATTATAAAATTGAAATTAAAAGTAAGTATCTACAAAAAATTATTTAATAAGAGTATAAGACCAATAGGCAATGTAAGGAACAAAATCCGAAGGCTTTCATTTATATTTTTAATACTTCAAATTAATTTGCAAGTTCTTTTTTTATTTTTTTATTTTGAACTTGCAAATTAAAAGTTTACAATAATTATAAAAAATAAGAAATAGTACATCACATGCTTTGCATCATTTTTGTAAGTTCTTCCATGTCAACATGAGATTCTTGGTTTCCGGCATTGGTTGAATCGGAACCATAAATCATTATATCTCCAATTATTTGGTCCTCCTCTTCGTCTACCTCGTCACGCCCTTGATTTTGCCGTTCTGATCTTATCCAATCTCTGAAGCACACTAGAATTTCCAAAGCGTTGCTGCCCAATGAATGACGAGTATCTCCTAGTTGCTGCCTTGCTTGGCTAAATCCGCTCTCTGATGCGACTGTTGAAATCGGCACATTTAGCACGTCTCGAGCCATGGCCGAAAGAACAGGAAATTGATTTGAGTTGCTCCTCCACCAACCCAGCGGTAGAAAACCTTTGTGAGGGGCTCTAGTGACCTTTGCAAGTAGAATTGTAGTTCATCAATATTCCTGCTACTGGTTTGTTGATGCTCTCCTAGTGTAGACCAAATCTGATAATCTTGAACATAATCATCATCATCCATAGTTGTTCCAGATGTTGAAGGATTAGTTGAAGGAATATTTGCATCTACAACCGAAGAAGCATCAACAATGTTAGCATAATAATTATATAAAGTTTGTAAATGTGTGTGTAGCTCAGAAATACAAGTGTCAATATAGAGTTTCAGTTGGGACAATATCCATATAAGTATATAAAGCTCTAATTAATTGGCGACACTTTATCATTTTGACAGGAGGGTTTAAAATAGCACCAATTAGGTAAATATAAGGAATTGGGTAGAAATACTTTTTAAACTTATCTAGCATAGATTCAACAATAGTAGCATATCCTTCTTTCTGCTTCATATTATGTAGTAAAAGAGAAATTTCAGCAATATGAACTAAACCATTTGAAATGGTAGGATAATAAGCTCCAGAAAATATCAAGTGTAGCCACATAAAACTTTTGTAAAAATTGTATAACATCATGAATGACTTCCAAAGTTCTAGATGTTAACAAACGGTTAGGATCGGTACAATGAGAATTAGCAACTTCAGTTATAGGCATTCTATATTTATAATAATATCTTAAGAACAAATAAGTATAATTCCACCTAGTAACTATTTCTTCGGGCATGAGTCTTGGTTTTAGTCCATAGTGTACACATTTTTCCTTAAATGCATTTAATGTAGCACTTCTATTATTTTCTTGAATTACACCAACAGCTCTCCTAACTAAAGTAATTTTATCTCTAAATAATTCAAGGTCACTCTTCACAATCAAGTTATAAATATGACATGCACATCTAACATGAAATATTTCAGGAATTGGTGGGTGTAGATGCAGTTTTAATATTGTAATAGCAACAGTGTTGTTAGAAGTATTATCAAATGACATACACAAAACTTTTTCTGCAAGATTATAAAATATAGCAACTTCATGTATAGTATTACTTATAAATGCACCAGTATGACTTTGATCTTCGTCATATTTAAAAGCAATAATACATTTTTGCATACAAAAATTATCATCTATCCAATGGCATGTAATAATCAAATAATCATTTCCATTCACAGCACGACCAATATCAGAAGTAAGAGAAACTTTACAAGGAAGACTTGCGAACAAATAACGTATATATGTCTGATATTGTCCAAAAAACCTAAAGATATCAGCTCTACAAGTACTTCTAGGAATACCTTTAAACATAGGGTTATAAATTCTTTGAATATAAGTAACAAGATATGGTGAAGAAGCAAAACTAAAAGGTAAACAACTTAAAATAATCATTTTAGCTAATTCTTCCCGGTCTTTCTTAATATCGTATTTCCAAAATAACCCACCAGTACTCGGGTTAAGTCTTTGTTGCCCAGATAACTCATCTACTCCCCAATAAAGAGGGTGTTTCTCTTCCATATGCCTACGAAGTTGACCCGTTCCTCCTCTTTTACTTGGCTCATGTTTATAATGTTCACTACAAATTTTACATTTTACATAATTTTTTTGATCTTCTAGTCTTTCAAAAAACATCCAACACTTACTTCTTAATCATCGATTCTTCTTAATAGGGAGAGGAGGCCTACTTGTTGCACCCCTAACATTTTGAGTTTCACTGGCATTACCAGGTGTAGGTGGTGGTGTTTCAAGATTATCGGGTGATTGAATATCATCTAACAAAGCATATAAACCATCATCTACACCATAATTTTCTTGCATTCGCTCATAATCTACATTTAAATTTTCAGGTGAACTTTCAGAAATATGTGTAAAGCTACTAGAAGAACCAACACCACCTCTTATTTTTTTTTTGAAATTTTCTTACTACCACCTCTACTAGTGCACGCTTTTTTGGCAGCTCTAAGTAAATCCATTATATAAATTAAAGTAAGAAATTAAATTAAGAAACTAAATTAATAATTCTAAATAATAAAATAAGTGTACACCAAATAAGAGAAAGAGATGGAACGAGTGTACCGGAATTCCTTATGCCGCACTAATTTTGATTTTTTGATATCAAAATTCAAACTTCAGTTGATAGACCGAAACTTGATAGTTGATAATACTTGAATACTTAATACCACACTTCACTTGAATAATTGATATTTGATAATAATAATTTTGTAATGGCTAAACTAAATAATTGATGAAACTTGAAATAATAAATAATTGAGAATTTGAGATTTGAGAATTTAAGAACTATAATACCAAGAGAGAATTGAGACTTGAGAGAGAATTAGAGTAGTAAAAGAGTGAATTGATAGAAAAAATGAAGAAGAAGAAGAAGAAGAAGAGGGGCTATTTATAGATTTTAAAAGGTTAGAAAAGTAATTTTGCAATTATTAGGGGTGGGAGGGCTATATTTTCAATGGGGGGCCGAAATTGGCCATTTTTGCAATTTCTAGTCGATCCCCAACGGTCATTTCTCAATTTGACCATTGGGAACGGTCCAATTAAATTAAAAAAAAATTCAATGGTAACTGGGCTGCTAATGGGCTGCAGCCCTTGTTCAGCCCGTTAAGACATTTCGGGTTCAACGGGTTAGGGCCACCGTTAAGCTAAACGTGAACGTCCACAAACCGCCCCCCTAAACAACCTGTCCCAACTCTTCCATTAATAAACATTAGTGGGCTGAACCGGGTTGAAGCGGGATGAAAACGGGTCAGCCCGGCCCGATTAACACCCTTAATATTTACCATTTATAGCTATATTTTCATTAAATTATTATTCATAGTAAATTTTATAGCAAATCTACATGATCTATTGAAACAAGAGATCAATTATTTTGAACTGATACAAAAGAAAAACAAGCTCTCCTAGCTCATTTGGTTAAAGCAACCGCTTAGTAAGAGGAGGTCTTGAGTTCGACTTTCAACGAGAGTATTCTATTTTTCTGTATTTCTGTATTTTAGCTAGTTGTATTTGTTGCACGGACGAATGCAGTAGATACATGTTGTATCATTTGTATACACCCCGTGTATAGGTTGTATTCGCTGCATGAACAAATACAGTTGACATAAGATGTATTTGTGCATGTTTCAATACAAGTTATACAAGCTGGTAATAATTGAACAGTAAATTCTCTCTTGCTTCAGCCTAGAATATGCTTAGATAGAAACAAGAGGTGTCCTTTTTAGATTTAACTACGAATGATAATTTAGGCAAACTATAGTTACGTATGGTAATTAGGTTCTAAACTATAGTTCTTTATGAAAATTTCTCATTTAACCTAAATAATCGTTCGCCCAACCTCCAAAATCGAAAATAATAAATTAATATATAATATGTAATGATACAACCGATTTTTTGTGTATTTGAGCCCAATTTCCCCTTGTGATGCTTCACACATGTGTAATTGTCATTTTATAACTTGCGAGGTTGGTTAGTTTTATTTCAGGAAGATTTTAGGTTGATTTGGACCCTTTGGTTCTTGGTTTAGAAACCTAGTTGAAATTGTTGATCAAAGTTTGACTTTTGTGAAAACGACACTGAAATGGTATTTTTATGGTTTTGATAGGTTTGTATCATAATTTTTGGACTCAGGCTTATGGCCGAAATTGAATTCGGAGGTCCCTAGGTTGATTTGTCTTGTTTTTCCGAAAGTTAATAATTTGAAGTTTAGAATTTTTTTAAGTTTGATTGTAGGTTGACTTTTGGCTATCTAGTTCGGAGTTTAGTTTTGGGACTTTGAATAGGTCCATTTTTCTATTTGAAACTTGTCTGGAAAATTCGGTGTCATTTGGAGTTGGTTTGATAGGATTCAGACGCATGGTTGTAATTCTAGAGGTTCTTGAACTCTTCTTTAAAATTCATGTGTTTTGAGGTCTGATTCGCAGTTCTAGATATTATTTTTAAATTTGATCGCACGAGCGAGTTCATGTGATATTTTTAGACTTGTATCCTCGAGGGCTCGGGTGAGTTCCGGACGTACTTCCGAAAGGTTTGGACTTAGATACAGATTGTTGGTATGTTGGTGTTGCAGTTGTCGCAATTGCGAGCACCAGCATCGCAATTGCAAACATCACAAGGGGAACTTAGGTATCACAATTGTGGTATCTGGTTCGCATTTGCGAAGTCTAGACTTTGGTGGGTTAGGTTGCATTTGCGACAATTTAGTCGCCTTTGCGAGGAGGGCAGACTTCACATTTGCAAGGTTTGTATCGCAATTGCGAGGGTTCGTAATTGCGAACCTAGTGGCGCAATTGTGATATTTGCAACTGAACAAAAGGTTGAAAAGTCGGGATTTCATCCAATTTCTCTCATTTTAGAACCCTAGACTCGGTAAAAGGCGATTTAGAGAGGGCATTTTCACCTACAAATATTGGGTAAGTAGTTTTAATTAATTTCCAAGTACATTTCATGATTATATATGAGATTTAACGTCAAATTCATGAGAATCAAAGAAAAAATTTGGGAATTTTCGTCTAAGTTTTGAAAAATAAAAATTTGAGTTTTGAGAGTCGATTTGGACTTGGATTTAAAAACAAAACACACACATAGACTCGTGAGGTTATAGGTAGTCGGAATACCCTTGGACTCGGGTTTTGACTGTCGCACCTCCTTTTCACCGCGCCCGCAGGGCGCGTGGGGAGTTTTCTCCAATTGAAGGACAGTCGAAACGGGATTTGTTTATTTGTTTTAGAGTCGCCACCTGGGAATTTTAAGGCGTCCCAAGTCACTAATTATAATCCCTGAATCGAGGAGAATATGACTCTGTTTATTATTCTGCGAACCAGAAATCCTGAGTAAGGAATTCTGTTAATCCGGAAGAAGGTGTTAGGCATTTCCGGATTCTGTGGTTCTAGCACGGTCGCTTAACTGTTTTTATTATTGGCTTAATTACCTTGATTTTATTAAATACATTGATTTTACATGTTTTTACTACCGCTTATTGATGACCCTTTTTTGAATCGAATTACGCGTACGTATATTCGTTTTAAAAAAATTGCGGACTTGTGTCACGCGTACGTGTACACAATAACTTTTTATAATATATTCATTAAGCAATCATTTTTCGAAATTGTGTTGGATCAAGAATATTTGTTTTTCTTGAATAATGAACCGTACATCTCGGGTTTTTATGAAATTGATTTAACGCCTTTTGGAAAAATCCTTTTATTAAATATTCGTTCGAAATTGCGCGTACGCATAATCCGAATTTTTGCTTTTAAAAATATAATCAGGGTACGCGAACGTATCCCTAATTGTGCAAAATATTCGTAATGATATTAGGGATTTTCCACAAATTGTTTATTATATCTATACATTTTTATGTGAAAATCATGATAAATTCCCATTTAAGGTGCCCTTAAATTCTTTGAAAAGAATTTACAATTTATTAAATGTTGACCGTTGATTATATTTTCCGAATATAAGTTATATTCATTCCAACTATTCAATTTCAAAGGACAGAATACAAATATGATTAATATTATTTAAAAAAAACAAATATGACATATATATATATATATATATCAAAGAATAAATTGCATATAAAACTGAAAATGAATGATTCATAAAGGAAGGAAATATTTTCCAAAAAAAAAAAAAATCATGATTTACTTTATGCAAATTCTATTTCTAACTACCATTGATATCAAGTGTTGCAATTGGTACTTATACATCTCGTTTCATTCTCATATACTCGCTTTTAATCTAATAAGCCTAATTATTTGATCAATTTGTCTTATGAAGGTAGATAGGTATCGAGTTTATAAGAAAGGAATTATTATACAAGTTAATTCAATAAAATTACCTTACATGCAACTTAACTGTATATCGTAAACATTCATAACATTTTAACATTGTAACAAGCTACATCATATCACCTTTCGCCAACGTTTATACTCACATCTATTATCTTATAAAAATATACCAACAACACCATCTTAACCTTATTTAACAATAAATATCACTACTGTAATTTTCTTGGCACTTCTACATCACTTCTTACTTAACTAACAACAAAATTAAATAATGACCAACATTCATGCCATATTCCCTACTTTGACAATTTAATATGATTAAACTAATGAGATAATGAGCTAATATTATTACAAATCTTTATACGAACTTTCAAAGTAAGACAATTAGCTCATAGCTATCAAATTGAATTCACTACTAATTAACTAACATAAAACAAAAATGAAATTTAAATTGATGAACTTGGACAAATAGAAAACAGAATTTCAATTCAAACTTCATTGATGAGTCATGTTGAATCTCTTTCCAACTTAAAATTTAAAAGACATGTACCTGGTATTGGAAAACAAGAGAAGATGAAGCTGAGAAGCAGCAACAGTAGTAACAATGTAGCACAACAACGACAGTCCAGCAACACAGGAATAGACCAGTAACAGTAGGAATAGTAGTAAACCCAGGAGACTATAAACGACTCCAAGTATAGAGAAGAAGTAAAAGGCAGGAAGGTTCTGACTATTTCAGATCTTAAGCGAGGCAATGAAACAGTAACTATTCTTTTCAACTTCAAAACTCTCCAAAATGAATTCTGTCCCTGTATATTCAGTGTATCCAGAATGTATATCGGCTGTATACTTCTCACTCCGCCCCCTCTTTTTTTCTTCTCTCTATCTAGTTTTTCCTCTTTTTTTCCACCCTTCTTCCTAAATTTTCTCTTCTATTTATAGCAAAATTTTCGAAATTTTCAGATTTATTTTTATTATTTTATTATTTTTTTAATTAAAAGAAATCTCACTTACAAATTGCTTTTATTTTTTTAGAAAAAGAAATCCCACCTTTATTTACTTTTATTTTTAAAATTCCAACTTTAATTACTTTATCTTATTTAAAATCCTACTTTTTATTTTTTTTAAAAGAGAATCTCACTTTATTTAACTTTTCTTTAAAAAACAAACCACTATCTTTTCTTTTTCTTTTAAAAATGCTACTTTCAATTACTTTAAATTTTTTTAAATTTTCAGATACCTTTATATTTATTTTTTAATTCCAACCTTCTTTTACTTTTAAATTCTTTTTTTTATTTAAAAAAAAACTTTTTATTTTTTTTTTAAATTTTCTACATTCTCTTCCTTTTTTTTTTAAATCATTCCCGAAATTATTATATATTTTTTTTAAAATAAAAAATAAAAATAAAAATAAAATAAAATATTTTCGGATTTTTTATATATATAAAAAAACAAAAAATAAAACTATTAATAGTGATAATTCACCTTTTATTTTTTATTTTTTTGGTTTTGTTTTGTGTTGGACAAAAATGAAGATGGGGTGTTGGGTTAATGGAGCGTACCGGGTCGACCCGGGTTGAAACGGACCGGGTCATGGGGAAAATTGGGCAATTATTTGGGCCTGTGGTTTGAAATTGAAGAAGTGGCCCAATCCGATTTTTCTTTGTATTTTTGTTCTCTTTTCTTCTTTTATTTTTCTAAAACTAAATTATAAAAGTACTTAAATTATTATTAAGAACTAAATTAAGTTATAAAAGCGCAAATTAACTTCCAATAACAATTAACGCACAATTAAGTAATAATTAAGCATAAAATTGTCATTTGGACATTAAATGCTAAAAATGCAAAAGATGCCTATTTTTGTATTTTTTTATTAATTTAACAAATAAACATGTATAGACAAACATACAAATAGTTACACAAAATATCACAAAAATTGCACACCAAGAAAAATTATTTTATTTTTTGAATTTTTTGGGAGTAATTCTCATATAGGGCAAAAATCATGTGCTTACAGCGACCGAACGGGCCCGGGGTTGACTTTTGAGAAATTTTATAAAGATCATAGCTTTATTTATCGTAATTGATTTTTCTTGCATTGTTTGATGTTATTAAGTCATTTTTTGTTAGATTTGAGCTGTGTGGAGGCAAATTTTAGGAGGAAAGCTATTCTGAGGGTTGAGTTGGCCTAATTGATAAATATTTTGCCTAGCTTTGTGTGAGGGGAACTACTCCTTAGGATTTGGGTTGATTGCGTTATTTAAATTATGTGAAAGAAGTGTAAACGAGGTGACGAGTGTGTACACGGGCTTATATATAGTATTTTGACCGGTTTAGACTTCTAGACTTTTTTCATGCATTTAATTGAAATTATCATAACTTGTTCTATCTTTCATAGTTAAATTTACGGTCGCATGCTCTATTTGATTTTATTAGCACATGTTCTATCTTTTATTATTATGTTTGCTCTTATATGCTTTGGTTGAAGTTGTTACCTCTCTTATTATCTTATTACCTCTTTTGTTATTGAATTACTCTTATTTGAAGTTGTCATTTCGTGGGAATACCTTCATGTTGGGTTATTGAAGTTGAAGTTGTGAAAGCTATCAACACATTGAGGTTGAAGTTGTTGATTATTAAGATATCTTTCCTCGTCGAGTATTTCTCATCCATTTTGCTATTATTGAAAGTTTTGTTCACATTGTGATTGAGTCGTGGGCTATGTGTTATGGTAACATATATATTGTTCATTTTGGGATGTTGTGTAATATGGTCACGTGTTGCGCGGGCTGTTATTATGTTGTGATATTGATGTACATGCAGCGGTATAAAGATAAGGGTTGATGTACATACGGCGACATAAGGTGGGATTTATACGCGTGTTGCTGGTGAGGGGAATTACTTGCAGCCACATTGCACGATAAGGGAGCTAAAGCGCGTGTAGCCATTTCGGAAAAATATTTTAAAAAATAGAAATGCAAGGGTCACGCGGCGATACAAGAAAGATTGTTATTGTAAATTGTGAAAATGTGGATATGAGGTGTGGTGCCTCGGTTGTGATTCTTATTGTACATTCTTGTTAAAAAGGCTTGTTGGTTGAACAGTTTTGGTTATTTTCCTCTCCTGCCATACTTGTATTTGTCCGCATTGAATTACTTGTTGTTCTTATCATGTGTTCACGCCATGTTAAATTTATTGCCTTAAACTTTATTGTTAGTCTACATTATTGAACTGCTCTGTTATCACTCATTTTCTCGCTTTCTGTTATTAGTCTATATCATACTCTGTTCAGTTTTTTTGTCCTAGTAGGTGTCTTGACCTGGCCTCGTCACTACTGTACAGAAGTTAGGCTTGATACTTACTGAGTACCATTGTGGTATACTCATGCTATATTTCTGCACATTTTTGTGCAGATCCAAGTACATCCACTCGAGTCGGACGATAGTGATTTGATCAGTTACTTCAGAAACTTCAAGGTATACCTGCTAGACGCTCGCAGGCCTCTGAGTCACCTTCTGCTTTAGCTATATTACTGTTCATTTCCAGTTCAAAACAATATTGTATTTAGATATTATTAGTGCATCCTCTGTAGAGCTTATGACTCAATTCCACTAGGTTTTGGGAGTTATTTGACAGTGTGTACTGTTTGAGTTCCATTATGATAGTTTGGCATTTTAAATTGATATCCAAGCTGTTATTTTCGTTAATTTTCAATCTATGTTAGGCTTACGTAGTCTTAGAGACTAAGTGTCATCACAACATCCTAAGGTAAAAAATTGGGGTCAGGATATAATATATGTATAATCCATATATAATTTCTCTATAATCGTATATAATTTATGTATATCGGCTAGAAAAAATAGTGAATTCGTTCAATTGTTTGTGTAATGAACTAATGATCCCTTTTTAATATGGGATATATTACAAATAGAAAATTATATCTAATGACCTTGAAAATGGATGGTCTTAATAATTTAATTCCCCTTGCCTCATGGGCAAACCTTTAGTATCAAAGTCAAAAGTGTCGCCTATGAGGCAAGCAAGGGACAACACTTGTTAAACTAAATTATCTACCCATGGGCCAAGTAAGGTAAACAAATCAAGAGTGGTACCTAAATATCCTATTTGTACAAATCACCCTATTACAAAATAGGAGTAGAATTTATTTAAGCAAAAAATTATAAGTGCATGATGTTTACATTAAACTAAAATTTATTTCTTGTTAAGAGATATAATAAAGGAAGAATATATATTAATTAATTATAGTCGAAAATTATGAACATTAAACTAAAATTTATTTCATTACACCAAATTCTCTAATTTATAAATCTACTAAAATAGTACAATAAATTATGAAAAATATATTTAAATCATACGATTAACATAATGTGTTGCAGGCTTGTCAGCCCTAAACCAACTTTATATGCGGGTAATTAATTAATTAACTGTATATATTAGAGAAGACTATTGGTTGTATCATATTGGGCTTTAGTAATAAGAATGGGAATGGGCCGAAATAATAAGAGAGGGAAGAGGCCCATGTAAATAGCTTCGTCAGCCCACTCAAGCAATAATCAATAATTAGAAGAACCTAGAGTGAAGCAAGGCATGCAAAAATCTGGTAAATTCTGTTACAACATGGAGAAATAAGTGATTTTTTGTAATCACTTATTTTAAGACATGGAGAAATAGCTTGAATCGATATTGTAATCAGTTCTATTAGCCATTTGATTAATAAAAATCCTTATTCCATACTCTCTCCGGTCCAAAATAAGTGATTTTTTGGCTTTTTTTTGTGGTCCTAAATATGTGATTTTTCCAAATTTCAAGAATAAATTAATTATTTTTTCCTACATTGCCCTTGGAGTAATTAATGTTGGAGTATGTGTTAGGAGTGTTTATGTGTAGAGATAGTAAAAGTTAATATGGTCAATTTCATTGCTAATTAATGTTAAAAGGTCACTTTCTTAATATGTGTAAAAACAACCAAAAAATCACTTATTTTGGATCGGAGGGAGTACTCATTTTTCCTTAATTCATGTTTGTCATTCCCGATACATTACCAGGGGCGGAGCTAGAGTATCGAAAGCGGGTTCGGCCGAACCCAATAGCTTTTGTTCGAACCTTGTACTTGTTTTAAATTTTTTATCGGATATGTA
This sequence comes from Nicotiana tabacum, assembly GCF_000715075.1. NCBI lineage: Eukaryota > Viridiplantae > Streptophyta > Magnoliopsida > Solanales > Solanaceae > Nicotiana > Nicotiana tabacum. The sequence goes on along the minus strand of NC_134099.1, from coordinate 16,752,448 downwards.
TAAATTATTAATTTAGAACCCAATAACTTAAAACGATTAAAATCCCGAATCCATAAGCTTAAAATTCTGGCTTCGCCACTGTACATTACAGTAATGGTGGGAAGTTGAAGAATGAAAATAACATAATAAGTTAGATTGAAGAGACTAATAAAGATTCTTAAGCTATATATAGGAGGAAAATTCAGGCGTTTAAGCCATCAAGTTTAAGGTTTAGCAAAGAAAAGTGGCCTTCCTAGTATAAAAAATATTCTAGGATAAATTGATTTTTTTCTCTACCAAAATATCTATAACGTCTGATTTCAAGAATAGAATAGGAAAGGAGATGTTGTAGTTATATTTTAAGACAAGAAGTTATCTTCGTCTACTTTTTATTATTTCCTAAAGAATATTTATCATGCCAAAAATTGGTTTTACTCACCAAACACTTCTCAAAATAAGCTAACTTTAGAAGCTTGACCAAACAGGCTACTAATCTTTAATATAAATCGTAACAATCCCAAAATTGCATCAAATTATTACTTAGTCCCCTTAAGTATTTTTTTTTCTTTTCGAAGAACATTTTTTACAAAAAATATTTTTTAAAATAAGCAAATTTTAAAGGCTCGACCAAACAGGCCAGAAATGGGATAAAGGACCATTTGATCAATCTTCCAAAATTGACACGGAAGTGGAAAATCTCTAAAAATTGCACGGGGCGCCCTATTTGGTCGCCCCCATTTAACCTATACCCATTTTTTTTAAACTTTTAACTTGTACCCACTTTTTAAACAATTTCCGCCCCTTTCTCCTCCTCCTTCTCCTCCTCATCCTCAAAGTTATATCCGCCTCTTTTTTCTCAAACTTCTCCTTCTCCCTTTTCTGCAAGAAATCTGTTACGACTATGTATAAGTTTGACTATAGTTAAAACCACTAATACATCTCTGTACAAAAGTGCCAGAAATCTAGGCTTCTCGTGCTGCTTTTCTAGTGTAACTTGTTTTCTTCGTCAGTGTAAACTCTTATCTGGATGAGTAAGAAGCAGGAAACTGATGAGGATGTACCTTGTGGTAACATTGTTGCCTTGGTTGGTCTGAACCAGTTTATTAACAAAAAGCAACATTGACGAATGAAAAAGAAGTCAATGCCCATCCAATCAGAGCAATAATATTGAAACCCCCAGCAAATTTTGGATACCAAACGTTTTCCCATGCTAATAGTGTTGTATATTTTCTTGTCCAGTCATTTCTTATCTTCCACGCACTCATGGATAACACTGTTGAATTACAGCTATGCAGTTGCAGTCTTGGAACTTCAGCTCTTCGCCAATTAAAAAAACAAAAACTTCAGCTCTAGAGCTGAAGTTCCCAAGTTAAAAAAACAAAAACTTCAGCTTTAGAGCTGAAGTTCCCCAGTTACAAACAAAAAATTTCAGCTCTAGAGCTGAAGTTCGATAGTTAAAAAACAAAAACTTCAGCTTTAGAACTGAAGCTTACAAACAAAAACTTCAGCTCTAGAGCTGAAGTTCGATAGTTAAAAAACAAAAACTTCATCTCTAGAGCTGAAGCTTACAAACAAAAACTTCGTCAGTTACAAACAAAAACTTCAGCTCTAGAGCTGAAGTTCGACAGTTACAAAACAAAAACTTCAGCTCTAGAGCTAAAGCTTCAGGCCCGGCTACTAGAACGCTGAAGTTTTGCGCGATTGCCTTGCTACTTCAGCCCCGTATGCTGAAGTTATGCGAAAAAGCGGGTACGCTTGCAATTTTTTTTGCAAAGCGAGCACAAGTTAAAACGTGACACAAAAAGCGGGTATAGATGCAAATGCCCCTAAGTATGTCCAACAATTGTCATAAAAGTGTCAATTCTTTGGTATTTGGCATTGGGGCACAAATTTAATATTTATCTAAAATAATTGAGAGCTAATAACCAAATAATTTCCTTAGAAAGAGATACTACCTATGTGTGACAGTGTGGGTCACTAATTCTAGTTCAGCGGTTGGAAAGGAAGACAGAAGAGTCTCAAGTTGAGAGCTCTTTAATTCTCTGTATTTGATATTTCAGGGAGATGTATACATATATCGAGCCAATTAATTCTGAACTCAATAGCTTTGGCTCGAACGTTATATATCGAGCCAATTAATTCCGAACTCAATAGCTTTGGCTCGAAACACTGTACATGAGTGAGCTACTCTTTCTACTCCATAACAAGGTTGATGGATTCTTTTTGATAAAAATTACTCTTTTTTATCTTTTGTTTGCTTGTCGAGAAGGGTTCTTGTTGGGAAAACATGTTTAGTTTTGTTAATCTTGAAACATTAGGTAGTTTAGATGTTAAACACTTGTTATAATTACTAAGCTTTACAAGAAAACAAATACTAGGTAATCTCTAAATAGCATCCCTGAGAATGGCTATATGTGCACTTGTCCCAAAGTGTGCTTACTAAGTGCAGATATTGGATGTAGGTTGCTTCACATAAATGGAGCCTATAGACAGTAAAGTTATGTTGCTCGGACTCTCCGAAAATGTGGCCGGATACGTGTTGGATCCTTCAAAAGTAGTGCATTTTTAAAGGATCCGACACGAGTACGGCTACATTTTGGAAAGTCCGTGCAACATAGGTTAAAAGACAGAGCAAAACCTAGTAAGAACAATATTGATCATTTGCAAAAAAGCCGAGAGAGTTTCTATATCTTTCCTCCAAAGTATCAAATTAAACCTTCCAAAGGATAATCATTGGTTTCAGTCTTCACCAAAAAAAAAAAAGTAGAGCAAAAGGGAAATTGGAGGGTCATCCTCTTGGATCGGGTCTTACCAAAGCGAACACACAAGACAAGTGATAATATCTACATTCTCGACTACCAAATAATATGCATAAGAATATGGTGTATTAGTGTATAAGAATAATGCTGAATATGGTGTATTAGTAATTTTTTATACATTGTTTGGTGTGGTGTATAAAAACTAAAATGCATTGCATAATTTTTAAAAAAATTAGTTGTTTACAAAAATGCCCTCTATATTCTTTAGTTTTAAGGGACTTAAAGGACAATTTGGTCTTTAGACATACTAATGCATGCATTGATAGCCTTGGTATTACTAATACCATGGTTTTGCTATGCATTAGCTATACACAGGATAATACCAAATAGGATGTATAACTAATGCTTGTATTAGTTATACATAGGTTGAAAAAGTGTACCAAACAAGATATTACTACACAAAACTAATGCAAGCATTATTTTGTGTTATGCACTCTACCAAACGACCTCTAATAATATTATGGCACCAGCTGAATGTTGGAGCCGATACACATACATCCTTCGCCAGTTTGTCGCCCACCTTCAATTATGGTCTCATCCCCTAGCTAAAGTAGCCAAATGGAGTTGATAAAGGCTCCAGCAAACAAACTGTGGCATGATTTATATGGTACGTATATATATGGGATTATGAGTTATTTCCATATATTGTTACACTTCCGGCAGATGCCTGATTGGCTGCACGATTGCTTCCAAAATTCTTCCGATTTGATTCTCTTGCAATTCTTGAACCAAACTGAAGATAATGTTTAAAACATAGTTGAGTGAACTTGCCATGATAAAAAAATTCAACAATGGAACTCTACGGCCAATGAAGGACAAGCAACAAGTGGTTCCTAAAATTGCAAAGCTTAAGTTGATTATGAACGTAAACTCTATTTGGTAAAATGGATATCAACAGTATGACAAGAAGAGTGTCATTTGGTTCTTGCATTACAGAAAGTTATTATATTTTTTAGGAAAACCTCATAAATTACTCCCTAACAACCCTAGTGCTGAGGATGAGGGGAAAGGAGATCTATTGGTACAATTAACTGGTTATTAATTTTGTAGTAAGGATTGTAATACCTTATATGATTAAAAACATATCACAATCAACTTTTATCCATATTACCAATTATTCTTTATAGGTTTTAAAATTGCTGCCAGAGAACATGCATGCACAAGAAAGGATCAAAAATAAGAAACGCTGTACTATGCACAATCACTCACTACATTAAAAAGGTGGAAACCAAACTCCTCAATTAAGATATTTTATTGTTACTCAGTCATGGATAAGAGTATTGACTCGGCGACAGATGAAGAGCAAAACATACATACCTGGATTGCTCTTTTTGGCAGAGCGGCTGCTTCAGATAAACCAAGTAAATGTGCAACCTTCAACAGAAATAGATAAAAGTGTGAGATTACAGACAGGGCGAGAACAAACCCACGTGATGAAGAGACACTTCGGCAGAGTGCACGAAATGCAATTGGAGGAGAATAAAGCAAGAATTAGGTTTCTGTTTAAGGTAGCCACCAAGTACAGATATAAAGAAAGGATCACGACATCCTTCGTTAATATAATTTCAAAACCCGCTCTAAGATAAATTCAAAGGTGAATCTAACCTCTCTCAAGATTTTCTTGTCACCAATACCAATTGGTTGATCAAGGTCAGCGATCTCCCACAACGGAATATCTAGCAAAATCCTGATGACATCCTCATCTAAGAATGGAAACCTGGCCTGGCAAAAATAGAAAATAAGATCAGACATAACTATAATATAAGAAAGTACGCCATTTAAGCAGTTCAAGTACCTCCTTGCCATTGTCAGCAATACACCTGTCATCTCTCCCTAGGTTTCTCTTCCAAATCCTCTGCATATCTAGTCTCATTTCATCATTCAGACCTAACCAGCTGATCTAGATAGAGCACCAAATGAACAGGACGAAGGAGCACACATTAGAACGTGAGCAATTACCATTTAAGCTTTCAGATCTATCAAAGCAACTTGTTCATATACAGGAGGACTTCACCTTCCATTTCTATATTTTGTCCTATGCCGACCATATCCAGCACATTGTTCATCTGCACCAGAACCAACTAGGAGAATCCGAGCTGCAGATTTGTACTTGACACGGTCACAGGTATCATCCTTGCATGACTCATCTTGCAACAGACCGTCTCCACTAGCAGCCAACCACAAAGCTATACCAATATTCAGATCCTGAAGCAAGGAAAGAAATATTTGAGCAAATTGACCGCGATTCAACATGAAAAGTTAACAGATGCATATACATATAGGTATTGATTGAAAATATACCATGTAGGTACTTGAAGGATTTATTAGCGACATGACATGCTTCGTTTCAGAGGTCAGCTTCAGCAGATCAGCATCAATCTCTACAAGTTTCCATCTGCAACTCAGTTTTATGATGAACAAACCTCAAATAGAAAGAAAAATTACAGAAAATGGAGAGAAACAAAATGGTAGACACTCAAAGCCAAGTTGCATTGTATAAAAGTGTTTTGCTTTCACATGAGCAACCTATTATCTTTGTGTCTAAAGAAGGTACATTGAGTAGGACCAGTTTTTTAAATTGTCATTCTTCAATGCCCAATTATTCTTGGCAAGAGCTGTGCTTGCATTTAAATTCAGGCTCATATTTTGTTCTCTCCCATCATTCAGGGCATTATCAGATTTAGAGTCAAACATAAGTGTATCATCTTGCTTATTTATCACGAAGAACTCCAGTTGCTAGTGGTACATATAAAAGCAAGAATGGGAATGAATACCTTCTTGATGGGGCAATTTTTTGAAGTTCCTTTAGACCTGCCCTAGCAGAGATTCGATCAGGAGCACATGGACCGTCAAAGCTTACATTAAGCAGATCAATTTCGTCTACAAGTATAACACCAAGATAGACCAGGATTAGATTCTAGAGAGGTAAAATAAACAGGAAAGAAACATAAAGAATGTTCTATTCTTACTCAAGCAAGACGGATATCACAGATATTAGAAACACTCACATTTGGCATCCATGCACTTATCTAGTAATGCTGCAAGTATCATAGAGTCTATTCCACCAGAAAAGAGCACAGCTACCGGAGCATTGCATTTAGTTGTGTAGTCGACTGAAGTGGCCTAGACATTACCCAAGAATTATGTCAATTCAGAAAGGTAAGCTAATATAGCAGCTTATGCTTTTGCTGTTCCATTTTTTTTTGTGTGTGGGTGTGTGGGGGGGGGGGGGAGATAAAGCATTAGTTCTAACCAGTGGGCGGAAATAGAAAACAAAAGTTAATCAGTTTCAGACCTGGTAGATTGTATTTAATGCAGTGCGTCGCATTATTGACTCTTGTAAAGCCATCATTACCCTTTGTGGCGGTGATGTAAGTAGGCAGTCTGTAGAAGCTGTAATAACTGGAAGAAAATTGCACTCAAGTTAGATTATTACAGCATGTTTAATCACAATTACTACATCCACCAAACATGTAATGAATGGTATTAACAGCATTACTATGTGATATTGACCTAACTTAGATTCCATTAAAGGCGAGTCCTCTTTCCTGCTATGAACCTTTTGGTGGGAAGCAAGCAAGTCCTCGGGTTTTGGTTGGATAGAAGTTCTCTCCCAAGTGATTAACTCCTTAAGCTTTGGATCTGTCCAGTCATGCTTCAAAACTTCACCAACTAAATCTTCATCTGTTCCTGAAGTACCAATAGACAAACTGTATACACCACATGGAAGTTCTTCCCAGAAGTCTATTTTGGCTATTCCGCACCCATCTGCAAATTCTGCAAAATCAAAGTGTTCCATGTGTTAAAAGATTGAACTCATTCACAGAGGAAAAATAGAGGAGATATAACTGCGCCAAATTTCGTTTTTGTCCTTGCGGATAGGAGACAATGACATAATTTTCACAATGATATTTCTATTTTTAAAGTATTAAATTATAAACGAACAAGCAATATCGACTTTCGTCCAGCATCGACTAATTTATCCAACCAAAAGAGAGCTTGAAAACTCAAAAGGAACAATTTTGTATTGAGAGTGCTGATTTTCAATAATAAAAATTATGAAGCAACAAACTTCACAAACAGAGAGGATGGCTAATTTACCAGAAAGCTCATCTCAAAACAATATGTTTGATAGTTAAATGTTCTTGGCTGTACATGGCACGTGCTCAATCATAACTATTGATAATTTAATATAGTTGTTCAAAACATAATGGCAACTGGTTCGTTAATGTTCTGCTTTAAAATAAGTTGAAGTTTCTCCAAAAATCCTTGTTATGCTAAAAGAAATCAGTAAGTGAGCAAGATGTTGAAGAAGTGTTACCAGAACTTTCATTTACAGAGGCAAGTGGTGATACAGAAGACAGCAGAAACCGAGGGTCCTCCTTCGTTGGCCAGTGGACAAGAAGGCTTCGCCTTCCAAGCGCATCTCGACCAAACCATAACGTTTTTGAACTACTCTATATCAAAGAGTAAGCGGAGCGTCAGAGAAGCATTTGTCTAAAAATGGTTCAGCCTCTCCTGCTGAAATAAGCCAGTAGAAACTTACCACCAAAAGTTACCTGCCAATAGATCAAAGCCCACGGTCCCTTGATTCTGGAAAGAAGTTCTGGAACAGAACTTCGCCGTTCTCCAGAAGTATGATTTTCATTATGTGGAGAGGAAATACGAGAACAACATTGTCCTAGATGTTGCATAAGAATTTCAGTGTCATTGCTGTCACTACTCATTTGGATTCCTCCAAATATTTCACCTAAAGAGTAATCACAGAAGAACAAACAATAGTCAATAAAATAACTAACTTTGACAGAAATGAAGATATATAAAACAGAAAAAATGCTGAAAGAAGCAACTTGACTTAGAAAAGCAAAAAATCAGAATTGTTTTTGCAAACAAGGACACAAATATTGCAGAATCTGCATCTGGTCATTTACTTGAAAGTGCAGAGAAACAAAAACTCATAATTGTGTACATTCTTTGACTCTCCAAGGTTAAGCATCAATTAAGTTGGAAAAAAAAAATCAAGCATAAGAAAGTCAAGAACCAAAAAAATCCAAGATATGCTTCAGTCTATTATGTTGGTAAAGGCTTAGACGCCGTGGTATTACCGTTATAAACAAGGATGTTCCCTGACACGTCCAGCAATGGTTGAACAATAGGATTTACGCCTCTAAGCTGCAACGTAGCACCAACAAATTGCAACTCTCCGGTGAATTCTTTACCACCACCACCACCCATACGACAAGCCTCTCCCTCACTGGAATCTTCATCCTCCACAAAGGCAAAAACATCTTGCTCCCCGCCACACAAAGATGAGAACCCAGAACGAAGTAAAACTTTCTTGCATCCTAAACTATCTGGACCCCTTCTTCTTAACGTAGCTTTTATGTCATCCACTGAAAACAAAGTCTAATGACAATATAAAACATAGTTAGCCTTTTCAAGATCTCTCTTGAAATTGAAAAAGATTACAACTTTAGAAATTTCAAATCAATCCTTCCTCATTAAAGGGGAAAAGGTAGCTCTTTTCTGTTAATACTCATTTATCAACGCAAGCTTTTTAAGTTTTTTCCTTTTAGTTTGCAGCCAGTTTTTATGCTGCTTTTGCTAAATTTGAAAGCTGTATAAAAATGGGCATATCAATCAAAAAGATTTTAAAGAAAAACCATACAAGTTGCTGATCTTCTACTTAATTTAGATGTTATAAGAAAAAGGGGTTCATCTACGGAAAGAGTGATTTGATAAAGATAACAACTTTAGAAACTGCACATCATTCTTTCCTCATTAAGGTTCAAAGGTAGCTCTTTTCTTTCAAATCTTTTTAGTTCAAAGCTAGTATTTTAAATTTCCCTTAAAGACAGTTTTTATGCTGTTTTTTCTACATTTCTGTGTTGTAGAAAAATGGGTTCATCTCAGATCAATCAAAGAGAATTTTTTATACTTCACAAATACTTTACCATTAAAGATACAAAGACAGCTCATTTAGTGCTTTTTTTTTAATTTACATAATTCAGATGTTGTAGCAAAAGGGGTTCATCTAAAACGATAAAGAAAGGAGTTATGAATGTGAAATCAGAAGTAAAGTACAGGACTAATAAGGATGCAGTTTTGTTGTTACTACATGAATGGTTAATTCAGTACGAGTATAAAATATACCTGCTGTTCCAGTAGAGGTAGTGGGGAGATGAAATTGCGGTTGAGAGTTGATGATAAAATTATCCTAATTCCACACACAATCACTGCTATACCACACATCTCTCTCTTTTTCTGCAGCTTAACTAAACCCTAAACCCACTTGAAATACAGGGAGGTCTCGGAAGGAAGAAAGGTTTATGAAATATCAAAAAATTTAAATGAATATTAGCGAGAAAAATGACAAAATTGTCCATTATGTTTGGGTAAGTTTAAATTAGTCCCTTAAAAATTACAATTAACGCAATAGTCATCCACCCAATCGCTTAAACTAAAATAGTCGTTGAAAGTGTAATATCTACATAATTTATGTATTATAAGTAGATAGTTATATATAATTAATGTATAATTTGTGCATATAACAAGAAAATATAAATAGTGAATATGACTGACTATTTGTGTAAAGATCCCTAAAAAAACACTCGATCTTTTTGGTTTTTTAAGTTTGAAGAAAATGGGCATTTCTTATTTTTTTCAAGTATTTAAAGCCTCTAACAGCTTGTTTGGATGGTTGTTACATGACGTTTTATAATGTATAGTATTTTTTACTGTGTTGTATTGTATTGTATTGCTTAATAAATACAACGTTTGGATAGATTGTACTATTTGCGTCATTTCGTGATGTCACGTTCCAGCCACATAAAGAATAAACTTACAACATTACTAAAAGAAAAATAGGATATGGAGTAAAAGTATTACAAAAGTAGGTTAAGAGATAAAATATGATTAGTGAATAATAAAGGAAGGGCAAGATGAGAGAAAAAAGTAAGGAAATGACACCACCACACCAAATTCGTAATTTCATAAAGTTACACTTTTCGTTGTTATATAACAATGAATTTAATGATATAATACAATAAAATTTAAGTAACGATAAAAAAATTATTGTATTTAAAATAACAGTACAATACAATACAACAAATAACAACTATCCAAACAAGCTATAAATATAGCAGGAACTCTGAAAAAAGGGTTAATGGTGTCTAAAATTTGAAGGTACGGTTTTTTGCAATTTCTGCTATTTTTGGTTTACTTTTTATAGTTAGAGTAGTTTTTTGTGCTGTAATTTTTCAAATTTAAAAGGACTTTTCTGGTATTTTTCATTAAGAAAATTAATTGTTCGTGTTAAATCTTATACTTGTTACAAATATATATTATATTATGAATGTTCATTTAGTACTCTGTTGTAAATAAGCTTCCTGAAGAAGCTTATCCATATGGGACTCCGCCGTAAAAATGTTTATCTATTAAGTACTCTATTGGAAATAAGTCTCCTAAAAAAGCTTATCACTTCGGTATCCGATTATGGATAAACATTACCCCGGTAGAAGATTATCCATATCGGGTATAATAAGCTTATCCTTTCGATATTCTGTTATGGATAAACATTATCTCCGGTAGAAGATTATTCATACCGAGTACAATGAGTTTATCCTTTTGATACTCTGTTATGGATAAATATTACCCCCGGCAAAAGATTATTTATATTTGATACAGTAGCAGCTTGCAGTAGCAACTTACACAACAACTTGCAGTAGCAGCTTACACAGCAGCTTCATTTCTTCTATAAATAGAGGAGATTTCAATTCATTCTGTACATGAATTTGAAGTTGAATAATAAATATCTCTATATATATATATATATATGTGTCTTCGATTTCTTTACTTTAAAGTCTTTATTTTATAACACGTTATCAGCACGAGACTCTGCCATTTTGAGCACTTACTTCAAATTTAATTTCTATTTCAGCGTTCATCTCCAATGTATGGCGACGCTCTTACATCCGTGGTAGATCTTGTTCATTCCGAGCATCATAAGACAGATTATATCCTTGAGGTGGTGAGCTTTTCTTCTTGGCGGTAGAGATGTGGATATCACTTACGTCTGGAGTGGCCAATTTTGTGTGAAGTAATTTGAGTTTTTTGCTTATATTTGGTTTAATATCTTTATCATCGCTTGTTTGGTTATATGATACGTATACAGTACATATTTTGGTATTTATTTCCTTCATCCTAATTATCATAGTAAAGGATTATAAAGTGGATAACATTGTTAGATCCACTTAAACTCCAACAGAGTTTGCAAGAAATATATAACTATCAGAAGTGATTATGTTTTGTATATCTCATTGTAACTAAATTTTGTTAACCACCAGAAGTGGTATATGCCTATAACCACCAGAAGTGATAATTTAGGCTTTCTATGGTTACAATTGAAGATAAGTTAGAAAAAAAATTCTCTGCATTACTTGCATGCCTTGATTTGCTCCTGAAGCAGCAATATCTTAAAAGAGTTTCTAAGCCGCCACACAATTTGGTGTGATTAATGCATGTTCAAATAATTATGTTCCGTTCCCTGAAGGATGAGAACTTTTGATAAATATTAGTCCATTCCTGAAGTAAATGTGACAATATTAATAAAGCTCGTAAATACGAACGCGTTTTTGATGTGAATATATTACAATTCACCTCCAGAAGAGGTAATATGATTGAGGGAATATATACTCAATATTTCGTATTTTAAATTTGCTCCCGAAAAAGTAACACAATTGAAATTTTCTCCCGAAGCAGGAAAATATTATGAAATTGTGCATTTCTGTGCTTAAACAAAATAATAAGTTATTCAAAGTTATTTTTGAAACATATTTAGAGTGAATGAAGAAATACCACAACTCACCTCCTGAAGAGGTAGAATAACAAAGGATATAAATTTTATTTTTGTGGCATAAAGATAATTGTCGCAGGTACCAGTTGTACGTAAAATATCATAAATAATTTTATTAAATATCATTCTAAGGAAAAATCATTCTTGTAGAATGCTTTGTACTACAACCATATTAATATGTTATGGTTAGTTATCGAGTACCCCAAAGAAAATAACAACTCATGTATATTTCCTTAAAGGATGTAATGATTATGTGGTTGTCACTTTGACATCAAATATTCAGATGTTAATGGCGTTTCTCTTTGAAGGGACATTTGTCACAAAGTTGGTGATAAAAATACTGAAATTCTTAATTTCTTACATTTATAAATTTAGAATTGTCTTTATGATGTTCATTTTATTATGATTTTCTCTCATGATACCAAAAGTTTTTGAGTAATATTTGATAGTATAAATATATCAACAACTCCTGAACAACTAACTGTTTGTCTAGAAGACACATGACACCGGTAGTGTCTGATAAATATTAAATTATGGATAATAAATGAAGGCTCTCTAAGAGTTTATGTAGAAATATGTCATTCATATTATATGATTATGGTCAAAACATATGTTGTAGTAAACTTGAAGTTTACTAATACAAATGACTATCATATTGAGACTACAAATGATTGGCAGACTGAAAACCTTTATGTTTTCACAATCATAGGTGGTAAAATAATATGTATGTTAGAAGTTACCCACCTTATTCTTCAATTTTCTACTATATCATGTATCAGAGTAAACCAGACGTTTACTAATGCAAAAGCAGTCACAGTAAATCAAAAGTTTACTAAATGCAAAAGTTTACGTCATAGTAAACCAGAAGTTTATTAAGAGATAGCACATGCCATGATAAACTTGAAGTTTTCATTTGCCATTTTTAAATGAGCTATTTGAGAATTCTTATAAGCATATACTGAAGAACTAGAAGATTCTTCAAGAATTCTCTTATGTTGCTTGTTCTCATTGATTGTTTATTATACCGGCTAAAGTTGGGACTAAGACCCCTGAATTTTGGAATATATAAAAGGTGAATATGGGCCCATTCACCTATCATGTGAACCACTTATAGATGCATATACAAGATGGTTACGTGTGTGTTCATTGTCAACCTGCAGTTTGACATTTGAAATTGTTTTTCTCAACTAGGAGCAAAATTTTCAGATTATGAAATCAAGACAGTTCATCTTGATAATGCTGGTTTATATCCAAGCCGGTTTAGCATTGAATACCTCCTATTAATGACTAAACTATTGTTTATGAGAACAAAGTTTCATGTGTTGGTCTAAGATTTTCTAAATTGCATATAGCAACACTTGTATGCATCAGACCAACAATATATGATAAGTCCTCCGCTCACAATTGGTTTAGGATCAGAAACCAAATATTTTTACTATCTTTTGATGTGTGGTATATGATTAATTTCTCTACCACAATGCACAAAGATATGTTTCCCAAAGAAGATTGGGAATATATGTTAGTTTTCTAACATTTGAGGGATGGAATAAACAACTGAAAAATATTTTATATGAATCGAATTATCATTAATATGAGCCTCACTTAGAAGATAATTCAAGTAAAATGCCAGAAGCATTTGCTGATCCAAAATTAAATATTATATTTCAACTGCAAATGCTCCTATTAAATTTAAAGTCCCTGAAGGATAGAGTTTACTGTACGCATGAAGCGTGGTAGACCAATCGGTTCCAAAGGTAACAATCCTTAAAAAATGATAAGGAGCTAATGATCAAAATGATCATAATGAGGAGGAAATAAGCTCTAGAAGAGCCCACGTCATAACATTTCATGAAACTCCAGAAGAAGTTTAGGTACCTAAAAATAAAAAAAAGTGATGAGATCTCAACATGTTATGTCACTTGCGAACCGATACAAAATGATCGTCGACGATATATTTGATACAATATAGTGCACAATATTGTAAAAAATTGTGAGGATCGAACCTGTAGTCCGGACACCTGAAGATGTCATGCCATTTAAATGCAAGTCATAACCTATATGACTCATTTGATTAAATCTATATAAAGATCCATGAATGATTGAAAATGCTCGAAACATATAATTCAAAGTCTCAGAAAATGTACTCGATCAAATTATAAAGATATTTGTACGGTTTAAAGCAATCTGGGCGTATGTGATATGATCGCCTCAGTAAATATTTGCTGAAAAAAAGTTTCATATATAATGTTATTTGTCCATGTATTCAGAATTTTATATACTTGTTGTTTATGTTGATGACATAAATCTAGTTGGAACTCCAGAAAAGCTCCAAAAGGCAATTGAATATCTTAAGAAAGAATTTGCGATGAAATATCTTGGAAAGACAAAACTTTGTCTTGATCTGCAAATTGAACATTTAGCATACGAGATATTTATCCATCAACCTGCCTATACAACAAGGGTCTTAAAACGTTTTTACATGGACAAAGCGCACCTATTGAGTACACCAATGGTTGTTCGATCACTTGAAGTGGATAAGGGTTTGTTCCGACCTCCAGAAGAGGATGATGAACTCCTTGGTCCCGAAATACCCTATCTCAGTGCAATTGGTACACTAATGTATCTTGCTAATGCTACAAGGCTTGACATAGCATTTTCTGTTAATTTACTAGCAAGATATAGTTCTTCTCCTACACGGATTAAGGATACGTTCTTACCTCCAGAAGAGGATGATGAACTCCTTGGTCATGATTTACCCAAGTCTCTGCACTGTACTCTCTTTCCCTTGCTCAGTTTTTTTTTCCACTAGGTTTTTCTTGGTAAGATTTTTAATGAGGCAGCTTGCAATGTATATTATTAGTGTACTCTTTTTTCTTGACTAGGATTTTTTTCCCCATGAGATTTTTCCTAGTAAGGTTTTAACGAGGCACATAATAATGAACATCCAAGGAGGAGTGTTTTGAAAATATTTTTGTGGATGTCCATTTATTACTCCGATATAGATAATCTTCCTGAAGAAGATTATCCATTTAGTACTCCATTGAAGTTTTCTACAAGCAGCTGATGCAGACAGATTGCAAGCAACTCAATGAAATGACTTGTAGCAGCTTCTTGGTTTGATGAGATTAATTTAAATCGATAGTGGATAATATTCTCTACAAATTCAACTTTTGAGAATATGGTATACAAGATTGGAATGCGTAGACTCAAATATTTGAAACAAGGTTTTCATCAGGGGAGTAAAGTACGGTATGCACTCTTTTTTCCGTACTAAGGTTTTTTCCCACGAGGTTTTCCTTATAAGGTTTTTAATGAGACACCTAGCAATGCGTATTACTAAATATGTGTACTCTTTTTCCTTCACTAGGATTTTTTCCCACGGGGTTTTTCCTACTAAGGTTTTAATGAGGTACATTATCTTTTAATGAACATCCAATGGGGAGTGTTATAAGTATATATTATATTATGGATGTTTATTTAGTACTCCATTGTAAATAAGCTTCCTGAAGAAGCTTATCCATATGAGACTTCGCCGTAAAAATGTTTATCTATTTAGTACTCTATTGGAAATAAGCCTTCTGAAGAAGCTTATCACTTCGGTACCCGATTATGGATAAACATTACCCCGGTAGAAAATTATCCATATCGGGTATAATAAGCTTATCCTTTCGATACTCCGTTATGAACAAACATTACCTCCGGTAGAAGATTATCCATACCGGATACAATGAGCTTATCCTTTCAGTACTCCGTTATGGATAAATATTACCCCCGACAGAAGATTATTTATATCTGGTACAGTAGCAGCTTACAAACAACTTACAAGAAGCTTACACACTAGCTTGCAGTAGCAGCTTACAAACAGCTTACACAGCAGCTTACACAACAGCTTGCAGCAGCAATTTACACAATTGCTTGCAGTAGCAGCTTGCACATCAGCTCCCCTTCTTCTATAAATAGAGGAGATTTCAATTCATTATGTACATGAATTTAAAGTTGAATAATAAATCTCTCTTTCAACTTGTCTTTGATTTCTTTACTTTAAAGTCTTTATTTTATAACAATACTATCTTTTCTTAAATATTTAACAAAAATTAAAAGTGCTTACTCTTGACAAATTTATCGGACCAATGCAGATCAGAAGTATATATAAGGGACTATTTATAATCTACCAAACATAGGAGACCTAGAGCCCGTTTGGATAGATTTGTTTTAAGTAATTTTTAAGCCATAAGTTAGAAATTCTAACTTTTCGCTTTAACTTGTTTTTGACATTTTAGCTTAAAAATAAGTGTTTAAAAGCAATTTTTTACTTTATCCAAACATTACAAAATGACTTAAAAACTATTTTGACTTAAAAGCGCTTAAAACAAGTCAATCCAAATAAGCTCCTAGTTTGTCATTTTCTCGAATATTATATTAAATATTAAAATGACAAAACTACCCTTCAGGTTAAATTCTTCTCCTAAACGCTGAACGCTGCTGCTGTTCCTCTGGTGACCAAAGCAGCCATTGCTGGCAGGGCGATTTTTTCTCCACAAAGGTTAAAGAAGTAAAGGCAAATTGTAAACCCAACCACCAGCTCTGCTCTTCCATTTACTGCCGCTGTTTCACCTCTTGCCACCGTAGTGGAGATGGAAAGTAGCAGCGGGAGCATCAGCTACGGCGGTGAGTGGAGAGCTGAAGAAGCTATTGCCGGCAACGCTGAAGCCCTTCGAATTCTCAGAGAACTCATCACTTATCCTCTCCTTTACTCTGCTGAATCTCGTAAACTTGGCCTAAAGGTACTACAAGTTTTCCAAATAGTATTTCCTTAATATTCGGCTTATTATCTTTCATTAACAACTTTCATTGCTTTGCTTATTTTTTTCTTTAGTGGCCACGAGGATTGTTGCTATATGGACCTCCTGGAACTGGCAAGGTACTATACATGTGCTTTCTTGATTTGGGTATGTGACAAAGTCATGTCTTTTTTTGAATTGCGAAATTGATTTGTTGGTTTTGAGCCAAAATCATGACATCTCAATTTCGAAATTGACATTTGGTTGATCTACAATCATGTGTTTGAATCTCGAAGTTGGCAATTGTTTGAGCCAATGCCTGTGTTATCAATTTCACAATTGACATTTGGATTTAAGTTAAAATCATGTCTTTGGATTTGGAAAATGACTTTTGTGTTCTAGATAGCTGTTTGGTCAACTTTTTGTAATTTTGTTAAATTGTAGACAAGCTTAGTTCGGGCAGTTGTTCAAGAATGTGGCGCCCATTTTATCGTAATAAGGTGTGTTTGATTCTCATCCAACTTTATTTTTCTCTGTCGGGCTTCTAAACATATTTTCTTTTTGTTGCTTATGTGCAGTAAAAGTAATGGTTTTTTTCTTCATTAGTTCGGTGTTATCGTTTCCTTATTATGTATGTCTGACAAATAACAACAACTACGCCTCAATCCCTGCCTTTTTGGAGGTAGGGGTAAGGTCTGCGTGCACACCATCCTCTCCATACCCCACTTATAGGATTACAATGTGTTTGTTGTTGTTGTTGTACGCCTCAATCCCAAGCAAATTGGGGTAGGCGATATGAATTCTTATTGACTATGCCGCTCCAATTAAGTTCACCGTATTATACAACAACAAAAAGTACTAGAAGTTCTATGCCTAGCAGAAACTTATCTAACTGGCTAATATGCATTAATTGAATCACTGAGCATTCCAGGATTGTTATGGTCCTTGATGTTATTTAATTAATTAAAGAATGTTTGCATTTTGAAAGAGTTGAGCTTTTGATGCTGGTTATTTCAGTATGGTGAGACAGTGGGTGACTCCACACTTTTAAGTACATTTAAAGAAGAGAGAAGAAATTGAACTTTAAGGGGAATCTTGCATTGTTTTGAACTTTATTGTGCCTTCTTGCTTTGGATGTATTTGCAGTCCTCATTCAGTTCACAGGGCTCATGCTGGTGAAAGCGAGAAGATTTTGCGGGAGGCATTTTCAAAAGCATCATCTCATGCAAAATTAGGCAAGCCATCAGTCATCTTTTTAGATGAAATAGATGCTCTTTGTCCTCGCCGGGATTCTAGGTACATGTTGCACCTCTTTATCCACATCCATACGACAATGGCCTTGCTTGAACCATAGTTTTACAGTAAAAAGAAAAGATGTTGGCGGGGTAGAGTAGATGATATATACCAATGTTCTTTCTAACATTTTATTTGAGTTCTTGAATTGCAGAAGGGAGCAAGAAATTCGTGTAGCCTCGCAGCTCTTTATGTTGATGGATTCAATTAAATCATCATCAACATCTGTATCACATGTTGTGGTGGTAGCATCAACCAATAGGTAAAGCTTCTGCAACATTTGCTTTATTTGGTTTTTTATTTTTTATTTTTGTGGTGGATTGCATTTTCCTGTGTCTCCGTGTAAGTCTGCTATCAACAGATTAATTTTTTGTTGTCATTATTAAGTAAAAACATCAATTAGATCTTTCCTAGTAGCCCTTGCAGGGCAAGCTGTAGCCATGATATTTTGCAATGAGGAACTGCAACTTAGCTATTACCTTCCAAGGAAACCATTTCTAGGAATAGCTCCACTTGGTGAAGGATACTGTTCGCTCTTCAGAGATGTATGAAAATTGTGATTGCTTTTACTTTTGTTTCTTTTGAGTTCATAAGAAACTAAAACAAAATCTCTTTATAATGATTGAAAAAATTCACGCGTTATATCCTAGAAGAAGATGTATGCAAACTACAGTGCCAGCTTACTTTATGTATGCAAGCCAGTGAGCCACTGAGCCCCTAATGTTATCCTTCTAATGGTCATGACATTCTATGCTTACTTCTGTGTCATGGTGTTGTACACTTCCAAACCAAATTAACTCTGATGCCTATACATTTTGTGTGCAGGCCAGATTCTATTGATCCAGCTTTAAGAAGGGCGGGACGTTTTGATGCTGAAATTGAAGTAACAACGCCTACTGAGGAAGAGCGGTTGCATATTCTCAAGGTTAGCTGGATAAGATATGATTTTTGAGTCTGCACAATTTTAAGGAGATACCTGAATGGGTACTCTTTGTGGACATCTACAGTTTCTCAATTCCCTTCTATAGTATGATCTACATGAAGTTGGTCTTAAGATGCTGGTTTTCATTTCTAATCTTTCAGCTTTATACAAAAAAGCTTCAATTGGATGTGAGTGTCGACCTTCGAGCCATTGCTGCATCTTGTAATGGTTATGTTGGGGCAGATTTAGAGGCTTTGTGTCGTGAAGCTGCAATGTCTGCAGTAAGAAAGTGCGCTGATTCAAATCTGGACGAAGGCTCTTACAGCATTAGTATGGAAGATTGGAAGCATGCAAGATCAGTGGTTGGTCCTAGTATAACTAGGGGTGTTACTGTTGAAATCCCCAATGTTTCTTGGGAAGATATTGGAGGGTTGAAAGACATAAAGGTATGACCTCGTACGAACAATTAGGTCTGGTTGAATATTTGCAATATCTAATATTGTGTTAAAATCTTGAAACAGAAAAGGCTTCAGCAAGCTGTTGAATGGCCTTTAAAACACTCTGAAACATTTGAACGGCTGGGAGTATCACCTTTCCGTGGAATCCTTCTTCATGGACCACCAGGTTGCTCGAAAACGACCCTTGCTAAAGCTGCTGCTCATGCTGCCCAAGCTTCATTCTTTTCCTTGAGGTCTGTTGACCGTTCTGGTCTCTTCTGCACTTGGCTAAATTATTGTATGCTGTTTGATGCCCTGTTTCCTGCTGACCCTTGCTGCAAATAACAGAGAAATGATAACTGTCATTATAATGATTTTTAGATATAAATGCTTCCGCTAGTAAAAGGAAACATATGCATGCACTGATAAAAGTCAAAATGATCCAATAGCTGGTTATACACTTGCAGTGCTTGCATTTATCATAGCTTTTTACCTTTCTATCTTTTCTTCTTTGTTTTCAACTATTTTTCTTATTTAAGCATTTCTTTTGAATGCATCTAAGAAGTTTATCTTTATTGTTTAGTAATTATTTTATGCATTGCTTAGAAGCAACTGAGTAATTTTTTCTCCGTCAGCCTTTGCCAGCTGATATGACAGTTTATGGAAACCCAAAACCATGTTAAGTTCCAACTTATAGTTTCTGGAAAACCAAAAACATGTTAAGTTAGTTTAGAATGCTGCCATTTAGTATTCTCCACCTAAATCTTGAATGTATGCTGGTTATGCCTCTTTTGGAGCCTAAGGCGTCAGATTGGTATTTACTATGATGTTAACCATCTTTATTAGCTTGTCCGCAGTAACTAAGTATATATTTTTATCTCGCATATTCGATGTTTTGACTAAAAAATACAAGTCCTAATCATTCAATTTCCTGAAATTCATAATCATGGAACAGTGGTGCAGAGCTGTACTCTATGTATGTTGGTGAGGGTGAAGCTTTACTGCGCAATACTTTCCGAAGAGCTCGCCTTGCAGCACCAAGTATAATATTCTTTGATGAGGCGGATGTAGTTGCAACCAAAAGGTAAGTTTATTTAGCTTAGCAATGTCTTGTGAGTTGAGTATGAATTTGGTTTAAAACATTTTGGACCTGTGTTGCTCGGGCTCATCCAAAGTGCCGCCGGGTGCATGTCGGATCCTCCCAAATCAGGCACAAGTGCGGCAGCATTTTTGGAGAATTCGGGCAACATAGTTTTGGACCATCTCGTGTTTATTCATTAGGATGTTGGTTGTATCATGTCAAGTTTACATGGATATTGTAGAGTTTATTGCACAATTTTGGCGATCAGGTTCTTGCCCTCTCTTCTGATTTCTGGTTTGGTAAACGCATGCTTGACTGCCCTTGTTGCTGGTTACGGATGGAGATAGATGGAAGGAGGGGTACAGAGAAAAAGAGGGGAATTGGGAGTCGTATAGTGAAGAGAGAAGTGGGTACGATTTTATATGTAGAGAGAGACAACATGAGGAGTAATTGTCTCGCAAATCTTTGTGGACTTCACACACTTGTGCCTTGTCACATATAATCCCTACTGATACAAATTGCTTTTAGTTGGTACAGGACTTGCTACGGTCATGTCCCTAGAGGGCTCAGCTATTATCTAGTTTGACTGCGAGTTAAAGTTTATCTTTCTCATTATTTATGCAAAAAACTGATACAATTATCCTTAAATGGCAGAGGAGGAAGTTCAAGTGGAAGCAGTACAGTTGGAGAGAGACTTCTATCCACCCTCCTAACTGAAATGGATGGTTTAGAGCAGACTAAAGTGAGCAGTAAATTTATTGCATTGTTTTAAGTACTGAATGCAAATAATTGATCGTTTGGATCAGGTATAGAATGTGGTTCCACTGTTTTCTAATCATTGCTTTGTCAGGGAATTCTTGTTTTGGCTGCCACAAATCGCCCCCACGCAATTGATGCTGCACTGATGCGACCTGGAAGATTTGATCTTGTAAGAAACTTATCGAATGTCTTGCTGTAACTTAGCATCTCAACATGAATGTTACTCTTTAGAGGCGATCTTTTACTCGCTATGGGTCATATAGTGTGGTTAGCAGCAACAGTAATTAGCTCATTTTATTCACTTTGCTTTTCTTGCAGGTTCTTTATGTCCCCCCTCCTGATTTGGAAGCTCGATTTGAGATTCTTTGTGTTCATACGCGAGATATGAAATTAAGTGATGATGTTAATCTCAGGCAAATTGCAGAAGACACAGAGCTCTTCACTGGAGCTGAGCTGGAAGGGCTATGCAGAGAAGCTGGAATAGTTGCTCTGAGAGAAAACATATCAGCTACAGTTGTGTGTGATCGACACTTCCAAATAGTCAAGAGGTCGCTAAAGCCAGCACTTACCGCAAAAGAGGTTGCTTCGTATTCTTCCTTTATGAAGAATCCGTCTAGGAGGTCCGCAGATTCATTTGAAACCAGCTCCAAAGAGAGTGACAAGCAAACCAAGAACTTATTAGTTTTGGCCAGTCCTGTTACAATCGGTATCATTAGTGTTGTACTGTACATTGGTGTGAGATACTTTCTAATGCCTACTGAAACATTGTCGAGGGAACTAAGGAGTACATAGCGTGGATCTAAGTTCTGTTAATTCCAGCGTATTACAGCACGATTAAATTACCAAAATTTTGAAAACAATTTTTTGGCAAGTTGAGGCAGTCCAGGTATGTGATAACAGTTTTGATGCTTTTGATTGTGTATAACATTTTGACAAGTACTTTGGACATATGTTCCTTAGTTAACAAATGAAAGCTACCAAATATTCCTATTAACAGAGTATTTTACATATTCAGTGTTGAAATTATTGGTTTTGTTTTCTCATTCGTTGTTTCCGACTCTGGTAGCTTCCCTGTACGAAGTGATTGCAACTGCTATGACTGAAAGGCAGTGTCAGCAAACAAAACCAACTTAGAAAATTGGTAGAAATAATGAGTCAGTTTGATAAACAAACAGTTATATCTCTTGGTTGATATTATCCATCCCAGACCAGAATTTCTTGTTTTGAAGGTGAATGTGTCAAATTTGATCAACTATTAAGTAGGCGTTTGGTCATAAGAATTGTAAAATTCCAGAAAAAAAGTGAGCTTTTTTTTTTTGTAAGTGAAAATGGTATTTGAAAATTTGAATTGTGTTCGGACATGAATACAATTTTGAGTTGTTTTTGAATTTTTGTGAGTGACTGAAGTGAAAATTTTGAAAAACAGTTTTTTGGAGTGTTTTAATTTCCGAAAAATTTCGAAATTCATCTTCAAATGAAAATTAAAATTTTTATGGCCAAACACTAAAAAAAAAAAAAAAAGTGAAATTTTTCCAAAAAATAGTGATTTTTTTTTTTATGGGCAAACGCCACCTTTAAGTTCAAAGTAAATTGTGTTGCATGAAATGGGATATAAACTGTAAATGGTAGCCGTATGCAGTTTTAGCAACTCCTGTCAAACATTATCTTGTTCAAATTAGGCAGGCATATGTACTTCAACTCAAAGGAAAAATCTATTCGGTAATATGATCTTAATTTCACCTCCACAATACTTTGGGAGAAATTAAAAAATAGCCAGATTTACAACCGGTCGTTCAAAAATAGCTCAATTTCAAAAGTAATCGAAATTTAGCCACTTTTCATGTAAAGATAAATATGAGCGAAAATACTGTTCAAAATCCGAAAAATACGCCAGTATATTATACTGGAGTTCCAGCATAAGTATGCTTGAACTCCCAGCATATTATACTGGAGTTCCAGCATAAGTATACTAGAACTCCAGCATAATATACTGGAGTTACAGTGTATAATTGTCCAATATAATATACTGGAGTTTGGAGCACCGGTGCTCCAGTCTCCAGTATATTATACTGGAGTCAGCAAAGTATACCGGTCCAACATAGTATGCTGGAGTTCATACACAGGTGCACCGACCTCCAGTATATTATGCTGGACCGTTCTCTGTTACAGCAAAATAGTGGTTATTTTTCATTGACTTCATAAACGCTGGCTATTTTTGAATGACCAGTCCGAAAACTAGCTATACCGTGCTATTTTTACCAATACTTTTGATAGAAGTTGTATAGTTATGTCCATGCAATATGTGTCATATTTCAATATTACATTTTGCAAAATATGATTATTTACTTAGCACCTAGTGGTCAATAAAGTAGAAAGAAAGTCATAAGATCTCAAATTTAAATTTCAGTAAGGCAAAGATCATTAGGTCTAATTGTTACTAGATCTTTTGTTTTCCTAGTGGCTAATAAACAATATAATGTAAAAACGCGGACATAGAAAGAAAATAGAGACCAATAAATAAGAAAATGTAAAAACAGGATTAGCCTAGTTCCTTGTAGGTTGCTTAATTATTGACTTGCATTTACATATTGATATGGCATTATTATCAATTAAATAGATAGTTTGTTTCTTTATAAACTGTCCTGAGAGCACATTTCAATTAATTGCTTCTTTTTTTTGCTAAATATTTTTTATCCTAAAAGGACTGATATTTATTAGTATTGAATATAGTACGGAGTTTAAAGAACAAGAATTGAAATATTGAATATTTGGTACAAATTCAAACAACAATTCCTTAAATACAACATTTACATGCATATTAATTATGCACTAGTAAAGCTATGAATCACAAATGTTTACGATTAAAAGTATTTAAGAAAGTTTTGATAATTCGTGGTGAATTTTGTTTTTCTTACATACATACTGAATAAAACGAGAAAAGCAAAAATGATAAACAACGCTGGAATAGCTCAGTTGGTTAGAGCGTGTGGCTGTTAACCACAAGGTCGGAGGTTCAACCCCTCCTTCTAGCGTCAACTTTCCTTTTCTTTTCTTTTCTTTTTTTGTTTGGGGTGGGGTGAGTGGGGGGGGGGGGGGTAAATAGCACTTTTTGTCCCTTAATATTGATAAATTAATATTTTAGTCTTTGTGATATTCTAAGTATGCAAATTTCACATTCAATTAACCGAAATGTGCATTTTTATATATTTCACAATTTTAGAGGTCTTATTAACTGTTCTATCATTTAGGTACCCATGTATTATGTGAGGTTTGTACCATTATTTCATATTTAAGGATGTTATAATTTCAAAAATAGTCCATTAAAATGGAGACTAAATTGCACAGTTTAATTAATTGAATGTTAAATGTGTTAGAGCCATAAACCACAAATACCAAAATTAAATTTAACAAGTGACCAAAAGTACTATTATCTTGGTTTATTTGTTGGAATACATATACGGCTACTTAAATTTGTTTAATATTGTTACTTAGCTACCTCAAGTGAGGCCTGTACCTATTAGATACTTCAACCTCACTACATACGTGTCTATCAAATACAAAAAATTGACATGGCAAAAAACGTAGCATTCCACTTCTCTTAGGCGCGTGACAAGCTGAAAATTTTGATTTTTCTTTTTTACTTTTTAATTTTTTTTAAAACTCAATTATTTAATGCTCATTTGGTTACATGAAGTTTTCAATTGTTATAGAACTTATTGAAGTGGATGATCATTTACTAGAAAATAATTATTATTTTTAAAAACTGCGGATTAATAATATGAAGTGTTTTGGATCTAATTGGAGGTATATATTTGCATATATAGATTAAAGTACAGATATATCTCAGCTATTTATTGGCTTTCAAAGGACCGCGCGAAGCGCGGATAAATTGACTAGTCCATTAATAAAAATGATATATACCAAAAAATTAAACCAAATATCTTGCCAAAAAAAAATTCCGGTCACTTCTCTGTCATTCCTGGTAAAGAAAACTACAAAACGATGGACATCAGATCTAAAAGATATGACTGCACCATGGTTGAAGCAGGCACCAAAGCAGTGGTACTTGAAGTTTGACTCATTCATGAAAAGTCAAACATACATAAAGACCTATTATGATCTATGTGTATATTTCAAAAGATTTTTTGATAACAACTTTATTATACTATTATTATATGTGGATGACATGTTGATTGTAGGACAGGACAAAGAGCTTATTGCAAAGTTGAAGGGATATTTGTCCAAGTAATTTGATATGAAGGGCTTGGGCCTAGCACAAAAAAATTGGGGATGAAGATAGTTCGAGAGCGAACAAGCAAAAAGTTGTGGCTATCTCAGAAGAAGTACATTGAACGTGTACTGAAACGCTTCAACATAAAAAGTGCTAAGCCAGTCAGCACACCTCTTGCTGGTCATCTGAAGTTGAGCAAGAAGATGTGTCCTACAACAGTGGAGGAGAAAGGGAACATGGCTAGAGTTCCTTATTATTCAGAAGTTGGAATCTTGATGCAATGATATGCACCAGACCGAATATTGCTCATGTAGTTGGTGTTGTTAGCAAGTTCCTTGAAAATGCAGGAAAAGAACATTGGGAATCAGCCAAGTGGATACTTAACCTAAGATGTACCGTAGGAGATTGCTTGTGTTTTGGAGGATCTGATCCAATATTGAAGGGCTACACGGATGCTGATATGGCAGGTGATCTTGATAATCACAAATCTACTATTGGATACTGTTCACATTTTTAGGGGGAGCTATATCATGGCAGTCAAAGCTGCAGAAGTGTGTCACACTCTCTACAACTGAAGCAGAGTATATTGTCGTTACTGAAGCTGGCAAGGAGATGATATGGCGGAAATGGTTTCTTTAAGAACTTGGATTGCACCAGAAGGAATATATAGTCTATTGCGACAATCAGAGCGCAATAGACTTGAGAAAAAACATCATATATCATGCAAGGACAAAGCATATCAATGTGAGATATCACTAGATTCTAGAAAAAGATAGAGGATTGATCTATGCAAGTCAATAAGATCCATACAAATGAGAATCCTTTGGATATACTGACCAAGGTGGTACCAAAAGACAAGTTCGAGCTATACAAAAAACTTATCGGCATACACTCAAACTAGCAACTCTGGTGTTGCTTCCTTCAGGTGAATGAGACTGGAGGGGGAGATTGTAGGGTCCATCCCATTGGTTGGCAAAATTAGCAATAGCCTTATGCCTATTTTTCCTATACAATGGCAGAGATCTTTGGTGAAAGATCTTACTTGGAGCCAAAGTTTGGAAATAAGTGAAGGAAATTAAAAATGCTCATGTAGCACACTTGGAGCCTACGACTCTTTTCTCCTATAAATCTTATCTTTCAAATCTCCATGAAGAAATGCAGTTTTCACATCCAACTATTCCACTTCAAGATCTAGACTAGTTGCTAAGCTCAAGATTGTTTGAATATAAGTCATTTTGACAACAAGTGAGAAAACTTCGTCAAAATCAATACCTTCCTTAGGTTTGAAGCCTTTAACCACCAATCGAGCTTTATATCTGACTAGCTTGCCATTTCCATCTTTCTTGAGTTTAAAGACTCACTTACAATTGAGTGGTCTTTTACCCTTTAAAAGTTCAACCAGCTTGTGCGTGCTATTTTTCGGTAGAGATTCTATCTCTTCTTGCATGGCTTTCATCCACTGGTTATTTTTTAGATGGGACAACACCTCCTTAAGACTTTCTGGCTCTCCCTCATCACTGATGAGGACGCACTTTGTGGAAGGGTACCTGCATGACTCTACCCTTGACCTTTCTGATCTCTTCAGAGGTTGAGGTTGTTCTTCTCCCTGAGTGGGGTGCTCCACTTTCTCGACATCATCATCAAGTCGATCCCCTTGCTCAATAACCTTACCAGGTTGCTCCCCCTTCTCGGCAACCCCGTCGGCCCTACTTTCTACACTTATGAGATTGTTAGAAGTAGAAAAATGGTAACAAGGTTAGGGATTATACCATTCTTGGCCTTCTCTGACTTACCATCTACAACTACAACTTCACTTTCTCAGAAGATTATATATATGCTTCTACTGACCTTCTTCTTTTAAAGGATCCCACAATCTATACCCGAACTCTTCATCTCCATATCTAATGAATATGCAAGGAATGGATTTATCATCCAGCTTTGTTCTCTACTACTTTGGTACATGTGCAAAAACTATGCAACCGAACACCTTTAGATGTGAGTAGGACACCTCCTTGTTGGTCCAAACTCTCTCTGGGATGTCAAACTTCAATGGAACTGATGGACTTCTATTGATCAGGTAACAGGCTGTCTGAACTGCTTCACCCTAAAATGACTTAGGCAGTTTAGCCATTTTGAGCATGCTTCTCACCTTCTTAACAATGGTGCGGTTCATTCTCTCAGCTACACCATTGTGTTGTGGGGTTCCAGGAACTGTCTTTTCATGTCTGATCCCATGGTTCAAACAATACTCTTCAAATTCCCTTGAAGTGATACTCACCTCCATTGTCACTTCGGAGACACTTTAGCTTTTGGCCTGTCTCCCTTTCCACCAGAGCATGAAACTTCTGGAAAACATGAAACACCTGATCTTTGGTTTTCAAAATATAAACCCACAATTTTCGTGAAGTATCATTAATAAAAGTAACAAAATATTTGTTACCTCTCATTGATTTAATTTCCATTGGACCACAAATATCAGAATATACCAAATCAAGTATATTCAATTTTCTTTTAGACGATGTCTGAAATGAGACTCTATATTGCTTACCAAATAAACAATAGTCACAAGGTTTTACCGCTGTACCTTTGGCATAAGAAATGAGTGATTTTCTGGCAAGAATCTGCAATCCCTTCTCGCTCATATGACCCATTCTTCTATGTCATAAATCTGTAAAAATCTCATCTTGTGGCACGAGCAACTCCCTTTGCAATCATCAATGATCCCTCGGTGAGTCTCCAGTTTTGATTTGTAAAATAGTTCTCGTATCCATCTCGGTGTAAAGCAATTCCTGAGATCAAGTTCATCGCAAATCAGGTACATGCCGCATGTCTTTTAGAACCAACGTGTATCCGACATTTGTCTTGATACAAATATCATAAATCCCGCAATCTTTGAGTAACTTGTGTTACTCATTCTCACAGTGCCGAAATCACCTGCTACATATCTGCAAAAAGAATCTCTTACCGGTGTGGCATGGTAAGATGTTGCTGTATCAACCACCCATTCCGACTCTGGACCTGCAAAGTGCAGACATTCCTCTTCGTCATTTATGAAGAGAACAACATTATCATTGTTTTGCACCGTGACGGTTGTGTTGTCGTTATTTTCTGGCCACTGCTTTCACCTTTGCCCTTTTTTAGATTTGGGCAGTCTCTTTTGAAGTGACCTGGTTGATTGCAATTGTAATAATTTTTGGCTTTTGACTTGGATTGGTTCTTGGACTTCCCACGAGCTCCAGATCTACCATAATTGCTTGAACTCCTTTGGTAACTCCTGCCTCTACCTTCTGTGATGAGAGCCCGTACTTGATTTTTAGGCTTCTTTTTCATCTTTTCATTGAGTAGAAGAGCCGATGTGACGTCTTTCAACTCAATGTTAGTCTTACCGTGCAGGATAGTTGTTGCCTAATTATCGTACGAAGATGGCAACAAGTTCAACAACAAGATAGCTTTATCTTCTTCCTCGATTTTTACTCCGAGGTTGGAGAGCTGTGTAATTATCCCGCTAAACACATTTAAATGTGACAAAAAAGTTGTACCTTCACCCATGTGTAGGCCGTATAACTGCTTCTTCAGGTACAATTTATTTATCAGCATTTTGGACATATATAGGGTTTCTAACCTTGTCCAAATATCACATGTGGTGTCTTTATTAATGATGTTATTTACTACATTATTTGATAAATGCAACCTGATTGCACTAGCAGCCTTTTCATGCAAGTCAACTCAATCCTCATCTTTCATGGAATCAAGCTTTTTGGCATCAACATCTAGTACCTTTGTATAATCGTTGAATGAGCAGATCCCTCATCATTCTTTTCCATGTTGAGAAACCGTTATCTCCATTGGATTTTGTTACCTCTTACTTTACTCCGGACCTTTTTTTCACCGATTATAGTACTACTGATAATGAATAGTGTCACACCTTTTTCGCCTGTGCCCGCAAAGGAAAGGGACGTAAAGAGAGTTTTTCCAATCAAAGGACAATCGAAACGGGATTTTATTTAAAGATTCAGAATCGCCACTTGGGAGATTTGTGGTGTCCCAAGTCACCGATTGAATCCCGAATCGAGGAAAAGAATGACTCTATTTAACAGTCTGCGCACCAGAAATCTGGATAAGGAATTCTGTTAACCTGGGAGAAGGTGTTAGGCATTCCCGAGTTCCGTGGTTCTTGCACGGTCGCTCAACTGTCATATTTGACTTATTTATCCGATTTTTAATACATGTTGAATCTATGTGCAAATTTTAACTCTGTACCGCTTTTATTATTATTTTTTTTACCGAGAATTGCAACATCGTGAAAATACATCTCGAACCACGTCAAATCAATGCATCCGTGGTTATTGACACATTTCAACTCTGTTGAGATTTGAATTTGGGTCACATAAATGTGCACCCGAGTTTAAAAAGATAACATTATTA
The DNA here is from genome assembly GCF_000715075.1 of Nicotiana tabacum. Taxonomy (NCBI): domain Eukaryota; kingdom Viridiplantae; phylum Streptophyta; class Magnoliopsida; order Solanales; family Solanaceae; genus Nicotiana; species Nicotiana tabacum. The sequence continues at coordinate 16,722,867 of NC_134099.1, read as the reverse complement.
AACGCGCCTAAAGCGACTAGCGTATCATTATTTTGGGTAGGGCCGTGAAATTTGCTAAACGGTCCATCCCGAAGTCTAAGTAATTTTACCAACACATATAGAGGGCCTCGCAACTTGTGTATTTTTGTTTGTCGAGGCTCGCCTCATTCATTATTTTTTAAAAGGAATTTGCAACGTCGTGGAAATGCATCTTGAACCACGTCACAATCAATGTACCCGTGATTAGCGACACATTTCGACTTCGTTGAGATTTGGATTTGGGTTACATAAATGTGCACCCGAGTTTAAGAGAGTAAATTATTTAAAGCGCGTCGGAAGTGATTTGCGCGTTGTTATCTTTTGGGGAAGGCCGTGAAATTGGCTAAACGGCTCGTCCCTAAGTCTAAGTATTTTAAAACAAATATTTATTGAGGGCCCCGCAATTTTGTATTTTTTATTCGGCGAGACTCATCTCATTTTTTATTCAAGGATATCCTAAAGCGACTATGATTTCCTATTTATTGGTCTCTAAGAATAAAAAAAAAATCCTAATCAATTAGCATTAATAGTTCGGGCTTCAAATTCAAATTCGGGTCCAAACAAAAAGGAAACACCTTCTAGTTTGAACCCGCTACCTAACTTAAGATCCGCCGCCTGCCGTTGTAAATATTAACAAACCAGCTACCATTTCGATACAGTTCAACTTTAGCTTTATTATATGAATTGGATTATTGGAGTTAATCTATGTGGAATACAAACCATTTTTTATTCTTTTATGGTTTTGTTGAAAAATGCATCAATGCTTAAAACTGACATCAAGCTAACATTCGAGAACTAACATTAGTTACTAACATTATTTACATTGCTATTTAAAATGATGTTATTTACTCAAGTGAACTCGCGATTTCAGAATTAGACCTATTTAACCAACATGCTGATTTTCATAAACTATTTGAACCTGTTTCGTGACATAAACTTTTTGAAACTGTTTCACGACTACTGAACAAAAGAATATAATACAGTATATTTCATAACTAGTAATCACCAACTCAGATTAATTACAATTGATGTTCCATGTTTGTAGAAATAGATTCAATCAGTCCAGTTTATGCATTTCAAAATCATTCCAATACATACTATGAAATATCAAGTGAAATACTGCTTATACATCAAATTAAACACAAAGAAATAGTTATTTTCAGAAATCCATTCCAACAACTCTTTACTTCCTTTCCTTTAAATTTGAGAGATGTAGAACATGTACCTGGATAATGGAAATACAAGAAGAAGAAGGAGCAGTCAGCAACAGTAGTAACACAGCAAAATACAGCAGCAGAAAACCCAACACAGTAGCTTCAACACCTCAATCCAGAAATCCCAGTAACACGGAGAAAACTAGTAAAAATGGAGAAGAAAAATAGTCCGAAAATCTTTTTTTGTTTTCTCTTTCTAGCTTTGAACTCTCTCTGATGTTCTTCCGCTCTCAATATTTCAGAAAATTTAGTTCTATTTTTTTTACTCTCTCCAAAATGAATTTTGTCCCTGTATATCTTGTGTATCCAGAGTGTATATCAAGTGTATACCGCTCTTTCCGCCCCCTCTTTTTTTCTTCTCTCTATCTATTTTTTCCTCTTTTTTGAACCCTTTCTTCCTAAATTTTCTCTTCTATTTATAGCAAATTTTTTGAAATTTTCAGATTTTTTTTAATTAAAAGAAATTCCACTTACAAATTGCTTTTATTTTTTTATAAAAAGAAATCCTACCTTTATTTACTTTTATTTTTAAAATTCCAACTTTAATTACTTTTATCTTATTTAAAATCCCACTTTTTATTTTTTTAAAAGAGAATCTCACTTTATTTAACTTTTCTTTAAAAAAACAAACCACTTTCCTTTTCTTTTTCTTTTAAAAATGCTACTTTCAATTACTTTAATTTTTCAGATAACTTTATATTTATTTTTTAATTACAACCTTATTTTACTTTTTAATTTTTTAAAATTTCCACAAAATTTTTTATTTTTTTTTTTAATTTTCTACATTCTTTTACTTTTTTTTAAAAGAGAATTCCACCTATTTTTACTTTTATATTTTTTTATTCAATACTTACCTTTTTCTTATTTTTTAAATCATTCCCGAAATTATTTTTTATTTTTTAAAAAATAAATATTTTCGGATTTATTTTTATATAAAAAAACAAAAAATAAAAAAAAATATTAATAGTGATAATTCACCTTTTAATTTTTTTTTGGTATTTTTATCCTATAATAAAAAGTGTAATAAAGCTAAAATAATAGTAGGTTAAAATCCCCTAAAATATTTACATAAAAAAAGTGATAAAAAATTAAATGTTGTCAAAAATTAGGTGTTCACAAATAGTATTTTCGTAAATGAGCAGAACATGTGCTCTGATACCAGTTGTTGGGAATAAACCCTCCACAAAAATAATATTCACGGTAATAAAAGCGGAATAATAATGTAGCACCGAGATAGGATAATCGACAATAATAAAAGAGCGACAACGACATCAAGATTTTTACGTGGAAAACCTTCTTAATAAGGAAAAAAACCAAGACCCATGAGAGTAGCAACTAGCATCACTATAGCAAGAAATTTTACACTTTATAGGTCCAATTAAAATACTCCAGAGACCACTACAACACTCAAAAGAAATAACTCTCTTTTGATATTCCCACCTCACTCTAATATCGCTCACACTATCTATTTTCCTCTCAGACTATTTTCTTATACCATATGTATAATGCCTCTCTCTTTCTTTCTCTCTTTGTTGGTGTTTGAAGAGATGAAGAGGTCCTCCTTTTATAGGAGAAAAGAGTCGTAAGCTCCAAGTGTGCTACATGAGCATTTTTAATCTCCTTCACTTATTTTCAAACTTTGGCTCCAAGTAAGATTTTTCACCAAAGATCTCTGCCATAGTATAGGCAAAATAGGCATAAGGCTATTGCCAATTTTTGCCAACCAGTGGGATGGACCCCACAGTGGGAAGATAGAGGTTGAAACAGTGGTGACCGAATTCCGGCCAATGATCGCCGACGACGGACCTGACGAGAGAGAAGAGAGCAAGTAACAAAAGTATAATCTTTTCCTAAAACTATAACCCGAGATGTGTATGCTCCTTTTACAGTAGGTTAGTTCTGAAATTAAAAAAAATGAGTAAAGGGGAGTGCAAAAAAAATTCCGGTGAAGAAGAAAAGTGGGTGAGTTGGGGGTGGGTAGGGGTGGGGGGAATTTGACACGCACATGGGAGGGGGGTTATCTCTTAAAACCATTTTTTAAAAGGGTTTTATTAACTTAAGGCAAAAGAGCCATGTGACTTCTTTTTATTTGTTAATCATGCCATGTCAGCGCTTGTGAAATACACACACTATATTAATTTTTTGTGGTTGATAGACACATATTGAGTGAAGTTGAAATATTTAATACGTACAAGTCTCACTTGAGGTAACTAAGTGACAATATTGGACAAGTTTAAGTAGTCATATGTGTGTTCCGCCTTTTTTCTTAATATTCAGAGTCATCCATAAATGATATGCGGGTTATCGGGTCTTCCTTTTCTTCTGTTCACGTTTGTTTTGTAGGCAATTTTTTTTTGGAATTTTTATCTCTTATAGCAAAGGTTAACACCATATTTATTTTAAATAAATACCATTTTTAAAAATTATATTCTATTGATACCTTTTAATGTTTATAGCAAAATATCTAATTTTGGTTACTTCCTACCCCTAAGCAACTAAATACACTATTCAGTTACACTATTTTCTTTCTCTCTCTACTTTGATACATGTCATTCTCTTCCCCCATACCCTTAAAGCACGATGCTCAATCTCAAAATTCCTCTCACCCACATCACCTACAATTAGTCAAAAACCCCACGCTCTCTCCTCTATATCTAGGGCGACATGGTGTAGTATAGGCTGTCATGGATGCGCAGCCCTCTCCATCAAGTTAATATCAGAAGGGTTAAGGTTGAATCTCAAGAGCCTTTATTTGGATCTCGTTTCCGAATCAAGTAACGACGTATCCTCGTAGATGATGAGCTGCCGATTGCCGGAGTTCGGACTACCATCTTCAGGTTGCTTGCTCCGTGCCCTTCGCTTCAATGGTGGTGTGCTCAGCATCATGATTCCTTCCTTTTTCCGTTCACGGGCTCATCGCGATCCTAGGGTTTTGAATACACTACCTGAATCGTCTATATATCTCTGATTGATGATGTATTTAGTGCTTTTCAAATGAAGCTAAGAGGAGTATTCCGAAAACTGAGGCGCCAATTGGTAATTTATTGGATCGGATTCGGGGATCCATTGGGCTGAGCAACTTCGTTTTCTATTAATATAGTTCAATGTATTTTCAATATATCACGTTGTATTTTTATGTATTTCATTGTATTCATTGTCTATTTTTCATTGTAATTCAATGTATCTCGCTGTATTCCATATATTTTATTGTATTCACTGTCTTTGTTTTCATTGATTTCAATGTATCCCGTTGTATTCTATCTATTTTATTATATTCACTGTCTCGTTATATGCCATGAATGTATTCATATGTTTTTTTTAATTAATATAATTTATGTATTCAGATGTATTATATATTTATGTGAAGACTGCTATGTTTTTGGGCTATTTTTCGGTTGAGGATCTTTTTTTATAATTGGAAATACAAAATTTGTGTGTTGTAATTGAGTTTGTTGAGTTATATTAGGAGTCTATTATGTTAATTGATTCACTTTCCGTTTAAAATAGTGTAATCCCTTGTTTCACGCCGTGAATACAGTCGAATACAATAATCTGTCCAGCTGTATTCTCATGTTTCACGCCATGAATACAGTCGAATACAACAACTGATTAGCTTGACTTCCCTGATTCACGCCTATTTTTGCTACTGTATTCATGAATACAATAGCTTAAATATATCTAATACATCTTATAACAACAGAAAACGTATCTACAATCCGTAATATAGCAAATAATATCTATAAATAGTTAATTAACACTAAAAGATAGTGTTTTATGAAAATTTCTCATTATTTTTGTACCTGCCTAAGTTCTTGTAGGAAGTTTTACCTGATACCAGTACTATTGGGAGATAACAAACGTCCGGTAAAATAGTTGAAGTACACAAAGAACACAAAGTTCATTCTTTACAAAGAATGGTGCCATCTACTAATATTAACAAATTATTTTATATATTTCACGTTGAAAATATTGGTTTTGGTTAGATTTAAACTCCTTTCCATAATGTGAACATGCAAGAAGTAATGAAATTGATGCAATATGGTTCTTCTGGCGAATTATTTAATATGGATTAAAATTAAAATCGGTGAAAATAATTCATTCCAATTTTTTATTCATATTTAACTTTGGAAATAAAGAAATGGTTTAAGTAGTTTACACAAAGAAAGCTTCTAAGCAAAAGATAAGAACAATCAGAAAACAAGAAGAACGCACATTAAAATCTTTAAATAAATTCCCTTTACAAAAAGAATCTCTAAATAAATTCCTGAAGTTTTATGTTAAAAACAGGTTCAAGTGCGGAATATATTATGCTTAAATTTTTTTTTATTTACTACATATAAATTATCCTTTTGACACAAGAATATCTAATAATTTCAATATATATAATTTATAATATATAAATTCTTATATCATTTTTTGTATTTCAAAAATAATTCCACATTAAAGACAATTAGCAATCCGAAATCGTGGGAGAAAGAAATAACTTTTCAATCAAACTTATTAGTATAATTTTTCAGGTTTTGCAAAGACTTTAAAACTTTTCTTCAATAGTTGAGAAAGAAAATCGAAAAAATAATTTAAAAACTTTCCGAAAATATTATTGCGACTGAACCGGTCCGGTTTAACACTTCTTTAGGGCTGCTCAAGAATTCAATAGTGTCAGTTCTTTGCACGCTTACAAAGTTTCGACCTTTTGAATTTTGGGAGCAAATCTTGAGACATGCCTTCAATGAGTGCTAATAATTTTTCAAGAAACAGTCATCAGCATCACCCTAACCAAACAAAAGGGGATTTTTTTGCCAGGTTTTTTACTTTTTAGCATACCCCATTTGTCTAATTTACTTTTATCCCTTGTTTGTTCAATCCCTGAAGCTAAACATTGCTTCACTTTTGTTAAAAGGTTTGATCTTTTTTGTGTACAATTTTTGCAGGAAGCAAAAGATTGAGCAACAGAGAAAAAATTTACCAATTGCTGCAGGTATTGTTTTAGTTGTTTAATTTGAACCCTTTATTCTATGTCTGCTCTCTGTCTTTATTTTAACCATGTTCTGATTATTCCAATGTGAGCTGCTTCTTAGTTTACTGATTCTTTTACAAATACAATATTTATAAAAGAATCAGTAAATACGGTTATATGAGTTGAGCTTAAATGGAGAAGTGAGGATTCATATAGCTGACCCCAACTTGTTTTGGACTGCGCGATATTGTCCTTGTCGTATTCTTTTGTAAATGAGTTTTTGTTGGAAATTGGCATTTTTAATTCAAAGAGTATATGGTCTATAAAGTGTAGCCCGATGCACTAAGCTCCCGCTATGTGCGGGGTCCTTGGAAGGGACAAACCATAAGGGTCTATTGTTTGCAGCCTTACCCTATATTTCTGCAAGAGGTTGTTTACACGTCTCGAACCCGTGACCTTCTGGTCACATGGCAACAACTTTACCAGTTACAAGGAGTCTGTGGGAAATTAATTTTTTCTGGTGGTTGCAGCTGTTTTTTCTCTAGACATTCTAGGGTTCTGTGGTTGTTCAGGAGAAAAAGGGATGCATGCTGTGTGTCATTACTTGAGAAGACAGTGCCTGCATTATTTTTCATTCTAATCCTATTTCTGTTTTATTTAGTTTTCGTCTGTTCTGGATTTCAGTTTGCAGTATTCTTTTGTTCTTCATCTTACATGTGATATTTTATTGAGTCTAGTTGAAAGGAGACTAGTGGAGGAGGTGCGGAACAATGACACTCTGATAATCGTTGGAGAAACTGGAAGTGGAAAGACAACTCGTAAGTACTTTGCTACAAGTCCTCTTGGACTGAATGACATGCATTTGAAGCAGAATCATTTGCTTTGCACTACTTTAAATGATACATCAACGAAGGTGGTCATTTACGATGTTTCATAGTGTAGTTCTAACCTTCTGATGTACACATGTTGCATCTTTCTTCTTTATCAGTGTATTTGTGCGTTGGGTTATGTGTTGGTTCTCAGTCTCTACTGAGGTGTATAAGGTGTCTTTCTGTATATTTGTGCAAGTCAAGCATTATAGTACTGGTGAAATCTTTAAGATCGATGACATATTTGATTCATTGATACTTTGATGAACATGTCACAGATGATTTACGTATGGATTTAGTAATCACAACACTAATTAACTCTTAGGGGTTAAGGAAGTCATCTGTGCACTGTAAACTTTTTATTTTTGCAATTGCATGCCGAGGTTGCATCCAACCCTCTATTGTTTTTCATTTTTTGCTTATTATTTTTGTTTTGGACTCCTGTTAGAAGAATTAGGATATTTCTTACCTTTTGGTAGATGAGTGTGTTTGAGGATGAGAGGGAATGTGAGGATTGACAGCAGGAAGCATGATGAATTAGGACGGGGACGCTATAATCTTAAGAAAGTTGTTAGATCCAAGTAACCCTCAGTAACTTGGTCTAGCCATAAACTGAGGAACTCTTGTGGTGGCTAGCGAAAGTTTGTGATTTGGTCATAACTGCTTGAGTTGTGCACCTGAAAGTATTAACTGGATTGTCGTTAGACAGCTCACTCTGTTTCGTCGGTTTGATATTTTGAGTGTGTCCTAATTATACATCCTGATAATGAACTTATATGTATTGGCCTATGAATTCTGAGATTATTCTTAAATTCTCTTTTGCTAATTTCCTCCATCTCTCTCTCTCTCTCTCTCTCTCTCTCTCTCTCTCTAAGTAACAACATTTGTTATTCATTCTATAGAAATAAATACACCAGAATACTCTTGAAAGTTGTGTCTTTTGTATTTTTCATCAGATACAAATAGGTATGTGTTACATGGTTTATCTTATCCTGGCATATTTTGCAGAAATACCTCAGTATCTTTTTAAAGGGGGATTTTGCCGTGATGGTGGTATCATTGGGATAACTCAACCTAGACGTGTGGCTGCTATTACTGTTGCTAAACGTGTTTCTGAAGAATGTGGAGTTCCACTGGGACAAAAAGTTGGATATGCTATTAGATTTGAAGATGTAACTTCTGGCCTAACAAAGATCAAATATATGACAGATGGTTTGCTTCTAAGGTAATAAGGAAGAATAGTTTGATGCATAATGTCCATGTTTCCTTGCTTCCCCCCCCCCCCCCCCCAAAAAAAAAAAAAAAAAAAAAGAAAAAAAAGAAGTAATATACCCATGACTATGGACTCGATTGTTGCATACATGATACATGTATGGAGTGATTGTTCAAGTTCCACGTAGAGTTTACCTTACATCACAAGATATAGCTATTTATGGTTATCAACAGCTGTATGCGTCTAGAAAAAGCATTTACAAATGGCGAATGACATGTCACTATTGCAGGGAAGCATTATTGGATCCATACCTCTCCAAGTATTCTGTTATTATTGTTGATGAGGCGCACGAGCGAACTATCCACACTGATGTATTGCTTGGCTTGTTAAAGAATGTACAGAAAGCAAGGTCAAAGTGTATTAGCGAAGCAGTAAATACTGATCATAATAACTCTAATAACGGGCATGCCTCGGAGGGAAGGATTGACAATCAGAATGATGGTATTTTGAAGCCATGTCAAGCGAAAAAGTATCACCCATTGAAATTGATCATCATGTCAGCCAGTCTGGATGCACGAGTTTTCTCAGAGTACTTTGGTGGTGCAAGAGCTGTTCATGTTCAGGGACGGCAGTTTCCTGTCGATATATTCTACACCCATAAGCCAGAGACAGATTGCATAGATGCAGCTTTGATTACTATATTTCAGGTTTCTACTATATTTCCTACTAACTTTGGCTTTTTCCCATAGCTTACTTTAATGTTTCTTAGTGTTGGGAGTTAAATTATTTAAGATTATAGTTTGTGGTGTTGCTGGATGTCTTATTATCTGTTTATCTCTTTCTAACTTGTTTTGCTAGATACATCTAGAGGAGGGTCCTGGTGATATACTTGTATTCCTCACTGGCCAAGAAGAGATTGAATCCGTTGAGAGGCTTATCCATGAACGCCTCCGACAGTTACCTGAATGCAATAGGAAGCTCTTAACTTTTCCCATATACTCGTCGCTTCCCTCTGAGAAGCAAATGAAGGTTTTCATGCCTTCACCAGCTGGATATCGTAAGGTTGATTTGTTTCTTTGGATAGCTTATTTGTTGATGTTTGAGATGGATGTATCCATTGCTTTGTCTTTATCTGGGGGTGCAATTAGGTCTCTCTGTGTGAAAACATGACTTAAATGAACTTTTATGGAACTGCTCAGAAGATAATTTAACAATTGAGGGCTATATCCTCTGTTTTAAAAAAAAAAACTTAAACTTGAAATCGTCTTTGCATCTACCTGTCTGAAAATTCAAAGTCGAGTTGCAGTTTTTAAAGGAATAATCCACTTGCCAAAACACAGATACTAAATTGAAATGAATGCTGGAAAACAAGGTTCATCGCTCTACTTCATGCGACATTTATATGCTTTAGCGGGTAATCCAGTGATTGTTTCTGAATTCGTTCCATTACTTTTACATAAACATAGTATACATATGAGTATCATGGTCCTAGAAATGTTTGTGTTTCACGTAGATTCCATGGTTTAACTTGCAGGATTATCTAGATAAGTGGTGATGATAGCACAGGACAAGCAAATCTTTAATGGCTAGATTACATAGATCCTTCATCTACCTTCTTGTAAATGTGTCGAATGGATGTCATATTGATGTGTGATATTTAGTGTGATTCTTCAAATACACCACAAAAACTACAAGTATCCGTGCCGTGGTGCCAGAAATTTGCACTTGTATCAGAGTCCTTGTAACTTATATTAAGCGGATATATCTCAGTTGGGGATAAACATATGGGTCAATTTTGTTCTCTGGAACACCTTATGGGTGGTCTGTTGTTAGTGTTTCCGATATTTTTTTTCTTGGTTGAGTTTATACAGGTGCATCCCTTTTTTCACTATTTTTATAAACTTTTATCTACCTCAATAAAAATATATGAAATTAATACCTGACTTAAAGAAGGCATTCGTTTGGTTATCTCCATCATGAGGGAAATAAAGTTTGGTTATATGCTAGCTTGTAGCCTTGTGCTTGTTGCAATATGGACTTAACATTGTGAATGTGCATCTGTTTATTGTTTGACTGTTTTATGATAAGGCCTACAAGTTTTTGATACAATATCTCTGGTATGCTTGACATGAAGTTTTCAAGGCTGAAAATATTTGGTATTTGCTCTGAGTTGGCAAGCTATGTACATTAAACCCAGATTTTAATTCTTTCATGTGGTGTTTAGGTGATACTGGCAACAAATATTGCTGAGACATCAGTGACAATACCTGGAATTAAGTATGTTGTTGATCCTGGACTGGTGAAAGCACGAACTTATGATCCTAAGATGGGAGTTGATTCGTTGATCATTGTCACAACGTCTAAAGCTCAAGCTCTGCAAAGGAGGTAGGGTGTTTGCAAGTGCATTCAAATCACAGTACACATGTTGGCTAAAACACCTTTCCTCCACTAACTTTAGAAACATTCTTTGTCCAGCTTTTATACAATATGATGATGGTTTGAACCATAATTTCCTTCTTACTTTGCAATGTTCTAAGGAAGAGCATACACCAATAAGTCCTCGTATGCATGTCACATTCATATTTGACATGTGGGATAGGCTAGGTATCTGTACCGGGATGTACTTATGATTCGAAGATTTTTTTATCTTGGATCAGTATCCACTACTTAGATACAGGTATCCTTCAAAGGGCCCACTTAATAATGATGAGACCAACATAGGAAATAGAAGGATTGTTATTGGAAGTGTATGTTTTATTCGAAGCAGAGAATCGTTTTTCTTTCTGGTAATAGATAGAAGCTTAAAATTTTAAAATCTCAACAAATGGAAGTTAAGCTTATTCTTTCCATTTGCCTAACCTTTGGTGGGCAGAGTTTGGTGGGAGGTAGGAGGTACCGGAATAATCAAGGTGTGCGCAATCTGGCCCTAAACAATCTTTACAAAAAAGAAACAAAGTTAAACCTTAAATATTCCGAGTGCACCCTCTAAAGTAAAATCCATCGGAGGATGGTCACTGATAAGTGGAGCGAATGCAGTAGGATTTATATATACAGGAGTGAAATGGATAACAGACCTTTGCTCTATTTTGGTTATATTGTCTGTTAAGTATCAGATCAAGGGCTAATTTCTTGAATTTTTTATAGTGGACGTGCAGGACGTGAAGGACCTGGGAAATGCTATCGCCTCTATCAAGAAAGTTTCTTTGAGAAACTCACAGATTCTACATTACCTGAGATTAAGAGATGTGATCTTTCAAATGTTGTATTGCAGCTCAAAGCTCTAGGCATTGATGATGTCATTAATTTTGACTTCATCGAAAAACCAGACAGGTGAGTAACCCAATCAGAGAGACTAGTTTTTCGGTGCATTTTGCAAGTGTAATTTGGCTATCAGCATCTATGGTGCTTTTTCTTCAAATCCTTACTCCCCAACTTTGTCCTCTAGTCTGGTACTAATATTTTCATGACTTAAGTTTGTCGGGCACGTGTTTGACCATTCGTTTGCATCTATCTCTAGCCTGGTGCTAGTATATTGTTTCACTACACATAGGTTTCTTAATTTTGCTAACTTCTATGTATTAGAAACCATTATATGATTTGTTAAATTAATGAAGCACTAGGGGGAGAACATCCGTCCTATAAACCTGCATTTTCCGTGTGACACTGTTTCGAAGCGTCATCAGTATCCTTGAAATCTACTCTATTTGCTAGAAAATCCTTGCGTCTCCTTATAAAATTATTTTATAAAATATCCCTCCACCAAGTGATCCTACAGTTTATAAGAAGAGAAGAAACTAGAAATTTACTGGACAACTGCCTAACATTTATTCTGCCGCTTCCTTTATGGAGCAGAGTGTTGCACCATCTGATGATGCAGTCATTGAGTGCTTGGATGTTGCTGTGGAGTTAATTTTTCATCCTTTTGAGAAAATATTGTTTTCATCTTTAACTATAGCTTCTTCGTTGGTTCTCTTTGGACAGGACTGCCATAGTCAACTCACTGTGGTCTCTCTACTTGTTGGGTGCTGTAACAGAAGAGAATAAACTTTCAGATGTTGGATATCAAATGGCCAAGCTACCACTTGATCCAGTCTATTCTAAGGCTCTCATTGTTGCTAGCCAATTCGGCTGCTTGAAAGAAATGTTGATCTGCGTTGCGATGCTCTCAGTGGAATCTATATTCTATGCTCCACGTGAAAAGTTGGAAGAGGTAGTCCTTTGTGCTACTAGTTGTGATTCATCCCCATTTTCCCTTTCTGTTTCTGTGTTGAAATATTTCTTTAAAAGTTCTATTTGATGAAAAACAATTAACTTAGTTATCAACAATTACAATATTTTGCAAACTTTTGGGATATACATGAAAAATTGAAAACTACATCTCAATGAGTTCCTATCTACGAAGTTCATCCAATTATCTGCATGTTGGAATATCTTGTGTGCTCAAGAGATAGTCAAAGATAATAACATGGTTCATAGTATTGTAGCAAAGTTCTTTCGTTCTTTTTATAAGTCCAACGTGTAAAATTGTTTTATCATTCTGAGGCTTCCAGCTGTTAAGTTAGTATCCTGTTGTCAAGTATTATCTCTGTGTTATCTCTCAACTTAACATTCACCTCGAATTTGTTGATGTGTTGCACCATTTCTGACATGTAATGTTAATAGAAAACATAGTCTGAACAATTTTACTTGTTTTTGCCAGTCACGAAATGCGTTGAAAAGCTTTGCAAGTCCAGATGGGGATCATTTGACTTTGCTTAATGTATACCGCGCTGCTGATGAGTTCTTTCAGAAGAACAAGACGGTAAATAGTGAAGAAAAGGCTGAAAAGAATCTTAGAAAATGGTGCAAGGATAATTATATAAACAGCCGCTCTCTAAAACACGCTCGTGATATCCACAGGTGGGCATATGTTCTTGCAAAATTATTGAAAATCTGTTCTTATGTATTCTTATACTTAGGCAAATGTGATGCCTTAGCTTCTTCTTCTTCTTCTTCTCTCATTTGCCCGGGTCCTCAAACATGTGATTTATTTAAGCTTTCTACTTATTTTGCAGTCAAATTCTGAGGAATGTAGAACAAATGGGTCTTCGTGTCACGTCTTGTGAAGACGATATGCTTCTCTTCCGCAGATGTCTTGCAGCCTCGTTTTTCCTTAAAGCAGCTATGAAGCAGCCTGATGGTGTATACAGGTAAAGATTTGTGGTTTTATCTGTATGTATAATTGTATTTATATATTTAACTTTTTAAACAAAGGCAACTTTGACATATTATCTATACGTTCCTTTGGTATCTGACATTCATTTTATCCACTCGCAGGGTCACATTAAGTGGTTTGATAGTGCAAATACACCCGTCTTCTGTCTTGTTCCGAGCAAAGCCAGAGTGTATAATTTTTAATGAATTAGTCCATACTAATCATAGTTATGTTCGCAATGTTTCAAGAATCGATTACTTGTGGCTAATTGAGCTGGCTCCACACTTGTATGCCTTGCAAGACTAAAGGTCTTTACTGCCAGATTATTTATATCGGTAAGATATCCGTTCTTTTTCATTGTCATATATTCTGCCTACTCTGGTGTTCAAGTTGGAAGTAAAGGAGAAGGAAACATTTGAAGTTCCGACCTTTAGTTTGTTCCAACTTTATTTAAGCCTCTGGCATGTAAATATTTGACAAGAGTATGTCTCTGATGTCGACCGATTCTCAGTTCCAACAGCCTGATGAGATCTGTCTGCGGTATTGTATATGACATTACATTTCCTCATTTGTATGCTGCGAAAATCATCGTCAGTAGACGTTTTTTGCTTTGGAGGGAGACTGTCCGCAAGTGCTAAATGCAGGATTGAAGCGATGAATACATATACGCAGGCGCCATGTTTATCTTGACAAGGTTGTTGAAGCTGGAGAAGTGTTCATGATCTTTAGCAGACTCTCCAGCTTTTATTGATGCAGCGGTGTCGCTGGTTATCGATTTTTTCGGGTGGGAACGTCTGAATACTTGAGCAGAAGCTAGCTTTTTTGGATCTACTGCTGGATAAATACCTTTGGCAGCCAATCCTCTTGATAGTACGATAGTAGCATCTATATGTGCAAATGTCGTAGCAGGACCAAGGTCGGTCAAATCGTATGCGGGTTTTTCTTTCCGTTGAAAATCGATCTTACTCTATCTTTCCTGAGCCGAGGGTCTTCCGGAAACAACCTCTCTACCTTCTTAAAGTAAGGGTAAGGTCTACGTGTACTCTACCCTCCCTAAACCCCATTAGTGGGATTACACTGGTCTGTTGTTGAAAATCGATTTTACGGTATAGATGCTTATGACCTCCCACTCTATGCCTTGCGGTAATGATTCCTCCGACATTAGGATCTTATGTAACTGCTTTGTAGAGCGCTTTATCCTTCTTAGTGGTTTGGATTAGTCGGGCAAGCAAGTTTCAGATACTTGATGTCAAAAAATAGTCTGCATATTAGCTGTACTAATGGAGTTGTATTGCCAACTTTCATATATTTATTTATCTATATAACGCAAAATGTGAAAATTGTATTCTTGTTAGTGGTTTTCACCAAAACATAATCTTTTGAATTTTCTGTCTTTTGATTATGATAATGTGAACGTCAAAGAAAGACGAGAAAAAGGTCTCAGTCGCAGTCAATCACAATAAACAAAGAGCACTAACTTTTAGGCTTTTAGCCACTTTCTTTATTCTTTACATAGACGGAGGAAAGCATTTACTATCAAAGACAATCTTTTATTACCTCTGCCAAAACAAGTTAAAAGAAATTAACAGTGTAAACATTTTTAACGCTGTTATGTGAAAGTCTAAATCCTAGATTAATATTATTATTTATTTAATTTTACAAATTTCAAAAATTAAAATTCATTAATTATCTAAATTTTAAACTTCGTGGGGTGTTCTTTATCAAATTAATATCTTATTGTAAATAGAGAAGGGGAAACATAGAGCAACGGTAAAGTTGTCTGTGTGGCCTATATGTCAAGGGTTCGAGTCGTGAAAATAATCACTAATACTTGTATTAGAGTAGGCTGTTTACATCATAGTAGGTTGTTTACATCATACCTCTTGATGGGGCCCTTTCTCAAATCCTGCATTAGGGCAAGCTGTTTACATCACACCTCTTAGGTTGCGACCCTTCCCCGGGATCCGAGGGATGCCTTGAGCACAGAGGCGGATGTAACCCTACAACACCGGGTTCAATTGCACCCAAAACTTTCAACGCGGAGTACAAATTTATGTGTAAAATATCATCAAAATCGCAATAAATTATAGATATGAACCATAATTTTAGGATATAATGAGTTCAATACTAAAAATCTTAAAAGTTGAACCCATAGAGTTTAAATTTTGGATCCGGCTCTGGTCGTGCTGCTTTTTTGTACTCTTGTAAATGGACAAAGGGACGAATAAACTCATTATTAAGCGCGTAAGTATCAAACTTAGTATAACAATTTTTTGAACAATTTTTTGGTAGAGTATTTCATAGCTCCAACCAGGTGTATTTTTTTAAGAGGAGGAAAGAAATATCCCACTAAATTCCAAATAATACAACACATTTTCTAATTCAAAGGTCAAAATTGTACTACTGCATGTTATGAATATATTTTTCTCTTTCCACACTCCTTTCCAAAACCAGCTTTCCTATTGACAACAATTTCTTGGAAATTTCACTTTCTTTTAACAACTTTCCATTCCTCCTACTCCTACCTTAACATATAGTATAAACATTTATATTAAGCCTTATTTCATCCACGTTCAAGAAAATTAAACCGCGGTGTATTGTTGTCAACTCATATATATATATAGTCGCACATACCAGCAACAAGACGACTATCTAAATTTCAAATGGGCAATTCATTAGCATGTTTTTCTGAGAAAAATCAAGCTACAAAAGTTAGAAAAAGCAACAAAAATGGAAGATCATTCAATGGTAATGTTCCTCCTCCATGTATCTCAAGATCAACGAGTCGAAAATCGGATAGAATTTATCCAAATTCTTTGAGATTTGATCAGGGTAAATGTGATGATGATTTTATTAGAGAACAAGCTCGAGTTGCTGCAGCTTTATTACTACAACATCATCAACAAAATGGAACACTTAGTCAATTTGAACGTTCAGTTTCTCTTAGAGACAATTTAACTTCCTCTAGGAAGCAAAGTAGGATTCCTAGAAGCTCGAGTTGTCGTGCCAGATCTCTCTCTGATTCAATTCCTCAGCATCTGGAGCTTCTTAATCAGGTTTGTCTTTCTATATTTGCTCCAAAATATTGGTAATTTACACTTTTCAAGGGTCAGGCAGACCTAGGATTTGAAGTTCGTAAGTGCACTTTTTGATTCAACCAAAATCTACTTTGTATATAGGGTGTCCACTACTAATATATCGATATTTTTAAAAAATATATACTTATATACATAAAAAATGGATTTGTCGTTTTAGTTTCTGTCATTTGTATTTTTTTTGCCGGAAATTTGATCTTCGGGTCATTTGTATTCGCTGAGTAATTCACACATAACTCAGTTACTTTAATATGATAAAAAATATTTCGTGACTTTAGTGTTATAGCGGATAAAAGTCAGTTGCTTTAACGCAATAAAAAGTAGTTTTGTGACTTTACTATACTAGGTTAGAGGATAAAGTTCAGTAACCATACCTGAAATTAGTTCCAATACGCTAAATGACAATCAGAAATTGGGCAGCCCGGTGCATAAAGCATCCCGCGTCCAGGGAAGGGCTGCACCCTAAGAGGGCATGATGTACGCAGCCTACCTGATGCAAGCACTAGTGGCTGATTCCACAGCTCGAACCCGTGACCTATAGATCACACGGAGGCATTTATACCGTTGCTCCAAAGCTCCCCTTCAAATGACAATCAGAAACTACATGAATAATACTGTAGGATAAAGAAAATTTCCCTCAAAATATTCAGAAGTAGTTTAGCTGTAGTTTAATGTAGAAAGGTGACTCTTTGCAATGTGAAGAGTAATAATAAAGAAAATTTTCTACATTGTTTTATAAGCAGTAATATTTCTGGGCAGTATACATAGAATAGATATATGATAACATGTTTTTGATCTTTTTCAGGGTACAAATGTTGAAAATTTGAAGAATAAACATTTTGTTCTTGTACATGGAGGTGGTTTTGGTGCATGGTGTTGGTACAAAACTACAACACTACTCAAAGAAGCTGGATATCAAGTTGATGCTATAGACTTAACTGGTTCTGGTGCACATTTCTTTGACTCCAACAACATTACTACTCTGTCACAATATGTAAAACCTCTCACTGATTTCCTTGAAAATCTCGACGATGGCAAGAAGGTTTGATATCTTGGCTTCGGTTTTCTTAATATCTTGTATTGTTATTATTTGCTGTCAGTGATTCTTTCATCTTTTTTTTAGCTGAGGGTTTATCGGAAATCGTCTCTGTGCCCTCCCAGGGTGGGGTAAGGCTGTGTACATCCTGCCCTCCCCAGACCCCACTTGTGGAAATCCACTGGGTTGTTATTATTGTTGTTGTTGTACGTTCAGATATTGACAAAAAAATGATCTTTTCTTATGCAGGTCATATTAGTCGGGCACGATATAGGGGGAGCTTGTATTTCTTATGCAATGGAATTGTATCCATCAAAAGTTTCTGTAGCAATTTTTGTTGCTGCAGCAATGCTGAAGAATGGACAGAACATACTCGATATGTTCTCCGTACAGGTTGGTTACATTAATTATACGAAGATTATTAGTTATATGTATGATTTAATACCATAAACCAAACACAGTATAAGCGAGACAGAAGTTTAAATGGATATTAAATTTGCTAATTTGCAGCTTGGATTGAACAATCTATGTCAACGCGCTCAAGTTTTTCGCTATGCAAATGGGAAGAATAATCCTCCAACTGCTATAGATTATGACAAGACATTACTCAAGGAGGTGTTATTCAATCAAACACCAACTAAGGTATTGATTGAGTTATATACATTGCTAAAGAAACATTTATGTATTTCTCTGATCCTATGTTATGCTGCGACTATGCTGGCCCGAGCCGGTGGTTTTTCGAAAACAACCTCTCTACCTGCACAAGGTAGGGGGTACGGTCTGCGTACACAATATACTCCTCTGACCCCACTTGTAGGATTCCACTGAGTTTGTTGTTGTCGTTGTTTCTTTCCAATTTTGTCTCATTGTGATAGAGAAAGGTGTTTTAATTTTGACATTTTGCTATTAATTTCAGGATGTTGAATTAGCATCACTATCAATGAGGCAAGTTCCCTTTGGACCACTAACAGAGAAGCTTTCACTTTCTGCAACAAATTATGGTTCTATTCCAAGATTTTATGTCAAAACACAAGATGATTTTGCAATTCCTTCATCTCTTCAAGAAGTTATGATAGATTCAAATCAACCTGAACAAGTTTTCCAGATTAAAGGCTCCGATCATTCGCCTTTTTTGTCGAAACCTCAATCTCTCCACAAGATTTTTGTAGAAATTTCCAATATTCCTCCAAAAATAAATCTCAAAACCACCTAAATAAAGATGTATAATAGCCAATATGATTCTTTTTCCATGACATATTCCTATATATGTACATAATAAATATATGATCATCACACATATATAGCATGAAATCTTTTTTGTGAAATTCCCAATTTTCATCATATTCTTTCTTTTTTTTTTCTTCCGAGAAGGGCAGCCTTAGCGTAACTAGTAAAGTTGCTGCCATGTGACTAGATGGTCATGGGTTCGAGCCGTGAAAACAACCTCTTGGAGAAATGTAGGGTAAGACTGCGTATAATAGACCCCGCGGGAGCTGAGTGCGCTTCTCCAAGAGGCTTATCAAGAATGAAAAGTGAGAAAAGTCGTCTTATGTAACTCTGTAACACTTAATGTTTGATCATATTATCTAATGAGTATAGCACGAATGATTCATATAGCGGACTCCAACTTTTGTATCTTTGTGAAGAAACATACCCTCTTTTATTCATATTACTACAATAGTTTGAAAATGTTCTAACGAGGAAAACAATCATGATAACACGCGCAAAGGCGAATAGCAGAGCCAGGAATTTTTTCACAATAAGCAACAGGATGAAGTCCATTGTAGTCATTACGACACTGCTTCCAGCAACAATCTTTGTTGCAGTACTTCTGGTTGCAGGGACCTAACTGAGCCAAGCACTGATACTGTGGCTTGCCGTGTGATTCAGGTAATATTTTACGAACTTCTCCCTCTTCGCCTACTCGTGTGGGCGCCTTCGCCATGTTGGTAGCTGCTACTTTACCTATGAAGAAAAAAAAAAAAATCATTAGCTAACCATAAGATGAATAAGGTTACAAGAGTGAGATAAAGTTAGCTCAACTAGTGTGATGTTCAAAAGCGGATTTGAGACGGTTTGTGTGGCTTCAAATAAATTCATTGTTTTCAGCTTGAGCTACATATAGATGTATGAAAAATATTACTATATATTATACATATAATAAAATCACATTTATTTTGAATCCGTTAGTTCTAGGTCATGCATGTATTCACCTCTAAGATTGAATATAAAAATAATCTTTTTTCTTTTTTTTTTTCGCTTAATCGTTCTAACAAATAACAACCTACAATAATTATTTTTAAAATTGTAAAAAAAACAATCTGATACACAAAGTATTCCGCATTCACGTAGAATCTGAGGAAGGCCCGCATCCCTAGAGGTGTAATGTAGACAACCTACTCTAATGCAAGTATCATTATTAAAATTGTCGTTATGAAAAACTGGAAAAAAAAAGGGAATGAAAGACGAGTACATAAAAATGTATATCACCTGATGGGAAAATGAGAAATAGGAAAATGAAAAGAGTTGGTGAAATCACTGCCATTTTTTTTGAGTATAATATAAAGATCTTTTTCCAAGCTGGAAGTTAGGTAGAGAGATTGCAATTTCACTTTGCTTTTATATATTAGGCAAATTGTTGGACTCCCTTTTTGATTTATGTTAATTTTTATTCATTAAGGAAAATATCAACCATATCCAAAATTGAAATATCCTTAGAAAAATGGTAAAAAAATCAATAATTACTGAATTCAAACTGAGTTCACACAAGATATGGCAAGTTTATTTTTCTTTTTTGTGCAGATACAATGTTTAGTTGGGAAGTTTGTGTTATTAGGCAGAAGTGAAGATAAATGGAGATTAATTTAGATTTTAATTCTCAAATTGAAGATACCTAAGAATTAATGATTAATTCTTAGCTCTTTAAACCTGAGATATTTGCCTCTAAAAGATAATGATTAGTGTAACATTTTGATAAGTATCTATATCTATATCTATATATATATAATAAAGTTGGAAAAATAAAAGATGATGTAGTATGTTTCTTTGGTCAAGGATCACATTTATCCTTTTTCTTAGATTTTATACCTTTTCCCTTCTTTTTGCATTTAAATTTTGTTAACAATTAAGCATGCCTCTTCATTTCTTTCATCATTAATATACTACTAATCTCTTTTCCTAAAACGTTTTCTATTCTTTTTTTTTTTCTGTTACAATTTTTCAACCACTCAAACATCATCATTGTTGCTATGTATTCCTTCCCTTTAAATCTCTCTGCTTTCTTTCTATGCTTTAGTTTTTTTCCAATAGCTCAAAAATAATTTCAATGCTCGAGGAGTGTTCCAATATAAGTATTTTGCTTTCCAGATATCCAATTCTAATCCTATATTATTTTGTTTGCTTTACTTGATATCCTCTGAGATTATTAGTTTGTGCAATTCATGTTTGGTTTTCTCTATTGAATTTGAATTTGGAAGTAGTAGCTTTGGACTTTTTTTTATTTTTATTTTACTGCCCTCCCAGTGAGTGGAAATGAAAATGGAGAAGGGACTATGGCTAACCAGAAATTGGTAGAAGAATACCAATTACCAAGTATGTCACTATTTGTTTTGTTTAAAATATATCAGTTTCATGGACCCTGTTGAAATAAGATTATAACTATGCACCAATAAATTGACGTCTTGACCATTCTTCTACTCTGATTTTTAATTCTCATTTCTCATAAGTTTTTTTTTTCCATATAATCCTTGAAGTTTATCGAAAGAATTAAGAGTTTCAACAACACTTTATTTTTATATTTCTTTTTGCCGATTGCTTTTGATTGTTATAATGTATGAAAATTACCACATAACTGAATATTGATATGATCTGCAGATTGCTTGGATGAAAAATTTGTCAATCTATAATCTTTGGAGGAGAATTGGAGCAACATCAAGTAATTGACTTTATAGATTGTGGTAAATAATTGTGATTCCTTTTGAATTTTTCCATGGGAAGAGAGAAGCAATTTTTTTTATTCTTTGTAATTGTGTAGTAACATAAAAGAATAATTACATGAGTTTCTTTGCCTTTTCTATCTAGTGTAATAGGTTTCTGAAGTTTTGTAAAGACAAAATACATAAGTAGCCACCCAACCTATACCCCAAATCCCTGTTACACACTTTTTGATGACGGATATCATATTACACACGTAACCTTTTAAAATTATGTCTAGTACACACTACTTTTTTTCTTGACCAATTTTTCAGAATGTGTAATATCACACACCAATAACATTGTGACACGTGTTAATAATTTTTTTTTTTAAAATAAAATACTTAAATTTCTCTTGACCAGTTTCTCTTTCCTGTTGTCTTTATCTTTCACAAGAAAACTAGAGGCACCACCATACTTTCATTCTTCTCTTTCTTTGAAGACCCACTTTCTTCATCATTTTTATTCTTCTTTACTACTATTTCCCCTACTCTAAAATTTTATCACCATTTTTTGGTTTCTAGATTTTGTTTGCTATGGAAACACCATTTTTACCGAAGGGTGTTGCCACTGTAATAGTGGCCGGAAAATGGAGGTCGCCATCATTTGCATTTTTTAAACAAACCAGACCAGACCTGAACGAAGAACCACCAACTTGCCGGAAAGATCTGAGAGCTCTACCCAGCCGGAGAAGATTGACCTTATCGGTCATGATCTAACAGTGAATGTAACGACCTGGAGGTCTCTGTATTGCTTGAGGTCGTCACTGACGTTACAAGTTAAGGACGAGATCTACTTAAAGGAGATGAAAGGGGGAGGAGATGGCCGATGGGAGGCGTGGGAGAGAAAAGAGAGCTGTGGTTGTCGCCAGATTCCCAGGACGGTAAGGGCTCCAAATGGGGAAGAAGGGCCTCAACATTTTTTTCTTATCTTTTAACTAATAATTTAAGAAAATTAAGGAGAAAAAAAAAAGATTTAGACACGTGTGCTTATATAAGTATTTGGACAGATAATCAATAGGTTTCACGCGCTCAGGTTTTTTTGTTAAACACACGCATGCCATTTGTCATAAGTAGTGTGTACTAGACATAATTTTGAAAGGTTAGATGTGTAATATGATATTCGTCCTCAAAAAGTGTGTAACAGACATTTGGGGTATAGGTTGGATGACTACTTATGTATTTTGCCTTTTGTAAATGTATATTTTAGTGAAAAGTAGTAAGATTAAAGAATTCACATTTCTTTAAAATTCTTTAGCTAATTATTTATATATGTAAATATAATATAATATAAAAAATTTGTTAATAAAAGTTTTTTAGTTGATTATCTATAAATGTAAATAAAATAGTTGTTATGGTTTCGACCTTTCATATTCCGTATTTTTGGACAACCTTTCATCATAATCCATATTTATAAAGAATAAAAAATTCTTACAATTGCAATGGCTCTATCCGCGAGTTTCTTACCTTATCCTCTAGCCATTCAAATTGCTTCTTCAATTCTCGCTTTCGTTAAGAATATATTGAGTTAGGCTTCTGTATTGGCTATGTTTCAACGAAACTTATACTGATTTTTATTTTGGGAATTACTTTGTTTTTTACTATTTTACAATTGATATTCTTGAAAAGAAAATTAACTAATTCAATTTAGGTCCCGATATATGTGCTAACAGAAAGTGCCAACATTAATTGTTAAAATAAGATTATGAGAATGATATTGGAAACAAATTAATTATACTACTAGGCATTAGCTGTGTTGCAAGATATATGAAATCAAATTAAATGAGTATCAAATTCGATGAGTTACTCAAGTTTAACGAGCAATTTTGTGAGGTTGGACATGTCTTTTGAAAAGCATAAGAAATGCATATTGCATACATGTGTATTCTATGATTATGAAAATTTTGTGCTAGATATTATACATTAAAATCTAAAAAATGAGATTTAAATATTTGAGAGAGAACAATCAACCACGAGAAATTATTTATTTCAAAACTTATGAAAAATATACAAACAATAAAGTTGGTCAAAGAATACCACCTCGGCATCACCAATTGGAGGTCTTAGAGACTGACCATTTAAACTTTTACATATTTAACTTCTTTTTTTTTAAACTTTTGTGATATTTTTTTTATATATCATTCTTGAATTGGAGTTTAATATTTTTAAAAATTTAGATGATATGAAGTACATATGTAATGAAAATATGACTTTAGTGATATTTTTTATCATCGCGCTTGGATAAATTCACTAGTTTATTATATTTTCAAGTATATAATGCTAGCATTCATAACCCTATTGAGGAGTAAAGGAGAGTTACAATAAAAATTTATCCACGCCCGAGTTTATGTCAATTGAATGATTGCACGGTTTGCCGCTGCATATACATTGCTATGACTTAAACTTAATTAATCAATATTTCTACCTCATTTTTATATTTAACTATAATAAATTGACGTTGTAAAATTTACTCCACCGGATGTTTACTTTAATCCAATAATTAAATGACATGTATCTTTATATACATTGTTATGACTTAATCATAGTTAATTTACATGATTTTTACCTTACTTTCATATTTTTAACCATATAAATTATGCGATTTAATATAAATACCGAGTGCGAATAAATTTTCCGCAACTTGGTATGACTGATTCACTTCCTATAAGATAAATAAATAATTTTTCTAAAAATTAAAATCTGGATTAGAAAACAACACTAAAGCAATGTCCAGCAAAAGTCAATATATAGGACAAAAATATCCCACACCGTTAATAAATCAGCTTTTATTCTCTTTATATTGAATCCACAAGCACGTTGGTACAACTTGACTGCAAGACGACGTGAATGGGCTTGGGCCTGCTCTTTGAGCGGGTCAGGACCCAGGAAAGTCCCCGGGTCGTTTCTGCAGAGATGCAGGGTCGGAAACGGGTTAGCTTCACGGGCTTAGGAGTTCAATCTTACACTTGTGAGATGGGCAGAGACGAGGTGGAGCCTTATGGACTCCTACCGGAAGCGTTATTGGCCGATGATTACAGTTATTCACGTGGTTCAGTCTATAAACTGGACTAACTGAACGGGGCTTATGTTCTTGCAGTCATCCTTTTTTAGAAAAATAAAAATAGTAGCAAATTGTGCTAAATTTTTTTTGAACTTTTAAGGGTGTTTTTGTTCAAATTTTATTTTTACATATTAAAAGTGGCTAAATTTCAATTACTTTTGAAACTGTAGCGAATTTTCAACTAGCAGTTGTAAATCAGGGTATTTCTGATTTTGTTCTCTTTTTTGTTTTGCACCTTTTGTTTCCGAAATTAAATCTTATTAAGACGTGTGACATGTCGTATGTACATATGCACATTCACTATATAAATTTTATTTGTTACAATATTAATGATTTTTTACACATTAATTTATATACCGTATTAAAAATATTATACAAAAAGAGAAATAATCTTTGTGAAGAAAGATATCATGTTATCATATTATATTTTATGAAAGTGTTCTAAATGAGGAAAACAATCATGATAACAAGCACAAAGGCGAAGTGCTTGACCAGGAATTTTTTGACAATAAGCCACAGGGTTAAGTCCACTATAATCATTTAAGCATTGTTTTGTACAACATTCTGCATTGCAGTATTTAGTGCTACAATTGAGCCAAACACTGATAATTTGATATAATAATTTGTGACCGTCTACTTATCAATCTTACTAGCTGCTACCTTACCTGGGAAGAAAACATTATTATAACTTAATATTGGACATTAGTTATTTAATTATGCAGCGATTATTTTTTCTTATGCGTCCAATCAGGCATTATATTATGATCAGCCAACTGACCCAATAGAGGTAACTATGAGGGTGTTTGGCTAAGCTTATAAACGGGTCAAACCGGCTTATAAGTACATTTTGATTTATCTACGTGTTTAGTAAATATCTAAAATGCTTATAAGTCAAGTGCTTATAAGCTAAAATCAGTCATAAGCCATAAGTCATAAGTCATAAGTTGGTCACCCCCAACTTATGGTTTTTCAGCTTATAAGCACTTCTAGTTTGACCAAGGCTTTTACCAATTTATCCTTAATAATATTTTTAATTCACAAAATATTTTTCCCAAAATAAATTTTGTATATATATTATATTACACAAATTTTACATTTTTTCTGCTACCGAATATAAATAGTTTCTGACGCCGGCTAAAAGTGAAAAAAAAAACATTTGTTCCTTAAAACATAGAAGCTAACAATAACCATTTGCTAAATCTTGTGATTATGATATATAAGAAAAATGAGGAAGAAATTAAATGGCCATACAGAATAAATAAGAAATGTATATTACCTGATCCAAAAATGAGAAATAGAAAAAACAAAAGAGTTGGTGAGATGAGGGACATCTTCCTTTGAGTACCAAAATCTTTTCAACCGGAAAACTCAAGGCAGGCAGGACTATAGGAGAGTGCACCTTAATTTTAAGTATTTATTTTAAGTACTCCACGGATTTATAGACTTTAGGGATTTTGTTGACTTAATTCCCTATTTATTTTAAGTATTTATTATTAATTAAGTCATCGTCTAGATCAATAATTATAAAGAATTTTTTTAGAAAACTAATATTTACTTTATAAAAACTATTCATTTCGAGCAGAGTTCACATAAAATGTGGCAAAACAATTCCTATTTTTAATCAATTTTTTGGGCCGTCGAACAATGTTATTTCTTTTGGTTTCTCACTTGGTATTCGGTATTGATTAAATCCGAATTCGCATAGGGAAGTCCCATATTAGGGATAAAGCGTTTTCTAGCAAAGGAGAGTTCATACCCACGACTCGAACCTCAAACCTGTGATTAAGAATAAAAAAGTACTTACCACTCCATAAAATCAATGTTGAAGTGATAATGTTTGTATTATTAGGCTGAATCTAAGGATTACTGGAGATTTCTTAAGATTTCAGTTTTCAATATTAAAGATGATTAAGAATTAATGACACTCCTAAACGATAATGAGTGCAGTGCTAATTTGCATTTCTCTAAAAATAGAGTTGCCACTTTCCACTTAATATTCACGTACTCTCAATATAAAAGTAATTCAATTACAAAAATGTAAAAAAGAGAAAATAGAGACAAGAGGGACAATGACATCTAGATCAACAATAATAATTAAATATAAGCGATATAATTTGGTTTATCATATTTCATATCCCTAATTAACAATCATGGTAACAATTACATAAACGATATCCAGGAATTAACTCGCAAATTGCATATGGATTTTGTGACTTAAAGTTGTCATAACAATTCTGTTCACAACATTGTGTGTCGCAAAGCTTGCCACAGAGGCCCAAACCAGTCATGCACTTCTCATTTGGGATTGCGTCATTGCTCGCTAGCACCATTGAACCTATTAGAAAAATAAATAGTAAATATATATCAAAATAGGCATGACACGAAAAAATTTATATACATAAAAGATATTGTATAAGTACAAGATTCCTCGATAGGGCCGTCTAAGGGTAGGGTATTATCCATATCCGTAGCGATCCGTACCGGTACCCAGTGGCGAAGCCAGGAATTTACTCAAGGGTGTTCAAACTTGAAAGAAGTGAAAAAAATCTCCGAGAAAGAGTGTTCAATTTGTGTTATATACCTTTAAAATCTAATATTTTACCTATACATGCAGTGTAATTTTCCGACGAAGGGTGGTCAGTTGACCACCCTTTACAACATATTGCTTCGCCCATGCCGGTACCGATACCGGATCGTGTCACTCCAATTTGGGATAGGTGTGAGGGATTTGTGTGAAGGGTAAAGGTAAGGGTGATGGTAGGGTACCCGAAAAAATACCCTTAGTACCGATACGTTAAGTACCCTTAAGGTACCATACCGGTACCCAACATTTTTTTATTTATTCAAATCTAGCCCTTTTTGTACTGTTAGTCGCTTTTAAACTCTAGTCGTTGGTAATGGCAACAAATGGCTATTTTTGCCTCCCTAGCCGTTGGAGACTACCATTTTATTCAGAGATCGGATTAAAGCGAAATGAAGAAACTTTAGCCTTTCAGAAATAATTCAAGAAGACGACCATACATTTAATGAAATACTATTTACCGGAGATGGCGGAGACGCAGACGAACAAGTGCTATCAATTCCAACCGAAGAACCACAAAAAATTATTGAACAATTATGTAAATCGTTCAAAAGAAATATATAATTTTATTTTTACAAGTGTTTGAAATATAAATAAATATTTGTAACTTGTATTAGAAATCTAATGTTTACATTGAATATAATAAAATAAAAGGCACTTCATAGCTTTGAATTTTTTTCATTGTTTGTATTTAAATATAGTTTTTTAATTTTTAATTTAAAATTAACCCTAAGTACCGGTACCATATCTTTAACTTGTGCCCTTAAATCCCCTTAAGAAAAGTACCCCTTCCCTTACCGTACCTTCCT
Source organism: Nicotiana tabacum (assembly GCF_000715075.1). Classification (NCBI taxonomy): domain Eukaryota; kingdom Viridiplantae; phylum Streptophyta; class Magnoliopsida; order Solanales; family Solanaceae; genus Nicotiana; species Nicotiana tabacum. The sequence goes on along the minus strand of NC_134099.1, from coordinate 16,694,849 downwards.
CGTATCCTTAACCCTTAAGAACCCAGTACCTTCCCCTTAGACAGTCTTATTATTCCTAGGGTGTCTAATCTTATAGTTATCTTACTAATTACTATTATTATATCAAGCGATTATCAGAGCTGAGTGAGTATTCTGAGACGTTAATGAAAAATCAGGCTTAGAATTAATTAATGTCGAAAGATAAATATATCATACCTGATGCAACAATGAGGAGGAGAAACATGCATAAAGTGGTTGAGGAATTGGCCATTTGCCTATGAGGGAAATGTGTCAAATTAATCTTTTGAATTGGAATACCAAAGACTGTTGCAAATTATTTATCTTGTTAGGGGCATAAATAGAGTGCACAATCTATAAAGTTTGAATTAGTAAAAAAATTCCTGAATTGGATTTTTCTCATCTTAGGTTAGAAATCTGTTTTGGTTTTGTATTCCAGCCAAATGGAAAGAATATGATTTTTTTATTATTTGGTCAATGGGTAAAATGGAAAGAATATGATGTTTTTTACTAATTTATTTTTGTCAATGAGCTAGTCACATACAAAGAATATGAATTTTTTCATTCATTTATTTGGTCAATGAATCAAATAGGAAGTATGATGTTTTTATTACTATTTTGTTTAATCTTAAATTTTGTTTGATATGGTTGAGTCAAACCGGGGGAAAAATTCGATTGTGGTTTGGTATTGGAAAAAATCCGATCATAATTGGTTTGGTTTGATTTTAACTAAAAAAAAAAGTCAAGCCGAAATCAACCCAACCCGATAGTACATTTATATAATTTTTAAAAATATTTTATACATATAAATATTTATTGTAATGGTATTTTAAATATTTCTTATAAAATTTCACAGTTTTATCTTTTAAGGTATTATTTCAAGTTTGGACTTAACATTCTTGAATGGTAAATAAATCTTATCGCTCATAAATATAGTAACTCAAACAAAGTTCAAATCAATATTAATGCTAACAAAAGAAATTCAATTCTACACGGGGAATGATGAAGGTGTTGGATATCTATTTTTTAGTTTTACTTTGGTTTATAATGAAAATGCATAACTTAGTTTCTCTTTTTCTTTAGTATTTAGTCATGTAATTAATAGTACTTATTAGCTATACTTGTTTTAGCATGACCTATATAGTATTTTTAGATTATGTTAGTTTTAATTATGACTTATTAATTAGCAATATTTGCTATGCAATTTTATTATCTTTATTAATAAATATTTTAGTATAATACTATGACTTATCTCACATTATTGTGTTATTTTCTTGAAAAATACATTATATAGTTATATTTTACTAGGACTAAAAAAATATATTTGGAGCACAAGTTACATATTTTGTGCTATAAAGACTTTATCGGAAAAAAAAACCCAAAACCCCGAAAAAACCCGAGAACCAAGTTTGAAAAATCTAACTTTGTTAGTTAATTTGGTTTGATATATAGATTTAAAAATCCGACACCATTTGTTTGGTTTGGTAATTGAAAAATGCGAATCAACCCGACCTATGTACACCTCTAATAATTACCATACACAACTTCTTTCCAAAAACTTAGGGCTCGTTTGGCCATAAAAAAATAACTTTCTTTTTGAATTTTTTTTACTTTTTTTTTTTGAAATTACTGTTTTTGCATGACATTTTTAATTTTTACTTCAAAATAAATTTCGAAAATTTGAAAAACTCGAAAAAGTTATTTTTCAAAATTTTACTTCAAATCACTCACAAAAATTTAAAAATAACCTAAAATTGTAATCATTTCTAAATAAAACTTTAATTTTCAAATACCATTTGTACTTGGGTTTTTCTTTTCACTTTTTTTTTCTGGAATGTTATAATACTTATGTCCAAAAGCCCACTTAGTAACCCAGCTTAATAATGAAAGTGTAAAAGATTATATATATATATATATATATATATATATAAAAGAGAGAGATCAAATAAGAAAAAAACAAATGCACCGATTAAACTTCAACATTCTAGCAGTGATTTCTATGATGAATAACTTACAAATAAATCAAATATTTGTTCGAAGTTGTCCGTGTAGCCATGCAAATGTTTTTTTCTCTCATTTTTCCTATATAGTTTGTATCAGAGAAAGACAAAGTACAATTGCAAAAAAATGAAAGAAGAATTTCGGATTTCATGATTATTTCTAAGAAAATAAGCATAATTGTCATGCATAGAAAACAATCCACTTCCACAATATAGGTGAAATTTGTACATAACTCAAACACCTTATTCATACGAGCCATTCGTTTTCATTAATAGTTCATATATTTAACTATAGTCAAACTTTCTATAACAATATCTTTGTATAACAATCATTCACAATAAAAATCAAATTTTTCAGAACCAATTTTTTATGTTATAGTATAATATATATTCTCTATAACATCACTCACGATAACAACAAAAAGATATCAGAATAAACTAATTGACAGGGGTCTAACTGAAACTTTTACAATGTTAATGGGATGAATTCGTAATTAAAAAAAACTAAACCAAAGGGGTTAGAGTGCAAAAAATTGAAACTTATGGACATCTTATGCAAAACAACCCTTTTAATAATAGTAATAGACAACTCAGCATGCTCTTGGAACATTTTTTTTTTTTTGATTTTTCACTCAATGTTCAGTATTCTTATTGAGATATGATTGAATGCGGATTCACGCTAATAAAGACGATTTTATATCCCCAGCCCGAACCGACGGCTTCTAGTTATATACCTTCTTTTCCACTCTTTCTATTTTTACCCAGGGACGCTTTACTAAATTAATTTATGTTATATTTCAGACACTATTTTGTTTTTTTGTTTATTGCCATAATTTCAACGCAAAAGTAATGTAAAATTAAATGTGGTCGGTACTAATAGGCAGGCCTTTTATTATACGCAAATTAAATACAAAAAACATTTCTTGTTTTACCAAAAATAACATTTTCTATTCACATCGCAACTGTTTATATTTCTTATTCGATTCCATCTGAAATCCCACCAAATTTGGCTTTGAAATTATGGAAGTTTGGATCATTCTTTTATTCTATTTCGACTATTCTTCTTCTGTTCGTGCGTTGTTTTATTTTCTCTACCATGACACATCAATTGATTTAATGTAGGCATCGCTCTTTCCAAAGTCTTTGTCTACTGTTCATCCTTGACTTTCTTTGGAACTCGTTAACATTAAACACCCGCCATGCATGTCACTCAAAGTAACCTACTCAAGCTTTCTTTTCTTTTTTATTGAAGCATTAATTTGAAATTCACACAGTTCCAATAGGATAGGAGAAATGAAATATTGGCACTACTTTATATTATATTAAGATAAGATAACATTTGGTTCAAACAACTTGACTTCTAAACCAACAACTACAATAATCATTTGGTTTACTGTAGTAATAACAACAAAATTTCGGAACAAACAACGTTGTTCTAGGAAGTTTGAATGTACCACAAGTCGATATAAATAGATGCAGTCACATTATGTGCATGGACGATAAAGTATATATAGTAATGCATTTTATAACAAATCATATGATGAATCATTTTTTTCTATTGAACCTAATTTTATTTTTACATTGCGAAATTGGGTTATTGTTGTTGTTGTTGTTGTGGAAAATCTGGAAAGGAATTCCAACTAAGAGCTAAGTTATGCTAAAGGAAGTTAGGAATAATTTTCATTGATAACCCCAAAAATAAAGAACGGGAGCCTTGACGTAACTGGTAAAGTTGTTGCCACGTGACTGGGAGGTTACTGGTTTGAGCCGTAAAAACAGCCTCTTACACAAATGCAGGGTAAGACTACATACGATAGAACCTTACAGTCTTGCCCTTTTCCGGATCCCGTGCGTTGATACCCAATTTTGCCTTTATTTTTTTTCCAAATAGTGTATATATTTTTAAAATGTTGTTTTGCATTTTTATTTAATTTACAAGAATTATACATGTATTTTGCATAACTTTCCGCAATTTTTAGAGTTTAAAATTAATTTTCTTGCATTTAAATTACTTAAATATTTATCAATCATCTCTTTAAATTATTTATGATGACTTGAACATCCGAATTTGTTATTTATACCCAGATACATGTTTTAAATAATTTTCAATTATTTTACATAATTATATTTAAATTTCTAAGTTATCTACCCAATTTTGTTGGAATAACCTATATTCAACACATAATTGCATTTGTTACATTATTTGTGCTAAAATATCATTCCTTATATTTTTATAATATTGAGCTATTATTTTTAAGTTTGTGCTACATAAAAAACATTTTTATCATTTATTAATCATTTTCTATAATTTATTTTTTGATAAATTTCGTGTATTTAAATTATAGCCCATCTTTAAGACAATTTCAGACTAAATTTTGGCCCAAATCCTTAGCCCAGCAGCTCCCAGCACAAGCCAAATGACCCTTTACTAAACCCGGTCGGTACCCATCTCCAAGACCCCCCCCCCATTCATTTTTTTAATCCTAGTTATTGATCTCTCAAGATCAACGGCCCTCGTTCATTCCCTTCTTTTAATTTGCCCAACTCAGAAACCCTAACCCCATTTCCCTGAGATTACCGCCTCTGTATTCTCTCAACTCCCCCTTTCTCTAAAAAGAAACCCTAGCAGCCACCCTTTCCAATCCCTCTCTTAATCCCGTTGGTAATAGGATTCCACCATTATTTGCTTATCATATCCGTGTTTCTTCGCTACTAGTCACGCATTTATGGCATTACTTAGGTACTTGCCCAATTTTGGCAAGTACCTTCTCTATATCAGACTGGAATCGACCTTCAATCTTGGAGATTTAGACGAAATCTCGTCTATATACATAAAGAAAAGCTTTATTCTTCATATCAGTCGGCCGATTTTGAATTTTAAACCCTAACTAGGGTTTGAAGTTTGATTTCTTTCCTTTTTTGTTACTTTACTAATTGCTTGTGATATTTTACTCTTTCTTGTTCGTATTTGCTTGATTTCTTTCCTTGTTTACTCACCCGATTCAGTATTATATAAACCCCTTTAATGATTCCCTTTAGACAGACCTGATATCACTGCTATTGCACTCAATATATTTCCCTCACCCATTTATCTTCTCTGAAATACTTGGCTCTTTGGTCGGCTAAAAGCCAAGGCCATAATATTATCAACCTCCTCCGGTGCAAGCACTGCTTGGGGCCCTTACGAGGCTCTTGTGAACTCTGAAGCATCGGAGATCTGGAGTTCTTGCTACCAGTATTCTAAGCTCCTTATTATTCTTTTGCTCGTTTAATTTCATTACTGCTTAGTTTCCCTAACTCTTGCGATATTAATAGTTCTCCTTCTGTTTATCTTTATGTGTTCTATGTGTTATTGATGTTTGATTCTATAAGCATGATTTAGTTTTCTTCGTTATTTATGAATCTCTGATGTTGTACTGTTATGATATTGTTCTACAATTCCCTGTGATTCCATATTCGTTATTAGTTGAATTCATTAGGTTTCTGCACATGTGAGATGCTTTCATTACTGGAATAGATTTCAGCCTTTTCTTAGTTTGTTTTAGACTTATGTGTGTTCTGTGCTATATCCTACACTTTTATGTTGGTATTCTAGACTTTGTGAAGTCTTTTGTCTAATAAGATAGACCTTTGAGACTATGTTGATTAGTTGAAGCACGTTTCCATTAAAGCTCTATTGCATGTTTGGTTTAGGATGAATTCTAGGATAAAAAATTGCTATATTAGTCCTTCCTGCTTCTAGGCAATTGGATGCAAATAGTTATGCTTGCTTGTCTCATTCCTTTTTTAAATTCTGCATGATCCCCTGAGTTATGACACTGCTGAGGTTTATAGTAAGCCATTGCTACTAGTGTTGCCATGCTCATGTGATCACTCTCATAGGGAACTGCATATCTCTCTCACAATAATTGTTCAGTGTAAGGCTCACATGTTTAGAATCTATCTCTGACCCATGCTGGTTAATGTCTTGAATGCTGGGAATCAGTATGTGTATGTTTGTCCTTTAAACTTGTTTTCCTCAACCTTCTTAATGAGTTCAACATGCTACATCCTCTTCTCTGTTGAATAATTACTCGATTATGAACTTATGTTATTGGTTTTATATGTCAAACTCACCCTGTTAAAGAGCTTTACTAACTCTCCTAGTCCTCATGTTCAAACCGCCCCCCCTTCGTTTTCTAAAATACAAGCTCTAATGTGCCTTGTGTGAGTCCTATCAATGTTTATGATTCTGTATCTATGTACTAAAATCACTGTTGGTAGGTTTCAGAGTTGTTTACTTGATTGTCATGTGTAGTTTGTTAATTGGTGTGGTTAAGTTGTGCATCTGCTGTTACCGGGTAAGAAGGTCTCCCCTTTGGTCCTAGTGCAGATTCTTGTGTGAGTTTGAGTTGAGCAATTGATATACTCTTAGGTTTGGGTTGTATTTGGACCTGGGTTTGTTGCATGTATGAGGGAAGAGCCTGCTGAAGGCCTAGGCTTTACTAGGTTACAGTCTTTTGGGCCTGCTATGTGTATGAGCCTGTAATCTTTTCATTAATTTTGGCTTTCATGTGTTGTACACTAGTAGAACCATTCCTATAGGGAATCACACACTCACTCAACCTGTTTACTATCAAAAGCATGAGTTTAAGTACTTTAATTGTTCCCATGTCTACTGCTATGCGTTATTAGATAGCATGCCTATAGGGATCAAGTGTCAATAACTATTCACTCAATTTGTGCAACCACAACTACTTAATAGATAACACGCCTATAGGATTATGTCAATTTATGCTCTGTTAATCCTCATCTAGATATCATGTCTATAGGACATTAATTGCTTAACTAATCGATTGTTTCTGTTGTCTTATTACTCTGCCTACCTAGATAACATGCCTATAGGGATAAGTGACAAATCTGCCAATTATTAGAAACCAGTCGTAAACATTGTTACTTGCTTATAAAACATGCCAATAGGATCAAACGAGAGTTTTGAGTTTTTCAATGGCTATCACTGTCCCCTCGCGTAGATCAATTAGAGATCATGTCTATATGTTTTATAATCGTGATAATCCGAATAGCAGCATTGCCATGTGACTTTTCTTGAACTATGTAGTCACTTAGAAACCATGTCTATAGGTTTAAAATGACATCTCGAACCTGAAACTGCCTAAACATAATATAGAATCTGACTGCATGCATTTGTTGTCTATGTGATAAGGCTAATCTGGGCCTTTAATTGTCTTTTACGTGAAGTCCTACTTGTTTTGAATGTCGCTTAATTTTATCGTTTTTGAGCAACCTAAGTAAAGTTTAGAACCACCCAAATAGAGGTCCAATGCCTCCTGGACCGTAGGCACGGGAAGGATAGTGCACGCATAGGACACGGTTTAGAATTGAATTAGAATGCTTCAGATAAACAACTTTAATATAGTAATTGGGTAGCAGAAGATGATAGTTTTTGCCCGCTGAATAATATGAGCAATCCCCTTATTTTAAGGGAGTTTGTGAAGTATTATTTATGTTACACGGGGTAATCCTTTAGGCTAAAAAACTTAGAACCCCCTCTGTCCTTTGTTTCACATACTTACTGCCACACTTAGTTATCTAGTATAGATTTATGCAATCATTAGAGTTTGTACCAATTCACATGTGTTATAATAAAACTCTTCGATCTATTTTATACATTTTTGATTACTTGATCACTTAACCTAATTACAATCCACATAGTCTTAAGTTCGCCGGGACCCACAGTTGTGGACCTCGAAGAGTGTCTAACACCTTTTCTTTGAGGTGATTTGAGCCCTTACCTGATCTTTGATGACGTTGATCAGTTAAAACGGAGTTATTTGCAAATAGGTGCCCTAACACACCTTAAAAACCGTTAGGTGGCGACTCTTCACTTTTCATCCTCCATTTAAAAGAGTTATCTCATATCAACCCGCTTTCGCGAGAAAAAAGGAGCGCGACACCGCGTGTAGTGGGAGCTTACTGCATCGGGCTGCCCTTTTTTTAAATCCCAAAAATGGTTTCAATAGTAGAATATAAGGAAGAAGACAGGGGTCTAACTGAAACTTTTACAATGTTAATGAGGTAAATTCGTAAATAAAAAACTAAACCAAAAGGGTTAGAGTTTTAAAAAAGTGAGCAAAACAAGCCTTTTAATAATAGCATGTCGTTCGTACATTCTTGTTTTTTCTTTTTCTTTTTCACTCAATGTTCGGTATTTTTATTGAGACCTAATTGACTAAGGATTCACGCTAACAAAGGTAATTTTATACCCACAACTCGAATAGACGGCTTCTGGTTATATACCTTTTTTCCCACTCTTTCCATTTATACCCTAGGACGCTTTACTAAATTAAATCATGTTATATTTCAGACGCTATTTTATTTTCTAGTTTATTGACATAACTTCAACACAAAAGTAATGTAAATTAAATATGGTCGCTACTAATAGGCAGACCTTTTATTATTCGCAAATTAAATACAAAAAACATTTCTTGTTTTACCAAAAATAACCTTTTCTATTCACATCTCAACTGTTTATATTTCTTATTCGATTCTATCTCAAATCCCGCCAAATTTGGCTTTGAAATGATGGAAGTTTGAATCATTCTTTTATTCTATTTCGACTATTCTTCTTCTGTTCGTGCGCTATTTTTCTCTCTAGCATGACACATCAATTGATTTAATGTACGCATAGCTCTTTCCAAAGTCTTTATCTACTGTTCATCCTTGACTTTCTTTCGAACTCATAAACACTAAACACCCGCCATGAATGTCGCTCAAAGTAACCTACTCAAGCTTTCTTTTCTTTTTTATTGAAGCATTAATTTGAAATTCACACAGTTCCAATAGGAAAGGAGAAATAAAAGGAAATGAAATATTGGCACTACTTTATATTATATTAAGATAAGATAACATTTGGTTCAAACAACATGACTTCTAAACCAACAACTACAATAATTAAAAAAAAATGATATAATGTGGTTTACATCACATTTCATATTTCTAAAACATGAATATTAATCTTAAACTCTAAACACAATCATGGTAACAATTACATAAACGAACTGCACTTCCAGGGGCTATTTCACAAAGTGCATTTGGATTGTTTGCCCTGAAATTGTCAAAACAATTCTGTTCACAACATTGTGTGTCACAGAGTTTGCTACCACAGGTGCCCAAATTAGTCATACATTGCTTCGCTTTTGATACTACATCTTTGCTTGCTACCACCATCGAACCTAAAAATAAATAATAAGCATGGCGCAAAAATCACTATATACGTTATATGTCAAGATCGTTTGATATCTCATCTTATAGTTATTATATCAATCGATTATCAGAATTCAGTGACTGTTCCTAAGATATTAGTTAATAATCTAATTGACGAGAGAAATTAATGTCGTCATACCTGATACAACAATAAGGAGGAGCAACATGCATAAAGTGGTTGAGGATTTGGCCGCCATTTTGCCTATGAGGGAAATGTGTCAAATTAATCTTTTGAATTTGATTATCAAAGTATGTTGCAAATTGTTCATCTAGCTAGGGGTATAAATAGGGTGCACAGACTTTGAAGTTTGAATTAGACAAAAATTTGTGAGCTGGATTTTCCCATCTTTAGGTTAGAAATCCTTTTTTTATTATGTAATTGCATTTAAATGGAAAAAATATGATGTTTTTTCATAATATATTTTGGTCATTGATTAAATTTTGTTTGATACACTTGTGCTAGGACAAAGGCAAGAGAATTACTGCAGTTAGCAAATTTTTTTGCTATTAAAACTCAACAAGGAAAAGAAAAACGAGGAAAAAATGAGGATAATTTACTTCTGAAATGTTAAATTCTTATGCTGGGTTAATTCAAACACCTATTCATACGAGTTACTTACTTTCACTAAAAAAATTAAAAAATCATAAATTTAGCTATTACTAATCATTATAAAATAAATGCATTCAATCATGATGATTGAAGATTAATATACTAATGTGTTTCATAAATAAAGTAACAATTATATGTTGAACGAATCATTACAGGAGCTACTCATTTTCATCAAAAGTTCAAAAATTTAAGCTTGAGTTTCTTCATAAATCAACCAAGGTTTCTGAAAATATTTAATGTTCTTATGTAATTTAATTTATTAGGATAAATGTAAAGATTTATAAATCCTTCGGTTACCTTCCATACTTTACAAAACTATAAATCATGAAATATTTCAGACGTTTTTTTGATTTTTAGTTTATTGACATAATTTCAACGAAAGAGTAATGTACTCAGAAAATAGCAAATGAAAGGGAGAAATTAAAAAATAACCAGATTTACAAGTGGTCATTCAAAAATAGTCATAGTTTCAAAAGTAATCGAAATTTAGCCACTTTCAATGTAAAGATAAATCTGAACGAAAATACTGTTCAAAATCCGGAAAAATACTCCAGCATAATATACTGGAGTTCAGGTATAATATATCAATCCAGCATAACATACTAGAGTTTGGAGCACCAGTGCTCCAGTCTCGAGTATATTATACTTGAGCTAGCAAAGTATACCGGTCCAGCATAATATGCTGGAAGTTCATGTACAGGTGCACCGAACTCCGGTATATTATGCTGGATCGGTCTCTGTTGCAGCAAAATAGTGGCTATTTTTCAATGACTTGACAAACGCTGACTATTTTTGAATGATTAATCTGAAAATTAGCTAGACCGTGCTATTTAACTGTTTACTCTAGCCCTCCACTACAAAAGAAGGGCACTATTATTAGGCTAACATTATTTTATACGCGAATTAAATACCAAAACTCACATATTCAATATAAGAAAAAGAAAAGGGGAATGGGTGGTTTTAGTCCTCAATAAATATTGACAAAGTTTGTTTCTTGTGATATCTGATTAAGTATATTTAATTTTTAATTAATTAAAATGTACACTTTGATTCATCTACTTGTGAATCTTTATAAATTTGTCGTAACGAATACTCCATTTAGTTACTCATATACGGTTTATATTAAATTTGCTTTGTTACTACAATTTTAAAGTAAAACTGTTCTAAAATATTCTATACATAACATATTTCCTACATATATAGACCAAAAATAACATTTTAGTTAGTGGAATATAAAATGTGCATAGTTATATATTACAAGAACCAACATTAAAAATTTATCAATAATTGATGGATCAAAAGTACAAATATTCCAAAAGGAAATATAATTGGTGTCATTTTATCCTAACACAATATCAAGACCTATAACCTTAAGGAATATAGAAAAATATTCAAAATTTCCAGCACGGATTTTACCTGCTATTCATTCCTAAATTCTTTTGTCCTTTTAACTAGCTAACTCGATTGGACGTCAACGGCGGAAAAATAATGGCAAATGCTAGATTTTTTATCCTCTAATTTTAACAATCATGGTAACAATTACAAAATCGCAGTGCAGCACCAGGAATTTCATCACATGTACCACTTGGATTTTGCTCCTTGAAATTATCAAAACAACTCTTCTCGCAACATTCATCGTCACATAGTTTAGCACTGCATAATCCCAAACCTGTCATGCATTGGTCATTTGGTATTATTACATGTGCATTGGTCGTAGTCGTATCGCGATCGCGATCGCGAATTGCCCTACTACCTGTCAAGTAAAAATGTAACACGCCATGCTTGATTTATTTATGGGATTATAGAAATATGTTTTAAGAAGAAAAAAATTTGAAATATTAATGCCATCAAGGATATCGATCTCATATCAATTTTTTTTTACATTTTCGAGAAAACATGTAAGTTACACGAGTAAAAATTGAAATATTAATGTCATCAAGGATAGATAAAAATGATAGGACGCGAGAAACCAATAGTGATGATGAAAGGTTCGGTTTGTTATCACAACGATAGAAATAAGAATTAATTTTATTTGTGGATAATGTAAAAAATATCCGTACAATAAAATCACGTAATGGTGATCCCTGTCTAAACTAATTGATAAAATGATCGTCTAAATTATTTCTATTGTAGCAACTTGACCTTTGTAATTGTGATCCAACTTACGTTCATTGCACGATTGTGATTTATGGAGCAAATTAAGTGCAAAATAAACTTACTTTAATTTGGGCATATAAAGACAAATAAGGGTATGAAAATCAAAAGCTGGCACTCAAAAAACACATTCTTGGCATGGAATTTGACGAAGGTCAAAAAAACAAATTATAAGTCTAATAGACGGTTAGGATTTATATTTCACACATAAAAAAGAATTTAAAACGAATTTATCGAGAGGGTGTACATCATTAGTCACAAAAATAGCTGATAATAGTAAAAATAATATGGAAGGAGACTCGGCGGTGGAGCCGCAATAAAAGTTACGGGTTCGACAAAACTCAATAACTTTGGCTTAAATTCTATGTTATATTATAAATTCACTTAATATGGATAAATAATATATCTCGAACCCAGTAAGCAAAAAATTTTGCGATTTAAAACCGATAAACTTAAAATCTTGAATTTGCGAGTTCAAAAAGAATATAATTAAGTTACCTGCTGCAAAAAGAAGGAAGAGGAATATGCACAAAGTTGGTGAGAGTTTAGCCATTTGCCTGTGATAGAAAAATTTGCAAATATCGTTTAAATATGAATATTAAAGTATGTAAGAAAATTAGTAATCATTTGTGGCTATAAATATAGTGCACAAACACATACGAAATTTGACTTAATAAGAAATAAATATCAGGAAAGAGAATAAATGGGGATTAATTTCTGTGTTTGACATGTTTTATTAAGAAAAAATTTAATGTTTTTTGCAGCTAAAATTCATAGTACGAGATAATTCTTTTTCTAATGGCGATAAATAATTAATTACATTTTTGGTCCCTTCATTATTGGTACAATTTGATTTTAGTCTTTGTGATATCTGACTAGATAAATTATTAAAATCGTGTGTACCGTAGTGTATCTAAAACAATGTGTATAATTAATCTTCAACTAATTAAAATGTATACTTATGATTTTTTTAAATTAAAATAATATTATATTTGCATACTATATAAAAAATGTACCACGCCTAAAATATGGAACAAAATTATTAATTTAGCATAATGTTATAAAAATCGTGTACCATAGTGTATCTAAAATACTGTGCATAATTAACCTTCAACTAATTAGAATGTATAACTATGATTTTTTTTATTAAAATAAAAATGTACCACGCCAAAAATATGGCACAAAATTATTAATTTAGCATAACATTAAGACACTTACATGGTTTAACAAGTAATAATCTATTAAATTTGGGGGAGTTTACAAGTGGAGAGACCAAAAACGCATATTCTTAAGTAATAAATATTAAAATATGCATATAGTTGGATATCTTAAGGATACAAGTTGAGATTTATTAATTATTAAAAAACTAAAATCGCAATTTTCCTCCTTTAGTTTTTACTTTTTGGGTAATTGATTAAATGTTTGCTTGATATGGATGTTAATTTATTCTTTTTGCCTGATATGAAAGTGCTAGAAGAAGGCAGAAAATAATTGCAATAAAGAAATTCTTAAATAGAAAATTAGCATCCATTTTATTGAATATTCCATTTTAGTGGTGTGAATTATTTTTTCCTTTCCCCTTAGGTATTATACTATATTACAAATCTGATTATTCGTCAACTAAATCCACTTAGTTATGTTGATATTATCTGCCCTTCTTTATTTATCAATTCAAATATAGAAATTTCTCTAATTTGCATTTCTACTCATTGTTTTACAACTTTCATTCTTGTTGTTAATAAAACATTTTGCTGTTTTTTTTAAGTATCCTCGTTGTCTTTATACCAGTAAACTAATTCTTTGCTTCCGTTATTTAGATATTAATTCTTCTTTATCATTACTTTTTTTCTTTTACAATTATTATTATTTGTATTGTTTTAGAAATAAATTCTGCGTTCCGAGGCCTTAAAACCTCTTTCAGCATCACCTCGATTTCCGTGCGCAGTCCGGACGCGTAGCCGGAAAGCCATTATGTGAAAATATGTGAAAAATGATGAATTTTGACTTTAAAATAAATTTAAGTTGACTTCGGTCAACATTTGGGTAAACGGACCCGGACCCGTGATTTGACCGTCCCGGAGGGTCCGTAGGAAAATATAGGACTTGGGCGTATGCCCGGAATCGAATTCCGAGGTCCCAAGCCTAAGAAATGAATTTTTAAAGAAAAATTATTTTCTGGAATTATTTATGAGTTTTGGAAATGAAATGTGTTTAAAATTTGATGGTATTGGACCTGTATTATGGTTTCGAAGCGCGGTACAGGTCTTATATGTGGTTTAAGTCGAGTCTGTGAAATTTGGTAAGAAACAGACTTGAAATGATATGAATCGAACCTTATTTGAGAAAATTGGGAAATTTGATGTTCTTAAGAAATTTCATGATTTTGATGCTAAATTCAAAGTTGTTGATGTTATTTAAGTGATTTGAATGCACGAGCAAGTCCGTATGATGTTTTTAGGTTGGTGTGCAAGTTTGGTTTGGAGCCCCGAGGGCTCGGGTGAGTTTTGGATAGGCCACAGAGTAGAATTGAACTTGGGAAAATTGCAGGTTTCAGCTGTTCTATTGCAGGCCTGCAAGCTTCGCATTTGCGAAGCCTGGCTCGCAAATGCGAGTTCGCAAATGCAAAAACAGCCCAGGCCAGCCAATCTCGCAATTGCGAAGAGTTTATCGCAAATGCGATCCTCCAATTGTAGCCCAGTCGTCGCAAATGCAACTGCTTTATCGCAAAAGTGCCCTCGCAAATGCGAGGGTCACTTCGCCAATGCGAGCTTAGCAGAAGTCTGGGTTTGCAATTGCGAACCCTGGTCGCAATTGCGATACCTGCAACCTATAAATTCATAACTTAGACGCATTTCAACCATTTTTCACACTCTTTCAAAACCAAAACACCCTAGGGCGATTTTTTATAGGCAACTTCTTCTCCAAATCAATTGTAAGTGATTTCTAACTAGTTTTCTTCAATCCTTAATATCTTTTCATATGATTTCAACTCAAAATCAATAGTTTTCATGAGGGAAATTGGGTGTTTTGGGTAGAACCTAGATTTTTCAAAATTTGGGGGATTTGAACCTCGATTTGAGGTCCGATTTCAAAACAAATTATATATTTGGGTTCGTAGGGGAATGGGTAATCAAGTTTTGGTTCGAACCTCGGGTTTTGACCATGTGGGTCCGGGGGAAATTTTTGACTTTTTGGGTAAAACTTTGGAAAGCTTATTTTTATGCATTAGAATTGATTCAATTAGCATTTATTGATGTAATTAAGTAACTTGTGGCTAGATACGAGTGAATTGGTGGTAGAATTAAGGGGTAAAGCAATAGTTGAGACTTGAATTGTGTTAGTGGCATCGAGGTAAGTGTTTGGTCTAACCTTAGCTTGAGGGATTAGGAGTCGAGTCTTATTTGCTATGTGGTATTTGTTGAGTACGACGTATAGGCATGGTGACGAGTATTTATACGTTGGTGTCAAGCATGCCCGTAAGTCTTATATTGTGATTATTATGACCTTGTTGTATTATTCATGCCTTGGTGATGATTTCTATTGCTGGGCAAAGTTTGTGAAAGTAATTGTGATGTTTGAACTTTGAGGAGCGTTAGCTCAAGTTGTATAATGAGATGTAAAAGTATAAGCGGTAATTGAATATTTTAGAGCATTGTCTCAAGTTGTGAAGTGAGTTGTGAAGTAAAAGTGAAAAAGAGAAGAGAATCATTATTTTGCCTCCCTTGTCGGGATACTGTTGCATTCAAATGTTATCTCACTTGCCGGGATGTTGATGTTCGTTGAATTATTGTTCACTTGCGGGGATTCTTATTGTAATTTCATTTATCTGAGGGATTGGTACGGAGACGTCTGTATTTATCCCCCAAAGGCTACAGAGTTAGGAAGAAGCTCACATTTATTCTTTCCTGTCGTGCGGTTTGAATTCTCAAAGCTAATTGAATTTCTACTCTGTTCTTTCATAGATGGCGAGAACACGTGCTTCCTCATCCGCTGACTAGCAACCCGAGCCCCCAGCAGTAGCTCCCACGAGGGGTAGAGGCCGAGATTGTGCTAGAGGCTGAGGTAGGGGCAGAGCTCAGCCCAGAGCAGCAGCACCAACGGCGGAGCCTCAGGTTGACTTTGATGATGAGGTTCCAGCCCCGACAGTCCCAGTGGTCCCAGCTCAGGTCCTAGAGGGTTTATTGCTACCCCAGTACTCCAGAATGCTCTGGTCCGTCTAGTGGGACTTATAGAGAGCGTCACCCGGGCAGACTTGCTTCCTGTAGCACCAGCCATCTCTCAGGCTGGAGGAGGAGCCCAGACTCATGCTACCCGCACTCCGGAGCAGATGGCTCCCTAGTTTCAGACTCTAGCAGCTCAGCCAGTTGGAGCAGTTCAGCCGGGTGTGGTATCCCAGACCGGTGATGGAGCAGCTATGTCTGCCGATGCTTTGTGGAGATTGGACAGGTTCACCAAGCTCTTCACTACTACTTTCAGCGGTGCATCTTCTGAGGATCCCCAGGATTATCTAGACAGGTGTCATGAGGTTCTCAAGAACATGGGGATAGTGGAGACTAATGGGGTCGATTTTGCTACTTTTCGCTTGTCTGGTTCCGCCAAGACTTGGTGGGGAGATTATTGTTTGGCTAGACCAGCCGGATCGCCAGCTTTGACTTGGGAGCATTTTACTCAGATATTTCGGGAGAAGTTTCTCCCTATCACGCAGAGAGAGATCTACCGGAGATAGGTTGAGTGTCTCCAACAGGGTTCTATGACTGTTACTCAGTACGAGACCAGATTTATCGACTTGGCTCGTTATGCTCTTATTATACTCCCTACCGAGAGAGAGAGAGAGAGAGAGAGAGAGAGAGAGAGAGAGAGAGAGAGAGAGAGAGTGAGGAGGTTCATTGAGGGACTTATCCGGCCTATTCGACTTCAGATGGCTAAGGAGACGGGAAGTGAGATTTCTTTTCAGGAGGCAGCCAATGTGGCCAGGAGAGTTGAGATGGTTATATCGCAGAGAGGTGGTCAGGGGTCTGATAAGAGGCCTCGTCATTCAGGCCTATTCAGTGGTACCTTGTTTGGAGGCAGAGATTCGTATGGTAGAGGCCATCCTCCTAGGTCTTTTCAGTCAGCACTTCAGGTTTCTCATGGTGCTTCAGGTGGTAGTGGTTCCCCTATGCAGTATTTTGATCAGCAGTCCTATAGTGCACCACCGGCTCCTATCAGTGCACCGCCACTCCAGAGTTTTCGGGGTGGTCATTCAGGTCGTCAGGGTTAGCAGTCTCAGCAGCCAGGGGCTTGTTACACTTGTGGTAATATGGGCCACATTGCTAGGTTTTACCCTCGAGCATCGAGAAGCTCTCAGCATCAGGGTTCTCGTGCCATGGTTCAGGCACCGAGTGTTCCATAACCTGCGCAGCAAGCTAGAGTTGGGGGTAGAGGTGTAGGTAGAGGTATTAGAGGTCGAGCTCAGGTCACTAGAGGTGGAAACCAGCCAACAACAGGCTGTCCTAGAGATGTAGTTCAGGGTGGTGGGGCCCAACACCGATGTTATGCTCTTCCAGTCAGGCTCGAGGCTGAGGCTTTCGATGCAGTTATCACAAGTACTGTTCTGGTTTGTAGCAGAGATGCTTCAGTTTTATTTTATCCAAGGCCTACATACTCCTATGTGTCATCTTTTTTTACACTGTATCTGGTCATGCCTAGTGATTCTTTGAGTGCTTCTGTTTATGTGTCTACACCGGTGGGTGAGTCTATTATGGTAAATCGAGTCCATCGTTCATGTATAGTTGTGATTGGGGGTCTTGAGACTCGTATAGATTTGCTTCTTCTGGACATGGTTGATTTCGATGTCATATTGGGGATGGACTGGTTATCACCTTATCACGCTATCTTGGATTGTCATGCCAAGACTGTAATATTAGCCTTGCCGGGTTTACCTCGTTTAGAGTGGAGAGGGACTCATGGTTATTCTACCTGTAGTGTGATCTCGTATATGAAGGCTCGGCGTATGGTCGAGAAGAGTGTTTGGCCTATTTGGCCTATGTTCATGATTCTAGTGCTGAGGTTCCTTCTATTGATTCTGTGCCTGTTGTTCGTGAGTTTCCTGAGGTATTTCCTTTAGACCTATCGGGTATGCCACCCGACAGCGATATTGACTTCTGCATTGATTTGGCTCCGGGCACCCAGCCTATTTCTATTCCGCCGTATCATATGGCTCCGCCTGAGTTGAAAGAGTTGAAGGAGCAGTTGCAAGGCTTGCTTGAAAAAGGCTTCATTAGACCTAGTGTCTCGCCTTGGGGTGCGCCGGTGTTGTTTGTTAAGAAGAAGGACGGATCGATGAGAATATGTATTGATTACCGGCAGTTGAACAAGGTTACAATCAAGAATAAGTATCCATTGCCGAGGATTGATGATTTGTTTGATCAGCTTCAGGGTGCCAAGGTATTTTCGAAGATTGACTTGAGATCTGGCTACCATCAGTTGAGGATTAGGGCATCCGATGTCCCTAAGACAGCTTTCCACACTCGGTACGGGCATTATGAGTTCTTGGTGATGTCATTCGGATTGACAAATGCCCCAACAACTTTTATGGATTTGATGAACCGAGTGTTCAGGCCTTACTTGGATTCATTCATGATAGTCTTCATTGATGATATTTTGATCTATTCCCACAACCGTAAGGAGCACGAGCAACATCTTAGAGTGGTTCTTCAGACTTTGAAGGACAGTCAGTTGTATGCCAAGTTTTTGAAGTGCGAGTTCAGGTTGAGTTCAGTTACATTCCTAGGTCATGTTGTATTAGCAGAGGGTATTCAGGTTGATCCGAAGAAGATTGAGGCAGTCAAGAACTGGCCTAGACCAGCATCAGCTACAGAGATCCGGAGTTTCTTGGGATTGGCAGGCTATTATCGTCGGTTTGTGGAGGGGTTTTCGTCTATTGCAGCCCCGATGACTAGGTTGACCTAGAAGGGTGCCCAGTTCAGATGGTAAGATGAGTGTGAGGCAAGCTTTCAGAAGC
Organism: Nicotiana tabacum; assembly: GCF_000715075.1. Classification (NCBI taxonomy): domain Eukaryota; kingdom Viridiplantae; phylum Streptophyta; class Magnoliopsida; order Solanales; family Solanaceae; genus Nicotiana; species Nicotiana tabacum. The sequence continues at coordinate 16,675,822 of NC_134099.1, read as the reverse complement.
TCAAGACAACTCGGACTACGACACCGGTGTTGGTTTTGCCTATAGGTTCAGGGCCTTATACAATTTATTGTTATGCATCTCGTATTAGACTTGGTGCAGTGTTGATGTAGGATGGCAAGGTCATTGTCTATGCTTCGTGGCAATTGAAGATTCATGAGAAGAACTATCCGTTTTATGATTTGGAGTTAGCAGCCATTGTTCACGTATTGAAGATTTGGAGGCATTATCTGTATGGCGTGGCATTTTTGGTATTCGCGTATCACAAGGGTCTGCAATATTTGTTCAAGCAGAAGGAGCTAAATTTGAGGCAGAAGAGGTGGTTGGAGCTATTAAAGGACTATGATATCACCATCTTATATCATCCGGGAAAGGTCAATGTGGTGGCCGATGCTTTGAGTAGGAAGTCAGCCAGTATAGGCAGTCTTGCTTATATTCCGGTCGGTAAGAGACTGCTTGCTTTGGATGTTCAGGCTTTGGCCAATCAGTTCGTGAGGTTGGATGTTTCTGAGCCCGGCCGTATGTTAGTTTGCACAGTCACCCGTTCTTCTTTATTGGAGCGTATCCGAGATCGACAGTATGATGATCCTTATCTGTGTGTCCTTAGAGACACGGTGCAGCACATAGGTGCCAAGTAGGTTACCTTAGGATATGATGGAGTCTTGAGATTGCAGGGTCGAGTTTGTGTGCCTAATGTGGATGGGCTTCGAGAGTTGATTCTAGAGGAGGCCCATATCTCCCGGTACTCTATTCATCCGGGCGCCGCTAAGATGTATCAGGATTTGCGGCAGCATTATTGGCGGAGGAGAATTAAGAAGGATATCATTGCATATGTGGCTCGGTGTTTGAATTGTCAGCAGGTTAAGTACGAGCATCAGAGGCCTGGTGATTTGTTCCAGAAGATTGAGATTCCTGAGTGGAAGTGGGAGCGTATCACTATGGACTTCATTGTTGGACTCCCACGGACTCAGAGGAAGTTCGATGCAGTGTGGGTTATTGTTGATAGGCTGACTAAGTCAGCACATTTCATTCCTGTGGCAGTCTCATATTCGTCCGAGAGGTTAGCTGAGATCTATATCTGGGAGATTGTTCGTCTTCATGGTGTTCCCATATCTATCATTTCGGACCGAGGTATACAGTTTACCTCACATTTCTGGAGGGCAGTTCAGCGAGAGTTGGGTACACAGGTTGAGTTGAGCAGTGTTTCTTCCTCAGATGGACGGGCAGTCCCAGCGGACTATTCAGATTTTGGAGGATATGCTCTGAGCTTGTGTCATTGACTTTGGAGGCTCGTGGGATCAGTTTTTGCCTTTAGCAGAGTTTGCCTACAACAACAGCTACCAGTCGAGTATCCAGATGGCTCCTTATGAGGCTTTGTATGGTCGGCGGTGTCGGTCGCCGGTTGGATGGTTTGAGTCGGGAGAGGCTCGGTTGTTGGGTACGGATCTAGTACAGGATGCCTAGACAAGGTTAGGATCATTCAGGATAGGCTTTGTACAGCTCAGTCCAGGAAAAAGAGTTATGCCGATCGTAAGGTTCGAGATTTGGCATTCATGGTCGGTGAGCGAGTATTGCTTCGGGTGTCGCCTATGAAGGGCGTGATGAGATTTGGGAAGAAGGGCAAGCTTAGCCCTAGGTTCATTGGCCCGTTTGAGATTCTTGATCGAGTGGGAGAGGTGACTTACAGACTTGCATTTTTGCCGAGCTTATCAGTCGTGCATCCAGTGTTTCATGTGTCCATGCTTCTGAAGTATCACGACGATCCATCCCACGTGTTAGATTTCAACACTGTCCAGTTGGACAAGGACTTATCTTATGAGGAAGAGCCGGTAGCTATTTTAGATCGGCAGGTTCGTCAGTTGAGATCGAAGAGTTTTCCTTCTGTTCGTGTTCAGTGGAGAGGTCAGCCTGCTGAGGCATCGACCTGGAAGTCCGAGTCTGATATGTAGAGCCGTTATCCCCATCTTTTCCCCGACTCAGGTACTTCCTTCTTCTGTCCGTTCGAGGATGAACAATTGTTTTAGAGGTGGAGAATGTGATGACCCAAAAGGTCATTACTTGTTTTAAAAATAAATTCTGCGTTCCTAGGCCTAACCACTTTCAGCATCACCTCGATTTGCGTGCACAGTTTGGATGCGTAGCCGGAAAGCCATTATGTGAAAATCTATGAAAAATGATGAATTTTGACTTTAAAATGAATTTAAGTTGACTTCGGTCAATATTTTGGATAAACGGATCCAGACCCGTGATTTGACGGTCCTGCAGGGTCCGTAGGAAAATATGGAACTTGGGTGTATGCCCAGAATCGAATTTCGAGGTCCCAAGCCCGAGAAATAAACTTTTAAAGAAAAATTATGTTTTGGAATTATTTATGAGTTTTAGAAATGAAATGTGTTTAAAAGTTGATGGTATCGAGCCCGTATTATGGTTTCGGAGCCCGGTACAGGTCTTATATGTGGTTTAAGTCGAGTCTGTGAAATTTGGTAAGAAACGGACTTGAAATGATATGAATCGAACCTTATTTGAGAAAATTGGGAAATTTGATGTTCTTAAGAAATTTCATGATTTTGATACTAAATTCATAGTTGTTGATGTTATTTGAGTGATTTGAATGCACGAGCAAGTCCGTATGATGTTTTTAGGTTGGTGTGCATGTTTGGTTTGGAGCCTCGAGGGCTCGGGGTGAGTTTTGGATAGGCCACAGAGTAGAATTGGACTTGGGAAAATTGCAGGTTTCAGTTGTTCTATTGCAGGTCTGCAAGCTTCGCATTTGTGAAGCCTGGCTTGCAAATGCGAAGGCTATGTCTTAAATGCGAAAATAGCCCAGGCCAGCCTATCTCGCAATTGCGAGGAATTTATCGCAAATGTGATCCTCCAGTTGTAGCCCAATCGTCGCAAATGCAACTGTTTTATCGCAAAAGCGACCTCGCAAATGCGAGGGTCACTTCGCAAATGCGAGCTTAGCAGAAGTCTGGGTTCGCAATTGCGAACCCTGGTCGCAATTGCAATACCTGCAACCTGTAAATTCATAACTTAGATGCATTTCAACCATTTTTCACTCTTTCAAAACCAAAACACCCTAGGGTGATTTTTCAAAGGCAACTTCTTATCCAAATTAATTGTAAGTGATTTCTAACTAGTTTTCTTCAATCTTTAACATCTTTTCATATGATTTCAACTCAAAATCAATAGTTTTCATGGAGGAAATTGGGTGTTTTGGGCAGAACCTATGTTTTTCAAATTTTTGGGGATTTGGACATCGTTTTGAGGTCCGATTTCAAAACAAATTATATATTTGGGTTCGTGGGGGAATGGGTAGTCGGGTTTTGGTTCGAACCTCGGGTTTTTACCATGTGGGTCCGGGGGTGATTTTTGACTTTTTGGGTAAAACTTTGGAAAATTTATTTTCATGCATTAGAATTGATTCAATTAGCATTTATTGATGTAATTAAGTAACTTATGGCTGGATACGAGAGAATTGGTAGTGGAATCAAGGGGTAAAGCGATTTTTGAGACTTGAATTGTGTTCGTGGCATCGAGGTAAGTGTTTGGTCTAACCTTAGCTTGAGGGATTAGGAGTCGAGTCTTATTTGCTATGTGGTATTTGTTGAGTACGACGTATAGGCATGGTGACGAGTATTTATACGTTGGTGTCAAGCATGCCCGTAAGTCTTATATTGTGATTATTATGACCTCGTTGTATTATTCATGCCTTGGTGTTGATTTCTATTGTTGGGCAAAGTTTGTGGAAGTAATTGTGACGTTTGAACTTTGAGGAGCGTTGGCTCAAGTTGTATAATGAGATGTGAACGTATAAGTTGTAATTGAACCTTTTTGAGCATTGGCTCAAGTTGTGAAGTGAGTTGTGAAGTAAAAGTGAAAAAGAGAAGAGAATCATTATTTTGCCTCCCTTGCCGGGATACTGTTGCTTTTAAATGTTATCTCCCTTGCCGGGATGTTGATGTTCTTTGAATTATTGTTCCTTTGCCGGGATTCTTATTGTAATTTCATTTATCTCATTGCCCTATTGTTGTTTGGGTGAGGAAGAGTGTTAAAATACGAAGGGTGATGCCGTGCATTATTTTGGTGAGAGAGTGTTAAAGCGCGAAGGGTGATGCCGTGTATGATTTGTGAGGAAGAGTGTAAAACACGAAGGGCGATGACGTGCCGCACGATGTACAATTCCATGCCGATTATATTGATTATATGGTGAGGATGAGAGTAAAAGCACGAAGGGTGATGCCGTGCACCTTTTTATTACTTTATTGCTTTGGTGAGGACGAGAGTAAAAGCACGAAGGGTGATGTCGTGCACTTATTGATTCCTGATTCTTTGTTGATATATGAGATATGTTGTTCCTTTTAATTACCCGTTGTCTTTCTATTCTAAGTTGATAGTTCCCCGCAATATGTTTCCCCTCCCATACTTGACTGTATATTACTGTTCTTCTTTTCCGCTGTATATAGTTAAATTGCACAGGTTTATTTGGTAATATGGTCCTAGCATCGTCACTACTTCGCCGAAGTTAGGCTAGGAACTTACCAGCACATGGGGTCGATTGTGCTGATACTACACTTTGCATTGTGTGCAGATCCCGGAGCAGCAGCTTTTGGACCGTAGCTTGGGTGGCTGGCTTCAGTCCATACGGAGATCCAAGGTAGTCCTGCAGGCGTCCGCAGGCCCTGGTGTCTCCCTCTATCCCTTTATCCTGTTTCATTTACTTATTTCAGAAATAGTGCATCTTTTATCTTTCAAACTTTGTATGTATTATTCTTAGACCGTCTGTGAAACTGTGACACCAGTTCTGGGTAGTCGATGCTCAAACAGTTGTATTAGATACATATTCAGATAGTTTATGACTTTTCTTCCGCTTATTATAAATTCCGCTGTCTACACGTTATTGCTTCATAATTGTTAAAGAATATAAAAGGGAGAATTACATCCTTTGTCACTTGGACCAACAACTCATCAGAAAATGGCCCATGTTTGAAATCCTTACCCAGTATAGCTCAGGTTGTACATAACCTGAAAATTACTTTTCACTAGTTAGCCCCTTTTTTCTTCGTTCCCCTCTTTTTTCTTCGTTCTAGTTACATCCCTTGTCACTCCCCATTTTTCTTTGTTCCAGTTAGCCCACCTTCTTCTTCTCCTTCCCAAGTCAGCCTTTGCACCACAAAATTTTTCTATTATTGTTATTCTCCTTCAATTCTTTTCCAGATTCCAATGGTTAATTAAGGATTTGAAAAATAAAAGTCACCATTACAGGTGTTTTGAAGATTCGATTTTAGAAATTGAGTTTTCCGATTTGTTAGTTGTTTGAAATGAGTGTTGTCTTAATTGATTGGAATCATCAAGATGAGTTCAAAACTTAAATTTCATGTGATTTGGAATAGATTTAGGCTATATTTGAGTTAAATTTCAGAAATTGAGTTTTCTGATATGTTAGTTGTTTGGAATGGGTGTTGTCGCAATTGATTGGAATCATCAAGATGAGTTCAAAACTTAAATTTCAAGTGATTTGGAGTAGCTTTAGGCTATATTTGAGTTAATATTCAGAGGATGTCCAAGGAAGAAGAAGAACACGTAAAAGCTCAATTGATAGGATTCTATGTATAATAATGTATAATATTGTATAAATAGTATATAATAGTGTATAAACACAACTTATACACTATTATATCCAAGGTTGATACATTATTTACAAGTATTTGGTGAATTTCTCGCATTTTCTTCTTCTTCTTCTTCTTCTTCTTCTTCTTCTTCTTCTTCTTCTTCTTCTTCTTCTTCTTCTTCTTCTTCTTCTTCTTCTCATTCTTCTTATACACCTATATACATAGTGTATCAAGAATATTTTCACTCTATGATTATACATTTTTTACACTTTTATACAACTATATACATATTGTACCTCTTTGTATAAAAGTATATAACATTGTATAAAAGTGTATAAGCATTGCTGGCGAAATTTTTGTATGATTTTCACTTGCAATTCTTGTATAAAACTAGTCCAAATCTCCAGCAAATAACTTCAAACTTTGTATACAACCTACTTAGACTATTTCTAATAAGTTCAAACAATACCCACTCCAAATTTCTCACAAAATCATAATCGAAATTTAACAAGATTAGCATTAAAGGAGATGAGATTTTAGGTTTCTCGCGTCTGTTTTTGCGTTTTGTAGTTGTGATAGGTATATATATAAACCTGAAGATATACAAAATTAAAAAAAAAAACGGAGAAGTATTGGTTATGGAAGAAGGCACGAATGAGTGTTGAATGAATGGGAACTAATTTTTCTTTTCAGTTTTGTTTGCATATGATTCTTTTTCATTAATTAAATTAAATATTTATGTGTGAAAAATGAGGAGAGAGCTACAATAGGAGTAGGTAGGAATAAATGAGGTTGTTATAATTAGAGTGAATGAGAAAAGAAAAGATCTTATTGATATTTGGCTACACATTTGCAAACTTGTAACTTGGCTAAAATAGTGTAAGGTTAACTTATGGAGTGCATTATTCTGTAATTTTGTCAATATAAAATGGGTAAAAGGGTAATTTGTTCAAACAGTCGGCTTGCTTAACTCACATTAGTGGGCGCCATCACGACTCCCGAGGACGAAAAATTCGGATCGTGACATTAATAGATAAGTTAACAAATAATCCAACATTTATCTAACTATATTAGCTAGATCAGGAGTGGCCTAAGGGCAAGGCAAATGAAGTATGCCCCCAAAATATTAAAGGCCCCAATTATAAGTACTATGTGTCACATACTTTTTATGTAAATATTATTAATAAATTATTCTATAATTTTTAATTAAAGTTATACGGTTGAGTGAAAAATAACAATAAATTTTTCTCTCATTTAATTGAATGATGTATTTACTTTCGTTATCAAATCTAATTTTTTTCTCCTCTATGTACGCATTCAGTTTCTCTAAATAATTATTTCTTCTCACCATATTTTATTGATCCTAAAGCAACTTTTTTTTGTTCATCTTTTTAAAAGAAACCCCAAATGCAATGGGGCACAAGGTCCGAAAATCACAGATAATTACCCTGCCCCCTCTATCTTCTTCCACTTAATTAATGTCATACTTTTATTTACGATAGAGTTCCAAACCGCGACATGCACCTAATTTACATATCACGTGTTGTATATTTACCACTAGGCCAAAGTCCTAGTTTGCTTTGTATCTCATTATTATATGAATTTTACAAAATAAATTTAACGATCTTTTATATGTTTTAACTTTAGGCCACAAAATTTGTTGAGCCGCTCGATACTCCCCTTTACCCCCACACACACAAAAAAAGAGAGAAGAGGAAAATAGCAAAGTCGTTAGTAAACTATTGGTTTATTTTCCTTACGGAAAACATTAAGTTCCTAGTAACATATATATAACCAAACGTTGAAATTTTCTCTAATTCAAAAAATTCTTCTTCTTCTTCTTAATGTATTTTTTTCGGTTTACTCATTATGCATTTGAAATCTATTGGTTCAGCTACTTTAAATTCGCGTCATGTATAACCCTGTTAGAGACGTTTCTTAGCAAGATCTTTTTAATTTTTATTTTGAAGCCGAAACATCTTGATTAAATATTTTTTTTAAAAATCTTATTTATTTCACTACATCTCGATCAGTTGGTGCTGCTCCTATTCCCAAGGTAAGAACACACTCCTACAGTCCTACTATCAATTTTGAATCCAACTATTTTATCTTGATTTAATAACAAAAATATAATATAATATAATATAATATAGTAAAGCAAAACAAAGATGCTCATTCCTTTTCTTTCTTTTCTTATATTTGTTTTTTTCTTCATTTTATTTCCTTTTGTAAAGGAGAAGCATCTCTATCATCTAAACCTCCCCCACACGAAAAATCCCATTTCCATCCTCATTTTCCTAACAATCATGTCGTGCTAATCATCAAATCACTTTTTTTTTCATTTTTATTCAACACAATAAATAGCAGTACGGCGCATAAAATATCCTATTTTTATGCAGGGTTCAAAGAAAGACCGCACTCAAAAAATGTGATGTAGGCGGCATACCTTATTGCAAGTATTAAAGACAGCTTTCATGACCCGAACCCGTAACTTATAAGTCACAAAGAGACAACTTTACCATTGCTCCAAGACTCTCGTTCTTATTCAACATAAATATTATTTTAAAAAATAAATATAATTCTTATTACATTTTTTAAATATATTTTAAAATATCTTATGACACTTTTATCATTTGTAAATATGTACTAGACAAAAATATACGAAAAAAATATTTTAAAATAAAACCAAAATTTAATATTACGAGAGTACTAAGCAAGCAAACTCTATACCATCAAAGGACATGATTGGATATACGATATTATTTAATTATTGACAAAAGTGTCGGGCTTGAATCATAAGAATGGAGGAACCTCAAAAAAGATTTAGACTTTTTATTAAGGAAAATGATACTGTGTATATTTTTTGTATAAATATATATTATGTATGTTATATACAAAAATTATATAAATTATGATGCTGGCTAAAAATAATAATACCCTTTTTTTAATAATGATATTGACGCGGCCGGAATTTAAATTAATTGGATCAGTTAATACCAAATAAATATCAAATGGCTATAGAAAAAACAAAAAAGGGCAACTCCACTACTAGTCTACTTTCATTTCTTTCTTTCATCATTAAAGTGTCTCTCTTCTACAGCTCCAGAAACGCTGATCTGATCCGAAAGAATCAAAGGTAACCCTCAATTTCTAAACCCAGATCTCTATCTTCTGTTTATAAATCATTCAGATTTATGTATATGCATATTGGGTTTGTCTCTATTTGTGTGTATTTCTGTATGTGTATAATTTTGATTCAAAGTTGTGATATTTTTGTTAATAGTTTGATATTTGAAATAAAACTGAATTTGGGTTTTATGTGCTTGTTAATTTGTTGTTTGATTGTTCTGTCATTGTATGAGATTTGGGGTTTCACTTCAAAAAGCAATTCATTTTTTGTTTAAGCATTTGAGAACCGGCTGTTCGCTAAAGTAGCAATATTGGGTGTGAATTCTTGGATGATTAAGGCTTGATTCAGATTTTTTGTTCAAGTAAAAGATTACTCATTCAGAAAGGGAGAGTGTGAGTAATGGGTATGCTATAGATTTTGACAAGAAATTTGGGATCTTAGGACTTGAGGTTCAGGTTGTCTCTGTTTGACTGGAAGATTAACTTCTTCCAGACCTCACATGTGGGATTATACTGAATTTGTTGTTGTTGTTGATGATGGAAGAGAACTTAGGCTGGTGTATGTTGAGGTAAGGTGTTGATGTATTAGTGGGGGCAAAGATTTGAGGAGTAATGACTAGTTTGGTCGGCACTAGGGGCTCCCCATTTGTTTTTAATTGGGAATGTGGTAAGAAAATGTGGAGCCTTGGAGAATCGACAAGTTTCTTCATTCACCTCTAGCCATTGGAGGTAAGAGCGGAAGAAAGAGAAGACAACACTTTCCAGCCACTTTTACTGATCATCAACCACATCCCCGAGGTCAGAACAACCAAGCGACTGAGGTCATAAAGGAAAAAGAGAAAATGCGGTGCCTAGGGAGAACTCAATTGACTAACAAGAGCGCGATAAAGAAGGGAGAGTGGAAATATCCCTTTCCTCCAAATTATGGTGGAATGTACAAGTCTGAAATTGTCTTTTTTTATAAGGACAAGTCTGAAATTGTCTTAGATTTAGAGGCAAGAGAGCTCTTTTATTTGTTCTAGACCTCAAAGATAATGATGATTTTGGTTTAGTTCAGAGGAGGGAAAGATGATTGGCAAGTGACTTGCGAATATTACTCTTCTGGTTGTGACTAAGATATGTCTCTGTTTCTTGCTGTTTCTTTTCGTTCCCCCTGCATGCTTAGGATGCCTTGTGTTGGCAAATAGCTGTATTCTTCTTCTGATATGTGATTGAAATGTGATGTCACTCTCCAATTTTTCCTTGTTGAAATGGAAAGGAAAACGCAGACCTCAAAACTCTTCGAGTTCTATTAATTTTTTCTTGGTTCTTTTCTGAATTATTAACAGACTAGTAAGGGTGACAGTCTCCAATTGCTTAAAGTGTAGTTTGACTATCTGCCGTGCTTCTTATTTTCTGTTGTAGCTTGATGCATTTCATCTTCACTGACTTATTTGAAAGTTTTGCTCTTATCTTCAATGTATATGGCCTGCTTCTATCATCTTGCTGGTTTCTTGAATCAGGCTGTTCCGGGAACTCTTTAACAAGAGAGAATTGGGGATATGGGTCGTGGAGTCAGCTATGGAGGAGGGCAAAGTTCACTGGGATACTTATTTGGGGGCGGTGAAGCGCCAAAATCAACCACGGAAAATGCCCAAGCTGTTCAAAGTGAAGCGCAGGCAATAAATAAAGAGCCAGCTTCAAAGCCTGCCGTTTCTGCTCCAGTTGATGCTGCTAAGCAGATTCCTGCTGGTATTCAAAGCACCCATTCATTTAACCATTTCAGGAGAGATGGTCAAAACACAGGCAACTTTATCACGGTATTGCCTTCATGTCAATTAGGATGATGTCTTTTGAAATGCTTATCTGGTTCATTTTCATGCTTTGCTGGAGAAATATCTTGATGGATCAGATCAGTGTTATCATGCATCTTCTTGATGCCATATAATACTACTACATCAAAAATATTGAAGTAAAAAGAAGAGCCTGAAGTAAATTTGCAAATAGATTAGCTTTCCCTGATTATCACAAACAATTGATTGCACTGGATATAGTTATTGTCTCGTGATTCAGAAATGATACATCGATTTATTAGATCCATTAATTTTTCCTACCATCCATTTGCTGCCCAACATAAATGATCCTTCAATTTTTTAGGTTATGTAACATTTATTGGTTGCTGAAAAACAGTTAAGTCTCTGATGCGAAAGTTACATGATACAACAAAGCGATTTAGTTATAAAAAAATATCTAGGGATGTTTTGGAACATGACATGGTTTCCGACCACGAGGGTGATCTTGCGATTTTCATACTTCTACCATCTCTGCCATGCGCTTTCAGAGATGACTTTTGCTTGACTTACTGATTCGGATATTAGTGTGGTGTGTTCGCATCTGTCACTGGTAGCCATTGTAATCAATGTCGGGTAGTTGTCCACCACTAACTGTTATATTTGACAAGAATTTGCTAAAATAAATGACTAAGGATATTTCGGTTGAAACCCTATGCAATTCAGCTAATTAGTGAATCCCTAGCATTCATCTCCAGATTTAACCTCTATGTTGATGAAATAATTTTTGTATCTTATAGCGGAGTAGATCTTGTTAACTTTAGTCTTGTACAATCATATTAGTGCATTGAGTTCTAGATAAACGTGTCTAGTTTTAACTGGGACTATTACCTTGATGCAGGACCGACCATCTACCAAAGTCCATGCTGCTCCTGGAGGTGGATCTTCTTTGGGATATCTCTTCGGGGATGGCAGCAGCTAAGCAATTCCCCAATCTACAGTTGGATAATTGTCTTATTGTTTCTTTACCTTTTGTCTTTCGACTATGTTGTAATTGTAATTGCGAGTATTTCAGGTTGTTGTGAAGTGTTAATTGGATAAACTTCCATCTAAAGTCCCAGTTGACACTTTGAAACTAAAGTTACTACTATCTAATGTAATATGTGACTTTTGTTGATTGATCATTTGATTTAACTGCTTTTGTTGCCTAACTTTCATATGTTCTTGATTATATATAGTTGATATTGTCAAATCAGATTTGGGTTACTGCATTTCTCAAAGCCGCAATAATACTTGATGAAGTGATGAACTTTATCGTGTTGATCGCCTTAATCGGAAGCATAAACTACTTAGACGAGTTAAGGCCTCAACAACCTCTATTGATGGTATATTGAGTAAAGGGCTTCTCGTTTGCAGGTTTCTTTAGCCCCTTCAGAAGCTTGGCTGGGTAAAGGTAGTAACTTTTGGTTCAAAGTGAACATCCAAGAATCATGAAAACTGTAACCTATCGTTAGAGACAGAACCCAAACAAGTATTTGAGATGTTTTCACCAATTTCCTCTTTATTCCTACGTTTTTTAGGGCTTTATATGAACCTTACAAAATAATCAAAAGTAAAGGGCAGCCAGGTGCACTAAGCTCCCGCTATGCGCGGAGTCCAGAGAAGGGCCGGACCACAAGGGTCTATTGTACGCAGCCCTATCTTGTATTTTTGCGAGAGGCTGTTTTCACGGCTTGGACCCGTGACCTCTTAGTCACATGGACAAAATAATCAAAAGTATTTTGAGAAAACAAGATCTCTAAAAAGGGTTAACATCTATTAGACCATAGTTGCTGGCTATGAAAAAAGAGAGATTTAATCTAAATATGCAACATTATGACGACTTGGAAAAATGTCTATGCTACTCTCACGAAGCTGATGAGTTATGCGAGATTTTTTCATAGGAAGTATGGAAACATTTGGTTGGCTTCCATGACAATGGTGTGATAAAAAGAGAGTATTTCATCCCACCTTTAAAACTCATACGTAAAAACAACTTGACCAATTGGAACGAGAACAAAAGAAAGTAGCTCATTATTGAAGTAGGAATAATGTCCTAGAACAGCATCATATCTTGCATACAGTACATTTGACACTTAACTATGCTCAGCAAATGATCGACAAGTGAAGAATGTTCAGTCCTCACACAGATTTAATTCACAAAAACCGAAAAAGTTTTCACATAAAAAGCAGCAGACACAACAAAGACAACTGCAATAGGTCATTCTTTTACTACACCCTGAGTAAATATTTACATTTGTTCGTATAGAGCAAAACAAAATTGCATGGGAAGTCAGTAATCGATTCAATTCCTCTTCAAAGAGGTACAACATTTGTTGAATTTGGTCTTGGAGGAGAGGGAGCTGGAATTATCCCCCATCTGCGACGGACATCTTCCAAATCTTCATGAAAATGTTTTTCATAGTACACACACATGAGATCTGTGGAACGAGCTCCAGCCTTTAGAGCCCATGGGAAGTAATGCTGATAGAACAAGCTCCTTTGCTTGTCAGTAAACCTTGCTGTACCCCCTAGCACAGACATCAAACACATGGGGAGTAGCATCTGTTCAAACTCGATCACCTTTAGTGCTGTTTCTCCAATCAGGTTTGTTGGAAGGCCAAAAAGGGTGTGCCAGAAGTCATGCACCTCGCGAGCACGCATAGCTACATATGCCAACTCTTCAGTTTCCATGAATCGCACTGGTGGACGATCATCAGGTGAAAAGTTCCTAGATCCCATAAATTTTGCGTATGCAGCACCAAAAGTGTTATCAGGTAGGTCCCATGCATGCCCCACTTTTGTAGAAATCACACGAGGTCGCTCCAACAGTATTTCCTGATATAGAAGTGTAAATACATTGAAAACTACAACAAACAAAAACAAATCCACCCAATGTAATCACAAAAGTGGATTCTGGGGAGGGTAATGTGTACGCAGAATTTACCCCTACACTGAAAACTACAATCATTAAGCAAAAATATACTTAAAGCTAATCTGGGACAACTTTTGGAAATGGTTTCCTAGAAAGGCATAGGATGAAAAGAGCCAAATGAGATAGTGAGTACTCCAACAAAATGGCAAAAAATTGAAAATATATCACAAGCTTTCACGTCAGTCATCTGAAATATTCAGAATGATCAAAGTAACCTGACAACCATTAGATTTAACACAATTTACTCCCACCCCACTGCTTCTGAGACTAGCACTTAAGTTGCCCTAGCTGTATCTCAGTACTATCTTCCTTATAACTGTTGGCTCTTACAGAGTTGGTACAGGTTTCCAGCATATAACAGGCATGAGACACCAAAATTTATAAGATGAGAAAGACAACAAGAAGCATAATAGAGACTGTCTTATCTGTTGGAGCTAGGACAAAACAGAAAAGACTCACTAGGAACTAGGGGGAAAAGAGAGAATAAAGACACAGCTATGAGTACTAGTTTTCACCAAATAGGTAAGAACTAACTGCGCCTATCAAGGCAGTAAATATGCACCTAGTTGTACCTCAACTCAAAGGGCGTGCCGTGAACAGCACCTAACATTGCTCTCTGTTAGGTGTATGGCGTAAACAATACAAAGATTGCAAAAGATGCTGAAATCATAGTACTCGTTAACATGAAAGAAAACAGGAAACATTATCACAGTAAAACTGTGATAGAATGGTTCTGTAGCGTTATATCAAGATGGAATAAGGACTAGTCATGATGAGTATGGTTAAGAAAAGCACAATCAAATTGGATTTCATAGAATGAGTGATGCAAAGAGATTTTTGAACCTTTGATTTGTTTTTATCAGTAAGTTATAAACCATTGATTTTCCCTTACAGGAAATATAATATATAAATTATTACAAATCAAATATATAGGGGAAGAGCAAGCCTATTACGGTCAACTGAAAATGAATTGAAATAAATAAATAAATAAATAAGTAAATAAATAATTAAATAAATACATAAAGGAAAAGACCTTACTCTGCCTTCAGGGCTCTTCTTCATCCTTTCAAGAACCCTATCAAAAGCTGGTTTCCCTGTTGTTTCACCTAAAGCAGCAATAAGATCCGCTCTTCGAGGATCTAGCAACGCCCCAAATGCAGAACCAACTGCAACAGCAGCCTGCTGCCACCCTTTCAACCGAAGACGACTACCTTCTATCATTGCCACCCAAATCTGAAAAACAAAAAACTGAACGATGAAATGCACCCAAGGGTCTGGCTTAGTAGTCAATGAAATGGGAGGAGAACCATGAGGTCTCAGGTTCAAATCCCCGGAGGCAAAAGATAATAGGTGATTTTTTCTCATCCGACTAAACCTAGGTGGGCAGAGTTACCCGATCCCAATACTGGGATGTACCAGGTGGAATAGTCAAGGTGCGCCACAAGTTGGTGCAGACTCCACCATCATTGAAAAAAAATTAATTAGAAAAACACCGAACCATGAAACAAAAATCATTAATTTCCTCGAACCAATTACATAAACTTCAAGGACCCACCAACATACATTGACTTACAAGCATGATTTACCAAATGATAAATGAAAACATGGTTTGGGCATTTTAACAAACAGTCTGTGGGCAAGGCTGAGATTGCAAATCAACTGAACGCAGTTAAGACGAATAAAGGTTATAATGCGCTGAATAATTGTTTATACATTAGGGCAAAATTTAAGAGTTCGTACCGATTAGTTTAACGGAGAGAGAGATGAAGAGCACCGCGGTCCAAAGCGCTGAAATTTGGTTTCGTTTTGTTTCTCTCTTTCGCCCCAATAAGAAATTCTTTTAATACTTGTCCCTTTCTTTAAGTCGGTCCCCTAACTCTCATTTTTTTCATTTTAGTCCCAATAAGTTAGGCTTAAAAAAAAGTGGCTTTTCACTAAATAGTTTTTAAGCCAAAAAATAATAAGTTGGGTTGCCCAGTGTATTTCTTTTGGCTTGTTTTAAGCAGTTTTAACTTATTTTAAGCACTTTTTGACTTTGTCAAACACTGCATTGTTCTTTTTTAAGTGCAAGATTTCCTTTATTCTTAGAATCTTAGTGATCCTTTCACCTTCAACTTGACAAATGTTCTTGTAAAAATTATAGAAACTGCTCTAGTAATCCCACTTAATGCATTAATATCTATAGTTCCAAAATTGACCACTAAGAAAATGCATTACATTTCAATAATTGCCTATGATTATGCAAAATTTTGTTATTATTGCCTTGAAAGATGTTTGTATCAATTATCAAAACAGAGAGGTTAAGCAAGAGAGAATTGACAAAATTATGGAGATGTTAGAGACCATCTCAGGTTTAATTACATTTCAGTGTGAGTTCATGTCTATTCCCAATAATGTGTGCTAAAGTATGTCATTTTGCACTAATTAATTTTGAGTAAATATTCAAATTTGCGACAAGAAAATAGTTTTTTAGCTAACTCAATAAAAACTGCTGTATTAACATATGTCACCAACACAAACAAAACTTTTTTCTAATATAATCAGGTTATTTTTTCATAGAAATGTTGTAGATAGCAAGTACGAGCAGATAACTTAATTGTTGGCTTATGTTACTCCATATTATGTTAATCACAGCAAAACAAAACAAAAATGCTGCTTAACTGTTATGTAATTTAAGTCCTCATGGAAAAGATCTTGGTATATTGAGTTCGACGAAGTAATAGATTCATAACTTCTATGTCATACATAACAAATATGAGAAAACCCCACAATTATTGACCGACACTTCAATGATTCAGTCCCTAACAAGTTAGGATCGGCTAAGTAAGTCCTTACTGGCCATGTTCACCAACCAACATTTGGTGATTTGGTAAATACATACAATTATTTCAAATAAGAAAACGTTGGAAAGATGAAGAAAAGAATAAGAAGAACACAGAAAATGTATTTCCAGTCAACTAATTTCGGAATCTGCCCGAGTTCTCCTTCATCGAAACGCATTGGTTCCTCATCTGTAGACTTGATGATGAGCTTAAATTCAAGATTTGTAAAGAGAGTGACTGTCATCGCACCAACATACTTCAAGACCTTCAAGTTTCGGAACTCCCCATCTCTAACACCCCACTGTTCTCCCTCAAATGCATGGGATTTCAGCTTCAGCACTTCAACGCTGAATAACCTGCCAATAACTGAAACTTCGTTCCATGGTAAGCAATTTGATGAAAGGGTCAGTTTCTTAAGGCTCGAAGGAAAGCTAACCTCAAGTCTGTCAACTCAATATTTTGAAAAAGTACACAGCTCGAGTGATTTAAGTCAGATGCAGAGACTCTACACCTGGAAGCCAAATGCATCTCTGATGAATATGTTATGCGGACTCTCCAAAATTCTGCCGCACTTGTGTCGGATCCTCCAAAAATGCACTAATTTTGAAGGATTCGACCACCCAACGACATTTTCGGAGAATCCGAGCAACATAGCTGATGATCACCTTGTGGCTCATCAACCAAGCACCTCAGCTTTACTAAATTGGATACTTTTGACACAAACGTCTGGAACTCTTCACCTCCAGGTAAGTGAACAAAAGAAAGACATTGCAATTTCGTTAAACGGCTGAACATCTTGAATTCTGGGACATGCACCTGATGATAGCTGGTTTACCAGTCACTTGCAGATATTTTAAGCTTAGCATCCCCCAGATTCCACTTGATGGATCAATACTATCACGTGATTGCTCAAGTATCAAAATTCAACTAATCACGAGTGTGCTATTCTTCAAAATTCCTCTTCAAGGGCTAAGTACCTTAAATGAAACAGAGATTGAAATGCAATAGGGAATGTACCACTTATTGTGACACAAACCAAATCCACCACTCTCAATGATGTGAATACCTCATGAAAAAAGATATTGCCGTCGAAGAACAAAATTTTCTGGTTAATTACATCATCAGAAGGGTGCAAACAAATGATCACCTAAGTTGCTCTGACACATCAGTTTAGGTACCGCATCCGTGTCGACACAACACTAGTATGGGTGTGGATATGGGATCCGTACCGGATCTGGTCAAATAATTTTGGGTACTTTGACACGACGGATGATTCTTTTTTGAATTATTTTTAGCCGGATCCCCGCACCTGTATCCGTATCCTCGAATCTTAGAATATACATTTCAAAGGATCCGACCTGTAGATCCGCACCCATGTCCGAGCAACTTAGGTGATCACACAATGAAAACATGAAACCAGTTTTCCCAAAAATCTCTCTGTGGGACTATGCTTACACAGATGGCTGTGAATCGGCTGAAGAAGAAAAAATTTCCCAATTTATGTTTCTCATTTTACTTCTTGTTGTATTTATATCTTTTCTTGTGGTCAAGGTGACAAACATATTATGTAATAAATTAAAGTATATGCAAATTAATTTAGGAATAAGCTGCATTTGAATAGTGTGGTGCATACTATGTTTTGTGATTACTATTATTCCATTGTACGCAATGCAGATATGCTGATTATTCATATTGCAAGAATAAATTGATTTTAAAAATCATATATGGAGTTTGCCTACACCCAACTTGGAAAAGAAAATTACCTAGGTTGGCCTTTAGCACGGGGCACGGGCTGCCCGTAACTAGTACCAGAAGAAGGATGCTAACAGAAACCTACAATACAAAAAAGCCGGTACAAACATGATTGCGTTAGGCAGTAATAACTTAAATAACAACAACAACAACAACAATAACAAACAACTACAACAACATTAATAACAATACCCCAATTTAAAGCTAGAAGAGGTCAGGTATATGACTATTCACTATCCATTCTGCTCAATTTGGACAAAACAATATTAGTTCAACAAATGAAGCTAATACCAAACAAAAATTTAACAATAGTGCTAATAGTTGTACTCCCTCTCTAAAAGGAAAGATCATTGTTTGGGATGGTGAGGGTTAAAGCATCTAAATAAGCATCTAAGTTTCGATGAGAAGTTGAGCATATATATAGAGAGAGAGATGAAGAAAGAGTAGAAAAGGAAGAGTCTGTAAGAAGGGTGTTTGGATCAGCTATAAGATACGAAAAATTCAACTATTCTGGATAATTTAATATCAAGAAATTAAAAACAACAATGAAAGATCCAAAATAGTTGTTGGTTTTGAATTAATATTACTTTAACAAATGTGAATCAGCAATTTTGAAACACCAAATATATTGAACTATAATCATGTCGTCTAGGCGGTGTTTGTTTAAGAATTAGTGTTATATTAGTGAAAGTGAATTAACAATTGCAAATTGAAATACTAAAGTTGGTAAACAATAATCAAGTTGTCTTATTAGTTACAGAGGAAAAGGGGTTTTGCCTTAAAGTTGGTTGAGTACAACATCTAGTTGCCTTCATTTCTTCAGAAACTTGAAAAAATGTTGGAAATGATCAAGAAAAGAAGTAGAAGAAAACAGAAATGAAATTTCCAATTTCGCAGATCCGAGTCAACTTGCCACATCAGTCTAAGTTCTTCATCCTCCTCTCTAGACTTGATAATGAGCTTGAATTCATGATTTCCCATATCATCAATTTGAGCTTTCTTAATCTCCTCAGCAGAGTTTATGGTACGGCGACTGCATTTGCACCAAGACAGCTCAATCATCTGCAGCAAAAGTAAGTCTCCAAAGCTGCGCGGAATATTTGTTTTCAGTCGACTGTTTTTGAAAATCACACGCTGGAGATTAGGAAAGGACATATCAGAAAAGTTCCAAGAAGGAACATTCATGTTGTAGAATGTCAAGAGCTTGAGATTCTGAAACTCCTCGTCTTTAACATCCCATTGCTCTCCCTCAAAAGCATTAGACTCCAACTTGAGCACCTCCAAATTTTCCAAATTTCCTATGATTGAAATTTCACTCCATGGTAATTGACATGATGACAAGGTCAACTTCTTGAGATTCATGGGGAAGTTGACCTCAAATCGCCTTACACTACGTTTAAGAAAATAGACTTTTAGAGATTCAAGTTTATTCAGAGATTCTAAACCTGGAAGCCAAATGCATGTCCGATCACCTTGTGGCTCCTCAACCAAACACCTCAGCTTTACTAAATTGGGTACTTTTGACACAAACTGTTGGAACTCTTCACCTCCAGGTAAGAGTGCAAAGGAAAGCCATTGTAATTTCTCTAAAGGGGGGTATGTCTCAAACTCTGCGACATTGCACCTAATGACAGCTGGTTTACCAGTCACTTCCAAATGTTTTAAGCTTACCATACCCCATATTGCATGTGATAGATTTAATCTGCGTGATTCATTAAGTATCACTGTTTCTAAGCTCTTGAGCTCAGATAACCATGAAGGATCCGCCTCAAAGTTCCCCTTTAGGGCCAGGTATCTTAAATTAATCAAAGCTTGAATAGGGGACGTACTTCTTAATGTGATGCATGATAAATCCAATATTCTCAATGATTTATAATAGTCATCATGAGAAAGGTGGTTGCAGTCATAGACGAGAATAATATTCTGGTTAAGTATATTATCAGAAGGGAGTAAATGAGCAGAATGGGGACCTGGCGGGCTACCAGAGCGTAAGGAATCTGATCCTCTTTCAGGATGAAGGAGATAATTCATTTGAAGGTAATATGGTGAGTCACCAGAACTTGAATCATCTGACCTGGTAAGAAAACTAAGTACAAAAAAGGGAGAAAATAGTAAGAACCAGCAAAGTTAATAGTCTTAGGTGATAAAGTCTGTGTTGGTTCGATTTAAATCTCACCTCCTTGGAAAATCAATTTTAGAGAAGCAAAACTCACGTAATAGATCATGCATGCGAATTGCTCTCACCTCACCAAAGAAGCTCCTTTGGACAACCATTACAAGGTTATTATCTATTAACTCCATCACGTAGCCCTTTGCTTCATCCTCTGCGCTCTTTAATTCATTACCTACTGCATATTCTTCAGCAACCCAAAGTTGTATCAACTTTCGGACCAAGAGTTCATCTTCACAAAATCCTCCAAAGTAAAGAAAACAACGCTTCAATTGAGAAGGTAAAAATCTGAAACTCAACTCAATTATGTCCATGTACATTTGTGTATCACCAGCAGCACATGAACTTAAACCATTGGCAACTTCTTCCCAACGAATTTCTTCCTTGTTCAGTTTTGCAAGAACACCAGCTACCAAAATAATTGCAAGTGGAAGCCCTCCGCAGCTTTGTGCTATTTTCACTCCTATCTTCTCAAGTTGTGGAGCGCAACTTTCTTCTCCAAACACCTTCTTTTGCAATAAGCACCAACTTTCTTCACCTGTGAATAAACGAACGTGATGAGGAGCACTAAAAACTTCAGTATAAGAAGCCACTTTGTCTTGTCTAGTTGTCAAAATAATTCTACTGCAGCTGTAATCATCTGGAAAACAACTTTTTAAGTCATCCCATACTTCAGCGCTCCATAAATCGTCAATGACAATGAAGTATTTCTTTCTTAGCAAATGTCTTCGCAGCTCAACTGCTAGTTCATCATTGCTCCTTGTGTTATCATTCGGAGGAACCAAATTACCCAATAATTCAAGCAATGTCTTTCTCTTATTATATACTTGAGAAATAGTGCACCACGAACAAACATCAAAGCGATCGATTATATCATTATGAGTATACAATCTCTTCGCCAAAGTTGTCTTACCTATTCCAGGCATACCGACAAGGGAGACCACATCTAATTGTTTCGGGCCCCGAACAAGTCGTTGTATCAGCTCTGCTGTCTCATCCTCAAATCCCATAACTGCTTCTGAAGTTGTGGTCATACTTGATTCAGAAACTGTGCTTCTTCTTGGCACAATTAACTGGACGTTGACTTGATTGTGTGGAAGCTAATGTTGCAGACTTCTTGCACAGGTGGTGCTCGATATATATGGTTGTTAAACGAGGGTATATAATAAAGTTGGAGAGAAAAATGTAAGATATGAAGTGAGCAAATTATTCCCACAAAAGGCTCAATTTGTACCTAACCTAGAGTTATTTTGTGGGGAATCAAATGATTGAGATATCTTTGAATTGCTTTTGCTATGGAAGTACGTGTATTCATAGAAGACAACTCCTTTATAGGAGTACCAGTTAAGAAACACACGCTATGCGTCGTCCTACATACCAATTTATTATTTTTGTTGACATTAGTAGCGTGGAATAACTAAGTTATGGATGATGCATTCCATCATGAGCACACACTTGGAAATAGGGCTGGTGAAACTTTTACTACACACGCAATAGATAATATAGTGAAGGAGATGCAGTCAAAGTTTCCAGATAAAATTATTAATAAGGAGAGAGTTCACACCCGAATAAGAAGAACGTATATTCACAGAAGACAGCTCCTTTTATAGGAGTACTAGTTAAGAAACACATGCTATGCGTGGTCCTACATCCCAATTTATTATTTTTGTTGACATAAGTAGCGTGGAATAACTATGTTGATTAACAGCGTAACATAGCTAATTATTGATATAGATCTGTTCTATCACAAACAATAAAATATGATTAGTTTACAAAAAATCATGTACATTAAGTTGGTCAACAAAATGGGGGAGACAAATTTGAGATGGTTGTCAATATGTATCTCTTTCTCTGTGGTTACTATGACACAAGTGGAAGAAAAATAATAGTAAAGGCTAGGGAAGAATAAGTAAATTATTGAAAGGGGACAAAGAATTAGGTAAGCTTTTTTTTTAAAAATAAAATAAAATAAAGAATTAGGTAAGTATTTCGCACTTTAGATCTATACACTTCTTTTAAATTTCCTCACAAAAGGATTGACTTGTCCTGGCATGTCATCAACTACCAAGCACAACAAATAAGTCCAATTGACTGTTATGAGTTCAACAGAATTTGGCTTACACCTTGAATTTGTTAAGAAATTCGCTTAATATATATAACTAATTTACTCAGAACCTAGTAAGCAAAAAAAGGGTTGCGGCAAAACTCACAAACTTAAAATTTTGAATCTGCCGTTGTTGATGTTACAAAACCAACTTTAATAAAATTCCTACTTGCCACAACTAGCCCACACTGACTAAATATTCACATGGCACGTTAAAGGGAGATGGAAATCAATTTGTTCTAGGAAACAATACAAACATTTTACTTTCATAAAATAATACTCATAATATTCTATTTTAAAGTTTAAACTAGTATTAGTTTCCGTGCGATGCGCTAACTCAAATCATGTCGGATTGTGATTTAGATTATTTGAATTATGTATAAATAACTTTAAAATATAAACCTTCCAGATAAAATTTATAGATAATCATTAGATATTAATTAAGAATCAAGACATGAAACCATTTCGTAAATCTCATATTGGATAACATGTTTTCTTTTTCTATATTTATATAATCCAATAGGTTAATTTTAGTACTTGAATTTCGTTTCGTTATCAATATTAAAAATTACCAACTATGTCATGTGGTGATTTGTCTCATTTAAACATATTAAATTATATTATTTTAATAAAATTCTCAGTATTAGTTTTTTTTTTGTCTAAAGCTTAAATAAGTCTTATTCTTTTAAATTTTACACAATTTTTTTGTTCTTTGCTTATAATTATTAAATTATTTATTATTTAATATTATTATACTTTCATGTGAGTTTTTCGGTTTACTAATTGACTTAATATTTTGCTTATTATCCTTTTAATAATTATCGATAAATATTATTTTTTTATTCTTGAAATTTAATATATTTTACGCTTTTATGCTCTTACTCGAAACTATTTTACTATTTAAATCTATAAATAATATTTTGAAATATTATTCAATTATTTAATTTATTTTGTTTTAAATTAATTTAATATATTCTCACATTATATCTATTTTTTTTCTTTATACCGTCTCTTCCCTACTAAGAAATTTTTAACTAATATTTTACCTGTAATCAAAATAATATCATATTTGACTTTAAGTTGTAAACTTTGATTAGTATAAAATATTAATATATAAGTTCCTTGATTATTATATTCCAAATCTATTAAGTTTTTTTATATTTATTTTTTGTATTACATGCAATAAAAAAAATTCTTTTAGTTTTGTGAGCACGTGATTTTTGTTTTACGAGACAATCGCTCCAAAAGAAATAAAATAATAACAAACGGCCCTGCTGTGCAATTTTTGGATTTTACATGGCACTTTGTTAATTATTTATGATTTTTGCCCATTTTTATTTTTTATCAAAACAAAATACAAAAAATATAGATGTCATGCGTAATTTGAACCGTAATCCGGTTTGTTAAATAGAAAATCATAAAAATACGCATTTTTTGTCCTGATTTGTTTGCCTTGTTTAATTTTACCTACTTTTAATATTTTTTTTATGTATGCGTGTAATAAATACATTAAGTGTTGATTAATGTTGTTTAGTTTTTAGTTTAATTAGGTTGTATGTTTAAAAAAAAATTTAGAAATAAAAAAGAGGGGTTTGAAACTTGTTTCTAGTTAAGTTTGGGCCAATTCCCATTGCAAAATCTGAGGCCCAAACCCCACAACCCAACCCAAAACCTGTGCTTGCCCCGGTCCAGACCAGCCTACTTCAAAAACGTCCAAACGACGCCATTTTAACCTTGCCTGATCTGGGCCGTTGATCTCAGATTGATCAACGGCCAAGATCACTTCCTCATAACCCATGATGAACCTGACCCATTTCCACCCGGAACAACCCAAACCCCCTTTAGATGAAACGACACCATTTCTCCTAAGCCTTCAGATCCAAGCCATTGATTTTGATTGATCCGACGGCTGAGATCAACCCACCCATTCCATATATAAGCCCCCTACCATACCCTGCCCCCCATCCAAGACCCCGCCTTCGTCCTCATCCCATTCCCCTCCAAACCCTAAGCCGCCCCTGTATTCTTCACCATGAAAGCCGACGGCATGAACGCCAGTGGCCTTCACCTTAACACCATAGGACCATCTCACCCCCCTGAACATGGACCTGTAGACCGTTTAGTTCGAATCATCCTCCAGGTCCTCGAATCTTCATTTGAAGATTCGAGCAAAAACTCGATCTACACCGATCTGCCCTAGATTCATACCAGACAATCCCCGGACCCCCCTCGTGACCAAACCATGCTTGGTTTGGTCCGAATCTAACCATGGAAGCCCAAGTTCCAAATCTACCTTCCACAAAACCTAAAAATCCCAAGCCTGGTCCGTGCCTGTTAAGCCAAGAGGTTAGGGTCTAATGGACCTTAATCGAAGTGTTTCTCATCTGAGAAACCCTTCGATTAAAGTCCGTTCAACCTTAAAAAGGGTCGGTTCAAACACAAGCTGATTTTCTGTTCCTTCTTTCAAAGTTTTAAGGTAAGTTTTGTTTTCTCTTTATTTATTTTTTAGTCCATGTGTTGTTTAAAAGGCTGTTCATGTTTTGTGAAATTTGTGTTTTTGAATTTTGCCGATTGTGTCCTTTCCACCTTGCCTGAACCTCGGTGTTTGATTGAGTCCTTCTTCTGCTTGTTCTGATAATGTGTATGTATGTATATGTTGTGCAATTAGCTGAATTTCAAATTTGAACTGATTAACTGATTCCTCGAGTACAATTCTGCTTAGTCAGTACAATTCAAATCATATGCTTGATACTGTTAAATGTCTGATTTTGGCTACGATTGTACATGTTATGATTAATATAGTCGAGTCGACATGTGTCGTCAATTAGTTTTAACTGTCTAAACAATAACCAATCGATTTGCTTCTGGACACATTTGCTTGAATCAATTAGGAACTGAGTTTGTTTACTTATAGTTGTTATTTTGAATCAAAAATGTAAAAGGATTGTTTTATTTAGTTACAGTTCTGAATTGGAGGGCATGTGCACTTGTGCACAACATGTGCACTTATGCACCACATGTGCATTGTGCACAACCTGTGTCCTGCATAAAGGTTTTTATTAAGTCTAAAGTAATTTGACATCACATGCTGTCAGATTACATTCTGCTGCCCATATTCTGCTTTAAGTTTCAGAAATAATAAACATTACTAAAAAGGTAAGCCTGCCAAGGGAATATCATGGGGGGTTTGTTTTTATTTATTAAGTAGAAACTGAAAAGAAAGGCAGCACATGGGAGGGTGTTCTGATTGTCCAAAGAGGCTGTTAAGGGTTTGATTTTAGGCATATAAAAAGGGACAGAAAAGATTAGGGAGAGGGAGAGATAGACCCAAGAGGAGGAGAGCAAAAATATATACACATACACACATAAGTCAGGCATACAGACTTTAAGATAGACATAGATACACACACACAGACAGAGAAAGAGAGAATACACATAGAAAAATTTAGTTTTGGAGATTGAGGGTTGCAGTTCTGAAAAGCAGAAAACTAGAAAGAACTCTGTTTGATAACACAGACAGACAAAACTATAAATTGCATTCTTCTTGCTGTCTTGATTTCAATGGTCTTGACCTGTTTGTCCAATACATGATTTCTTCTAAATCCAACTGAGTTTGCTGGTTGTTTGTTGGTTCACTCTGGGATTTGGTCTAGCTGAGATTTTGGTTCTACTCCAATTATTTTGTTTTGTTGTTGCTGCTGCTATTCTGCTATCTGCTGCCGCTGACTCTTCTGCTTCACTTCTTCTTTGCATTTCAGCATTCAGGTACACATTTCGAGTCCCATTTTTGGTGTTAACTGTAACAGTTCGAAAGCATGAAATGAAAGGAGTTTGAAGAAATTTAGATGTCTGTTTTGTAATGCTCATGGTATATTGACTTCTTTTGTATAAATTGATTAGTGCGTAATTCAGTAGCGAAAGATTAGTTAGTTAATACTTAATCAAGTTTTAGCCTCTTGCATCTTAGTTTATAGTTGTTTGTTAGTACAAGATGTAATGGTACAATACGTAGAATGTATGGATAATTGGTATAGAATTTTCGACTGGATTCCCGTTTAACTATAATGACATGCATAGGATAGAATATTTCCACCTTACACAATAATGTTCTGTGTTATTTTAGTTCTTTTATCAGGACCGCTAGGCAATATATAGGAGCACGTTCGAATCCCCATTAGTAATAATGCCTAGCGTCCAATTTCCTTAATCTAGCCTAAATAAGTCTAGTTAAGTTCGATTCGAGAAATGTTTGGATACAAGTATAGCATTATGTCAATCTCGCACGTTTCACAAGGTACGACGCCTCTTCACTTTGTAAACAATTAAACAGAAATTAATAAGAATCCGTTTTAGGCCAAAGCATATAATTAAATTAGCATGTATCTTTTTTCCTTCTCGTTTTAAAGACAAATGCATTAGAAATGTAGCCACTGTAGGATATCCTTTCTAAAATAGAGACGAGCCTCGCCAAATAAAAAATGCGAAATTGCGGGGCCCTCAACAACTAAACATAATAAATATTTAGAATTCAGGACAGGTCGTTTAGTAAACTTCATGGCCTTTCCCAAAAGTAACAATACACTAGTTGCTTTAGGAGCACCTTTAATAATTTAACCTTCTTAAACACGGGTGCACATTGATGTGACCCAAATCCAAGTCTCAACGGAGTCAAAATGTGTTGACGACCACGGGTGCATTGATTGTGACGTGGTTCGAGATGAATTTTCACGACGTTGCAATTCTATAAAAATAAAATGATAATAATAAAAGCGGTTTTAAACTTAATAAAAGCACATAAGTCACAACATGTATTTAAATCCGATATTTAGCCATTATAACAATTTAAGCGACCGTGCTAGAACCACGGGATTCGAGGGTGCCTAACACCTTCCCTCGGGTCAACAGAATTCCTTACTTAGAATTTCTGGTTCGCAGACTTCATTTGGAAAAGTCGAAAATTTCCTCGATTTGGGATTCAAGATAAACCGGTGACTTGGGACACCAAAAGCCAAACCTTTCCCAAGTGGCGACTCTGAATTAAATAAATAATCCCATTTCGAATATTGTCACTTAAATTGGAAAAAACTCCCCTTGCGCATTTATCCTTCGGGGCGGGCGCGCAAAAAGGAGGTGTGACAGCTCTGGCGACTCCGCTGGGGAGAGTTTAACCCAGAACCACTGGTTCAGGGTTCAAGAATTCGAGCTTAGAATAATTGTTATATTTGGCTTTATTATCTGATCTTTATTACATGTTTTTGCATAACGTGCTAAATTTTGTCTTTTACCGCTTTGATATTATCTGAACTGTATATAAACTATGCCGAAACCTTTCTCTTCTTACCTCCGGGGAGAAGCTCGCTGGTCGAGACTCCCTATTATGTTAGTGTCAATACCTGAAATAAGAAAGAGGTCGGACAAGTTACAAAGCCGGACGATCTCGCGGGTCCCCGGTACGTAGCCCTCTCCTCGACTCGAGTTATCCGCCCGGGTACACAGTCTAGAACAAATACCCAGGGTATAAACCTAGTATAACGAAACTTCATGCCGGATCCCTAGTAGGAACGTTTATTTGCATCACGTTGCATTTGACTTAGGGGGCTCAACACAGGGGTTGGGTCCGTCTAGGACAGGCAACCTGAAGTGAAAAGACCACTCTGCTGCATCCTATTTGTTTTACGCATCTATTTGCTTCGATTCCGCATGCTGACCGGTTTCTAAAAAA
The DNA here is from genome assembly GCF_000715075.1 of Nicotiana tabacum. NCBI lineage: Eukaryota > Viridiplantae > Streptophyta > Magnoliopsida > Solanales > Solanaceae > Nicotiana > Nicotiana tabacum. Next base: position 16,647,771 of record NC_134099.1, on the reverse strand, counting down.
AGGGGAAAATAGCAGTGTGGGGAGATAATTACTTATTTTGGAAAAATAAAACCAATGCCCAAGTAGTGTCAAAACCTCACCGGAGTTTTCCTAAAAAAAATTTTCTTCTAGTTTGATTTATTAAAAAAAAACATATAATTTTTTTTTCTTTTTTTATCACTTTCAAAATAAAAAAAGGGTATTTATTTAAAAGCAAAAGAAAAAAAAATGGAAATTCATAATTCAAAAAAAAATGTTATTTCTTTCGTAGTACCTCATTTCTAAATTCAGACTAATAGTCCAAATATTTCCTTAAAAAAAAATATATAATATATATAATAAATATTTTCTTTAGTCTTTACCTCTTTTCAAAAAAAAAAAGTAATAATAATAAAAATATTCTTGCTTTCTGGGTTTAATTGATTTTCTCTATTCGTGATGGGCCGAACTACGCCGGTTTGATTCTCACCGGATGTGAGATACGTAGGCAACCCTCGTCGGGTTCAACCCCATTTTTGCTAAAATAGCCAAAATCAATAAATAAATAATAAAAAAAAGACGTGTCAAATTTTAAAAAAAATCATAAATAAGTCAGGTGATGCTGTTTTGTCATAAATAGCCGAATGTTCCCGAAAGGGACGCCGGAAGGCTGACTTTGCATAAACGGTCACCTTTGAGTCATTTTTCAAGGTTTGATCCAGTTGACCCACACAGCCTTAAAATCTTTGTCACTGAGGCGTTGAAAGGCCGTGTTGGCAATATTTGAGTTTTCTAATTTGAAAAACTATAAAAAAAGTCATAAATAAGTCAGGTGATGCGGTTTGTCATAAATAGCCGAATGTTCCCGAAAGGGACGCCGGAAGGCTGACTTTGCATAAACAGCCACCTTTGGGTCTTGTTTAGTATTTTTGTCCAGTTGACCCACACAGCCTTAAAATCTTCGTCCCCAAAGTGCTTAAAGGCCGTGTTCAAAACTTGATCCCCTTTGTAAAATATTTTTGAGTCAAGTCATTTTGTTAAAATTACCTTAATAAATGTGCAGGATGAGCACGATGCAAAATGAACATTTTTCAATAATGACCAAAATCCCTGTCAAGTTACGGCTATGGTGGAATGATCTAGGTGATGAAGGACAAAATGAGGTTAAGAAATATCTGAAAGGTCTCGTGGGTTTGTTGGAAATCCAGCCTCGGGGAGATATCATAAGAGCTTTAGTCACTTACTGGGACCCAGCGCACAATGTTTTCCATTTCTCTGATTTTGAACTCACCCCGACTTTGGAAGAAATGGCTGGGTACATCGAAAATGCTGAACTTCCGTTGAGGCAAAAATACTTGGTCGCCCCAAGAACTGTCACGGTACATCGGTTCCTAGATTCACTGAAGATACCCAGAACGGTCCACGACCCGGATCTGGCTGCCGGTTTTTGTACTCCATGCTTCATATATGATAGGTACGGTCATGAGGGAGGATTCAATAATCCAATCAACAAACTGTGCAGCAAAGGTATTCGTCAGAAGTGGGACAAACACAGACGGGTAGCCTTCATGATGATGTTCCTGGGCCTTCTGGTATTTCCAAGGAAAGACGGAAACATTGATTTGAAGATATCCGGGGTCGTCAGCACTTTACTCACGCAAAGTGACAGTACTCTCGTGCCTATGTTGGTATCTGACATCTTTCGAGCTCTTACAGCCTGTAAAGCTGGAGGAAATTTCTTCGAAGGTTGTAACTTGCTCCTACAAATGTGGATGACCGAGCACCTCTGCCATCGTTCCGAGATTTTGAGCCATGGTTCCCCGGAAAAGACTCGCATAGAAGAATTTTACACGAGAACCAAAGAGATTAGTTTGCCCAAAGGAGTCATGGCATGGACCTCGTTCTTTCAAGCTCTTACTGCCAGCCAAATACAATGGACACTGGGATGGTTGCCTGTTGACGAGGTCATATATATGCCGGCGGCTAAAACCCATTTCTTACTGATGGGGCTTAAGAGCATTCAACCTTACGCACCCTGCCGAGTTTTGAGACAGCTCGGAAGATGCCAGACAGTACCTTATGAGGAAGATCTTAGCACTCAAGCAGTTGAGATTAGTCCTAACGGGCAGTTTCCAGAAGCGAAAATTCGCCAAATCTGGAGTGAGTGTCAATATTTGAAATCAGATACTTGTGTGCGGGATCGAGCCAAAGGGGAGACGGCGCCAGCTTACCTGGCATGGTACAGAAGGGAACTTGAGCATGAAAGGCCGGCTAAGAGACCCCACATCCTGAATTTCGCTGAAACATCGCAAAAACAATGGGATTGGCTAGCAAAAGAAAGAGGCTATTGCGCCGAAATCAGCAGGTTGAAGCGACAAGTGGAAAGCCTGAAATATGATCACAACGTGCAAGTTGCTACCAATCTGGGAGAACGCAACAGGTTGATTCAGGAAAACGAAATGCTCAAAGCCCAGATCAAACAGATAAGGATAGATGCGGACAAGCAGCCAAGGCGTCGAGCAGATGAGCAGTTGATAAAAAGGCTAAAAGGCAAAGTCAGGGAATGGCAAGAGGATTTAGAGAAATCTAAAAACATCATAGCAGAGCTCAGGGCACAATGGGATACAAGAGCAGATAAGCATCGCCGACACTTGAATCAATTGGAAGGCGATCACGAGAAAACTGTTGCTAAAATAAAGAGAGAGCTGGCTACACTTGAGATCAAAGCAGCTAATCAGGCCCAGGATTTCCAAATTGAGAGCAGATACTGGTACGATTCGTTGGCCCAGATGAAGTTAGAAGTACGGCAACTAAAACATCAGCATATACAGGATGCTCAGGTGTTCAAGATATGTAGCGATCAGATAAAACGCCTACTCATAGAGAAGAAGCAAACCAGAGATAGGATCAAGGCCATTGCACATGCCATCACCCGACGATGCCTACGATGTGAGAACATGACCAGCGTTACCGTCCTCTCGGCAGTAATGAGCTATGTCAAGTAGACCATGCATGAGCTGGAGCAACTTGAGAAGGATCTCACACCTAGGACCGCGGCGAGGCCGAACGATGCCCCGCGGACACAAATTGTCAAAACCATAATGTACTCATAAGTCGAGTCTGTATCTTAGCATCTGTTGCTTGTTTTTCCCATCAGTTTGTTTAGTCTAGGATGAGTCTAGGTTTATTTTTAAAGTTTGCTCTTTCTTTTGCAAAATGTAGTTTTGTAATAGACTGTTTCGACAATAAAAGGTGTGTTTCTTTCATTTGTGTTTCGAACTACGTAATGATCTGATTCACGTAGGCATCGTGATACGTAGGCAATCCTCATCGGATCCGGTCGCATTTTTACCGCAAAATAAAAACATAAAAGAAAAAAAAAGAAAATAATAAGAAAAGGGAAGCCTAAAAAAGGAATGCCGGAATGACGCATGCTTTCGTCGCAACCATGTAGAATTCACTTAACTGTATAGGTGCATCATGCTCAGCGTGAGGTTGCCTATCTGTTATCTTGTTTCAAATTAACCGTGCGTTTGTCGTTGAGCATTCAGGGTTTTTGGAAAAGACGATTGGTTTGGTGAAAGTCTGGCCTCGCACTCATATTTCACGAGGTCAAGGAGAAGTGTTCAACTACCTGTTGTTAGGACCAGAAGCAGTACTCACGCTTACTTCACCAGGTCAAAAGGAAGTGTGGAAATGTCTTCAGAAATTCCGTTGCAAACAATCCCTGTTTCCGAGGAGAGCTCGATCTCAGCCGTCCTCAGACCTGAATCCGCAACTGGGGAGGAAAATAGAATCCTACGGCTCCGCATGTTGGAAATGCTGGACAACTGGAATAATGGGAAAGAGCCGCCAAGTGTCATTCCCGGATTCCCTGAATTATTCTCCAGGTCAAGTGGGACTTCTAATGTCCCCATAAATTATCCTGCTACCCCATTCGGGTACCTAGCCTTCTCTGCTGGATCGCCTTCTGAGCCTCATCCCCGAATGTCAGCCACCGATGCAAGCATGAACATCTTTACTGCACCGCCTTGCCCGATTACGGCACAGCCTGCCACATACAAGCCGAGTTTTGACTCATACTCTTTTACATTCCAAGCACCATCGTTCTCAATGGAACCAACTAGGTTCGCTACCAGCACTAATCCTCCACCGCCTCAGTGCGAGCTTGCACCCGGGCAGGATCAGAACCCCAGAATTGCAGAACAAAATGAGATTGCCAAGAGAATGAGAAGCCTTGAACAAAGTTTGAAAAACATGCAAGGATTGAGCGGGCAGAAGAGCGTCTCTTACGCCGACCTATGCATGTTCCCTCACGTGCATCTGCCAGCGGGTTTCAAGACCCCAAAGTTCGAGAAATACGATGGGCACGGTGACCCCATTGCACATCTTAATAAATACTGCAACCAATTGCGGGGAGCCGGCGGAAAAGAAGAACTGCTAATGGCATATTTTGGGGAAAGTCTAGTAGGGATAGCCTCGGAATGGTATATGGACCAGGAAATGTCTCGATGGCATATATGGGATGATCTCGCCAGAGATTTTGTGAAACAATTCCAGTATAACATCGACATTGCGCCAGACCGAAATTCTCTGTCGAATTTGAAGAATAAACCTTCAGAAAGCTTCAGAGAATATGCTATTAAGTGGCGTGAACAGGCGTCAAGAGTGAAGCCTCCCATGGATGAAGTGGAAATGGTCACTACCTTTCTCCAGGCTCAAGAGTCTGACTATTTCCAAAACATTATGTCAGCCATGGGTAAGCCATTCGCGGAAGCGATCAAGATTGGAGAGATGGTGGAAAATGGTCTGAAAACAGGTAGGATTCTAAGTCAAGCAGCCATAAGGGCGACCTCCCAAGCCGTCCAAAGCGGGTCCGGAGGAATGACAAGAGGGAAGAAGAAGGAAGAAACGACCATGGCAGCCTCAGAAGCAAGGGAGTATCGTCATCCCAGGCCCCGTTTTCCGGAAAGAACCCCACAACACTACTACCCTCACTCAAATTTGGCATGCGCTCATCAACCTTATATGGTCATGAATGCCCAGCCTTACGCCCATCCACCACAACAAGCCAACCGAGGCCCAGCTCCACCTCCCAGAAATCAGCCTCCTTACCGCAACCACTATAACCCACAACCCCCGCAGAATAACTTCCGCCCTCAGGAGCCACCCCGAAGGCGGACTTTCACGCCCATCTGTGAACCATACTCAACTTTGTTCCCGAAGCTAGTCCAGTTGAGTTTCTTGCAACCAATCCCTCAAACAAAGCAAAACCCGACGTCACCTTCTTACAAAGCTGGAGTCAGATGCGCCTATCATTCAGGGGCCGAGGGACATGATACAAATGACTGCTGGTCGTTGAAAAGAGTGGTCAAAAATTTGATAGAGCAAGGGAAAATAGTGCTAAGGGACGAGGAGATCCCGAATGTAACTAACAATCCATTACCTGTTCACAATACTGGGCCGCTGATCGGAATGATTTGTGAAGACAAAGAGTTCGACCCTGCTCTGAAAGCCATAATTGCCATTGTCGACACGGGGAAGAGGCCCGAAACAGACCAGAAACCAGAAAAGGGGGAGGAGGCCAAGGCTATAAAGAGCGAGCCTGAAAAGAAGGTGGAGAAGAAAGTGGTACCGGTAAAGGATGGAGTTCTTTACATACCACGAGGTCGAGCTGAGAAGACGCAGAACTTCGGGATCAAAAAGGCAAAACCTACGTACGTTCCAAAAGGGGCCTATGTGGTCCGGGGGACGATTCAACCACCTCGGCTGAATGAGCTAGTGGTTATCGGACGCGTGCCACAAAAGCCAATGACCAACCCGTCCACAGTGCCGTGGAATTATCAAAAGACTTTGGTAATGTACAAAGGTAAAGAGGTCATGGGAGAACTTCCAGAAAATACTTTCATTGGAAGGTATTCAAATACCCAAGAACTGAACAACGCCACACAAAGGCGCTTCCCGCCAAAGAAGCCCGTAAGTATTGAAGAAGCGGAAGTGTTCTTCCAACAAATGAAAATGCCGGATTACGAAGTGATAGATCAACTGCGCAAGTACCCCGAGCAAGTGTCCATGCTATCATTGTTGATGAGGTCGGCCGAGCATCAAAAGATCTTACTGAAGACCCTGAATGAAGCATATGTGCCAGTTGAAACCTCGGTTGAACAACTAGAGCGGATGACAGAAAGATTCTTCGCCGTCAACCAAATCTCTTTCAGCAAGAATGATTTACCCTCGGAAGGAGCGGCACACAACAAGGCTTTTCATCTAACAGTTAAATGCGAAGACTATTATGTCAAGCGGGTAATGTTGGATGGGGGTTTAGGTGTTGACATTTGCCCGCTCTCCACGCTGCAAAGAATGGAAATTGGGACCGGAAGAATCCGACCCAACAATGTCTGCGTAAGAGCTTTCGACGGCATCAAGAGAGATACCATGGGGGAAATAGACCTGTTGTTGGTCATAGGACCATTTGAGTTTGAAATAACCTTCCAAGTGCTCGACATGGACACATCCTACAATTTCCTCCTCGGCAGACCTTGGATCCATGCGGCAGGAGCTGTGCCTTCCACTCTTCACCAGATGGTGAAGTTTGAGTACGAAGACCGAGAGATCGTGGTCCATGGAGAAGATGAGCATGCTATCTATCGGGACCCATCCATCCCATATCTTGAACCGAGAGAAGGGAGCGAACATACGGTCTATCAAGCTTTCGAGATTGTACTGGCAGAGCAGCACGAAGAGGGAATACCCTGCCCCCAGCCTTTCTTGTCTAACGCCTCGGTTATGGTGGCCAAAGAGATGATCCGGCACGGATTTAGGCCAGGGAAAGGGCTTGGACGAACCCTTCAGGGAATAACAGAACCCATTACCTTGCCAGTCACCAAGAAACCTTTTGGACTAGGCTTCAAACCTACTCCAGCAGACGAAGAGTGGGCAAAGAAAAGGAAAAATGAGGGTTGGAAGTTACCTCGACCATTGCCGGATTTATATGCAACTTTCATCAGGCCAATGTACGCTGAAGAAGAAGATGATGAGGTCTTCACAGCTGAGGAAATCGAGGAGATATGTGGGGCGATGAGAGAGATGCTCTACGAGGTCCACATGGTTCAACCAGGTGAAAGCACAAGCACTGCTGAGATGATGTACGTGGGGCCGAACGCCAAACTTCAAAACTGGGAGGCCACGCCATTCCCGACTAGACGGAAGTCCGGGTAGACCTGTCCTGCCACCTTTCCTGTGTCACAAGTTATCTCTAGGACATAACTTGAACGTTTTCTTCCTTTCAATTGTTGTTTTGAATTCCTAAGTTGTAAACATTGTTGTCTTCCAACTTTCCAAAGAAAATAAAAAAAAATCATCATTGCTTTCCCATTCTTTCTTTTGTTCTGATTTTTGTTATTTTTCCTTTTATCTTTCTTTTCATTTATAATAATGCGGCTTTAAATATGACATGCTTGCGGACTTCACGCCCAGATCACAATGAGCTATTTAACTGTGAATTAATGAACCCAGAACCAGAATATGATGCGGAAGAAGCTTTTAGGGAAATAAACCGAGAGTTGGAATATTTTGAGAATAAACCTAAGCCAAATCTGAATGACACCGAACCGGTTAATTTAGGAACTCCTGAAGAAATCCGGGAGACCAAAATAAGCATTCACACGGACAAGAAAACGCGAGAGGCGATAATTCAACTTCTTTTTGAATTTAAAGACGTGTTTGTTTGGTCATATGATGACATGCCGGGTCTAGGTGTTGATCTAGTGGTTCATAAATTGCCAATTCATCCTGATTGTCCTCCAGTTCAACAAAAGCAACGAAAGTTCAAAACTGAGGTCAGCGACAAGATTAAAGAGGAGATCACTAAACAACTGAAAACGGGAGTGATTCGGGTAGTCCAATATACAACATGGTTGGCGAATGTGGTTCCGGTACCGAAAAGGGACGGGAAGACTCGGGTATGTGTAGATTACCGAGATTTGAATAGAGCAAGTCCCAAAGATAATTTCCCACTGCCCAACATCCACATCCTCGTTGATAATTGCGCCAAACACGAGATACAGTCTTTCGTAGATTGTTACGCTGGGTATCATCAGGTACTGATGGATGAAGAGGATGCCGAGAAAACTGCCTTCACCACGCCTTGGGGCACCTACTGTTATCGGGTCATGCCATTTGGTTTGAAGAATGCTGGGGCTACTTACATGAGGGCCATGACTGCCATTTTTCATGACATGATGCATCAGGAAATAGAGGTGTACGTGGACGACGTGATAGTCAAGTCCAGGACGCAGGATAATCACATCCAAGACTTGAGGAAATTCTTCGAGAGACTAAGGAAGTATGACTTGAAGCTAAACCCAGCCAAGTGTGCTTTCGGAGTTCCGTCGGGCAAACTTTTGGGTTTCATCGTAAGTAGGAGAGGTATTGAGCTGGATCCAACTAAGATAAAATCCATCAGAGATCTGCCTCCCCCGAGAACAAAGAAAGACGTGATGAGTCTGTTGGGCAGGTTGAACTACATCAGTCGGTTTATTGCCCAGCTGACAAGCACGTGTCAGCCCATATTCAAGCTGTTAAGGAAAGATGCGGCGATTAAATGGACAAATGAGTGTCAAGAAGCCTTTGATAAAGTCAAAGAATACCTTTCGAATCCCCCAGTCTTGGTCCCTCCAGAACCAGGGAGGCCACTTTTCTTGTATCTGACAGTCTTGGAGAACTCTTTCGGTTGCGTCCTCGGGCAACACGACATAACCGGAAAGAAAGAGCAAGCAATCTACTACTTGAGCAAGAAATTCACCGGTTACGAGGTCAAATACACACTGTTGGAAATGACATGTTGCGCTCTCACGTGGGTTGCTCAAAAGCTGAGACATTATCTCCAAGCCCACACTACGTTCCTCATAAGCAGGTTGGATCATTTAAAGTATATATTTCAGAAACCGATGCCTACTGGAAGACTGGCCAAGTGGCAAATCTTGCTTACTGAATTCGACATAGTCTATGTCACTCGCACGGCAATGAAAGCCCAGGCGCTAGCAGATCATTTGGCCGAAAATCCGGTCGATGAGGAATACCAGCCATTGAGTACCTACTTTCCAGATGAAAAGGTAAATACTGTAGAAGTAGTCTCAGAGGACGCTCATGTTTGGAAGATGTTCTTTGATGGGGCCGTGAATGCCAAAGGTGTAGGGATTGGGGCAATTTTGATCTCGCCTTCTGGTCAACATTATCCCGCCACAGCTAGACTTCGTTTCTTTTGCACGAATAATACGGCTGAGTATGAAGCCTGCATCATGGGCATGCATATGGCAATCGATCAGGATGTCGAAGACTTACTAATTATGGGAAATTCTGACTTGATTATCCGGTAAGCCCAAGGCGAATGGGAAACTCGGGATGTCAAACTTATCCCTTACCGACAACATGTGGAGGACCTCGGCAAGCGCTTTACATCAATAGAGTTCAGGTATATCCAGAGGTGTCACAATGAACTGGCAGATGCACTTGCTACTCTGGCTTCAATGCTACCCTACCCGGGCAACGCCCACGTCGATCCTTTGGAAATCCAAATCAGGGAAAGACACGGTTACTGCAATGTAATCGAGGCGGGATCAAATACGCAGCCTTGGTACCATGACATCAAGAGGTTCTTGAAAACGCAAGAATACCCCGAGCATGCTACTGGAGATCAAAAGAGGACCGTTACGCGACATGCAAGTGGTTTCTTTCTAAGCGGTGAATTGTTGTACAAGAGAACCCCGGACCTCAACCTATTAAGATGTGTCGACGCCGAGGAGGCGAGGAAGATCATGCACGAAGTACACGCAGGTGTGTGTGGACCTCACATGAACGAGTATGTCTTAGCGAAGAAAATCCTTCGAGTAGGTTATTACTGGATAACCATGGAAAAGGATTGCTTTAGCTTCGTTCGGAAGTGTCATCAGTGTCAGGTGCACGGTGATCTGATTCATGCTCCTCCCACAGAACTGCATCCCATGTCTGTGCCTTGGCCATTTGTCGCCTGGGGCATGGACATCATTGGACCAATCGAACCAAAGGCTTTGAATGGACACAGGTTTATACTGGTTGCCATAGACTACTTCACAAAATGGGTAGAGGCTGTCACTCTCAAGTCGGTCACTAAAAAAGCTGTAGTGGATTTTGTACACTCAAATCTTATCTGTCGTTTCGGTATTCCTGCGACTATCATTACAGATAATGCAGCAAACTTGAACAGTCACTTGATGGGAGATGTATGCGAGCAATTCAAAATAACGCATATGAATTCTACTCCTTATCGGCCGAAGGCCAATGGCGCTGTAGAAGCGGCAAACAAAAACATCAAGAAGATTTTGAGGAAAACGATCCAGAATTCCCGACAGTGGCATGAGCAGTTACCATTTGCATTATCGGGGTATCGCACTACGGTACGCACGTCAGTAGGAGCAACTCCTTATCTTTTGGTTTATGGGACCGAGGCTGTGATACCAGCGGAAGTAGAAATCCCTTCGCTTCGAACCATTGTTGAAGCATAAATTGAGGACAGCGAATGGGTTAAGACTCGATTGGAGCAGTTGACTTTGATTGATGAGAAACGAATGGCCGCGGTTTGTCACGGACAGTTGTACCAACGAAGAATGGCCCGTGCTTACAACAAGAAAGTCAGACCTAGGAACTTCGAAGTAGGTCAACTGGTACTGAGGCGCATTCTGCCCCATCACCAGGAAGCAAAAGGGAAATTTGCTCCAAACTGGAAGGTCCCATACATCATCAGGAAGATATTGCCAAGAGGAGCATTGTACCTAGGTGACATTGAAGGAAATGATCCCGAAACAGCAGTGAATGCGGACGCAGTAAAAAGATACTATGTCTGAGTGACGCCCCAACGATCCCGACACATTTGAAATGCTGAAAGTTTTATTCCCACTATCAACTCTTTCTACAAGCCTTTGAGCCTGTTACAAAAAAAAAAAAAGCAAAACAAAACAAAAACAAACAAAACAAAACATTGATTGAGGCCTGAACTACGTTTGACTTGATTCCGAAAGGATACGTAGGCAGCCTCTCCCTGAGGTTCAGTCACACCAACAATAAAATCCCATTCACCCTGAAATTCAAACCGGGGCACGTCGAGTAGTTTAGAAGTTAGTATCATCTACCTCTCTTTACCAAGCACAAGCCTTCAAATCAATTACCAAAGAGAGTGGGAAACCAATAAGCGTCACAAATGGAGACCGGCACACTCTGAATTGAGAGAGATAAAATGAGAGAGTCTCGTCGGTGAAAACCTTCGGGCACCGCGAGGCGACGGGAGTAGAGAGACCAAAATGAGAGAGCTTGTTTAGCAAAAACTCACAAAGAGTGCTATCAAGCGATGACAGGAAGAGAAATGAGAGAGGTCAGCCAGCGAAAACTCGCAAAGGGCGCTGTTGGCCGAAAGAATGACTCCACCCAAGGAGGTTTCGGCAAAGTTCCGCCAGGTTTGGAATCACAGATCCGTTCTGGTTCAGGGAAACGCAAGCTCATGGAAAGTCAGGCGTCCAGTCCAAAGAGCATGTCATGTCATTTAAAGCCAGCATTATCTTCCTCAGATAAGTTTTTCTCGTCCCGAAAGGGGCACTCCTTTTCTGAAATTCGTTTTATCTTTTCTTTGTTTTTCATCGAATCTCTTTCATGTTTAAGCCCAAGTTCTGGATGTACCGGAAAGGATAGTTGGCAGGTTCGTTTTCACGGAGTTCCGTTTCATGAAGGAAAACACCTCGTTTCGTTGGTACGTCTGTCCAAACTTGATGAATCACGATGTTTGATGGCGTTCGAAGTAAAAAGGAAAAAGAGAAATTTTCCCCAGCAAGTCCGCCTTCGGACGAATCCCCACAGAGTCTCCCCTTGTACAATCCCCCACAGAGTCTCCCCGATATATATATAAAAAAAAAAAATCCCCGTTGGAATTTCCCCAGCACATCCCCAGCGAGTCTCTTTGTAAAAATTCCCCAACAAGCTTACGCCAACAAATCCTAGAAAGACCGCTTCGAAACAAATCCCCAGCATGCCCCATTGTACAAAAATCCACACAAAGAATCCGCTTTGTAAATATTCCCCCACAGGGTTTCCTTTTGTACAAATCCCCACAGAATACCTCCAATAAAATCCCCGTTGAGAACCTCCAAGCAAAACGGGACAAAATGAGAGAAAAAAAGAGCCTTACGAGGCAAATCATCACGGAATCTGGAAATACAAGCCTAAGCAGTCTAAAGGGTTTCGACATTTGAATCAAATCAATGGCGGGACTTCGCAACAGAAATGAAGACGCAACAAAGCAACCGGGAACGATCAAGGTCACCGAACCGACCGTCATTTCCGAACTAACAATTGTTCTTTGTCTGAAAAGTTGAAACAGGGATAATCCAAGACAATCATGCAAGAAGCAGGTGTCACCCGAAGAAGAAGGTACATGGGTACAAGAAAATTTTGGCAATAAGGAATTCACTCGAAAGGTAAGTTCCACGAAACTCCCTTTTATCTTTTACTAAAACAAGAAAATTCAAAAAAAAAGAGGTCAGTTGTTGTTCTCGAATTTTGTCCCCAGCCATCAGCATTAGGGTTTTAAACCCTAAACTGAATTTTTCCTTTAGTCGGCATTAGGGTTTTAAACCCAAAACTGAACTTTTTTTCCATTCAGCCAGCATTAGGGTTTTAAACCCTAAACTGAGCTTTTTCATGCAATCAGCATTAGGGTTTTAAACCCTAAACTGAATTTTTCCTTTAGTCAGCATTAGGGTTTTAAACCCTAAACTGAACTTTTTTCCATTCAGCCAGCATTAGGGTTTTAAACCCTAAACTGAGCTTTTCCATGCAATCAGCATTAGGGTTTCAAACCCTAAACTGAATTTTTCCTTTAGTCAGCATTAGGGTTTTAAACCCTAAACTGAACTTTTTTCCTTTCAGCCAGCATTAGGGTTTTAAACCCTAAACTGAATTTTTCCTTTAGTCAGCATTAGGGTTTAAACCCTAAAACTGAACTTTTTTCTATTCAGCCAGCATTAGGGTTTTAAACCCTAAACTGAGCTTTTCCATGCAATCAGCATTAGGGTTTTAAACCCTAAACTGAATTTTTCCTTTAGTCAGCATTAGGGTTTTAAACCCTAAACTGAACTTTCTTCCTTTCAGCCAGCATTAGGGTTTTAAACCATAAACTGAGTTTTTCCACGCAATCAGCATTAGGGTTTTAAACCCTAAACTGAATTTTTCCTTTAGTCAGCATTAGGGTTTTAAATCCTAAACTGAACTTTTTTCCTTTCAGCCAGCATTAGGGTTTTAAACCCTAAACTGAGTTTTTCCATGCAATCAGCATTAGGGTTTTAAACCCTAAACTAAATTTTTCCATTCAGCCGGCATTAGGGTTTTAAACCCTAAACTGAACTTTTTTCCATTCAGCCAGCATTAGGGTTTTAAACCCTAAACTGAGCTTTTCCATGCAATCAGCATTAGGGTTTTAAACCCTAAACTGAATTTTTCCTATAGTCAGCATTAGGGTTTTAAACCCTAAACTGAACTTTCTTCCTTTCAGCCAGCATTCTAAACTGAGTTTTTCCATGCAATCAGCATTAGGGTTTTAAACCCTAAACTGAATTTTTCCTTTAGTCAGCATTAGGGTTTTAAACCCTAAACTGAACTTTTTTCCTTTCAGCCAGCATTAGGGTTTTAAACCTTAAACTGAGCTTTTCCATGCAATCAGCATTAGGGTTTTAAACCCTAAACTGAATTTTTCCTTTAGTCAGCATTAGGGTTTTAAACCCTAAACTGAACTTTCTTCCTTTCAGCCAACATTAGGGTTTTAAACCCTAAACTGAGTTTTTTCATGCAATCAGCATTAGGGTTTCAAACCCTAAACTGAATTTTTCCTTTAGTCAGCATTAGGGTTTTAAACCCTAAACTGAACTTTTTTCCATTCAGCCAGCATTAGGGTTTTAAATCCTAAACTGAGCTTTTCCATGCAATCAGCATTAGGGTTTTAAACCCTAAACTGAATTTTTCCTTTAGTCAGCATTAGGGTTTTAAACCCTAAACTGAACTTTTTTCCATTCAGCCAGCATTAGGGTTTTAAACCCTAAACTGAGCTTTTCCATGCAATCAGCATTAGGGTTTTAAACCCTAAACTGAATTTTTCCTTTAGTCAGCATTAGGGTTTTAAACCCTAAACTGAACTTTCTTCCTTTCAGCCAGCATTAGGGTTTTAAACCCTAAACTGAGTTTTTCCACGCAATCAGCATTAGGGTTTTAAACCCTAAACTGAGTTTTTCCATGCAATCAGCATTAGGGTTTCAAACCCTAAACTGAATTTTTCCTTTAGTTAGGATTCGAGTTTTAAACCCTAAACTGAACTTTTTTCCTTTCAGCCAGCATTAGGGTTTTAAACCCTAAACTGAGTTTTTCCATGCAATCAGCATTAGGGTTTTAAACCCTAAACTGAATCTTTCCATTCAGCCGGCATTAGGGTTTTAAACCCTAAACTGAACTTTTTTCCCCATTCAGCCAGCATTAGGGTTTTAAACCCTAAACTGAGCTTTTCCATGCAACCAGTATTAGGGTTTTAAACCCTAAACTGAATTTTTTCTTTAGTCAGCATTAGGGTTTTTAAAACCCTAAACTGAACTTTTTCCCAGTTGGTCAGTATTAGAGTTTCAACTCTAAAAACTGAACTTCTCCCCAGCTATTCGGTATTAGGGCTCCAACCCTGAACTGAGCATTTTATCTTCCTTCCTCAATTTTATGAACTTCCTGGCGAATAATTAACGAAATTTTCCTAGTGAAACTGGGGCAGAAAATTTCGTTCGTTTGTTTGTTTTCTCCCGCAGGTCTAACCTCGAGCCACACGAATCGAAATGACCCACGAGATGAGTCTCAACTCAGAATCCAAAAAGAAAAGGATAAAAAGAAGATGTCCCGAGATACCGGAGAAAATGGAAGGCGGATCATTCCAAGATTTGATTAAGGTCCAGAACTCTGCCAGTCACGTCTCACTGAATATCCCAGAGGTTAAACAAGCACCTACAACTCGCAAGCATCAAGATTCGGATCGAAGTCTCCAAGCAAAATCAGCTACGACCCATGATCAAGTCGCAAAAGAATCATAGATAGGGATCTTGTAACTAGCAGTTGACATGCATATAAGTATTTAGTTCAGTTTCAATTTTTCTTTGGTTGTAATAAGGCGGTCAGTAAAGTAGGTGACAACAGCAACAGCAGTAACAGCAAGCATTGCAATCCCATGGTAGTCCCAGCTACCGAAGTTTCCCGAACTACATTGACCTGATTCCTGTTTAGCCCAGGATATGTAGGAAATCTTCGGAGCAAAGATTCGGTCAAATCTTTCAAAAAAATGCTTCACACGGAGTAGTCCATAGGCAAAAATCGCTCATATCCGCTCACTTTATCTTTGCACGAAAACTCTTCATGTTTCCGAACAAAGAGGGGCAGCTGTGAGCACGTGATTTTTGTTTTACGAGACAATCGCTCCAAAAGAAATAAAATAATAACAAACGGCCCTGCTGTGCAATTTTTTGGATTTTACATGGCACTTTGTTAATTATTTATGATTTTTGCCCATTTTTATTTTTTATCAAAACAAAATACAAAAAATATAGATGTCATGCGTAATTTGAACCGTAATCCGGTTTGTTAAATAGAAAATCATAAAAATACGCATTTTTTGTCCTGATTTGTTTGCCTTGTTTAATTTTACCTACTTTTAACATTTTTTTTATGTATGCGTGTAATAAATACATTAAGTGTTGATTAATGTTGTTTAGTTTTTAGTTTAATTAGGTTGTATGTTTAAAAAAATTTTAGAAATAAAAAGAGGGGTTTGAAACTTGTTTCTAGTTAAGTTTGGGCCAATTCCCATTGCAAAATCTGAGGCCCAAACCCCACAACCCAACCCAAAACCTGTGCTTGCCCCGGTCCAGACCAGCCTACTTCAAAAACGTCCAAACGACGCCATTTTAACCTTGCCTGATCTGGGCCGTTGATCTCAGATTGATCAACGGCCAAGATCACTTCCTCATAACCCATGATGAACCCGACCCATTTCCACCCGGACCAACCCAAACCCCCTTTAGATGAAACGACACCGTTTCTCCTAAGCCTTCAGATCCAAGTCATTGATTTTGATTGATCCGACGGCTGAGATCAACCCACCCATTCCATATATAAGCCCCCTACCATACCCTGCCCCCTATCCAAGACCCCGCCTTCGTCCTCATCCCATTCCCCTCCAAACCCTAAGCCGCCCCTGTATTCTTCACCATGAAAGCCGGCGGCATGAACGCCAGTGGCCTTCACCTTAACACCATAGGACCATCTCACCCCCCTGAACATGGACCTGTAGACCGTTTAGTTCGAATCATCCTCCAGGTCCTCGAATCTTCATTTGAAGATTCGAGCAAAAACTCGATCTACACCGATCTGCCCTAGATTCATACCAGACAATCCCCGGACCCCCCTCGTGACCAAACCATGCTTGGTTTGGTCCAAATCTAACCATGGAAGCCCAAGTTCCAAATCTACCTTCCACAAAACCTAAAAACCCCAAGCTTGGTCCATGCCTGTTAAGCCAAGAGGTTAGGGTCTAATGGACCTTAATCGAAGTGTTTCTCATCTGAGAAACCCTTCGATTAAAGTCCGTTCAACCTTAAAAAGGGTCGGTTCAAACACAAGCTGATTTTCTGTTCCTTCTTTCAAAGTTTTAAGGTAAGTTTTGTTTTCTCTTTATTTTTTTTTAGTCCATGTGTTGTTTAAAAGGTTGTTCATGTTTTGTGAAATTTGTGTTTTTGAATTTTGCCGACTGTGTCCTTTCCACCTTGCCTGAACCTCGGTGTTTGATTGAGTCCTTCTTCTGCTTGTTCTGATAATGTGTATGTATGTGTTGTGCAATTAGCTGAATTTCAAATTTGAACTGATTAACTGATTCCTCGAGTACAATTCTGCTTAGTCAGTACAATTCAAATCATATGCTTGATATTGTTAAATGTCTGATTTTGGCTACGATTGTACATGTTATGATTAATATAGTCGAGTCGACATGTGTCGTCAATTAGTTTTAACTGTCTAAACAATAACCAATCGATTTGCTTCTGGACACATTTGCTTGAATCAATTAGGAACTGAGTTTGTTTACTTATAGTTGTTATTTTGAATCAAAAATGTAAAAGGATTGTTTTGTTTAGTTACAGTTCTGAATTGGAGGGCATGTGGACTTGTGCACAACATGTGCACTTATGCACCACATGTGCATTGTGCACAACCTGTGTCCTGCATAAAGGTTTTTATTAAGTCTAAAGTAATTTGACAGCACATGCTGTCAGATTACATTCTGCTGCCCATATTCTGCTTTAAGTTTCAGAAATAATAAACATTACTAAAAAGGTAAGCCTGCCAAGGGAATATCATGGGGGTTTGTTTTTATTTATTAAGTAGAAACTGAAAAGAAAGGCAGCACATGGGAGGGTGTTCTGATTGTCCAAAGAGGCTGTTAAGGGTTTGATTTTAGGCATATAAAAGGGGACAGAAAAAATTAGGGAGAGGGAGAGATAGACCCAAGAGGAGGAGAGCAAAAATATATACACATACACACATAAGTCAGGCATACAGACTTTAAGATAGACATAGATACACACACACAGACAGAGAAAGAGAGAATACACATAGAAAAATTTAGTTTTGGAGATTGAGGGTTGCAGTTCTGAAAAGCAGAAAACTGGAAAGAACTCTGTTTGATAACACAGACAGACAAAACTATAAATTGCATTCTTCTTGCTGTCTTGATTTCAATGGTCTTGACCTGTTTGTCCAATACATGATTTCTTCTAAATCCAACTGAGTTTGCTGGTTGTTTGTTGGTTCACTCTGGGATTTGGTCTAGCTGGGATTTTGGTTCTACTCCAATTATTTTGTTTTGTTGTTGCTGCTGCTATTCTACTATCTGCTGCCGCTGACTCTTCTGCTTCACTTCTTCTTTGCATTTCAGCATTCAGGTACACATTTCGAGTCCCATTTTTGGTGTTAACTGTAACAGTTCGAAAGCATGAAATGAAAGGAGTTTGAAGAAATTTAGATGTCTGTTTTGTAATGCTCATGGTATATTGACTTCTTTTGTATAAATTGATTAGTGCGTAATTCAGTAGCGAAAGATTAGTTAGTTAATACTTAATCAAGTTTTAGCCTCTTGCATCTTAGTTTATAGTTGTTTGTTAGTACAAGATGTAATGGTACAATACGTAGAATGTATGGATAATTGGTATAGAATTTTCGACTGGATTCCCGTTTAACTATAATGACATGCATAGGATAGAATATTTCCACCTTACACAATAATGTTCTGTGTTATTTTAGTTCTTTTATCAGGATCGTTAGGCAATATATAGGAGCACGTTCGAATCCCCATTAGTAATAATGTCTAGCGTTCAATTTCCTTAATCTAGCCTAAATAAGTCTAGTTAAGTTCGATTCGAGAAATGTTTGGATACAAGTATAGCATTCTGTCAATCTCGCACGTTTCACAAGGTACGACGCCTCTTCACTTTGTAAACAATTAAACAGAAATTAATAAGAATCCGTTTTAGGCCAAAGCATATAATTAAATTAGCATGTATCTTTTTTCCTTCTCGTTTTAAAGACAAATGCATTAGAAATGTAGCCACTGTAGGATATCCTTTCTAAAATAGAGACGAGCCTCGCCAAATAAAAAATGCGAAATTGCGGGGCCCTCAACAACTAAACATAATAAATATTTAGAATTCAGGACAGGCCGTTTAGTAAACTTCATGGCCTTTCCCAAAAGTAACAATACACTAGTTGCTTTAGGAGCACCTTTAATAATTTAACCTTCTTAAACACGGGTGCACATTGATGTGACCCAAATCCAAGTCTCAACGGAGTCAAAATGTGTTGACGACCACGGGTGCATTGATTGTGACGTGGTTCGAGATGCATTTTCACGACGTTGCAATTCTATAAAAAAAATGATAATAATAAAAGCGGTTTTAAACTTAATAAAAGCACATAAGTCACAACATGTATTTAAATCCGATATTTAGCCATTATAACAATTTAAGCGACCGTGCTAGAACCACGGGATTCGAGGGTGCCTAACACCTTCCCTCGGGTCAACAGAATTCCTTATTTAGAATTTCTGGTTCGCAGACTTCATTTGGAAAAGTCGAAAATTTCCTCGATTTGGGATTCAAGATAAACCGGTGACTTGGGACACCAAAAGCCAAACCTTTCCCAAGTGGCGACTCTGAATTAAATAAATAATCCCATTTCGAATATTGTCACTTAAATTGGAAAAACTCCCCTCGCGCATTTATCCTTCGGGGCGGGCGCGCAAAAAGGAGGTGTGACAAGTTTTAAGATACAAAATTTAACTTTTAATTTTAGTTAATAAAATTACTTATATTAGATATTTATTTTATATTTTTTAAATTTTAATTCTTATCTAGTAAGACTTTAATTTCTGGTGGTCAAATCCATAGTTTGAGCATTCTCATCATAAATTTAAGAACTTTCTAATATTAAGCAAAATAGTCTTTACCTTTCATTTCTAATATTTAATTTTTAATTATTTGTTTTACTTTTGCTATTATGTTGTCAAATATATGGTATTATCACAGTTTCATATGGCTTTTAATTAATTTGCAACTTTATTTAGTATTATTATCCATTACTATCCTTTAATATAATATAGGTAAATTTAGAAATTTTTTAATCTTAAAATAAATATCTATTTTATTTTAAAATATTGCTTGAATTCTTAAGTTTTTTAAATTTATCAATAGTATTTTTAAGTATTTTATTTCACTTTATTTTATTCTCTAAACTAATTCTTAGCATAAATATTCTCACGCTATTTTTAATATTTTTAAGTTCTTATTTTATCTGTTAGACATAAGTTGTGTGGTATTATCCACAATATCATCTTTCTTATCATAATAGATAAATAACAACTTTCTCATCTCAAATTTAAATAAGTTTTATCATTTTTCTTTATGATCAAAGTTTTGATTAATTTCTCTCTATTTATTCCTTATTTTTGCTATTTTATTATTCAATACATAATATTATTACATTGTTATGTGGCTTTCACTAGCTTGTTTAATTTAATATCTATTTCTACCACACTCATTTTATTATTAATCATAAAAGTTAATTTCTTATTTGTTTGAACACATTATATCTAATGATAATATTTTCACTATCATTTTATTTCTCCATGTACTATTTCTAAAAATAATAAAATTATGAAATGAAAGAAAGTAGATCAAGTGGTAGTTAATAATTATATTTGGAAAGCTATAAAAATTTATTTAGTATAAGAATGTGAGTCAATTTTAATTGATTTCTACCATAAATTAAATTTGATCAAATCTAAGTTGTTTAATCCTTATTAAATTTGTCTAAAAATCTATTTAGATTATGTCTTAAAAATACTAAGTACAAATATTTCTATTTAGATTATTTCTCCATGTACTATTTCTAAGTGACATTTTCTTAATATGCCACTTAGCTTAATGTCATGCCTCACTACATTCCTTTTAATATAATACTAGTATTAATATCCGTGCGATGCGCGGACATAAATCATGTCGGATTGTGATTTAGATTATTTGAATTATGTATAAATAACTTTAAAATATAAACCTCCATATTTCTAGCTAATTTAGAAGAAAATCTATGAGTGGAGCAGCTAATTTAGAAGAAAATCTATGAGTGGATCAATATCTATATATATAAATATAAAGAGAGAGAGAGATTAGATTTGTCTAAGATATATTTAGATTATGTATAAGATTCATTAAACTACTTCCTTTAATTATGTTTCCATTTATAATTTCTAATAATCAATGTTGTCCTACAATTGCCAAGTGGCTTCATTTTAGTTTGCCATTTGGCTTAACCACAATGCATACTACTCTCCTTTTAATATAATATAGATATGTTTTTTTTTATACTTGTGGTGTCCTTGACCTGGAGAAAGTGTATGACAAGGTTCCAAGAGAAGTTCTCTGGGGATGCTTGGAGGCAGAAGGTGTGTCGGTTCCTTATATTATGGCAATTAAGGACATGTGTGATGGGGCTAAGACTCGGGTTAGGACAGTAGGAGGCGACTCTGAGCATTTTCCGGTTGAGATGGGGTTACACCAAAGCTCTGCGCTCAGTCCATTCTTATTCGCCCTGGTGATGGATGCGATAACAAACCATATTCAATGGGAGGTGTCATGGTGCATGCTATTCGCCGATGACATAGTTCTAATTGATGAGTTACGAGCCGGTGTTAATGAGAAATTAGAAGTTTGGAGACAGACGCTTGAGTCTAAGGGTTTCAAGCTAAGCAGAACGAAGACGGAATACCTCGAGTGTAAGTTTAGTGTTGAGCCGGGGGAAGTAAACGTTGATGTGAGGCTTGAGTCACAAGTTATCCCAAGTAGAGGCAGCTTCAAGTACCTTGGTTCGGTTATCCACGGGGGAGGGGAGATCGATGAGGATGTCACACACCGTATTGGGGTAGGATGGATGAAGTGAAGGTTAGCATCTGGAGTCTTGTGCGACAAGAGAGTGCCAACGATACTCAAAGGTAAGCGCTATAAAGCGGTGTTAGACCAGCCATGATGTATGGGGCTGAGTGTTGGCCTGTTAAGAACTCACATATCCAAAAGATGAAAGTAGCAGAAATGAGGATGTTGAGGTGGATGTGCGGGCACACTAGGATGGATAAGATTAGGAATGATAATATTCGGGAGAAGGTGCAAGTGGCTCCCATTGATGAGAAGATGCGGGAAGCAAGGCTCAGATGGTTTGGGCATGTACAGAGGAGAAGCCCAGATGCTCCAGTAAGGAGGTGTGAGCGGCTGGTTGTGGACGGCACAAGAAGAGGTAGAGGGCGGCCTAAGAAGTATTGGGGAGAGGTGATCAGGCAGGATATGGCGAGGCTTCAGGTTTCCAAGGACATGATATCTGATAGGAAGTTGTGGAGGTCGAGTATTACGGTTGTAGGCTAGGAGGTAGTTAAGTCTTGCGTTACTTTGTGTCTTTGTAAGCCTAGTCCGGTAGAGTTTTGTCTAAGATAGCTAGGGGTAATGCCGTTTCTTACTATTTTCTATTTTCGACGCAGGTTCCACTTACTAGCCATCGTTTTTGCTTTGCATTTTTCTTCTGCATTTTATGTTCCTATTTTTCCTATGATCTTCGTGATAAATCTAATATTCCCTCCTTTTGTCTTTTTATTATCTTGAGTCGAGGGTCTTTCGGAAAGAGTCTCTCTATCCCTTCGGGGAAGGGGTAAGGTCTGCGTACACACTACCCTCCCCAGACCCCACTTGTGGGATTCTACTGGGTTGTCGTTGTTGTTGTATACTTGTGGTGTCCGGACCAGCTTGCGCGCACCTCGACTAATTCCACGAGATACTGCTACCTCCCACCAGCAACAGGGGCGGATCCAGTGGGTTAGACACGGGTTCCCGTGAACCCAGTAACTTTTGTCTAGATCCGGTATTTGTATTGAAAAATTCAATAAATATATAAGAATATTTAGCTTGGAACCGTCAACAGGTACCAGATAGCTTTTTGTCCATCAAGATTTGGACAGATGGGAAGAAATCACTTAGTATTTCTGTCTCCGCTGATATTTGAGCCTAAGACATCATGGTTTTCAATCCACTTTGTTGACCACTAGACTACACAAGTTTAAACCTATTATAACATATTAACTATTTGAAGTCAATACTGCTTTTATTCTTACCATTTAAATTGAAATGTAAATATTTAAAAAAAATGTTTTACGAGTACAAAGCATTTTTTTTGCCATAACATGAAAGTATTCTGCTAAGAAAACAAATGCGTTTTCTAACGGGCCATCTGGTTAACTGGATTAGAATTCTAATTCCGGTATGAAACACTGACAATATTTGTTTACCGGTATTAGCTAATACCGGTACAAATTTTATACCAACATCTTGGTGTTATTTATTAATAATAGCAGGATCAATTAACCTAGATATAGTTATCAACATGACAATGTTACCCCCTCAAGAGCCCCATTCACTTGTCATAACTGAAATATTTAATGTTAAAATTGGAAACAGAAACGTATCCAAATTTATCCAACTTCATACCAAACAAATATTCTGGATTATAAGTCGTATATCCTATTTTTAATTCAATGAACCAAATAAAGCACTAGTACATAACCATGGATTATTAATGCCAATATTATCTATCCTGCATAACTTTGTCCGTGAACCAAACAACCACTAAAAGTATCAATAAATAAAATAATGTGGGTATCGCTAATCAGAGTGAGCCCAGGCTATTAGTTGGGAAGTGACAATATTATCACTTTCTAGCTTTTTCCATTTTAGAGATTTGAAGTATAGAGTAGCGTTTACTATTTTTTGAAAAGAATTCAACCAAAATCATATAGTATTTCATTTGTAATTTTGCTCTCAAGCCTTCAACGTATTAGCAGCTGTTTCCAGTTATTGTTCAACTCTCAAATACAGGTTCTTATGGGTTACTCACTCATCCGCCAGAGAAGTTCTTATGGGTTACTCACTCATCCGCCAGGGAAAACACCACTTCCCGTCCCACTCTCCAGCATTCATCCTGAGCCGGGATCGAACTGTTCGTGAGATTCATAGTTGTATTATTTACGGCTTCCTTGTTCATAGAAGATGCGGATTCGGAATTGTCTTTCATTCCATTGCATAACTAATATCTACAAACTTCATATTCGCCCATGGTTCGTTCCCAGAAGTATAGCCATCCTTCTATCAGGTATCGGATATATATACACAACTATAACAGCTTGTTTGGGACAAGAGGGGTTGCTCTGATGGTAAGCAACCTCCACTTCCAACCAAGAGATTGTGAGTTCGAGTCTCCCCAAGAGCAAGGTGGGAAGTTCTTGGAGGGAAGGATGCCGGGTTTCTATTTGGAAACAGTCTCTCTACCCCAGGACAGGGGTAAGGTCTGCGTACACACTACCCTCCCCAGACCCCACTAATTGGGATTATACTGGGTTGTTGTTGTTGTTGTTGTTGTTGTTGTTGTATAACAACTTGTTTGGATGATTGTTACCCATTGTATCGTATTGTATTGTTATTCCAAAACAATATTTGTTTTGATTGTTTCGTTAAAATTGGTTGTATTGTATTGTTAAATCCATTGTTCCGGAATAATGAAAAATCCCATTTTTTTAAACAACCGATTTGATGTGGTGGGATTGTTTCCTATTTTTCTTTCTAATTATGCACTAACTTATTACTCCATAATTCTATTTTACCCTTTACCTTTTTTCTTTATATATATATTTTAACTCCAAATTTCCAACTTATAACCTACTTCGTCTCCATCCCTTTTTTTTTTCAAAACTTTTGTCGCTTTCAACGTCAAAGGTGTTTTGCCTTCTTTTGTTTCGGTTTTTCTCCTAATTTGATTTTTAACTCCAATTCTAATTATCTTTGTTCCTTTATTCCGCCAATTCTCGTTCCTTTCCTTATCTGTTTAACCAAAAATTGTGTACTTCGGTCAAAGCTTATTTTAGAAGTACCCGGGCTACTGATAATCAAGAAATTCTATATTTGATTGCACTAGAAAACAACACATAGCAATTTGGGTATTTGCTTGATGAAACAGGGGAGAGTTGGTGAGGCAAAAGAGACACTTCGGAGAGTTAAATCAGCAGTGGCAGATGGCCCCAGGGATCTAGATTCCCATCTCAAGGCATATGACAGAGCACAACAGATGCTCTGGGACCTCAATTATTTTATACGCCTCAAGAAGGTTGTATGCAGCATGTTGGTAAAAAAAAAGGTTTTTACGCATGTAAAATAATTGACGTGGTGCCTTCAGAATTCAGACATCTTTATCTGCCTGTGTGGAAACCTAATCTTCAATAGAATTTATCTCTTCTTTCTCAAAAAGATGCTGAAATCATTGTACTTGGTTAACATGAAAGAAACGAGAAGCATGAACTGGGCAAATCAGAGTCATATTATCATAGAAAACTCGAGAGATTGTTTTTTAGTGTAGCATCAAGGGAGATTAAGCACTAGTCATGATGAGTATGGTTAACAAATGCACAATCAAATTGGAGGTCATTGAAATGAGTGATGCATGAGGCAACCTAAACCCGCTACAGAATAGCTCAATAAATTGCAGCAAATAGTAAGGGGTACAAACTGCAGTATTTCTCAGTCTATTGAAGCAAGTAGACATCCTTAACTGGCACTTGAAGAACTAGGTGATCAGTCTTCTCATAATACTGAGAATTTGGCTTCAATGGGCTGCTTGTAAATGGTAGGAGTAAGATGGAACTGCCATCATTTATAACCAGTTGGACCATTTCATTGAGTTGGGGATTCATTTCCTCATTAACTATCAGTACAAAGTAAGAAGGGAGTGGAAGATGCTCAAAGCTGGTGCTCTTCGTGAGTTCATGATGACTTCAGTTGTCACCAAGGTTCACAAGTGAGCAGCAACGCATAGTAAACCAAATTTCATATAGGCCAGATATCAATTCTGATTTAGTTCTAGAGTAACCTGATGTAAGCAACGTAAGATCAATGCCTATCAGTGGCTAACTCAGCCTAGTGTGGCAACAGGCACCAAATCTCCCTTCCCCAAAATCACCCTTAAAAGAAATATAATTTGCAATTATTACAAGCCAAATATATAAATGACGAGCAAGCCATTGCATTCAACTGAAAGATGAATTGAAATAAATAAAGTAAAAAAGGTCTTACTCTGCCTTCAGGGCTCTTTTTCATCCTTTCAAGAACCCTATCAAAAGCTGGTTTCCCCGTTGTCTCTCCCAAAGCAGCAATGAGATCTGCTCTTCGAGGATCTAACAACGCCCCAACTGCAGAACCAACTGCAACTGCAGCCTGCTGCCACCCCTTTAACCGAATACGAATCCCCGCTATCATTGCACCCCAATTCTGAAAAATAAAAAACTGAATTCTGAAACGCACCCAAGATTATGGGCTAGTGGTCAATGAGTGGAACGAAAACCGTGAATTCTCAGGTTCAAATTTCAATGGAGGCAAAAAAACACTAGGTGATTTAACCCATCTGTCCAGGACTTGGTGGCAGAGTTACGCGGTTTCTATGCTGGAGGGAGGTAGCAACGTAGAAAAGAGGAGGTGCCCAGCAATATATATCTATTTAAAAGCATGATTCACCAAATGGTAAAATAAAATATGGTTGAGACATTTTCACAAACGATTTGTGAACAAGCATGAGATTGTAAATTTTACAAGAACTTGATTATAATGAACTAATTGGTTGTTTACACATTAAAGGGATTGTTAAAAGAATTCGAAAATCAGCCGAATTTAATAGTTCATACCGAAAATCAGAGAGGAAGAGCACCACCGAGCTCCGAAGCGCTTTTGTTTGGCTTTTTTGTTTCGTTTTTTACCCCAATAGGAAATTCTTTTGACTGTTGATACTTGTCCATTTTTTAAAAGTCGGTCCCCTAACTCCCATTTTTTACATTTTAACACCTCTATTTAACGGAATGACTATTAACAAAGATATTTGACCGTTGATCATGCTTATGTGACGACGGCAAGACAGATGTAGCTGAAGTGCATGCTAATCACATTAATGAGGTGTGTGGATGTGATGATTTTTATTTATAAAATACAATAAACATGATCTGTTATAAATAGAATTTTATTTAAGGTAAATGTCTATATTTAGAGATATTTTATG
The DNA here is from genome assembly GCF_000715075.1 of Nicotiana tabacum. NCBI lineage: Eukaryota > Viridiplantae > Streptophyta > Magnoliopsida > Solanales > Solanaceae > Nicotiana > Nicotiana tabacum. The sequence goes on along the minus strand of NC_134099.1, from coordinate 16,621,035 downwards.
GTTTGTTACTTGGTGGCTAAGTCAATTTTTCCCTATAAATAGACGGATTCTATTTCACTGCTATTGATCCCTAATCAATAAGAATTCTCTTTACTTTTCTCTGCAATACTCTTCTTCTTCTTTTATTGTTTCATAACACGTTATCAACACGAGACTATAACTAATTGAGTTGAGGCATCTGCTTTAGTCACCGGGCTTTTGAATATGTGCATGGTGCTCAACATGTGTATAATATTGAATATAATGATTATCAATTGTTCCATGAACTTACTTCATGAATAAATTCTGGATTGAAGGTATGTATTTTACCTTATTTTTCTCTTCTAAACTCTTGAAATTTTATAATTTGATTTTAATTACAAGCAAAGACAATAAATTTTGATTATAAGTCTAATGGAGCTTATTAGAAATTATAACCACCTGAAGTGGTAAAATTTATAGGCATTGTCATGATCAAATTCATGTATGATTGTGGGCAAAGAAGTGAAAATACGTCCCATTGAATTTGCTTCATTCACATTCCCTTAAGAGAATGTGGTAGCAATATGTAATAAGTCTAAAAGAAGACAAAATTATTATCGTGAAAGTATGAATGGATATGGACGTGGCAAAAGACGAAATTATAATCGCCATCACTGTGGTAATGAGTGTCACACCTCCTTTTTCCGCCCCCGCGAGGGGTGAAGGAGTTTTTTCCAATTAAAGGACAATCGAAACAAGATTTATTTATTTATTTCAGAGTCGCCACTTGGGAGATTTAGGGTGTCCCAAGTCACCAATTTAATCCCGAATAGAGGAAAAGAATGACTCTGTATTACAGTCCGCGAACCAGAAATCCGGATAAGGAATTCTGTTAACCCGGGAGAAGTTGTTAGGCATTCCCGAGTTCCGTGGTTCTAGCACGGTCGCTCAACTGTCATATTCGGCTTGTTTATCTGATTTTATACAATTATGAGCTCATGTGCAAATTTTAACTCTTTACCGCTTTTATTATATTTTTAAAGGAATGTGAACATCGTTTAAAACATGTCTTTGGATTGCGTCACATGAAATTCACCCGCAATCCGGAACATATTTTTATTCAATATTTTGGGATCTGAATTTGGGTCGCATGAAATGCACACCCGAGTTTAAGAAGGTAAGATTATTAAAATACGCACCTAAAGCGATTAGCGTATTATTATTTCTGGGTAAGGCCGTGGAATTTTGCTAAACGACCGATCCCGAGTTCTAAGTAATTAACACATACATTTTGTGAGGGCCCCGCAATCTGTGCGTTTTATTTGGCGAGGCTCGTCTCATTTTATTTAAAAGGATAAACCTATAGTGACTACATTTTTTCTATTAAGTTCGTTTTCTAAAATAAATGAAGAAAAGGTCCTACTTTATTTACATACTTTCGAGTTATTATAGTCAAGTTTCGAAAATGAGTCGTTTAAAGAGTTTACATGGACAACGGATATAATGTTCTATATACAGACAGTAAAAGAAAGAAAAGACTACATTAAACTACAACTTCAAATCTTTCTCATTTTTGCATTCATGTTTCGAGTGGCTTACAAGATGAACCAGTGTATCAGTTTGTGTACCTGGTATTTGGAAAGCAAGGAAAGAAGATGAAGATCAGTAGAAGCAGCAGTAGTGTAAATACACAGCAACAACAGCAACCCAGCAGCAATTCGACCCAGATTCAAGGCCCAGAAAACTTTGAAGAAAATCGAACAACTCAATAGAACAAACCCAAAAGTACGTAAACAAACTAAACATCAACAACCCACGCGTGTATTAAAACTTGAAAACTAAACACGTTTCTCACTTTGTTTTTATTTTCTCTTTTTAAACTCTCCAACACTCTCTTAGGATTTTCAGAACGTCTTCCTCTCTTTCTAAGTAAGTCTTTTTAGTTCAAGTCTTTTCTCTCAAGTCTTAAAGCCTTCCTTAAAATGTGTCAAATGACTCTATATATAACAAGACTCTTGTCTTGAATCCCCAACCCGAAATATTCCCCCAATTGCATGCTTTGTCCCCACTACTTAATGTTTTCTTTATTTTAAACCCTTGTCCCTCATGCTTAACATAAATAATTACATTATTCCCACCCACTATATTATGTCTTGTCCCCCATTATATTAAACAATTATATCAACTCCACCCCATTACATCTTGTCCATCATGCTTAACATAAAGAATTACATTATTACCCCACTAATTTGTGTCTTGTCCCCCATTATATTAAAAAATTGTTCAAATGTTTAATTCCAAAAACACCCCTCCGACCTTACTGCAATTACCATTGTACCCCTGAACGTACTGCAATTTACCAAACTACCCCATCAGCTATAACCAATCACCTAATCAATCTCAACCAAAATACAGCAAATATGACCAATTTCAACAACAAATCTAATGAACACATATTAAATCATACAGCTTCAAATTAATGGGAATAAGTTAACCATATTGGGAACTAATCCTGGTTAACTTAGACCAAAAATGAATGAGCAAAGAGACAACAATATCAACAACAAAATACATGATTTAAGCTAAATCAACAAGTCAAAAACCAAAACCTAAACTCACATTAAATCACTGGGGTTACAAACTAACTTCAAACAAAGATGAACATGAATTAAATCTATTTTAAACAACAAACATGACGGATTCAAATGATTTAACCAACATTAATAATTTCTGAAAAAATACATAACAACACATGAAACAAACTGAAGAAATAATTAATTAAATTTCAATTTGAATCTAACGACATTAAACTAACAATTTCACATGAACAAACTGAAAAATTAACAAAACAATGAACACGAACAAAACAAAAATCAAAAATTTACCGATTTTAGATTCGAGAATATCAAAAACAAAATACGGACAAAAGTGAAACTCAAACCCACTAACCGGATCGGAGCCACGAACAACGACTGACCAACGACGAACTCGAACTGTGTATGGACTGTTGTTCGCTGGACGAAGCAGCAGGCGATAGAACTCCGGAGCAACAACATTTGCTGCCGCTGCGTCGCCTGGAGGTCGTTTGGGCAGTGATGGAGATGAGGGAGCAGCTAGGGCAGCCATGGGAGCTCGGGCTCGAGTTCGACGGAGACGAAGAAGATGAAGCAGAAGCAGAAGTGTGGTCTGCTTGGACGTAGCAGAAGCAGCAGGAAGCAGAAGCAAAAGTAGATGTTTGGACGACACACAATCGAGTTTGGAGCTTACGACATTCATGGCGAACGAAGCAGTGGCAGTGGTCGTTTGTGGCTGGTCGTTGTTGGTCGAAGAAGTAGCAAAATGGGTTCGGTTTGGACGTAGAAGAAGACACAGCAACGCAGCAGCCATGGGAGCTTGACGGAGACGAAGAAGACGAAACAGCAGTGACAAGGTCTGTTTGGACTCAAGAGGAAATGGGGTCGCTGGTTAGTATGGATCTGGAGGGAGGTCGACGGGGAGCTGCTGGTGTTTCAGCAGAAGAAGAAGGAGTAAAGCAGGTGGTCATGGGGTTGTTGTGAAGGGGCAGCCATGGATGGGTTTTTGGGAGTTTTTTTGGAGAAGAAGAAAAGAAGAGAGAGGGGGCGGATCATTTAGTTTTAGGTTTAGGAAATGAAGATTAGGAGGAGTGTTGGGTATTTGGGTTATGGACTGGGTCGACCCGGTTTGAAATGGACCGGGTCGTAGGGAAGGTTGGGTATTTTTGGGCTTGTGGCTTGAATTTGAAGAAGAGCCCAATTTCGATTTTCTCTCTTTTCTTCTTTTATTTTTCTAAAACTAAATTCTAAAAATCCTTAAATTATTATTAAGTTATAAAAGCGCAAATTAACTCCCAATAACAATTAACGCACAATTAAGTAATAATTAAACATAAAATTGTACATTTGGACATTAAATGCTAAAAATGCAAAAGATGCCTATTTTGTAATTTTTAATTTTTGTAAAACAAACTTAATTACTAACAATTGTAGAATTAAATCCTACATGCAAAATGCGACATATTTTTGTATTTTCTATTAATTTAACAAATAAACATGCACAGACAAAATAAAAATAATTATCCAAAAATGTCATAAAAATTTTCAAAATTGCACACCAAGGAAAATCATTTTATTTTGAATTTTTTTGGGAGTAATTCTTTCATAGGGCAAAAATCACGTGCTTACAATGAGAATAATAAGAATTCTCAAAATAAGCCTTTACTCTGTGAAATTAATGTTTGTCATCGATTTGACATGAGATTTCTTAAAGCACATACAGATGACTATGGTCCATTCATGATGTGAATGTGAGAACATCTGATTTACGAATACATATTCATTATTGGAAGAATATGAATGTGCTAGTGGTAGTGAATATACCACACTCACCTCTAAGAGGAGGTTTGAGATGAAATAAGAAAATAATTTTATTATTATGGCATGAATGAACATTGATAACATACCTATTGTAATTATGCCCAAAATATTATGGCAATATTATTATTATTACAGGGTAAAAGTAATAGAAATAACATATCTTGCCTATAATAATTTTGACTATGACCATAATGGTCTAACTTTCTCGTTGAAAGAGATATTCACTATATGGATGTAAATGAATATGTGGTAGTACAAAATTAATTGAAAGCTCTGGAAGAGCCAATTATACTATCTTGGAGAAATAAAATTAAAATTATCGATAAGATATTGTGACGTAGTAAGTCTCAAAGAAACTTAATTGAGTTTCTAAAGTATTCGCAAAGGCGGTTGGTTATATTGAGACTATAAATAAAGGAACGATTTAATATCTTCTATTACTACAACTTATAGCGGGATAATATGTATGTGAAAAGTTACCCTCTTTATTTTCCAATTTGTACTACACAAATAAAAGATTGCCACAATAAAGTAGAAGTTTATTGATATAAAAACTCATATCATAATAAACTTGGAGTTTATTGATAATTGCACACGCCATGGTGTAAACCTGAAGTTTATCAATATTGATAATTTATCTAGTTGGCATAATTGATTTATCCATATTAATTTAAGTATGATGTGCAAAAATAAAAGAGAATTTAAATATTAAAGAACTAGAAAGTTCTTTACGAATTCTCTTACATTGCTTGTTCTCATTAGTTAATTAATAGACCAACTAAAATTGGGATTGAATCCCACGAATACTGAAAATATCAAAGGTGAATATGGGTGCATTCACCTGCCATGTATACCACATAAGATGCATCTATGAGATGGTTACATGTGCGATTATTATTAACCCACAACCTAATGTTTGCGAGGTAACTTGCTCAATTTTTAACTTAGAGCATAATTTCTATATTTTCTATTCAAGAGTTTACGTCACAGTTGGTTTAGCAAAATAGTTTCTTGAGTGCCTCCACTTAATAGTTACGTTGTTGCTTATGAGAACAAAATTATCTATATCAGTTTGATATAAGTTATATATGAAAGTATATTACATTCTCCCCTCACAAATGGTTCAGGTTCAGGAACCAAATAATTTTATCTTATTATTATTGATGTGCGGTGTATATTCTGATCAACACCATAACACACAAAGGTGAATTTCAAAGTTGAGGAAGCAAGTTAGTTTTTCTAACATGAGAGGGAGACATGATAAATAGTTGAGAAAAAGTTACGTGGAATGAATTATCATTTGTACATCTAGATCCTCGAATAAAACAATATGAACTTGAAATTCATAAAAAGATAATTCATTTGCAATATATTGCAAAGCAAGCCAGACGCATTTGCTGACCCAAAGAAAGTAACTATATTCTTATTGCAAATGCTCCTATTAAGTCCTAGAAGGACAAAGTCTATGGTACGCTTAAAGCGTATAGACAAATCGGTTTCAAATAAACTTCTTGATAAAGAAGATGAGCAAATGAACATAATAAAGGAGGCAAGTGATCTAGAAGATCACATGACATAACACTTCATAAAATCTCACGAGAGATTTAGATACTTGAAAAAATGAATGAAGAGATCTCTATGTTATGTCTGTCGACGCCCCCTTTTTCTACGGGTCGAAATCGGGTATACGATATTGGGAGGACAACTCTATTCCCTTTCGAGAATTGGGTTTTGAAATTTTGAAGATTCGTCACCTAATGATTATAGTGCATTAGGACACTTTTAAGAAAGGTTTGAGTTGGAAAACCAGAGTTCGGGTAAGGGCTAGAAATTATCTCGAGGGGCAGGTGTTAGGCATCCCTCAAGATCCACTAGTGTGGTCCCGGCCATGTTATAATTGTGACTTTACAAGTAAACAATCAAGGCTCAAATAAGGAATCGCATATAACATTGCAATTAGGTTGAAAACTTTTGAAGGCAAGTAGAGAGGGCAGAAATTTATGAAAAAAGATTTGAATAGTTTTACAAGAAGAGATGAAAGCAAATAAAGGGAAGGGGCCCCTAGGTTTATGATTAATATGGATCACTTCAATGCAATATCCAACAATCACTCCTCAAAAGAGGGGTCGCACGTGATATTAGCACACCGGTCATCATAGCCATATTCTACCCTTCCCACCCTGTTAAGGTGTTAAAGCGCGGGATGGTATCGTTACTTATTGCATGCTATTACCCGCCCCAATCCTATTAGTCTCGGAGGTATTGAGACTACTAATCCTACAGGGTAAGGAGTAGGCTGAACCCTCAGGTTTAAAGGATAAAATGCTAAGTGACATACATAACAAATAGGACCGCACATAAGGGAGCATACAAAGACAAATAAAGGCTCACAGATCCCTCCACAAGTGAACATGTAATCAGCACATCTCAAACGCATTTAAGGTTTCAAAGATGGGAGTTTTCAGAAAACAGGAATAGATAACAACAGTTGAGTTAAAAAAATCATTAAAGCATGGTTTTTGAAAATCAAGTAGTGACAGTAGCTTAACGAGATGCAGGACAAGTATTCAAAATAGCACGATTCTGGGCAGAGAATGGTAACCCAGTAGTTTGAAAACATAATAGAACAAGAATCAGAAAATCAGTGAGAGTAAATAGATGCACAATTTCAAGATTTTGTTTCCAGATAGAGTGGGAGTTTTTTTTTTAAAAATAGAGTGAACTTCAGCAAGAGTGGGAGCAACAGAGTTCAAAATTATAAGAGGTTGATTGTTCTTAAACCGGTAAAACATGATTAATCGATTCTTATTAGGCCTAAAGTTTGTCTAGGCGCCGTTTGCGTTGCCTAATTATCTTAAAGGGTGAACATGCATATAAATTTTTTTAGTCGTAAGAGGGATAAACAAACAGTTAACCATACTTGTATTATTAGATTAAGCGTACTAATTAGGAATTTAACAATTGCAACTCAGACAAGTATAAAACCCTAAACAACAGGATGTCTAATGCTCATAAGAGTTCCTAAAACATGATTTTTAAATGCTAATGATTATGAGAATACAACAGCAGCCATTATAACAGTTGTTTGCCTATTATTAACTGATCATAGTTACGAAATGAATATAACAACAGGCTGAAAGTAAAGAACCTAGAACAGGATTTCTAATGTGTGAGATGCATGTCCTATACAGGTTATCTATTGCACAGATAAATAAATAAAGTCCTATAAGCATGTTTTTTACCCATTACTTAAATTAAGCATGCATAACCCCCCCCCCCCCCATATTCACTATTCAACCCCAATCATTCGTTTACAAATTATTACAAACCAATGATAGTCGAATTACAGTAATAAAGAATAAAATAAGAAGTAATTCTATAGGGAGCCTTCAATCAGGCCCATTCTTCCAACTTCACTCCTTTCAAGTTTCACAGCCTTGACATGGTCAGGGTGTGGCAAAGCTCCCTAGGTCCCCCATTGGGTCCCTGGCCAATACCAGCACCCAAACACTTACCAAAATGTTGGACAGGTGCAGTACGGAATTACCATCCTTGTGTGTCAAAGTTCAGTGAGTACTCAGGGGTACTCAAAGCAATACTCACACGAAGGGGGTAGGACCTAATTTCTAGGAGTAGTGTGAAGTGCCGGAAGAAGAGGAAAATTCGTAGTTCAAAGAGTTTTTCCAAAAATTGGAGAGTTGCACACAAGGATAATGGGCAAAGGGGACAAATAGATCACATAATGTCACCAAGAGATGCAGAGACTTTTGCAAATTCAGTAGCATGAGTACACAAAATCAAAGAGTTTTAAAGGACCTAGAAATGGTCGAATTTAGGCATAATAGTAAGTAGTAACAGAATATAGTCATAACAGGCAAGATTAGGAGCAAACAGTGGTCATGAGCATGCAAGTATCAACAGGCAATCAAGGGGTCAATTACATGTTGCACAGCAGGAGCATAGATAGAAAACAATTAGGAATATAACACACTAAAGTAGTAATAACCACATTGGTTTGGAACTTTGAAACTAATCAGGACATACCAGTAATAAGAGAGCACAGCAGAATGCGAGAGCCAAATATGAGCACAATGTTAGCCTTGGCTTTACAGCCGACTAATAATAGTCAGGAGTAGGGAACAACAACAGAGCAAGAGAGAGAAGTAGCACAAGAGAGAGAGAGAGCAATGTGTATTGCTGTGTGAGTTTGTGATATGCAATGTGTTAGTGAGTCCCATGCAAAAGAGAATGGGGGTACTTATAGTACCGAAGACGAGCAAACAAACAAGGTAGAAATCGATATTTAAGGAACTGGGTATCAATCATAATCAAATCAGTATAAGGACTCCCCTTTAATTAAGGAATCAAAGTCAAACGGTAATAAGCAGTTGTTTAAAAGGAAAGAAATCATAAAGCATAGTATGATCACATAAGGAAACAGAATAGCATAAGGTATACAATAAAGGCTAGGTACATGATACTTAATTAGGGAAATATTTCAAACAAATCAATCAACATATTTGTGCACACATATAGGGCCGAATACTACCTTAATTCTGGAAAATAGTCTCAAAAATAATGAAAAAGATTGAAAACCTAGGAGATCAGTATTAATTGAGGAAGGTATCCCATAAATTAAGGAAGCAATTCGAAATCAGTATCAAACTATAAGGAAAATACGCAAAATCACAATTTTTAAGGCAAGTATCACAGTCTTAAAGGGAGCTTGTAAGAATCAGTATAAAATCACCACGTAAACAATCAGAGAAATCTTAAGAAAAAAACACAGAAGGGTAGGGGAATGAAACACTAGCGGCAAAATTAAAGCAAAGAGCACGGAACTCAGAGAAGAATCTAGAAGAACACACAAACAAGCAAACACGGCAATAATACAAATATAAACCCTAAAGCTAGGGTTTCATCAGACTTAAGAAAAATATTTAGAAATAGTGCTGAGAATCATGACTTAGTACTCAAAATCGGAAGATAAAGTATTTTCGAAAAGGGGTTAAGAAACCCTAGTTTCCAAAGGGAACAAAAACGTTTAAAACTTGAATAATCGTAAAGATCGAGTAGAGAATAGTGCATAACATAAAGGTATGAGTTGAAAATCGTTAAAAATACAGAGATTTAAGAGGTTTAGGACGAGATTAGGGTTTCATAAGAAACCAGAGGGAGAAGTGAGAGAAACCTGGCTGTGAAACTTAGGAACAATGGTGTTTACAATACCATCGAACAAAAATCCATCGGAGAAAGGCTGGAAACAAACCCAGGCAAGGCTTCAGTGACCGTCTTTCATGGTGAAGACCCACAGAGTCTCATGAATGGAAAGAACCAATGGGGTAAGGCTTCAGGGCGGTTGGTGGTTGAAAGAGGCGAGGCTGGAGGTGGCTGGAGAGATGGTGAAGGCCATCAGAGAAGAAGAACCAGAAGGTTCTAGAGAAAAGAAGGAGAGGAAGACACGGATAGATAGAGATACCGGTCTCAAAAAGTGAGGGGTCAGGGGGTAGGTGAAAGTTTAATTAAGGAAAAGGGATTTGGGTCGTTGATCTTATTTGATCAACGGCTCAGATTAGTTTTGGAGTTGGGCTGGGTTAGTTTAGAGTTGGGCTGGGGCAAATTTGGTTGGGTCTTGGGTTAAATTAAATCTGATGGGGTGGGGTTAAATTGGGGCTAAAATTGAAATAATAATGGGCTATGTGTTAAATAGCCAATTTCCCCTTTTATTTTATATAAAATAGTTAAAATAATTTTAAAAACAAATTAAAAGCATTGAACTAATTAATAATCTATAAATATTAATATAAAAATACTGAAAATGATTTTATAATTATAAAATGTTGTTAATCGTAAAATAGGTTATAATTGCAATTATATGCAGTTTAGCCTTAAAAATATCCAATAAATTTGTAAAAATATGCAAAAATAAACTTAATTATATTTTGGTGTAAATATGAGAATGAAAATAAATTATTCACAAAAAATGATAATTTTGAGAGCAATTACTGGATTTTGTACTGCTGAAATAGACAATAAACTAATTTTAAAATCTTAAAAATTAGGGAAAAATACCAAAACTCTTGGGCATGCTCATATATGCATATACATGCCATTTTGAAAGTATTTGAGTATATAAAAAATATCTAGGAAAAAATTGGGTATCAACAGCTGCCCCTCTTTACCCGAGAAGGATGAAAGAGTTGTCGGGTAAAGATATGATGGGCAATTTTGACCGAAAGAAACGATTTGAAAAGTTTTGACCGAGCTCTGATTCCTGAGCTGCCTACATATCCCTGGTCTTACAGAAATCAGGCCATGTGTAGTTCAGGATCCATTGACGGGATATGCCGATGGAGATTTTGAAAAGAACGGACACGATGTTTGGTTGAGAAAAGTGGTTGAAGTCTGATAGGCTGCGGGAACTGGAGCGGGATCGCTCCTGCTGAGACGGTCGTTGCTAGCCCGTTTACCTGCAAATGAGCAATACGAACATATATTGTGCATAAATTTAAACGTGACAAATTCTCAATGGACCATGAATGTTGTATTTAGACGGTTAGGATGACGTCCTTGGACCATGACGTCCCGGGCTATGAAGAGCGTAAATAAAAATTCGCAGTCCATGAAATGATGTTCTCGGGCCATGTAGATGATGCCTCCGAACTATGATGCCTTTGAATAATGATATGCAAAAGATAAAATGGGGTCCTCAGGCCATGGCATGGCGTTCTCGGTCTATGCAAATGGTGCCTCCGAACAATGACACCTTTGGACAATTTGGCGATCTTTCAGCCCATGAAATGCAGAAGGTGGCGATCTTTCAGCCCATGAAATGTAGGATTTGACGATATTTCAGCTGATGCAAGACGTAAATAAAAGGTGGCGATATTTTAGCCATGCGAGAGAGATAAGGTGGCGATCTTTCAGCCGATGCAAGAAAATAAAGTGGCGATCTTTCAGCCATGCAGGATGGCGACAGAGCTTAGTCTCGGAAGGCAGAAAGGTATCCTTATGCAATGCAGGAAATGCGGATGGAGGTAGAGCTTAACCTCGGAAGGCATAAAGGTAGCCTTATGCAAAATGCAGATGGAGACAGAGCTTAGTCTCGAATGGCAGAAAAGTAGCCTTATGTAGATGATGATGGAGGTAGCTTAACCTTGAAAGGCAAAAAAATAGCCTTATGCAAAATGCAGATGGAGACAGGGCTTAGTCTCGAAAGACAGATAAGGTAGCCTTATGCAATGCAAGGAAATGCAAGATGGAGACAATGCTTAGTCTCGGAAGGCAGAAAGGTAGCCTTATGCAATGCAGAGATATGCAGGATGGAGACAATGCTTAGTCTCGGAAGGCAGAAAGGTAGCCTTATGCAATGCAGAAAAATGCAGGATGGAGACAATGCTTAGTCTCGGAAGGCAGAAAGGTAGCCTTATGTAATGCAGAGAAATGAAGGATGGAGACAATGCTTAATCTCAGAAGGCATAAAGGTAGCCTTATGCAAATGATGAGAAATGCAGGATGGAGACAATGCTTAGTCTCGGAAGGCAGAAAGGTAGCCTTATGCAATGCAAAGATATGCAGATGGAGGTAGAGCTTAACTTCGGAAGGCAGAAAAGTAGCCTTATGCAGTGCAAGAATGTAAAAGGACGATTAGTAGTAAGATCTCTTAGCTGATAGCCGATTATGACAATATGACTGCTGGGGAGATTGTGTACGGATAGCAATTGCTGGCACGTGATGGTTCTAAGAAGTTGCATTCTTGGGAAAGTGTGAGTGCATAAATATATCTAATGATATTGCGAATTGAGTGCCTGCATCCAAAGAAAAATCGTGAGTTCTGTAAGGGGGAAAAGGTTAGTTCGTCTTCCCCAGGCTCTTGACATTGTGTGTCATTGGGGTAGCGTCGCTAAACAACAGCAATCCGGATAATAGTTATGCATGATTTAGTAAATATAACGTAAGTATATAATCGAAAATAGTTTTCTTTAGATGAACCAACGAGTGCGACGTGGTTCCAGACATTGCAACCTCTTTCGCTCCAGAATTTTGAGGGTCCTCCTCAAAATTCTGCCCCAGTTTGCTAAGTGAACATTTCTGACGGCTGTGCTGAATGACTAAAAAAAATCAACTTAGGAATTTTGAGGGTCCTCCTCAAAATTCTGCCCCAGTTCCAATAGTGGGGGGGGATGGAATTTTTATTAAATTGTGACCGAACCCATAGGGCTGCCTACGTATCCCTTCTTAAACGGAAATCAGGTCAGGCGTAGTTCAAATTACATCATAAAGGGAATCATAAGTGGTTACACATAGTATCATTTCACTGCATCTGAATTGATTGGCTTCGGCCAGACTTCTCCATCCATTTCTACAAGAATAAGGGCTCCTCCAGTTAGAACCCGGTGAACCATGTACGGACCTTGCCAATTGGGAGAGAACTTCCCCTTGGCTTCATCTTGATGTGGGAATATTTTCTTCAACACCAACTGCCCCGGTGTAAACTTCCTTGGCTTAACTCTTTTGTTGATGGCTCTGGATATTCTGTTCTGATACAACTGACCGTGGCGAACTGCATTCATCCTTCTCCCATCTATAAGGGCTAACTGCTTGTAGCGACCTTTTACTCATTCTACATCATCCAACTCTACTTCTTGTATGATCCTTAAGGAGGGAATTTCTACCTCGGCGGGGATGACCGCCTCTGTACCATAAACCAGCATGTAGGGAGTTGCTCCAGTCGATGTACGGACTGTGGTGCGGTATCCCAATAAGGCAAATGATAACCTCTCATGCCATTGTTTGTGCCTTTTGACCATCTTCCTTAGTATCTTCTTGATATTCTTGTTGGCTGCCTCCACAGCTCCATTCATCTGAGGCCTGTAGGTTGTATAGTTCTTGTGTTTGATCTTGAATGTTTCACACATTGCTTTCGTCAAGTCGTTGTTGAGATTGGAACCATTATCGGTGATGATTGATTCCGGAATTTCAAACCGACAAACAATGCGGTCGCAGACGAAATCCGCCACAACCTTCTTAGTGACCGCCTTATGATGCTGCTTCGACCCATTTGGTAAAATAATCAATTGCCATTAAGATGAACGTGTGCCCATTTGATGTGGCAGGCTCGATAGGTCCGATAACATCCATTCCCCAAGCGACGAATGGCCATGGTGAGCTTGTTGCAGTAAGCTCGTTTGGAGGCACCTTTATCATATCTGCATGTATCTGACAGCGATGGCATTTGCGAACATACTGGATACAGTCTGTTTCCAGAGTCATACAAAAATACCATGCTCGGAGTATCTTCTTTGCTAAGACAAAACCATTCATGTGCGGCCCGCAGGTCCCTGCATGCACTTCGTCTAATAGCCTGGATGCTTCTTTTGCTTCGACACACCTTAGTAAACCCAAATCGGGAGTCCTCCTGTACACGATTCCTCCACTGTGAAAGAAATTGTTGGATAACCTACGAAGTGTGCGCTTCTGAGTAGCGTTGGCAAGTTCTGGATATTCCCATGTTGTCAAGTACTCCTTGATGTCATGGAACCATGGCTTTTCATCCGCTTCTTCCTCAACGTGGGCGCAATAAGCTGGCTGATCATGAATCTTTACTGGGATGGGATCAATGAAATTTGTATCTGGATGTTGGATCATGGATGATAAAGTAGCTAATGCGTCAGCAAACTCGTTTTGGACTCTAGGGACGTGCTGAAATTCTGTTTTTGTGAACCTTTTCCTCAACTCCTGTATGTGATGCAAGTAGGGAAGTATCTTAGAGTTCTTGGTTTTCCACTCTTCTCGAACCTGATGTATGAGCAAGTCTGAATCCCCGATCACTAGCAACTCCTAAAGTTCATGTCAATGGCCATTTTGAGCCCCAAGATGCAGGCTTCATATTCGGCCATATTATTGGTGCAAGGGAACCTGAGCTTGGCGGATACCGGGTAGTGCTGGCCAGTTTCTGATACTAGGATTGCTCCTATGCCAACTCCTTTGAAATTTGCAGCTCCGTCGAAAAACAACCTCCAACTATCATAGGATTCTGCAATATCTTCTCCTATGAAAGATACCTCTTCATCGGGAAAATACGTTTTTAAGGGCTCGTATTCTGTCCACGGGATTCTCGGCGAGATGATCCGCCAAGGCTTGCCCTTTTATTGCTTTCTGGATCACATAAACAATGTTGAATTCACTTAGCAGGATTTGCCACTTGGCGAGCTTGCCAGTGGGCATGGGTTTCTGGAAGATATACTTCAAAGGGTCCATTCTGGATATGAGATAAGTAGTGTAAGCACAGAAGTAATGCCTCAACTTCTGCACGACCCAAGTCAGAGCACAACAAGTGCGTTCTAAAAGAGAATATTGGGCCTCGTACGGTGTGAACTTCTTACTGAGATAGTAGATGGTTTGCTCCTTTCTCCATGTTTCATCATGTTGTCCCAGAACACAACCGAATGTTCCATCCAATACCGTAAGGTAAAGCAATAGGGGTCTTCCTAGCTCAGGAGGAACCAAGACCGGCGGCGTTGATAGGTATTCCTTAATTCTGTCAAAAGCTTTCTGACAATCATCAGTCCACTTAGTGGCAGCGTCCTTTTTCAACATTTTAAAGATAGGTTCACAAATGACCGTGGACTGAGCTATGAACCGGCTCATATAGTTGAGTCTCCCCAGGAGACTCATCACGTCATTCTTGTTCTTTGGCGGCGGCAATTCTTGGATAGCTTCGACCTTTGACGGATCCAATTTTATTCCTCGACGACTCACGATGAAACCCAATAATTTACCAGCAGGAACCCCGAATGCATACTTGGCGGGATTCAGTTTCAGATTGTACCTCCTCAGTCTGTTGAAGAACTTTCTTAGGTCTTCCATGTGATCCCTGGCTTTCTTGGATTTGATAACGACGTCATCCACATATACCTCGATCTCCTTGTGTATCATGTCATGAAAGATGGTAGTCATGGCTCTCATGTAGGTGGCACCAGCATTCTTCAAACTGAATGACATCATTTTGTAACAATATATTCCCCATGGCGTGATGAAAGTCATTTTCTCTGCATCTTCCTCATCCATCTATATCTGATGATACCCAGCGAAACAATCAACGAAAGACTGCAACTCATGCTTGGCGCAGTTGTCAATAAGAATGTGTATGTTAGGCAAGGGGAAGTCGTCTTTGGGACTGGCCCGATTAAGATTCCGGTAGTCAACACAAACTCTAACTTTCCCATCCTTTTTTGGCACTGGCATGATGTTGGCTAACCATGTCGGATACTCTACTACCCTGAGAACCTTGGCTTTGACTTGCTTGGTAACATCTTCTTTGATTTTCAAACTCATGTCGGGTTTGAATTTCCTGAGCTTCTGCTTTATCGGCAGACATGTTGGATCTGTTGGCAGTTTGTGAGCTACAATGGATGTACTGAGACCAGTCATATCATCATACGACCAGGCAAATATGTCTTCATATTCCTTTAGGAATTCTGTGTACTCTTTCTTTTCTGATGGTGACAGGTGAACACTGATGCGCGTTTCTTTGACATTCTTTGTATCTCCTAGATTAACGACCTCAGTTTCGTACAAGTTAGACTTAGGCCTATTCTCAAAATTCTCAACCTCTCTGACGACCTCTTCTGGTATATCATCCTCTTCCGAATCCATATCCGTTTGTTGTGTTGTCTCATTGCAAGTCACAATCGCTGGTTCATCGTCAAGGCAAGTAATAGTAATGCTGTGTAAAATAAAGTGAATGATAGAAAAAATAATAAGAGCGAGATATATAATAAACTGAAATGCTTCGACTGAATTCATAATTGTTTTGAATATCATAGCTCTTTTCAAAATTAAAGACAATGCGGAAATAAAATCAGCTAGTAAAAATATGA